>NC_041406.2:43515378-44224128 GCF_900747795.2 Erpetoichthys calabaricus
AGGCTGTGTTACAGTGACTCCTCCAGCTGCTGTATATAACTACTGTACTGTATATCTTTGAATTAAAAACTGCAAAGATAGCACTGTAAAAACCGACGTGTATCATAGAAAACTCAAAAAGTGAATCAAAAAATTTAGAATGAACTAAAATGTTATTACATATCAAGGATAATACAAAAGTCCTTGGTTGTAAGAAATGTATTAAAAACCATTTTAAGCTTGGCTGTATGTATGTTTGTTTTGTTCTAAACATATATTATACTTATTTACTCTTTCAATACTAAGTAATATATGTTTTCACTCATGAAAGAATGTATTGAAGAAGAAAAACTTTCTCAATCTTTAGTGACTTGTTGGGGATCTCGCCATTGGATGTCAAGAGATTTCTGACAATGGCAAAGTTAGTTCATTTATAAACACAAGCAAGTGGAAGAATCATGAATATTTTCTTGCCAATATTTATACTGCAATAACATCTACACAATCATCATTAATTGCATATTAACTAAACATTGTGTGAAAACATGTACCTCAGAAATAATGAGTGAAACTTTTGGATTGTATAGTTTATAGTATATATCATATTCTAATTATTTTTGTACCTGTTCAAAAAGCATATAAAAAGCTGGTCAAAGAAAACCCTTGTTCAACATTCTGTATCTCTGTGAAGAGCTAAGGCCATAAATATCTCAATAGATTCATAGATAGATAGTACTTTATTTGTTCAGGGGACATTTGGCTTTATACAGAAGCTTGTTAAATAAATAAATTCATATATAAAGATAGTTACAATACAACTTATTGCCTGAGTGCATACTTAAAGCACTATGAACAATTTTCATGTTAAAACAAAAGCATAGATTATAATAAATACAGAAATGTTACACACATAATGAAAAATGAACACAATGAATAAGGTAGAAACTGATTAAACATAAATGGAAACCAACAATATGTGTCCATTAATTCATTGATGAACTATGGCCAGTTGACAACAGAGAAGATTAAAATTGTAAAAGAGAAAGTCAAAAACAAAGTCACATTCCTGGTGACCTCAGCCAACTGCCTGCTCATGGGATTTCTAGAGTAGAGTCTGTGCTGGTTGTTCAATCTGACGAGAGAATCTTTCCATCCAATGACCCCAATGCTCCTCAATCTGAGATGACTTTTCCATATGATAGAGAGTGGTCTAGCAGTACAGCGCCACAAAGTGCCACATCGAAATACTGAGAAGAGAAACAGAATAGAGGAGGGTTAGTAACAGTTTAATAATATTGCAATAGTTATGTAACAAACAGAAATGCAGCATGCACAGCTAATCAGCTATTCTAGTGATGGTATGCTTAACTAAAGGAGTCTTCAGCCTGGATTTAAAAAGTGAAACAGAAGGGGCATCACTTATATTAACAGCAGATAATTCCACAGGGTCCTGTAACTAAAAGCTCAACCTACTCCTGTGATTGTATTAATCCTTGGAATCTTAAGTAGTCTGGCATCTTGAGATCATCTTAATGTGTGCTCTGGTTTGTAAATAATGGTAGGTTTAGATAAATAAGCAGGGCCTTGGCCATTTAAGGCTTTATAAGTTAAAAGGAAGATTTTAAAATCAACCCAAAACCCAACTGGAAGCCAGTGTAAGGACTTGAGAACTGAGGACTGTCATAGAGAGGATGTGCAGTATTGTTCATAATAATTCTCTCATTAACTACTACCTCCTGGGGGTCCAAAGTGTGTCCCATAACTGAGCCTGTCTGTTTAATTAGCTTGCTGATTTGGTGGGCCTCAGAATAGAGAATGACACTGGCCATCCCATAGTTGTAGAAGATGTGAAGGATGTCACTTCCCACAGAAGTGACACAGTTTCCTAAGGAGACTGCCATGAACTGAGACCAGTTCAACCTGTCATTAATATGTACCCCCAAGTACTTGTAGGACTGGACCACCTCCACCTCCACTTTTTAAATAGTGACGGGTCATAGGGACTGTTTGGTGCAGCAAAAGTCAATAATCAGTTCCTTTGTTTTGCTGATGTTAAGATGCAGACAATTCTCTTTGCACCAAGAAACAAAGTTCTCCACCGACTCAGTTCTGTCTTATCCTCCTTATCAATACACCCCATAAGTGCAGAAGCATCTGAGAATTTCTGCAAGTGACATGACCTGATGTTATATTTGTAGTTAGAGGTGTACAGAGTGAAGAGAACAGGAGACAGGACTGTTCCTTGTGGTGCTCCAGTGTTGCTCACATCCATATCAGGAACACAGTTCTCGAGTCTCACAAACCTCAGTCTGCCTGACAGATAGTTCATTATCCAGGACACCACAGGCTCATCCACCTATATATCTCTGAGCTTAGCCCTTAACAGGGATGGCTGGATAGTATTGAAGGCACTGGTGAAATTGAAAAACATAATCCTCACAGTGCTGCCAGCTCTTTCCAGGTGAGAATAAGTCAAGTTCAAGTTCAAAGTTTATTGTCATATGCACAGTAAGGAAGCACGTTTCCCTGTACAATGAAATTCTTTCTTTGCTGTCCACACCAAATGCCAAAACCAACATATAAAGATAAACCATAAATAATAAGTAGCAGATAGATAATAAGTAACAGAGGCAGCATAAAGTATAAAAGCAGAATAGAAGTATAAAGTGTAATTGTGCAGGTAGGTGTGTAATAGACAAGTCAAATACAGTTGTGTGAGGTAGATAGAATGAGGTGAACCATGGTTATAAACTCCAGTCAGTTATTTAGGAGTCTAATGGCCTTGGAAAAGAAAGAGTTCTTTAGCCTGAAAGTCCTGAATTTCCTACTTCTATATCTCCTGCCTGAGGGTAGAAGTTGTGAACAGTTCGTGTTGGGGGGTGGGTGGGATCTCTGAGGATCGAGCCAGTTCTCCTTTGCACTCTGCAGTTGTAGATGCTCTACAGAGAGGGCAGTCGGGTCCTGATGATCTTCTCAGCAGTCTTTACCACTCTCTGCAGGCATTTTCGGTCCATAGCAGTAGTGTTGCCTTACCATACGGTGATGCAGCTGGTCAAGATGCTCTCAACAATGCAGCTGTAAAAGTTGCCGAGGATCTTAGTCGACATACTAAACTTCCTCAGCCTCCTCAGAAAGTACAGCCGCTGTTGAGTCCTCTTGACCAGCTGTGTGGTGTTAAGTGTCCAAGTGAGGTCCTTACTGATGTAGACGCCCAGGTATTTAATACCGCTCACCCTCTCCACTTCAAGCCCTTGGATGAACAGTGTCCCATGAGGTCTCCTCTCCTTCCTCATGTCCACTATCATCTCCTTCATCTTGTCTGTGTTGAGGCTGAGGTTGATGTCCTCACACCATGATGCCAGACTGTCCACCTCCCTCCTGTAGGCCACCTCATCCCCCCAGTGATGTGTCCTATAGGACTTTAGGATGATGTTATCTTTGTGGGAGGCGACACAGTCGTGGGTGAACAGGGTGTAGAGGATGGGGCTAAGAATGCATCCCTGTGGGGTGCCTGTGTTTGTGATAATGGTGGCTGAAATCCTATTACCAATCCTGTCAGACTGTGGCCTGCCAGTCAGAAAGTCTAGGAGCCAGTCACAGAGGGTGGGGTGCAGGCCAAGTGCAGACATTTTATAGGTGAGTTTATGGGGGATAACCGTGTTAAAGGCAGAGCTGTAGTCAACAAAGAGCATCCTGATGTAGGAGTCTTTGTTCTCCAGATGGGAAAGGGAATAATGTAGTGCAGCATCAAGTTCAGTGGCATCTGAGGTGGACCTGTTGGACTGGTAGGCATACTGCAGGAGGTCCAGGGTGTCCGGTATGCTGCTCTGAATGTGGGCCAGCACCACCCTCTCAAAACACTTCATGATGATTGGAGTGAGTGCTACTGGCCTGTAATCATTCAGGCAGGTGGGTGGGCTTTTTATAGCAAGGGGGACGGAACAATGCTCTGACTTAGGGAAAGGTTGAAGATGGAGGAGAGAACATCAGCCAGCTCGTTGGCACATGCTCTGAGAGCCCGCCCAGGTATGTT
Organism: Erpetoichthys calabaricus; assembly: GCF_900747795.2. Taxonomy (NCBI): domain Eukaryota; kingdom Metazoa; phylum Chordata; class Cladistia; order Polypteriformes; family Polypteridae; genus Erpetoichthys; species Erpetoichthys calabaricus. The sequence goes on from NC_041406.2 coordinate 43,519,391, forward strand.
GTCTAACCAAGCTGCCTTACGGGGGTTGATCTTCCTTAGTGCTTTGTGTACCTGACCTGAAGAGACCATTGGGGAAGGGAGGGAGGTTGGGTGGTCCAGGTGTGTGTGTGCCTCCACTCTGTGCTGTTGCTGGATGTCTCAAAGCGGTTGTAGAAAGTGTTCAGATCATCCGGTAGACTGTCTATGGAGCTGATTATGCTGGTGGTGGTCTTGTAGTCTGTGATGTGCTGTAGACCCTACTACATACTTCCAGAGTGAGCAATAGAATAGAAGCCCTCCAGCTTCTCTCTGTACTGCCTCTTGGCTGCTGTGATGGCTTTTCTTAGTCCGTACTTCACAGCTTTGTACTCCATCTCAGTGCCTGATCTAAATGCAAGAGAGCGGGTATGCAGCATGTGGCGTACCTGACTGTTTATCCAGGGCTTCTGGTTGGGGAACTTCCTGATTGGTGTTGTGGGCACGATGTTGTCAATACAGGTGCTAATGTACCCAGTCACGTACTCAGCATAGTCCTGTATGCTGATAGAAGAGTCCTCCAGAGTGGCTGCAACCCTAAACACATTCCAGTCTGTCTGAGCAAAACAGTCCTGCAGGGTGCTCTCAGTCTCTGGGGTCCAAAGTTTAACTTGCTTGATAATAGGGTTTGTTTGTTTCAGCCTTTGTCTGTAGGCTGGGTACAGGAACAGAGAGATGTGATCCGATTGTCCGAAGTGGGGGCAGGGTGCAGCCCTGTATGCACCTCGTATGTTGCTGTAAACATGATCCAGTGTGTTCTTCTCACGGGTGGGAATGTTCATGTGTTGGTGGTATTTAGGAACTACAGTCCGTAAATTGCACTGAGTAAAGTGGCCACCTGCGATAAAAACAGCATCGGGATGAGCCGTCTCTAAGGCGCTGATGACGTCATGGAGTTTGTCGAGCACTGCTGCGGAGTTAGCTCGTGGGGGTATGTAAACAGTGGCCAAAAACACAGCAGTGAATTCCTTCGGTAGATAATAGGGTTGGTATTTCATCAGCAAAAACTCCCCATCTTGTGAGCTGTGCTTATAAACAGTCTGTACATCTCCACACCACGAGTTGTTAATAAACACACACACACCCCTTTAGCCTTACTGGAGGCTGCGGTACGGTTTCCTCGGTGCACGGAGTGAGTCTGTAGCTGAATGGCGCATTCTGGGTCTTTGTCCAAAAGCCAGGTCTCGGTGAAAATTAGAGCACAGCACTCTCTTATTTCCCGCTGCGCTGTAATCCTGGCTCTTAGCTCATCCAGTTTGTTTTCCAGAAACCGCACGTTGGCTAGCAAGAGGCTGGGTAGCGGTGGTCGGCTAGCACGGGCTTTCAGCCTAGCGTGGAGCCCTCCCCTCTTGCCTCGCTTGTGTCGCCGTCTCCAGAGGACACTCCTAGGGTCAACTTGGTCACTAGAGCTCGGTGATACAGGGTCTTCCTAGGTGTGGTTGTGGTGTTGGCTGTGGGAGCGAACAATGAATTGTAGTGCAGATGGTATAAAACCGCTAAATTCCAGGGGACTGTATGAATTAGCAATGTCCAGCAATGCCTCTCTGCTGTATGATAGTAGTGCAAAGCATTTGTGCATGGTAGAGATGGCGAAAACAAAAACACAAAACAAAACAAAAAATGGCATGGAGTGGAGCGAGCAAACACGTCTGCCACGGAGGGTGCCATGATGATATATCCTTGAAGAGAAGATAGATAATTGTATCCTCCACTTGAATCTTTGTCCAACAAGTAAACTGCAGTGGGTCCAGGTGGTCTATCACAACATGACTCATATACTCCACAATCTCTCAAAAGTCTTCATGCTGTTTGACTTGAGGGCCACTGATCTGTAGTCATTAGGTGAAGCGCCGTCTGCATTCTTTGGAACAAGAACAATACAGGATGTTTTCCACAGAAGCTGCACTTTCTGGAACCTTAGGGTCAGGCTGAACAAGTGACAGAGGACACCACAAAGCTGTTCAGCACAGGCCTTAACAACTCGAGGACTGATTCCATGTGGTCCTGCAGCTTTTCCTGTGTGTAGCTTCCGCGGTTGTCTCCTCACTTGGTTTTCAGTTATGGACAATCCATACTTATGGTCAGATGTGGTCTTGTCCTTGTATAAATATGTATCTTAAAAATGTATTAAAATTGTGATCACTTAATGAAGCTGGCTCCTTCCCAATTTTCATTTGTTTAGTAAAATTCTGACCTCATTTGATATAAATGCACATACTGTATGTGGCATCTCAGAATTCTACTGGTTAAACCTTACAATCAATCATCCTAAAAAAAGAACTTTATAAAATAACTAGCTGTCCCCTGCGACTCTGCCTTCGTAGTAGTGAAACAGGACAAACTTTAAAAAGCAATAAACAAGCGGAGGCAAGGTATGCTCCAAAACGTGGCCAGAGGTACAGCGACTCAAACAGAGGCTGGCACGTGAGTAAGGAGGGCCCTGCCCGGCTCCCCATTCCTGACGTCACGCTTCCCCCTCCCCTCGGCCCGCAGCCTCTGTCTCAGATTAGCATGAATATATCGATCCTGCAAGCGAACTATGATACTTAGCGTGATGAAAGAAGTCGCAAAATCAACCGTAATGTTCAAGCAAAAAAACCCAATCAAAATTTTTTAAGTAGCTTTCTCATGAAAGACAGACAGACATGCAGACAGACAGGCAGACGTTGGATTTTATATATATAGAGATATACAAAAACGTCAGTTTTTAGTAGCAAAGGCAATAATTAATTCCTCAACACCATAGAGCAAGCTTTAACAAGATCATTTCTTGCATTTTTCAGTCTCTCACTTAACTGCCAACGAATCAGCTTTAAGTAATATGATGAACTGACCCAAAAATTGTTAATGATCTGTCAATATAATTTTAGTGACATATTTAAAAATCCTTGTGTACAATTAAAAACTTTATCCAAGCCCAACCCCACCCTAAATTATTCATTCTTACAACTTTAATAGGTTGTTTTCTGACAATTTTGTAGCTGGGTTGTGCTTATTGTGGTCATTCTAAACAAAATGGCACTTTATTTATAAAAAGAAAAAGTACTATAACTAAAAGTAATTTAAACCATTTAACAGCTTATATACTAATTCAGCACAGCACTGCTGGAGTGCAGAAAACCACACGCAACTGGTACTAGAAATACTTTTAATTTCTTTAAATGCCTGTAGCCTAATTCATAAGCCTGCTGTGTTTCTAACCAGTGTCCTGATGCTTCGCATTACATGTTCAAACTTTATAACAGATAGAAAACTTTTCAAGGTTTATTGGCCATTAACATCTTTGTGTCAAATGCACATATGGATTTTATTATTATATCTTTTTTTATATTACATCAGTGTGATATGTGCGTGACATACTCTTAGAACAGAAATTACTTACAGGAATAGAAAGCTTCCAAAACTAATTGTACAGACAGACAAACAAATGCCTAATGCATTCTTTTGTATTCAAGGAAAAATTAAAAAAGGTAATAATAGAAAAAATACTGAATGAATTTAAAATGTTCAGCTACTTACATGGGTTAAATTGAACACAGCTTTACAGTGTTCATATTGGGCTGAGTATTTCACTGATACAATGCGTCTCTTTAGCTTACTTCTTACCTCCAATTAAAGTTCAGTTCTTCAATTCAGTCAAACTTTATTGTCATTCTGCAATTGTATACAGGTATTTAGTGAGATGAAACAGCTTTTCTCCATGATTTGCTGTACAACATACAGCGACATAACAATGTGCAAAGAATAATGTGCAATGAAGACACATATTCATAGTGAAAGAGAAAAAGGGTGTGAGAAATAAATAAAAACTATATAAAATATAATATAAACACATACATAAATATATATCACCACATGTAATGTTAGCTCAGGAAACCAGAGTTGGACATTTCTAATTATTACGAATTCTGACAGCTTGCAGTATGATGCTTTTGCACAGACTGATAGAATAGTCTGATTGAACATTACATGCTATAATACCATTTGCCAGACAGTAAAAGCACAAAGGGGCCATCTAACGGGTGAGAATAGCCTTTCACAGTGCTGCTGGCACTACAAATGCAGTGTTTGTGGAAGATGTCCTTCAGGGAAAGTACAGGCACTCCGAGCACCTTCTCAACTGCCTTCGCTATCCACTGCAGAGTATTTTGGTCATTAAACAGTTTATAGTAATGTTGTTACACAGGACACTTTCGATGGTGCTCTTGTAAAAATAGTGAGGATGGGTGTAGGTAGACTATCTGTCTTTAGTCTCAGAAGAAAATGCATCTGGTGTTGCTCCTTTTTGGCTGTAGAAGTGGTATTTGGGGGACCCAGTAAGATCTTCGACAATGTAGATTCCCAAAAATTTGCCGTTCTTGACCCTTGCAACAATAGATCTGTCAATGTAGAGTGGAGTGGTGTCAGTTCAGGACTTCCTGAAGTCCCCAATCATTTCTTTTGTTTTCTGGACAATAAGAGAGAGATTGTTGCTCTTACGCCAGACTCGCTACCTCCTCCATGTATATTGCTTCATCATTATTGTTAATAAGACCCACCACTGTTGTGACATCAGCAAATTTGATGATGTGGTTAGTGTTGAACTTTATAGAACAGTCATGGGTCAGCAGTATAAAAAACAGTGGATTAAGAATGTAGCCCTGTGGTGCCCCAGGGCTGAATTTAACAGTGTTGGATGTGTTGGCGCAGATATGCTGTGACTGAGACCTTTCCAACAGGAAGTCAAGAATCCATTTGCTAAAGAATGTGTGCAGGACCCAGCCATCTCAGTTTCACAACTAGATTTTGTGGAATGATGGTATTGAAGGCTGAGCTAAAATCAATGAAGAGCATCCTCACATAACACTTTCTTATCCAGATGGTTCAGCGAAAAGTGGAGTATCGTAGATACTGCATTGGTAGTGGAATGGCTTGGGCGTTACACAAATTGCAAAGCGTCCAATGAGCTGAGGAGGCTGGCTTTAATGTGGTTCATGACTAATCTTTCAAAAAAATTCATAATGACTGGTGTGAATACCACAGGATGATAGTCATTCAGACAGGTAACAGCTGTGGTACTGGAGTACTTATGATGGTCTAGAAGCATGCTGGGACAACTGCTTGGCTAAAGAATGTACTAAAATATCCATGAGGCCATCAGCCAACTGATCTACAAATTTCTTGAGCATTTCGCTTGGTATATTGTCAGGTCCAGTAGCCTATCATAGATTTACTTTGGTTAAAGCTATTGGCATTTCATTTGTGGAATTTGAGAAATTATCTTTTTTTTGGGAAGAAATGGATTTACAGTGCATCCGGAAAGTATTCACAGCGCATCACTTTTTCCACATTTTGTTATGTTACAGCCTTATTCCAAAATGGATTAAATTCATTTTTTTCCTCAGAATTCTACACACAATACCCCATAATGACAACGTGAAAAAAGTTTACTTGAGGTTTTTGCAAATTTATTAAAAATAAAAAAACTGAGAAATCACATGTACATAAGTATTCACAGCCTTTGCTCAATACTTTGTCGATGCACCTTTGGCAGCAATTGCAGCCTCAAGTCTTTTTGAATATGATGCCATAAGCTTGACACACCTATCCTTGGCCAGTTTCGCCCATTCCTCTTTGCAGCACCTCTCAAGCTCCATGAGGTTGGATGAGAAGCGTCGGTGCACAGCCATTTTAAGATCTCTCCAGTGATGTTCAATCGGATTCAAGTCTGGGCTCTGGCTGGGCCACTCAAGGACATTCACAGAGTTGTCCTGAAGCCACTCCTTTGATATCTTGGCTGTGTGCTTAGGGTCGTTGTCCTGCTGAAAGATGAACCGTCGCCCCAGTCTGAGGTCAAGAGCGCTCTGGAGCAGGTTTTCATCCAGGATGTCTCTGTACAGTGCTGCAGTGATCTTTCCCTTTATCCTGACTAGTCTCCCAGTTCCTGCCGCTGAAAAACATCCCCACAGCATGATGCTGCCACCACCATGCTTCACTGTAGGAATGGTGCCAGGTTTCCTCCAAACGTGACGCCTGGCATTCACGCCAAAGAGTTCAATCTTTGTCTCATCAGACCAGAGAATTTTCTTTCTCATGGTCTGAGAGTCCTTCAGGTGCCTTTTGGCAAACTCCAGGCAGGCTGCCATGTGCCTTTTACTAAGGAGTGGCTTCCGTCTGGCCACTCTACCATACAGGCCTGTTTGGTGGATTGCTGCAGAGATGGCTGTCTTTCTGGAAGGTTCTCCTCTGTCCACAGAGGACCTCTGAAGCTCTGCCAGAGTGACCATAGGGTTCTTGGTCACCTCCCTGATTAAGGCCCTTCTCCCCCGATCACTCAGTTTAGATGGCCGGCCAGCTCTAGGAAGAGTCCTGGTGGTTTCAAACTTCTTCCACTTTCGGATGATGGAGGTCACTGTGCTCATTGGGTCCTTCAAAGCAGCAGAAATTTTTCTGTAACCTTCCCCAGATTTGTGCCTTGAGACAATCCTGTCTTGGAAGTCTACAGACAATTCCTTTGACTTCATGCTTGGTTTGTGCTCTGACATGAACTGTCAACTGTGGGACCTTATATAGACAGGTGTGTGCCTTTCCAAATCATGTCCAGTCAACTGAATTTACCACAGGTGGACTCCAATTAAACTGCAGAAACATCTCAAGGATGATCAGGGGAAACAGGATGCACCTGAGCTCAATTTTGAGCTTCACGGCAAAGGCTGTGAATACTTATGTACATGTGCTTTCTCAGTTTTTATTTTTAATAAATTTGCAAAAACCTCAAGTAAACTTTTTTCACGTTGTCATTATGGGGTGTTGTGTGTAGAATTCTGAGGGAAAAAATGAATTTAATCCATTTTGGAATAAGGCTGTAACATAACAAAATGTGGAATAAGTGATGCGCTCTGAATACTTTCCGGATGCACTGTACTTTCTGGCACATTATTCTCTCCATCAAACTGTGTATAGAAATCATTTAGGTTGATAGTCAATGATAGACTGGGTGCCCCTCCGCTTGCTTCATGTTTCTCTGCTGTCCTGAAAGTACCCCTTGATTTTCTGGGCATTAGCACACTCCATTTCCCTTAATGTCCCAGATAGGTTGGCTTGTGAAATTCTGAGGGAAGCTTTGTCTCCAGTTTCTGCTTGGCTCTTGTGATTACACTCTTGTAGAGAATATTTGCTAATATAACTAATCACAGACGTTTTATACTCCTCAATGTGCTGCACTTACTATATGTGGTAGTCTCCTTAAATACATTCTATTCGGTATAAAAGTTCTGGTGAACCAACTTTAATGTTTAAATGCTGTATCAGCCATTAATGCACAGCTAATCAACATTCTTGTGTTAAAAAAGAAGGCAACCTACAAAGGTTCATTGTTACATCCTTGAAAAAGAGTGCCTAGTATTTCTAAGATCAGTTGGCTATAGGTAGTTAACCTTCCTAAGAAAGTGAAGTTGGAGTACATTTTAAACTATTTTAACAATACCGATTTGGACATTAGAAAAAATCTGATGAGAACAGGCCATTCAGCCCAACAAAGCTTGCCAATCCTATCAATTTAATTCCTCCAAAGCAACATTGAGTCGAGTTTTGAATTTTCCCAGAGTCCTACTATCCACCACACTACTTGGTAACTTATACCACATATGTGGATCTCTGTGTGAAGAAAACATTCTAATTTTGTGTGAAATTTACCCTTAACAAGTTTCCTTGTGTTCTTTTTAAAGAGGTCCTTTTAAAGTGAGAAAGCAAAAGTCTCATCAGATGCACCAAACCATCTCCTTGAGTTTGGGGTTCCACATGTGATTATGGCTAGCCTGATGATTTACCAAGTGGGATTTTAATTTCTTCTTCTTTTGCTGATGTGCTTACACATCTCCTTAGAGATGGTGGGCTAATATGCCATTTGTAGCATCTTCAAATGAGTCCACACAAGCTAAAATATGGTGCCATGAAGCTTTCCTGAGACGGATTGATAGCATATGTGCTTATGCTCCTTCAGACCTATGCAGTAGTTTTCAGGTTTGCCAGAATCCATGCTGAATCACTGACACACATGATAGCTATAGTGAGCTCAAATAATATTTTTCATGCCCAGAAATGTATTGAACTTAATGGCTGTATGCCACAGCTAAACAAACAGAGCCTAATGAGCAGGGACTTGCAGCAATGCACCTGGAACTAATGCACTTTGCCACAACCCTTAGGAACACCTTGAAAGAAAGAATTGGAGGCAAAAAAAACTCACCAGGTCAGCAATCACTTTTAAGCACCGCAGATTCACTATAGCTTACATAACCAATAAAGACACTTTAAAAATGTATTAACTTAGTAGGAGCAAGACGCCTATCAAAAATTTAACTCAAATGCTGTTGGGTTGTATATATTTAAATATCCATGTTAAAAACGTTAAAAATCCATATTGCAATACAAAGTAGTAAAATAGTCCAAGAAGATGCATACTGTATTACATGGTAGTTTCTGAATTTACATATAAATTTGTACTTTTAGAAATGTTGCAATCTTTATCATTTACAGAACAGCTTCCTTGTAATGGTTGATTTTTGTAAGAGTTTTGGTATTTTTTTTTCTTTTTCTAGATTCTAGTACAATGTTTCAAAATAGCTTTACATAGCAAGAATAACAGCACCTAATCTAAATCAGAATGCATCAGTACCAAAGTAAATAAGCAAGAATTTGACATAGCTTATTAAAGCAATCAAGTTTGCATTTGTTGATTAAACTATAAACCATCTAGGATCATTTTAATCAGTTCAAACTCTACAGAAAATGACAAATTCCTGGTTAATTAAGATGAGGTTTTAAGGAATGCCACAATATTAATGGATCTTATTACAAAAACTATTATAAAAATTACCATACCAGTGGTACAGAATGGTGGAATGTTTCATTCTTATCTTTACAAATTAAATAGCATGAATGAGCCAGGGAAAGTGAAGAAAGAACAAAAGTTGTATAATTATTGTTTCTTTATATATAGAAAGAAATAACTGTGTAGAAAATTCACTAAATTATTTTTGCATTTTTCCTAAGTAGTACTTAATAAACCATTATTTTTCTGAGTGTTGCTTTTCCTGGAGCAACTGAAATGTACTTTATATGTTTTTAATAGACTACATAAAAAAAGCCATTCTTTCTGTAATTTAAATAAATAAATGTGCAATGCTAGTTTTTCTTTTACAATTAGCCACATTATAAGGTGCCTATAAAAAGTATTCACATTTTATTGTTATACAACATTGACTCCCAGAGGATGTAATTTGACTTATTCTTGACAGTGTTTATCAGAAAAAGACTCAAAGTAAAAACAGATCTGTACAAAGTGGTATATATACAGTACATAAGGGTTTAGCAGGCTGTTTCTTGTATATTAAATTTTTCAATACTTTAGAATATTTTAAACAAACTTATTATAGTACTTTATAATAAAGAGCACACATAAATTGTTTCATAAATTGATTACATTCTGAAGAATATGATTTCTGGTTTCAAAATTAATCTGAATAAAATTGTGCTTTTTCTAATGAATTCTCCACCACATCATACTGGATTAGGTAACTATTCGTTTGTAATATCAAAACATTTTAAATATCTGGGGATAACCATCACAAGTAAATACAAAGATCTCTTCCAATACAATTTTGGAAGTACTATGGGTAAAATCAAGCAAAATGTTAAAAGATGGTTTCATCCTCTATCTCACCTTCCTAAGCTGCAGTATATATATATATATATATATATATATATATATATATATATATATATATATATATATATATATATATGTATCTATCTTGTGTTCCTATATACATAAAAAATCATTTTTTAGGAAAGTAATAACATCAATAATAACATTATTTATCTGGAATTCAAAATGGTCCTGCATTAAAATGGTGACTCTATAAAGATCTAAAGCAGAAGGTAGCATGGCACTACCCAAATTTCAGTTTTACTACTGGGCAGCAAGTATATGCCCAATAAAAGGGTAGCCATCTGTAGAAATTCCTGAATTTACACCAGCCTGGCTTGCAATAGAAAAGAAATCATGTTCTAATATTTCAATACCTACAGTAGAAGCCAAAGTTCTTACAACTCCCCAGTGGAAGAACCCTAACCTTGTTACTTTCTCTGTCTGGAGGTCCTCTTTTTACAACCTTGTTCTGTTACAACTGTCAGCCACACAGATCAATGGTATACTTGCTCAAACTATCAGAAAGTGGAAAGACACTGTTTCAATGATTAGGTCATGGATGACAGCGACCTCATGATTCTGCTTGATCTGTAAATTTTAATTTTCTCTTGCTCACTGTGGTATAGCGGATCTGTGGCTCAGAATAAAAGGCCAGTTATTAAATAAATAATCTCCGGACTCACGGCTTATAGAGGGGGCGTGCTAGTGTGGCTGGAGCGGTTCTTGGACATAACGTGGTGCGGGATTTATCCTCACTTAAGAGTCCAGAAGAGGAATCATCCATATCCGTATTGAGGCCGAGGGCTGCTAATCGCCACACCTGTGCCACGTCCCCATTATAAATAGGAGAAGTGCGAGTGCGGAGGGGAGGGAGGAAAAAGGATTGAAAGATAGAACGGGGGTTAAGGAAGAAGAGGAAAGCACAGGAAGCGAAGGAGCCAGTGTGAGAGAGCGAGCAAGAGCAGGCTGAATGTAGAAGGACAGGCAGCTGGGAGAAGTGAGCCCTAGCAAGTGTTTGGCCGGCACCCGACGCAGATGGATTGGGTCATCCCTGCTGAGTTTTGCAGAGGAGCAGGAGTGACCACGATTGAGGACGGCTTGCCGCGGAAGGCAGCGGGAGTTGGAGGCTTGGGAGGTGGAAGCCCTAGTGTGAGCGCCCAGGTTGCTGGGGAACCCAAGTCTTGGTCTGGTGGAGCCCTACGGAGCCAGGGACCAAAATGCTTCCAGACCAATGGAAGAAGTCAGCTGCAGGTAGGGCAACTCCCCTGGGCCAGAGCCTGGATGGGACAAGCAGGGGACCCGCAAGTTGAAAAAGGCACCGGGTTTTGTTTCTAAAGGGCTGTCTCCAGCCATTGTATTAACCTTGTTTTAATGGATTTATTTATTGGATTTTAACCTTCACATTTACGCTGTTTTTAATGGATTATTTGTTCATGGACATTTTGTTTGCACTGCACTATTTATTTGGACACTAGTTTTGTTTTAATAAAAGAACTGTTTACACTTTTGCACCTTTCGCCTTGCTTCTTTTGTGGTGTCCTCCAGCTCCAAGGTGAGGTGGGCGTTGTTGGGGGGATTTTAAATTTATACAGTGTATATAAAAAATTGGGGCGGCACAGTGGTGCAGTGGGTAGCGCTGCTGCCTCACAGTTAGGAGACCCGGGTTCACTTCCCAGGTCCTCTCTGCGTGGAGTTTGCATGTTCTCCCCGTGTCTGCGTGGGTTTCCTCCTACAGTCCAAAGACATACAGGTTAGGTGCATTGGCGATTCTAAATTGTCCCTAGTGTGTGCTTGGTGTGCGGGTGTGTGTGTGTGTGTGTGTGTGTGTGTGTGTGCCCTGCGGTGGGCTGGTGCCCTGCCCGGGGTTTGTTTACTGCCTTGCGCCCCCGTGACCCTGTAGTTAGGATATAGCAGGTTGGATAATGGATTGATAGATATATGAAAAATCTTTTTTTACTTTGTTATTCTCTTCAAATTTTCTGAAATCAAATTAAAAAATTGATAAAAAAAAACAAATCTTGTTCTAAATCTTCCTTGTGTGCCCTGCTCTGTGCTCCATTCAATGTCAATTTATCAGCAATCCAAATTGTCCACCCATTACTTAAAATATGGAACTAATTCAGAAGAAGCTCTTATCCGTTGCTCCAATACATGATAATCATCTTTTTCTACTTTTTCAAAACTTTCCAGCTGCACACATTTTTCTATATGTAAATTAGAAATTCTGTTAAAAGAAACCTACCAAATTTTTCACATACCAGACTCCATGCAGGCTAGTAGTCTTGATGAAAATTCAGAAAAATATTTCAACAATATATAAAAGTATATATAAAGAATTTGCACTTCAGAGATCCTAGGGAATAGCGGGAAAGAAATATTTCAATCAGCATCTCAGAAAAGGAGTGGAACTTATCCATAATGTACACCAAATACACTCTAGTTCTATATGTACCAAGCATTCCATAATTCAGCTAATGATCTTTTATTGATCTCATTTGTCTGATTTTGTCCAAAATGTACCCAGGCAAAACCCAGACTGCAAGCACTGCCATGCAGCTCCAGCTTCACTAGGCTATATGTTCTGGGAATGCACCAAATTAACACCATTTTAGATAAAATCTTTGCATACTTCTCAGACAGCCTTGGTGATACAATCACTCCTAATTTATTAAGAGCGATATTAGGTGTATTCATGAATGGCATTAAAGTGCATAGGGAGAAATTGATTGTAACCACACTACTACAAAACAGACTTATTTTGCTTTACTAGAAGGGGTACAATAACTTTACAATAACTCAGTGGGTAAGAGGCATTTTATATTATCTGAAATTAGAAAAAATGTAATCCTCTCTTAGATGATATGCCCAAAATGTTTTTAAAATATGGCAAGAATATGTTCATATTATTTTGGAATTAGCATGCTGAGCCTGTGATTGACTCTGTCATCTTAATAATCATTTTATCATATCTAAATAAGTTAGATGGTTTTGCTTTTTTGCTCATGTCTCTCTTCATTTTATCTTGAGTGGGGTCAAATTTTGTTTTATCTTGCTTTCTTTTGTTTTATTTTTTTACTCTGTAGTCACTTTTAAGTACAATGTTTTCTCTGTTATTATTATTTGCTTAGTTGGTTAGAATGCCATTTTAATGTTCTGGTTTTTGAAAGTAAAATAAATTTAAAAAATTCTGAAATGGAATGTAGTTGCTGTATGTGCCTAATTCTAACAACTGGGAAATATTTTTTAAGATTTTAACTAGTGTAATAGATTTAGATTTAGACTGGAGGTGAGAAAAAGCTGTGTGCTTTGTTTAGAAAGTGTTGTTTCTCTAAAAGGTGTTGACATTACATGAGACTTTGCATTGCAGTCCCATGGTCCCAATGTTTGTCCTTTGGCTTGAATGATTTCTGTATTTAGTTTACATAATCCTCTATGTTTGAGCAGATTTCACTTTAGGAATACTGTTTCCTCCCACAATCCAGAAGCAAGCTACCATATTAACTTAAAATTGTCTTCAAACATACTTCATTGGTTAAATGTCTGTTTAACACTTGCTTAGTGCACATTTTATTTATTTATTTGAAAGTGTCTTGTTACACTAAATCAAACCAAATAGGATGATACATTAAGATAAAATTATCAGGAGTTTGTATTTAAGGAAGTTTGCATTTTGGCTAAAATATTATTTTGTAATTTTGTTTTAGTTTTAAGGAGTGATAGTTTAATGGTGTTAAAGATAATAAATAACCCGTGCAGCGTATATGGAAAGTTGGCTAAATATGTAATTATAAAACATTAATCCAAACCAAATGAAAACATCATCTGTTCAAACAACATTTGCAGCGTGTCTATTCTTACTTGGTTAGTAACATCACAAGCTGTCTCCAGCAGGAGGTGCTTGCTCCATGGGATGGTGTTCTTTATAGAAATACAGGACATACTGTACTTGAACCTGTATATATACCTGTTCAATAACCATGGCAGAAATAATCAGACAAGAGAAATATGGTACAAAGATATATATATATATATATATATATATATATATATATATATATATATATATATATATATATATATATATATATATATAACTTGCTTTAAAATGCAGCTTCCACTTCCAGCATACAATGTAGTATAATCATTTACACATACATACGCAGGCCGAAGAGAAGCCATTGGAACAGTACAATCATCGTCCAGTTCTTCAATGTGGAATGCTGATGACTGTACATGAGTTCGGCGAAGGTATTCCTCTTGCAGATGGCTTCTGGCTTTTAAGTAGTCTCTCACCATTATAAATAATAACACATTTTGGATATTGAGTGAGATTTTCATGAAACTTGCCTGGTATGGGTAACTACCATCTGATCTATGTTATATAAGGACTATGCTCTTCTAAAACCCAAGTAGCATCTTTTTTCTGATCTGCACACAGTGCATCTCCTGTAATCACTCATCGCCTGCTTTTATCAACCAAAATTCCAGCCTGAAAGAACTGCCCTTGCTTCAGCTGCATGTTCTATATGCTAATACAATTAAGCTCACAAATGATTAAACAGATATTTTTCAATTCTGGTTACGCAAGCACAGTTTACACCTATGGAAAAATAAAAATCAATAAAAAAAATTATTTACTCTAAAATGTAACATTATTGGGTACCTTTCTCTGTTTTTTGTTCTTTTCACGACTGTAGGGGTTATATAGTCTGTCATGGTTAGCTTGGCAAAAATTCTGAATTTCCAAAATCACAGCAAGATGCCAATCAGATAAAGGATGCAAAAAAAAAAAAAGATAACCTTAATCTATGGCCTAAATATAGCAAGTGTAATTTCACTATACATTCTTGTTTTTCATGAAGTCTCAGAAAGTACCTTTTTGCAATCTATACGATACCATAGACATCTTTCCAGCAAAGGTTTGTATCATTTGGGCCTACTGTATTATTTTATATGTGACATTGTATTGTAATTGTGACATCTTCAGTGAAAATTTTCAGAATGGCTATGTATCAATTTCTCCACTTCATTATGCAAAATAAATAAATAAATAAAAATCTTGCACAAACAAAATGTCTTGCTGTTAGCATAAGTATCACAGTAAAAATTGGAAAAAAAAACTAAACTCTCTAGACTTGTTAAAGCATTTAATAAACAGGAATAAAATAGTTATGGTACATAAATGAATGTCATTAGCACTTGGAATGCTAGGCCAGCTAATTATTAAAAAAAAAAGACTGCTTTCTTCAGCTTCAGCTACTGGAACATACTGTACAGCATGTAGATTCTCTATTTTTAGGAAGCAGTCCTAAACAGTTGACACAAGCACCTAATTAATGAGGTATTCAAATTTGCATTAAAAATAAACTACTGTAGATCACCGAGGTGTTATTTGCCCTGCTGTGTACTTGCAATATTTTTTAGGTGACGGATTGTGTGTTTTCACACTCATCTACCTATTTCATACTATTCTATTACTAAAAATGGGTTGATGTCATCACAAGAACTTGAAAAGTGGATTAGATCATATTCAGTTATCATTATATTTTAGTTAATATTTAAATGGGTGCATTATTTATGTATGATAAGGGTAGTATAGCTGAGGGAGTCAACACAAGCATCTAAATAGAAAACAAGATATTCCTTGTCTAATGAGTGCAAGAACAATTAACCAACTGTAAAATCTATCCCATTCCTTCCAAAATGACACTTCCACACACTGCTGCTTTTAGCATCTACTGTCATTAATATACCTGCACTTGAATATACAGAAGCAGGAACAGCTGTATTCAACACACCTTTAGCTCAATGTTGGTGGCCTAAGCAGACAGCATGATTACAGGATACTCAAAATGATGATACAAAGCATCTCTTACCCTTTAGAGTGTCCTTGCATCATTTGTCTTACTTGTTGGCACTCTGCGTTTCAACTTTACCCAGGGCTGTCTTAACAGCCTCATAGTTCTCTGGGCAAAGTAGTGTGCGGTAGTTATCAAAACAGAAACATACTGTACATAAACATCAGAAACATTGTGGGCTCCTATGCTCCTGGGGCCCCTGGCCATTGCCCATTGTGTCCATGCATTAAGATGGACCTTCAGTGCTTCATTTGTAAGGTGAAAGGGTATACCAAAATGATCTGACATGAAAGCTGGATTGTATTATAAAATTGCAAACAAAGAATTCATATTAAATACACTAGGGCTCTATTCTATGACTGAAGCCAGGCAAATGTGGTAAGTAGCAATGTCATCTGCTCTGCCACAGTGAATGAATAAATGAATGAATGAATGAATGAACCAATGTAAATATTCTATGTAATGTTTGTGGATGGAATGAACCAACAATGCAAAAAAGTATTTAATAATAGAAAACCTGTTACAACAACAAAAACATTTATTTATATAGCACATTTTCATACAAATAATGTAGCTCAAAGTGCTTTACATGATGAAGAAAGAGAAAAAAAAGACAAAATAAGAATTAAAATAAGGGAACACTAATTAACATAGAATAAAAGTAAGGTCCCATGGCCAGGGAGGAGAGAAAAAACAAAAAAAAAACTCCAGACGGCTGGAGAAAAAATAAAATCTGCAGGGGTTCCAGACCATGAGACCACCCAGCCCCCTCTGGGCATTCTACCTAACATAAATGACCTCAATCAGTCCTCATTGTATTCAGGGTTCTCAGGGAAGGACTTAATGATGACGGTCACGTGGACTTCTGGTCTTTAATCCATCAATGTAGGGACATCATGGTGCTTTGATTAGGTGGTGGTGGCGCAGATCACCACCACAGAAAATTGAAAAAAGAACAGAAGATAGAGTAGGAGTTAGTAGGGATTTTGGAGCCACCATGAATAATAATGATAATTACTTGAATATACAGAGCATCAGGATTAAACTAAAATGAAGTTATGAGAAAGCCATGTTAAAGTAATGTGTTTTCAGCAGTGTTTTAAAGTGCTCCACTGTTACCAACAAGAGTAAGCCATTCACTCCATTGACCTTTTTGCAATATGTTATCTGGATGTTTTTAAAAGCTGTCAGGGTTTCATTGGTCTATATCAGTCAGTAGTTTGTTCCAGTTTTCCACAATGCTTTAATTGGAAAAGTCCTTCCTAGTAGCCTACTGGGTTTAAATGCAAATACTAATTTTTACCCGTGTCCTCAAATAAATGATTTACTATTTCATTAAAATAATTCTCCTGGATCACCTTTTTCAATACCTTTTGAGAATACTGAACAACTTGATCTAATTACTACATAGCTTTCTCTCTTCATGACTAAAGATGATGAATTCCCATTAGCCTATGAGAATAAAACATGACCTTTAACTTAAAAGAATCCCTATTTCTGTGCATACATGTAAAATAAGACACAAATTTACCATTTATCAAACCACTGTATTTCATCTGAATTTGGGACAATAAGCTAAATATTATTAGTAACATGTGCATGGAAACATTTTTGTATTTAACATAGAATCACAAGCAAAATATAATGAACTGTATTGTGTGTATCTGGAATGATACAACAGAAATTCCTAGAAAAATGCAGGAAAGGCATTGTCTAAGCACTGCAGCATGACACCAAAAGTCATAAGGTAATGCAGTCTTCTTCTTTAGAAGTGTTGTTTGCTCTGATTGAAGACAGTTTGAATGACAACATTGCTGGTTGACTTTGGGTTTTCAGTGCTAAATGCTGTGTTTTATTTAACTTAGAAGTTGGATGTCGGAGATGGGATGGTGTTACATTCAAGCTGACCAGTAAAACAATATGGACATCTGCAGGAAAACCTTTGTTGTGCTTGTTCTTTCGGAATACAGAAAACTAATGAAAATGCACTACGCAGTATTTTGAACATCCAAACACCACAGCAACATGTCACCAGATAGTGGTTGGACAGTACGTAGTGTACAACTGATTTAATAAAACACAAATATACAGACATGCTAATAAGCAGTATAATACTACAGCTTTCAATAATGTTTGTGGTATACATCATGAAATTGGACAAGCTCAGACTTTGCAGACCAGCCCTGAGTTTCTAAATAGGAAATCCATCATGTAAGGGTGTTCCAGTTGAAAATTCCATTGAGGAACATGGAAATTCGGAATTCCCAGTTCAAACAGAATGCAATACAAGAGCTGGAGGAGCCATAGTTAGAGGTGGAATTGACACAAGTCTTCCTCCAAATAGTGTTTCTTCGTTCTAGAGAGAGAAACAGAATATGTGCAAATTATCTGTTCCACTCTCCCTCCATTTCCTCGGTGTACCCATGAAAAGGTCCCCATAACAGACTCACCCTAATCCGTATTCAACAGTTAAAGGACACACCTGACAGCACAAGCAGTATCTTTAGAAAAAATAAGAAAAACATATCAAGAAATACATAGTCTCATGAAGAGGCATCTAGGAACAGAGTTTTATATGGTGAAATTTAAACAAAACTAAAATTAATTTACCAGCCCATTTTTCATATTTTAAAAAAGACTAGGGGGCTTTGCCCCCTGCTCACTTCGCTTGCCAACCCCCAGTCCTGTGCTACCCGCCAGCCACTTCGTGTCCCTGCCACTCGCGTATGTGGATTTCACTTTCACCAAACAACAAATCTTTTATTTCTCATGGATACGCCTCTTCATTGGGAAGAAACACTACTTTTCCCTGATGGCAACACGAATTAGACGATCTATAAGTCTCCGACTTAAAGTTTAAATCCAAACAATATATTTGATCGCTGTTAGTTATTTCACCGAGTAATAATTTCCGTTTGTTTGCGCTAAGGCGATCTTTACTATCATTTTTTGGAGACTTTTGAATTTTCGTACTTCCATTGTATCTAACCTGCTCTGCATGTGTATCATGCCAACATCTTTTAATTTTTTATGACGTTCTACTTTGTCATCTACTCTTTGTCTCACGGGACGTGGCAGTGTCTCTCTGAGAAAGTCATGTCTCGTCCCAAGATTTTTTAATATAATAGAGAGATATTAATTACACAAACCTTTTTTATTTTATACAGCACATTTTAATAGACCTGGGTTAATGTCCAGTACTGCCACTGCTTGAATGCATCTGCACATTCTGCTCACATTATTGGGGGAAAATATAAACTCCCCTAGATAATTCCAAGAAATGGAAAAAGGAAGAAAATTTAAAAAATCATTGTCTTATTTAAATCATGCAAATTGTTCATGCAGCATAGATATCAAGCATGAGCAATGGAAACAAGATATCATGTAGAGCGGGCAACTCCATTGATGATATTTAAAACAGGCACAGCCATTGATGCAGCACCAGGATTTGTTAGTCCTTGCAGATAACCTCTGGAAATATGTTCTAAGAAATCTTATACAATAGCTACAGTTTCACATTTACCTGATTGCAATTTGGTTGTTCATGGAAATTCTGCAAACGTAATTTGTGCCAGAAAATGGAAACCTTCTAGTGCAAATAGACTTTATGGCAGAGTTTCATCCAATAATGAGGAAGCATTTGAGAAAGATTAAATTAAAAAGATAAAAGACTGCTGCCAAAATGAATTGGTTAGACTGACTGCAAAAAAAAAATGCCACAAGCAATAGTTGCCAAATAGAAATCTTTCATGTGTTACAGTATTATTCCAAACTATACCCCAGATGTCACTCATGCTGAGCAGTTTTCTATGGCTCTATGCAGCGATGGGTGTGAGAGCTCAGTAGATTTTCAGTATCTAAGCACTTAGCAGGATTTGGTATTGTTGCAGACATAACTGTGAAGGACCTTTGTAACATGATAATTGTGCTCATGGATAAATTTAAGTTGAACATTGATAATTGTCTTAGGAAGTCTTATGACAATAATAGTAATATTCAGGGAAACCAAACACGGTATTTAAAAAAGGGTGCCAGACTTTGGTATGAAACTGTTGCTTGTTGCTTGTGTAATATTAATAACCTTGCTGTCTTTGACACAGTTAAATCATCTATGTTTTCAATCATCATCTTTCAACTTTTTCAACAACACTGTTTAATGTGTAATGCTGTACCATTCTACAGGGGTATGATAATAAGTTTACAGTGAAGTGCCACCATCACACAGTCAAAACGTGTCCATTTTCAGATGCTTGAGATGCAATTCAAAACAAATCCTTTATCCATTCAAGTATGAGAGTAAACACAGTCTAGTTTAGAGGAACATTTTAAATATTATTTTCCTGTCATGGGAGACACTGCAATGACCATACTAAAGTCCTGCTTATATTAACAGAATACTAAGCTACTCTTCTTCTCATGTAGATTCACAGAATTTTGCACTTTTCCATACTGAAGGAGAAAAGTCTGTCAGAAATGAAGTTGGTCATTCCAGCAGCAGTTGTGGCTAATGTCACACCTACATACCTAGACCTGTAATTCCCATCCTTTTCACAGGACAGATGCCACAAGAACAATCCTTGAAAAGTTATGCCTAAAAGTACACCTACAGAACACCAGACATTTTTACTTTTCAGCTTCTCATTTGAAATAAATCCTTTATGAGAAATCCCTTGTCCATAAGAGTACCTTAGTTGTTGTGCCTAAGAAGAAAACTCGCCTTTGTAGGTTTCTCGCATACAGGTGTCATCCGGCTGTGCAGGAAGAATGGCAATAGGGTCTGATTTCAAAGATAATATAACAGAGTCCTTCTGAGGGGGCATTCCCTTTGGTAAAATGCCCTACTTATGAGTTCTGCTATGTCGTTGTGAGACACCCTGCTTCCACAGCACTGAAGCTTCCTTGCCTTTCCCAGCCTTCTCTTAAGGGACAGATCAAGCACTTGAAAGAGTCCAGTCTGAAATCTTTTAAGCACTGCAGAACCCATTCACTCTACGCTCGGTAAATTTTACCTTACTTTTAGAACAAAAATTGAAATTTTAATGTCACTGTAAAATTACTTTGCTTGTGGACCGTATTGCCGTACCATTGCCACCATATGAGCCTTTCAACTTTGATGTCCTTGTTTCTGAAGCAATATGACAAGAAGGATGGTGCAAGCCAGAATTATAGAATATTTACAGCAGGACACATTTTCCAAGAAAAACCCAACCATATTTTTTATATTTTTATTTGGATGCATTTAATCATTTTACAAGTCTTTCTGGAGGAGCTCCTGTAGGTTAGATCCAGTGTACATGATACCTGTTTTACCATTGGTCCTTTTAAAACATAAATTGTATCCTAAATATAATTGTGTCTTGAACATGTGAATTAATTATTGGCAAATAACATTTAAAAGTTAATCTGATTCTGGGTTAATACAAATCAGCTGTCTGATGGAAATCCATTAGACTATTGAATTGCTTGTACTAAACCATGTGATTCTGGGAAACCTATTTTACAATAGGAATATTTTCACTTAACAGTTCCTCAGTTAAATAACATCTTAATTCTGGCTATCTGTCTCTGCTCTTACCTCACAAGTTTAATTAGTACCGAATTGTTTAATATACCACGCTTCTGATTTTATTAACAAATGATTTTAAATGAATTTAAATACTGAAGCCTACAGAGACACCGTCAGGGAAATTGACGAAATGCCCAAAAGAAAAATCACAGTCTTGTTTGGTCTGAGCTAGATGTAATACTTATGCATGTTCTTTATTCTGGGTGATTGTTGTTTGATTCGGATATCCAGTTTTGATTTTCTCAAGATTAATTTTGTTTGCTTTGTGAATATATCTGTACTTTTGTATTTTGCCATACAATCTGTTCCAGTGCTTGTGGTTTTTATCCTTTTTTGGCTGATTTGCATACAGGCTTTTTTCCACCATTTTTGTGCCATCTTGCCATCCATCTCTCATGCTTGAATCCAAACTGAAGTAACCCTACCAAAACAACAGCTCTTATCCTCAAATGTCTGCAGTCCTTAGCATCAAAACGTGTGTAGTTGCTGCAGAAATGGTTAATAACAAATGTTAAATTGGAAATTAAAGTATGATAGGACAAGCTAATTTTGGATTTAAAAAGCTATCCATTTCCTAATCTGTTTTTGGTTTTTATTTTTGTTTTGGAGGGGATTTCTGGACATTGACCTGTTGTGATTTTGGCTGAAGACCAGCAAGAACTGATAGGAAACTATTTAATACCGAAAATATGCATATGACGATGTGTTGTCTTGCGATTTGATCTTGATGAATTATCACGTTCATATTGGTGAATAACAAAATGCATGTAGGAAGGCATATACATGTATACTGTATTTTTTTTAACTCTTTCAGGGCAGATGTTGACTGTTGTCAACATGAGGGAATGATGGTGGTAATCAACTGTAAACGGTGTCAAAACCGAGCGTTATGTTTTAGTTGGACTCTCTTTGGTAGATGGAAAGTTAGCTTCATTGGTTTGACCGAGATTCCCTGCATTTGCATGAGTAGCGAGGGGCAAACAATGGCAAAGATGGCATTGACATCTGGCAAGAGATCAAAGCGAATGCATAAAGCAAAATACTCCGTGGACAATGCTTTGCATATTATTGCTCTGACTTGTCGGACTCTGATTTTGATACAAGTGATCGAAAATTAATGTTAGGTACCAGCATCAGCTGATCAGTCCCCAGCTGATCGATGCCCAACTGATCGTGCTGCTGAACAGGTTTGTGTACCTGAAGCACATATGGCAATGTTTGCCTGGACCTCAATTTACAATGACAAGAGGTATAAACCAGACTGTGAAGCACTTTGATCGTGACTGCTGCCACCACCCCTGCTCGCCGACATGTGAAGACATGCTGGCAATCAGTCTGCAGCACATTCCTGCAAAACTCCTGCATGCATATTTTTACTTTCTCGTATACAAAGTATTGGAAAAGTGTTGTAATCATCTAAAAATTCGACCATGACATTTTGATGAATCTCTATGTTTTAGACCTCCCCGAGACCGATTTACTTTCTCGTAGGGAAAATATTGTAATTGTCCAAAAATTTGATTTTGAGATTTTGATGAATCTTGATGTTTTAGACCTCCCAAGTCCAAAAATACTATTTTTGAAATTATGTCTGTGTGTCTGTGTGTATGTAAACATGCTAATTTGAGCACACTTTCACTTAGGTCAACCAAATTTTGCATACAAGAATTAGGTACAAAACGTAGATTTCTATCAACTTTTGAGCTATTTCCGCTAACTGGAAGTGGTACTTATTTATTCATGCAGCTGCAGAGTCCGATTTATTCAACTTTACTTTTATAATAATAGTTCAATACATTATTAATTTGACTTGATTTGTTGTTGATGCTTCTTTAATGTACATAATATAAAAATATAATCATCTGGCAGTTTACTCCTCAAATATCCATCCCCATATCTGAGTATATGAAAAAGTCTAGGGTAGAGCACTCCTGATTTTTTTAATGTACAACACACTGTGATTAGGTGGCATGGTGACACAGTGGTAGCGCTGCTGCCTCACAGTTAGGAGACCTGGGTTTGCTTCCCAGGTCCTCCCTACATGGAGTTTGCATGTTCTCCCCGTGTCAGCGTGGGTTTCCTCCGGGTGCTCTGGTTTCCTCCCACAGTCCAAAGACATACTGGTTAGGTGCATTGGTGAGCCTAAATTGTCCCTAGTGTGTGCTTGGTGTGTGGGTGTGTGTGCCCTGCGGTGGGCTGGCGCCCTGCCCGGGATTTGTTCCTGCCTTGCGCCCTGTGCTGGCTGGGATTGGCTCCAGCAGACCCCCGTGACCCTGTAGTTAGGATATAGCGGGTTGCACAATGACATACTGTGATCCTTCATAGTGACATGAACAGAGGCCATAGAATATAATTATTTTGCTGGTGTGCTATGGATTTCCTGTGATATTCAGAAATAACGCAACTAATGGAACTCCTAAACTATGAATGTGACACAGTATGTCCAGTTCTCTGTAGCAAAGGTGTTCCTCCTCAGTAGAAATTATTTAACATTTTTCTACATGTGCTCAATCAATTGCTAGTTATCTAGAGCCTTGCTGTAGCTAAAAGCTGTAATTTTTTCCTCTCACTGTTTCTCCTTTTTTCTCTTGTCTTCAAACTGGTATTTTTCTTTATCTGTGCATTTCTGCTCATACAGGCAAGGCTTATCAATAATTTGTAAGAGTTTAATTCTCTTAATGTTTAGAAAAATTTAACTAAATATATTTTTCAAACTGTTATCAAAACACAGTAAGAACTGCATGAGTAACCAAGTCCATCGGGGTTAAGGATTGTCATGCATGAACAGATGGAATGGAATGAAATGAACAGGGCAGCTGGACTTATTTAAAAATTTTGGCATCTGAAAATATGCACTTTTCTGATATGTTTTGCAATCTCTGAACATAAACCAATTTGCATGAAAATCATTGTCTTTGAGTTTGATGTTTTTGAGAAGTTTTAAAGCTTTTGTTTCAGATTTCTTGTGTTAACTCATAGGGTGTAAGTGTAAGTCACTAAGTAAAACTTTTATTTTTCTAACTGATAAATACATCCTCAATTAACAACACAAGTTTCCAGGGCAAGTTAATGTAGTAACTACAGTATTGTATTAAACTATCTTGTACTTCTAAAATACTTAATTTACTCTTTATGCTTGTTATGTACCCATAAGCACTGATTGAACTAGCAGTGAACTCCTTAGTGACGTAAATACACTGGGAATATTTTCAGAGGCATTTATGAAGTTATAGTCCATCCATCCATCCGTTTTCCAACCCGCTGAATCCGAACACAGGGTCACGGGGGTCTGCTGGAGCCAATCCCAGCCAACACAGGGCACAAGGCAGGAAACAATCCTGGGCAGGGTGCCAACCCACCGCAGGACACATGAAGTTATAGTGCCTATAAAAAATATTCATCCTCTTGAAGGTTTCAGTTTTTATTGTTATGTTACACTGAATTGCAAGTTTATTTAATTTGGCTTTTTGTCACTGATCAACAGACACAAATCATTGCAAAGTGGTTTAAATTAATTACTATTATAAAACAAGAAATAATTGATAACATAAGTTTTCACCCCTTAATATGAGATACCTAAATCATCACTGGTGCAGCCAATTGGTTTTTGAAATCACATGATTAGTTCAATGAAGATCACTTGGCTGTAGTCAAGAGCTTTCAATTGATTGGAATCTACAGTAAATGCATCTGGAAGGTTCATCTTGCGGTGAGACACTATGGAAGGCCTTACCTACACAACAAAGACTAAAGAACACTCCAGGCAACTCTAAAAGAAGGGGATTGAAAAACACAAGTTAGAGAATGGAGGCAAGAAAATATCCAAGTCACTGACTATCTCTTAGGGTCCAGTAAAATCAATCTTTAAGAAAAGGAAAGAGTATGGCACAGCCGTAAATGAGCCTATAATAGGCTTTTCACAAAAATTGAATAATCTTAAAAGAAGAAGACTAGTGAGGGATGCCATCAAAAATTATATGCCCATTATATGCTGGCTTAGACTGGAGATACAACTGCTGCCCGAGTGCTTTACCAGCCGCAGCTTTATGGAAGAGCAGCACCTAAACAGCCAGTGTTAAAAACACACAGAAAGCACATAGGAGATACTGAAGTTAGCTGGAAGGAGTTTCTATGGTCTGGTGAGAGCAATATTGAGTTTTTTGGCTATCAGAATAAACACCATGTTACACTGCACATTAAGCACTTCATCCTTACCGTGAAGCATGGTGTAGTCATTCTTTTCTCTAGCAGACCCTGGGGCACTTATGAAAGTAGAGGGTAAACTGAATGCAGAAAAATACAAGGAAATTTGTGGAGGAAAACCTGATTCAGTCTGCAAGAAACATGTCCCATGGATTTGTTATGTACAGTATATACGTATATACATACATAAACAAATAATTAAATACAACACTTTGGTCTGAACACACACTAGAATGATTATAAAGCAAGACATTAAAAGAAGTTAAAAAGTTGTGCTTTGGCTGTCACAGTCACAGTGAGGCATTATACATATTGCACTTGGCATAAAGGAGCCTAAGCTGCATTTCCTGACACACTTGACACACTAATGTGAAGGATGTCACTTTCCATATTAAAGGAACTCAGTCTCCTAAAGAAAAGGACACTCCCCTGCCCTTTCTTATATAGTTTGTCTGTGTTTCCGAGACCAGTCCAACCTGTCATTAATGTGGACCCCCAAGTACTTGTAGGAGTGGATCATCTCTGCATCCACTCCTTGACTGGGCATAGAAACTCTGTGGTGCTGCGAGAGTCAATAAGCAGTTCCTCCTGACTCCTGTCCTTTGTCTCATCCCTTTTATCAATACACCCCATAAGTGCAGAGTCACCTCAAAATTTCTGCAAGTGACCTGACCAGGTGTTATATTTATATTCGGAGGTGTACAGAGTGAAGAGAAAAGGAAGAGGAGGCACTTTGTGGTGCTCCAGTATTACTCATGTTCAGATCAGAAACGCAGTCCTTGAGTCTCAAAAACTGCTGTCTGCCAGACAGATAGTCCGTTATCCAGGGCACCATAGGCTCATCCACCTGCAGCTTACCCCTTAAAAGAGAAGGCTGGATGGTATTGACGGCGTCACAGAAATCAAACAGCATAATCCTCAAAGTGCTGCCAGCTTTGTCCAGGTGAGAATAAGTCTTGTGGAGCACATAGATAATTGCATCCTCCACTCCAATCTTTGTCCGATAGACAAGAGAAAGCACATGTCAGAGAAGTCCAAGTAAAGTAAAGATGGGCAATGTCGGTCCTGGAAGGCCTCAGTGGCTCCAGGTTTTTGTTCCAACCCAGTCTCAGACCTTATTTAATTTTATGGCTAGTTAGTCTGCAATGCTAGGTTCTTATATCATAGATTTTTTTCATTTCCAAGGATATCATCCAAATGATCTGAAGCCGTACAGCGCATAATTTTCACTCTCTCACATTTTTCTCTTATGTGTTTTATTAAACCAAACAGTGCATATTGAATCCATATAGGAGAAAATGGAAACAAGTCAGATGGATAATTGTTGGCTCCTTTGTCATTTGCATCTTAATAAGGCGCCATTAAAAAGACTGAATGCAGCTGTTTAAGACTGAAATAAGCAATTAAGGGTGGGGAACCTTCACAAACAAAACCACTAAAATGAAGCATCAAAATGTCATCACTTCATCAATAAGTGCTTCATCAACAATAACTGACTTCTCATTAAGAAACTGGGTTGGAATAAAAACCTGCAGCCACTGCGGCCCGCCAGGACCAACATTGCCCACCCCTGACGTAAAGTGATTGAGGCAGAGTCCCAATGGCAAATAAGAAGAGAACTCAGAAGAATTAGACAAGAAGAAACCAGGAGGTTATTGTTAAGTGGGAGAGCAGGTTTATGTCACGCCAGCAGACAGAAAATGTAGCAACATTTAAAAAGCAGGCCCAAAGGAGAAACAGGGTTTTCTTTATTGTGTTATATTAATTGCTTGATATGTAATGCCCTCCCTTGGTTTTCACATCCCTTGTGTACTATTTAAAAAAAAATACACACACTTTTCTATCCTTGTTCTCTGTATGTATTATCCTGGCTTGGGTGAAGTGTAATTTACAGCAATAAAATTAAACTTGTAATAATAATGCTTCAAGTGCCATCATTAGACTCGTAACATTAACCTGTTTTAATTCCACTGAGCTAATGTTTGTAACAGGTCATATTGTTTTTACATTGGGTCATTTGTTTTAAAATTATTATATTATTTTCAGCTAATGGCACAATAGCTGAGTCATATTAAAGCAAAATGTGCATAAGCTAGTTCTTGATTATACAACTGAGGAAAGTCATTATGAAGCAATAAGACCATACTGTACATAACCTATAGGGAAAATGAATTAGCTCAGTGCAAACGCCATGGGTGGGATTGCTGCCCACATTTATTTATGTGATGTTCAGCATGGATTGTGCTTGACTCCTCTTTTTTTAATTAATACATATTATATGTATCTATTGAAGAGAGATAAACAGTCAGACACACACTATGGTCTGACCAGACACAAAATGACTAACATGGAAGAAAACTGAAAAGAAAGAAAACTTATGACTTGAAAGAAAGAAGTTCAAAATGTTGCAAAATCTCAAATTTGACAACATTTTATCGTTGTAGATAATGGGCAGTGGTTGACGGATTTACTTATTGAAACTCATAAAACTTAACTTTTTTCTCACAAATATTACTGGAACAGGTGATTTACCAGCAGACAGACTCAACCTTTATGATGCTGGCTTACATTTTTAAATTATTCATTAAACAATAAATGATACAGATCCAGCATCCTGGGTTGGAAGTCTATGCCCTTTAACAGTTTGCGTTGAGTTAGCACATTCTCCCTGTAATGCATAAGCATTTTCTCCAGGTTCTCTGGATTTCATTCCACAGCCTAAAGACACACTTGACAAGCAGATCTGTGATTCCAAATCGCCCCATGTACATAAATGAACCCTGCAGTTAACTGGAACCCTGTCTATTATTGAACCCTGCCTTGCGTTTCATGCTGTGAATAGGTGCCCTCCTTATGTGCCTTGGAATTAAAGGGTTTTGGGAATGAATATATGTTAATATATTTTTTAGTATGTGGCAGCTCATCTGAATTTGCTAGTTTATGCAAATATTTACTGCAACCTGGACTGATCATGACTAACATCCTGATTATTATATTGTATGTTTGAAGTGGCGGTTTCAAAATTAAACACTGATTGCATTAAAAATTGTTTGAATTTTTTTTCACTCCTGCGTGACTTAATAACATTTTCCAAAAGGGTGATAAAGACCATGTCTTCTCAGCAGCTATAATTAGAATGCTAAACACAACAAACTCCAAACTGAAACATACCTAAGTAGAATTTCTCTTCAAAGTTTACTTATGAAACATGAAAGCCAAAATCAATTTCTTGTGTTGTACAGCTCATTAACCATAGCATCAATATGGATTTTTTTTCAAATAAAGATTAATTGCACGGTAAAGTACAGTATATATAAAGTTAGATTGCTTGAGAAACATGAAAAACTGTGTTGATTATAACAAAAGAATGCTGCATAAAGAACTTCAAGAAACTTTAAATATCTGCAAAGATTACAGGGTTTGCCACTGAAATAAGAACTTTGTTAAACATTCTGAAAGTATTTAATCTATTATTAGGTTATAGTCTGTTACATGCCAGGCGTCAGGGAAAATGGTTCTCGACAAATATTTGGGCACCACACTGATGCCATTGTTTAACAGTGGGGAATCTGCCCAGTTTCTTATACAGCTCAAACACCTGATGTTTGACTTGTACGCATAATGTTTGTTTTATCTCTCCTACCATTTTTTTTTACACAAACTTCTTTTATTCCTTTTTTATTGTGAAAATCCTGATAAAATTATTTAGAATTTCTGAATTATTTGAAGGCTTGCTTTACTCCTCTTTTAGCTCATTTTATTCATCTTTTAGATTTTTTATTTGAAGACTAAATGAAGTCTTTTTTTCCATCATTTTCACTTTATATTTAAATTGTACCTTTCTTCTTTCATCTTAAAGTCTCTTTAAAATGTCCAAATTCTTCTTCAATTAGTGTTGAAACTTTAATGTATACTCTTGTTCAGATCTTGTCTGCAAACTTCAATTTCCTCCCTATCTTTTTATTTTCTAAATTTCCCTGTTTTTTGAAGAAATACTTTAATATTTTACCAAGGCTTACCATATTCATATTTTCTCTACACCTTTTTTTCATCAGTATAAAATATTGCACACCCTAAGCCACTTTATTGTACTTTCATAATTTCACATTCAGTCTGAATATGTGGCATTATATTCAGCTGAACCAGCTGAATCCCTATTATTTGAATGTCAGTGTGAGAGGAATAAAGTTTTAAAATACTTTTATATGATAAATTTTAGGTTTCTGACATTCTCTTCCAAAAACCTTCCATAACTTACTGTGGATAGTCCTGTTCATCCTGCACTTCTCTTTCTGTGGGTTTCATCTTTCAAGGCACCTATAAGAGTCTCTCAAGTCCAAACTGCATATTCTTTCTTTAATATTTTGAACATTTTACCCAATTACACTCTCCTACTACTTTAACATCACTTTAATTTTTTAATAGCACTTTTAAAATCTTAAACAGATGCCATCTTTCCTGATTTGGATCATGTTTATCAATGTAAGCAATGTAATTAAATTTTTCGTATAAATGTTACATTAACATGCTTTCGTTGCATTACTTTAGCCTATTTTACCTCTCTCTCTTACTAATTTTATTTAATTCTAAAATAAGAAAAAAATCCTATACTTTTTTGTGGCTTTAAAACCAGAATCTCCTTAAGAAAATTATGATTTATGAGAGGACTTCTTCACCTTCAAGAGTGGATCAAGAGTTGGCTCTTGGTATTGCCTAACACATCATTTTTCATGGCACTCCATCACTTTAATATGGTTTGCTGTATTTTGGCTTGTTGACAATATGAAGCAATCAAAACTGTCTATACACTATACAGTACATACCTGTAAAATTGCTGAAACCATTTTAGATTGCTCCAGCACATTCTTTCTGCACTGTTTCTTTTGCATTCTATTTGCATATGCTAATGGCCCATTTCATTTTAAAATAACATATTTTACCTTGCATATTTGTTTACATCAAAATGCGATCTCTTTTTACAGGCTCACAATTTCCTTTTGTGCAATATACAATGAATTCATGAAGTATTCAGACCCCATCTCTTTCTGCATACTTTACAGGATTTCATTTTAAATTGATACATTTGATAGTTTGGATCATTAATCAGCGCTCAATACCCCATAATGACAAACTGAAAGTATGTTTTCAGAAAGGTTTGACAGCTTGTTAAAAATCAACAACTGAAAGCTCTCATTCATGTAAGTATTCAGCATCTTTGAAATGCTTAGGAAAGAATAACTTGAGTAGCTCTTGCTTTTGTTGTTGAACTGCCATTTTTTACAGTTTCCTGACAGAAAGCACTAATTGTTTAACTACTTGGGGTTGTGATAGTTTTAAAACAGACAATCACTCTTCCGGGTTGTTTTGAACACCAGGACATAAAAAAAGGCTTTTTGTCCTATTAAGGACATTTCAAAAAGACTAGGACACAAAAAGGTGTCTCAGAGGAAGAGGCAAATGATAGGCAAAAGCTCATTACCAAGAGTCAAAACTAATCCATCAACCAAAATAAAAAAAAAATCAGAGGTAATAATCAAAACTTCCTCAATATGCCAGTAATAAAAATAATAATAAAAAAAACACTGACAAGACATTGATTCATTAGATTATCCAATAAACTGCATTAAAACTGGAGCACACACCACACTTTTACAGATGTAACCTGATGACACAAGTAACCACCTTTGTATTTGTTTCTTATTGCCAGTTGCAAGTATCATAAGTCCACCATATTTCAATGTGATATTTTAATAGGTATTCAGTGTGCAGTATGCTCAATTTCAAACTGCCCTTTATTTAAAAAATACAGTTTTTGCATTACTCTACTTATATGGGATAGATAGATAGATAAATAGATAGATAGATAGATAGGTAGTGTGAGACTTGCCCGGACACCACCAGACTGAGACCACATCTTTATCAATGATTTCTTT
Organism: Erpetoichthys calabaricus; assembly: GCF_900747795.2. Lineage (NCBI taxonomy): Eukaryota > Metazoa > Chordata > Cladistia > Polypteriformes > Polypteridae > Erpetoichthys > Erpetoichthys calabaricus. The sequence goes on from NC_041406.2 coordinate 43,550,657, forward strand.
ATTCTCTTCTTCCCACACAACACACTACTCAGTCCTGCACTCTCACAGTGCCTCTAGCCCCAGTCACCCTTCTCCTGGGCCTTCTCTCTCCTTGTCCCTGGGCCACCTGCACTCTCTCTCCAGGAGCTTCATCCTGCTCCTGCTCCCGACTCCAGCTCCCTGACAGGAGGGAGGCGGGTGGCTCCCTTTATCCTCACCCAGATGAGCTCCAGGTGCTCTACCTGACGTCATGTCCTGGTGTGGCGGAAGCATCAGGAGAGCACCCGGAAGCACTCCAGGTGACGCTGGAAGGATCGTCCTCCATGGGTGTGGCGGAAGTGAATAAGTATCGAGCTCCATGAGGCTCGGGGCACCCCCTGGCGGTGACCAGAGGCCCCAACGGTCTTGAGCCTCCCTGCTCCCCTTCCGTGGGCCTCTTCTACTCCAGGGCGGTTGCCCCCTCGTGGCCCGGAGGATAAATAAGCCATGACCCAGTCCTTCCAGGCGTCCTGGCCGGGTCTGACCCCCAGCCGCGTACCACAATAGATAGATAGATAGATAGATAGATAGATAGATAGATAGATAGATAGATAGATAGATAGATAGATAGATAGATAGATAGATAGATAGATAGAACTTTATTTGTCCCCAGGGGAGAGTTTGACTTTTTACAGAATCTCTTTAAATAAATAAAGAGATCAATATATATATATTGTCACAAACTTGCCTGAAAACGCCTGAAAACTCGGCCCCAGTACGCTCCCACCTGGGTACGATGCAAGTCCTGTCCCCTTCTCTTCTGGGACCATTCCATCCTGCCGACTATGCCAATGTCACAAACTTGACTCAGAGACATAGAAAGTTTTGGGGCAGCCACCCGTGTAATTGGTATCCTGGCTGCAAAGTCGTAAAATTGTATACAGCACTGATGTGCACAAAACCGAGTCCAAAACAGAACTGAGGGAATAGGGAAAAGGTGGGGGCTTTTAAAGGGGAAGACAGGAAGTGACATCAAAGTGGTCGGACTCATGAAGGTCTTCAGCCATAGGCTCGAGCCCAGACATGACATCACAGGGGCTGGAGCCAGCAAGGACTCCTTCCATAGGCTCAGTCAGGGAAGTGATGTCAAGAGGACCAGGTGGAATCTCCTGTGAATGGTCTGCAGGAAAGGGACAAAAAGAGTCAGTGCACTCTGCCACATCCCGGGATGACTTGGAACTGCCCTTACTCCAGCCCTTTAGCTGCCTCACATGCGCATGTGTGTGCCAATATATATATACAATGGCCTGAACACACATCAGAATGACTAAAAAGGGAGAATATTAAAAAGAAAGAAGTTACAATCACAGTGATGCGTTCTACAGGCATATTACATCTACCACAAAGTTATTTCTGTAAAATACCCCAGCTTAATGACTATTGTGAACTGCCCTCTTTATAGCACATTCTTTTTAAGTTAGTTACCCTTAAGCTTCTTCCTCTGCCTGCAGCTATGCAGTTGCTTAGGGTGCCACATGCTTTGTAACAGGTTGGTGCTGACAGTTTTTTTTTTTAATGGTAGAGCAGTGGGTTCTAATCAAAAGGCACAGTGCCAATGAATGTATTTACATTTTTAGAAACTCTTTTGATACAGTTTATTTTTTATCCCATGTGTTATTCTGTGTATAAACTAGGTGTGAATTGGGTAAAAAAAAGTATTAAAACAGCTATGTACAGACATACATTAAAAATTATCTATATATATAATTCACTAAGTCCATGGCAAGCAAGATGCACGCAAGACAGCCATGCCCGCCACCTCACAGACCCCCGCCCACCAACAATTCACTAGACAGCCGACCATGGCATGAGAGCGAAAGCATTTGCCAAGAATGTGTTCAATAATCAAGAGCGAAAGTCGGAGGTTCGAAGAAGATCACATACCGTCGTAGTTCCGACCATACATGATGCCGACTGGCAATCCGGCGGCGTTATTCCCATGACCCGCCGGGCAGCCAACCAGGTAACCAAAGTCTTTGGGTTCCGGGGGGAGTATGGTTGCAAAGCTGAAACTGAAAGGAATTGACGGAAGGGCACCACCAGGTGTGGAGCCTGTGGCTTAATTTGACTCAACACGGGAAACCTCACCTGGCCTGAACGTGGCTCACAGGTGCATGTGAACTGTAGCGTATGGTTGCAAAGCTGAAACTTAAAGGAATTGACGGAAGGGCACCACCAGGTGTGCAACCTTTGGCTTAATTGGACTCAACACGGGAAACCTCACCCGGCCCGAACGTGGCTCACAGGTGCATGCAACTGAGGCGGTGTGTGGAAAATGAACAGTCAACGTGACTCACAAGTGCATGTGGACTGTACACAGACGAAAGCAATTCAGGTGAGGAGTTGGGGGTGGACACATGAGCAGGCAGTGCACACTGAACGGTGACTAAGAGATGACTTAAGAAATCGGCAGACTAGAATGGCGGGGGCAGAATGGGCGTCAGACGATCGAACTTGCCTATCTAGAGGATGTAAATGTCCTAACACGGGTTCCGTAGGTGAACCTGCGGAAGGATCGTTACTGGTTGTGCCGACCCTTCGTTGGACAGTTAGGACCCGAAACCTCTCGGGCCCGCTTCCTTGCCCTCTTTCCAGAGTTTCATCTTTGCATTTACTTACAGTTGTACCGTCAAACCCACCCCATTTGGACAGCTGTGTCTTTCAGGAAGTGTTCACCCATCAATACATAATTATGCGGCGTATGCTATGCTGCGGGTTGGCTAGTTTTAACTATTTCACATGATTATTTTATATTTTTGGGTGCTCAATTCAAAAATTAAAACCATTTTTTCATAAAACACATTTTTGTGTATCTTAGTGGATCATCATTCAGGGAATACAAAATCCTCATGTTTTCTTTGTGTGTGCGACAGTAGAGTCAAGTATTTACACAAGGTTCAGAAGGAATGGCCTTCTAGAAATAAGCTATAGATTGGTGCCATAAACATATTTGGACCTGGGGAGGTGGATACAGATAATGTGCTGCTATCACTGCTTCACATTAAGTTTGTTTTAATTAAGAAGTTTGTCAAAACCCTATCGAAAGTGGTTCCAGTTGTATTTATTTGTTTTGAATATTTCTGGGTGTATCTGAAGCTAAAGTGAAAGAGGACATTTTTTCAGGTCCTGATATCAGAAAACTGATTTTCGATGGAGAATTTGATGGTGTGTGGAACAACCTGGAACAAGAAGTTTGGGTATCATTTGAAGAAGTCATTTGAAACTCATTAGGTAACAATGAAGATCGAAATTATAAAGACTTTGTGAAAAATGTATTAGTTAAGTTTAAAGAATTGAATTGCAGTATGAGCCTCAAAGTTCACTTTTTGGATTAACATTTGGAATTTTTCCATGAAAATCTTGGAATGGTGAGTGAAGAGTATGGTGAAAGTTTCCATCAGGATATCAAGGACATGGAAAGAAGGTTCCAGGAAATTTTTGCATGATAGTGGACTACCACTGGATGATTGTTAGGGATGCAACAGGAAAAGTGGAAAAACAATGAGCCACCAAATGAAGTTTTGGATCAAAAAAACTAAGCAATATGTAAAGTCAATACATATGTATTGTTTTATTTAAATATATTTTTAATAATAAATTGACTAAACATTGTGTAATTTGTTAAATTTTGTACTTTTGTTTTGTACTTAAATGTAAATATTCTAAATATATTTCTTGTTGTGTTCTTGAATGCAAATAAAAATGACGCCTTCTTCTTCATCCTCTTCATCTTTTCCCACTTTTATGTGGAGTTGATGTTTATAGGTTTCAGCATGATTTTTACTATTCACAATTACATTTTTTTATCAGTTTAATTTTGCAGACCTGTGTAATATAATTAATGTTTGAATTGTGTGAAGATCAAAGCCATTGCATTTTATTTTAATTGTTAAATTACAGGAAATGACTGACAAATGTTTCAATTAAGATGGAAATTTTTCATTTTACTATAGTGTGCAATTTCACTTAAAGAATGTGAGAAAAAAACAGATGTGTACAAATTCCAGAGACTTTATTTATATAATCTGGTTAAATTATATTAGATATAAAAAATAGATCCAGGATGTGTCTCAGAAAAACACAAATTTAAAGGCAAACGTTGTTGGGGAGGGACAAGAAATGGGCACCAATTAATTTTTCCTTCAGCATTCTACCTTGTTCTAAGGCAGGAAAAAAAAACTGCAGTGAAGACAAAAATCTTAAAAGTAGAAAGTTCTCTAACAGAAAATAAAAGATTTTTCAAACAGTTTGGCTGTAATAAATCATAGCTGACTGCTTTTAAAAGCATGCAGCTGAATTAGCTAACTCACTATGCATCAAAAAGAATGCTTCGTTTAAATGAAATGGCATTAATAAAAATTATAGATTAAATTGACAGTTTATCCTTATAATTTAGTGTCTCATAAGTGTTGATGACTGAACAAATCTAATGCAATACAATAAAAATTGGCTGATTTCTAAATTCAAAGATATTATACATTTCCATTAATGGCCTAACCACTGATACAGTCAGCACTCTGCAGGTTCATCCTGTATGTTAGGCAAGTCTAAACTCAGTCAGTCAAATGGTGTATTATATAGCACCTTTTAGAGAGTGTACCACTAAAATATCAGTCTGGGCCAACCCTGCCAGTAACAGGGCCAACACATACAGTACATGTTCACCCTTGGCCAATTTAGAAGTGCCAATTGAACTAACAAGCACATCTCTGGGATGTGACAGGAAACTGTAATACCTGGAGAAAACCCCAGAAAGAACCTGTTAATGTGTTATGCAGAAAGGCAAAGGGGATTGCTTAAGGTAACCCACAGAACTGGGGTTTGAGTAAAACCTGATGCTAATACTGAAGTGTTTACAGTTATAAAGGGAATTGGTACAGTAAATCGAAAGTGTTATTTTAAACTGAGTTCATCAATAACATGGGGAGACAGTTGGAAACTTATTAAAGGTAAATTTCACACAAACATTAGGAAGTTTTTCTTTGCACAGAGAACCATAGACACATGGAATAAGCAATAGGACTTTTGGAACTTTCAAAACTCGACTCAATGTTACGTATTTTAGAAGAATTCAATGGATAGGACTGGCAAGCATTGTTGGACTGAATGGCCTGTTCTAATGTTCTAGTGCAGCAGGAAAACACAAGATAATGTATTTTGTGGTATAGAATAATACAGTATATATCTCTTTCCATAATTCATAACCAAAATAAGAAGTTTTATAAATGCATAAGTCACTATAATTAATGTTAACAGTTTTATTGTATATTCTAAACCCATGCATTGTTATATTAATGAGAGCACTTGCTGCTTTTGCTGTTTGATTGATACTTAATATATAAAAATTTCGAATTAATAATTTTCATGTCACATTTTTCACAATAAAAAAAATGGTAGAAATTTCTATACATATTAATATAATTTTTTAATATAAAGCTCAAAGTATTTTCTGTTTTGACAGAACAGACTTTAGAGAAGTATCAAGCAGTGTCGGAAAATTAAATGGGAAAAGAATGTATTGCTGGTCTGGAACCTGACAAAAGAAAAACTGGCATTCTTTGGACACCTGACAGGGATGACATAATTTGAGTGTGTAAAACACTGAATAGCAATGCTTTTATTTTTGAGCAATCATCCAGAAACACAGGACTAGGGAACAGATGCGATTGTGCTGCTTTTCCATTAACATCAATTTAAACTGTCAAAATTAAACATCTAATTAAAAGGAGTGTGCACTACAGTTTATAAACCATGTTCTGCTTCTGAACCAGACATGATAGGAGAGAAGAGATTAATCTTATATAATGTTAAGAAATTCTGATACAGATTATTGAGATTGGGTTTAGGACAGATGGCTAATATACTAAAATGAAATGATTTCTGGAAAGTAGTACTGAACAGTTAATGAGATGACTGATTTTAGTTGGAAATGAAACAACATGAATAGCTGGAAGAAAATGACTAGTGCAAGAAAAGGAAAACAGACAATGGCATAAAATCAAGAGAAGATACTGCAAGTGATTAAGATGCTATATAATAAATGTCTATTACAGAGATGTACCACAAACAGTGGCAATAAAGATCAAGATATAAGAAAAAATATGTGCTACAGATAGTAGATGTCATATCTGTTCAATACATTTACAAAAATGTGTAATACTAAGATCAAACATTGCATGAAATGTGACCTATCTGGAAACCGTCTGTAATGAACAAGGAAAATCATCACAAAAAGTAAAAACAATCAAATAAACCCTATATATATTATAACGTACACATGAAAAAAGTCAATAGTTAACATTATAGGGACAAATTTCTTATAAAGCCAAATTGGGTTTGGCTCTGTTTAGACTTTGCAGATTCATTAATTTTGTTGCATCTTTCACATATCTTGTGTCCATATTTGGCTGCAATCTAAACATCATATATGAAATCTTATATATTTTTTATATTCTGCATGTTTTTTCAACAGTTTTGTTTTTTAAAATGTAGTATTTACCATTTAGAAAACACTGACCTAGCCAAGAACCTGGATTTCATCTCGTATGGATTGCTGCTCATTGCAACAGATTAGCGTTGTTGGTTAATCTGACAGCATGTCTCTAGAGTGTGCAAGGAAACCATCTTTACCTTGAAATACACCTACAATAATGTTAGAACATGCACACTCTACACAAAAAAACACAATGAATTAGGGTTGAAAAAGCACATTGCTTGGGTTCACTCTGGTGATTATAGAGATTCTTATTGATTCTTATTGGTAAGGATGCAGATGTGAACAAGACAAAGCCAAAAACGTGGAAAAAATGGCTATTGAGTAGGTGTTTTGACTAGTATGTCTTTTCAATGTCCTTTAGAAGGCAGAGGCAATGCTTACATGCTGCCAGACTGGGGTGGTGGTTCCTATTTTTAAAAAGGGAAATAAGTGGAGATTTTCCTCATATTCTGTGGGAACAACTATGCCTGGGGAGTGGAAGAGAGACTTTGTCCCATAACTGAAGCCATTACGCTATTCATTCTGGTGTTTGTACACTTAGTGTTAAGCCAAGTCCACTCAGTAAGTCCATTGGACTCCTCCAAAAGTCTGTCTTATCTCTTATGATTTTCACGGACAGTAGATGTAGCCTTGAAAAGTATTCAGCTTAATATTCAGTTTAGTATTCAGTCTAAGTTTTATGGTCTATGTAGTTTGGGAATAATGTTGCCCTATAGCCTCACCAGACCGAGATGTGTGTGCTGGAATGCTAGCAGCTGACTGTAACGTGGTTAGCACTGAGATAAGAAGTGAGCAGCTGCCCCATCTGTCCACTCTGTGAATGTAGAATGCTATCAGTACAATGCTATAATCATATGTGGCTGTTTGTAACTCTTTTCCTATAACCATTTTGACATAAAAATATATTATGGAGAAAATATGCTGAACAAATAAAATAATAAACGCAAAAGAAAAGAAAAAGATTTATTGTGCTCATGCTGTATACTGAAATATTCCAACTGTGATTCATTTCACCTGCAAACATCCAGATTGCTTGTGATCTTTAATAAGCCTTCATTTTAGTGACATATTTTCCTACTAAGGCCCGTCTGGCAATCCTATTCTAGTAATTAATGCCTCTTTACATAACTATATCCAAAAGAATTAATTTATAGGTTGAACCTGGAAATAAATATAACTTTTTTGATTAAAGATGAACAATACCATCTGTATGTGTTGAAATTTTGCTGTAATTACTTGCAGTATTTTAGTGGTACCACAGTAATCCTTTTTTTTTTTACATACAGAAATACAAAACCTTTAATGTTTTTCCTTGTATAGTACATGGACTAAAGTATGCATATATATCTTAAAATAGTTTTTTATTCCTGAGCTTTCAACAACCTACCAGGTGTCATCATCAGAGGGAAATGATTAGACATATAGGAATCAAAGGCAATATACAGTATAGCAAATGAGGGGGTTGGTGGGTGCAGTGGTGCACAGTGGTGTATCAGAAAGTACAGTGCACATCGTTTCCAAATCAGGCATCAAAATAGCCCATAAACGTGCAAATACTCTATGGACTGTTCTTTTTAATGCCAAAAGCAAGAAGTCTGCATCAGAAACACTGAACACAGTCTACAATATACCATGCAGTGCATGCCCAGATCTATATGTGAGAAAACATCTAAAACACTTGCAACACCCATTCAAGAATATCAAAATGCTGTTGGTGGGAAGGCCCCACGATCTCTGATATATGCCCATACAACTTCAACTGGACACACGTTTAACTGAGACATGGTGCAAGTAAAATTAAGGGCAAATACCAGAGAGCTGGCTCTCAAATGAAAACGGCATCAACAAACTCTTGGACATGAACCCAGCATATGCAAGCTTAAAAAGAAGAACACGCAAATAATAAAAAAGATTTTATGACCAACACTCTCTGAATACCACCTTGCTGATCCATCCCTATTTGCACCCCCAACCCCTAATTTCCCATATATTGCCTTTGATTCCTGTATGTCTGTATTGTCTGTATGTCTAATGATTTTCCTCTGATGCTTAGGAATAAAAAACTATTTTAAGATACATCCTTCATTTTCTCCCTTTGTGGATTACTAGTTACAAATATGCAAATCATATCACACACCTTTGCTTATATATACAGGTAAAATTCCATTACAACGAATATCTTTACAACGAAATTTTCATTACAAGGAAGTATTTTTATGGTCCCGACAGTTTCCCCATATGACACGAGTCTATAGAAATCTTGTTACTACAAAATACATTCAGCAGATACTTTCATTACAACGAAGTGCCCAAAAGACCTTGAAATGCCTGAATGAATCATCCACAGAGCAGTTAGTTCCGTGGTCGCAGCTCAGTTGTGCACAACAATCCCCAAACAGAAACATTGTAAAAAAAAAAAAGTTTTCGGTTGTTTTCTGTGTTACCTTTTGCTTATCGCTCGTCAACATTTGAAAAACACCCATTGGAATATAATTCATTGTCACTCCCCTATAGAAACGGCAGACACGAAAAAACGATAGCAGTTCATATTAGAAAAAAAAAAATTTTAATTTTTTGCAGCTCTCGATTGCGGTAAAAAGAAAAAAGATGTTACCAGTGAATTCGGAATTTCACCATCAACACTGTCAACTTTCTTGAAAGACCAAGCAAAAAAAGAAGAAAAATCTCGGGTTGCAAATGTATGCGAATTGTTGCATTTGAAGACGTCGAAAAAGCTGTTTTTATGTGGTTAAGTGATGCTCATTCAAGAAACATTCCTATTAATGCAGCACTCATTCAAGAAAATGTGAGGTTTCTAAACTCTCTTGGGACCTCCCCAAACTGGACCACACGCCGAATAGCATCCTGAAGTACGATCACCGCGTCTGTGGAAGACTGTTTATCTGTTGCCGAGACAAAAGCAGGCTCAAAGCTCAGCTGCATCTCTCTGCCAAAGCAAACTCGATGGGTGATGCAAGGAACATTGTAAATGCAGGGCACAGTATAACTTGGCCACTAACCTGGCCACGACCCTGCCTGACTGCTGTGTCTGTTTATAGGAGAGTGGCAGGTCACGCTAAAATAAATAACCCTGCTGTTCCTGTTTCAAGCTGAATAAAGCTGGTTTTGCTAAATTGCTGAGACTATGCCTTGTGTTTTGGGGTGCAAGACAGGGACTTATAGCGCGACCCTAATCTTTTAGGATTCGCTTCTGTGATGCTTCACTGCAGCCCTGTGAGCCTGCTGTTGCCGTGCCCTGGCAACGGACAAACAATCTTACACAGATGCGGCAATCGCGCTTCGGGATGCACTTCAGCATGACGTTCCCATTGGGTGGGGGGATCCCAAAAGAGTTCAGAAACCTCACAATATGAAGAAGAAGAAAAGGATGATTAGGCTTCTGATTGATAACTGTGCTGCCCCCAACATACTTCCGCATTTAGATAATGTTTGCGTTGAAATCCTCCCACCGAATTGCACAGCAGTGCTTCAGCCATTGGATCTGGGCATCATTCGCACCCTGAAAGTGTATTATCGCAAGAAAATGCAGTGAAAAATTATCATCAGCATAACTTGTAGACAAGAGGAGATTAAAATTAACGTGAAAGAAGCTATTGAAATGATTGCAAATGCCTGGATGCAAGTTAAAGAAAGAACTATAGTGACAAATACAGAATCTCATTACAACGAAATTTTCGTTAGGTCCCTGGCAGTTCATTGTAACGTAATTTTACCTGTATATATATATATATATAGATAGATAGATAGATAGATAGATAGATAGATAGATAGATAGATAGATAGATAGATAGATTATAGTGTGCAGCTTGGTGGAACAGTGTTTTTTTCTCATCTTAAATATTCTGTTTCTTATATACTGTATATCTGTTTATATGCATTTATACTTTTATTTGTGTATATATTTATTTTTCTTGTAATACTTAATTGCACAGTATAATGCATACATGATTTTTTGTGGAATATTTGCCTTTAACCATGAATCCATCCAAGTACCAATTGTATACATTAAAATCCTGTTTTTCCATTTGTGGCAAATGAACTTTTTGTTACCTTAGCACTATCATGACTTAAGCCTTTTAGTTTTGCATGTTATTACATTTCTTTCTTGTCTCTAGAAACACATGTTACAATCACCTGTGAATCAAATTCACAAAGACATTCTGTATTTTAAAGTAAAAGAGAAACATCTGTTGCATTATAAATGGAATGTATCTGGCCCACATTTTTATGTCTGTATGGAGATATTGAAGGCAAGCCAGATGAACTTTCATGAGGAGATTGTGCCAGATAAAGTATATTTCAGAGGCAAGTGATAACTTGTGAGTTCATCTGGATATCAAACAATTTTAGGGTATTGTGTGCTTAAGATAAAAATGAACATATACAGTATTTTACTTAAGTATAGAATCCATAAAGGACAACCTGCCTAATGTTCTTGAGAGAGACAATGCTACATCAAAGGATATATCAAAGCAAAGAAAAAAACACATTGAGCACTAAATATCTTGGACTAAGTAATCGTCTCAAGGATGGTCTCAGTTCATACAAGACAGATTTTGACTTGGGCTTACTGGCTTAAAAAAAAAAGATTAAATAGCTAGTTGGTGAATGAATGGAAAATTGGAAGCAGCACAATCACTTGAACAAGAACCTTGTTGGGGATATGACTTTACAATACTTGACGTATAGCTTCTATGGAAATTTCATTTTTCAGCAAAAATTAAAACAAGCATGACAGGCACGTTTATCTCTACCATAATATGAAAATCAAGGTTTCACCAGCCTGTGACAGTCCTGAACATGCAGCAATCAATCACATCATCACTAAATGTCACACAAAAGCATGCCGAATAAATTTGATATGACTGACAATTCTGTCCTAAGCTAACAGAAAAAATACCATTTAAGCAATGCTATAACTAGGAACTTCATACAAAAGGAGATCACATTTATTGCCAAATAAATTCCAGTTATAAAATGTTCACTGTTCTTTAAAATACTTTTGTAAGAGTGCAGTGAAAATTAAATTATAGTACAATTATTTACAATTATATGTTTAGATCTGTTGGTATTTAAACACTTTCACCTATTAATACCATACATATTTCTTTTAATTTAAATATGATGAATCACCAGCAGTGACTTAGAAAAAGATGTTTCCCTCTAGAAATAAATTCTCTTTATTTGTATAGTATACCAAAACTATGTCCAGGAGTAGCTTGAGAATAATTATATAAATTATAAATAATTAGCATTTACCCCAAAATTAGTCTGATAATGTAAAAAATGTGGAAACAGTAAAATAAAAATGTCACCTGATCACATGGTCCTATGTGGAAGGAACTGGCACCCCAATCAGTTAACATAAGTGGTAGAATCACATACGTATATCGAAAGGTCCTTTGTTAATGGATACCTAGTGCTCTAGTTGTATACATTCCTGCCAAACTTCAGCTTTTAAACAAAATGGAAAATAGTGTTTTTGATGAGTGAGTAACTGAGTGAGTCAATTTTGCATTTTAGATAGATAGATAGATAGATAGATAGATAGATAGATAGATAGATAGATAGATATTGTTTTGTTTGGATCAGCCTTGCAAGCAATGTTTTAGCACATGAAATTCATGTGCAGATAAGTTTGATATTTACCACAGTTAATGAGAGTGAGAAGGACACACTGTTTTTCTAAATAAATCCTTGTTAGGTACAATTATTGTTTTGTCACATGAAATACTGTAGCTAAGGAATTTACTTTCTTATTGAAAATGATGTAATTACAGTTCATCTATGTTGATTGATTTGTGCATTTTTATGGATATATTTTCATGAAGTTTATTAACTATTCTTAACGTAAAATATTTTAATAATTTTTAAATATCTCTTTAAAATAAATATATGTATAATACCACAAGATTTTAAAAAATGTAAGAAATAAGATACATTACATTTGCCTTGTAAATATTCCCTACAAATTAATACTTTAAATCTATTCATTATATTATATTTTATTTATATCAAATAAGGTGTCAGAAACATTTAGCAATATGTAACTCCAAGTAAGTGTAACAACAGTTTGGCAGTATATCATTTCATTACACACAGTACTTTTGATAAAGTTAAATAAACCAAGGAGACACAAATTGTTAAAAGTCATGTTGTAGGATTAACAGTAGTCTTTTAAGAGGACTCTGTAAAATATTTTTAGGATTTATAAACTTTTGAACTACAGTAGTATGTTAAACTGTTTATTATACTTATCTCATATGAATAATTCTTTTTTAAAATTTATTTTCCATTCCACTTATTTTCAGGTTCTTATATCAATATGTCAATAAGTTTTTTTTCTTTTAACAATCAATAATCTCCTATTTGCAGGCATGACATATTCTCTTTGTAAAAAAAATCAGATCTTCTTGTCAGGCTTTTAGTTTTTCTGCATATATACTCAGATATTACTCTTTTGAGTATGATAGGTTTATTGGTCTTTTCTTGGCTTGAATCTCTGCTACAGTATATTTTTGAAATGACTGTTCTTATTTAGAATACATTATTTTTTTGTCAGAAAAAATGAGTATAGCATGTGACAGAGCCCTTTATGTTGAACATTTAATTCATTGACATCCCCAAACATCAGTCTCCCTGCCTCACTCTGTTCTGCCACAATGGCATAAATCAACATAGCAATAGCAGAAAAGTGTTAAAGAAGTATATAGAAACCTCTAAAAATGCAGTTGAATTAGAGAAATGTTGAAATTCAGTTCATTATAAATTTAATTTCCACTTCAATACAAGCAAAATATAGTCAATATCTGTAGGCCCAACTTAATGTCATGATTATAACTGAAACTAAATTAAGCCAGTTAACAGCAGATTCACAGAGTATCAGTGTGAATGTGTGTAGGTGTGCCCAGCAATGGAAGCACCTTATACTCCGGTCAGATTTCTGCTTCCCATAACCATATATTGGATGAAATGGATTAGGATATAAAATGGATAGACAAATACTGGAGAAAGGTGGATATAGATTATGTTTTTCCACATGCAGAGTTGGAGATTAGTGATCTAACCATCCATCAATTTTCTGATTTCACATTCTCTAGTAAAAGCAGTAGCCAATTTCTTTAGCAACAGGTCCAAGGTCTGAACCAAATATTGATGAAATGCCCAGTACACCTTGTATCATTGTTCCATTAGCCTAACTATTGAACTCGAACTGAGTGTAACTCAATATCAGACTATCTGAACAAATTGTATTTTGTAAAAGTGTTGTAAAATATAACATTAATTTTCAATTGTATGCATATAACACCCAACTATACCTTTAATTTAAACCAAATGTTCATCCAATGGTATCCTTAATTAATTTTGTCAGTGAATTAAATGAATGGATGATGAGAACTAGTCCCTGAATACAGACAAAAAGGAAACGTTATTTCCTGGAAGGAATCACACAGACTACTACAATATTCTGTCAGTTTTTAACATGGTTAGAATCATCTTCAGTTTTACTGAGTTGTCATGCAATCTAGGCGTTATATTTGACACTAGCACATCTTTTAAAACACACATTACAAAAATTGTCTAAAACTTGTTTTTTACATCTTAAAATGCTGGAAAATGAATATGTTTTCTAAGTATTAATTAATTCTTATGTTAATTTCCAGAAGGATTGACTACTGCAATTTGTTATTCACTGGCTGTTCAAATCATTCTTTATGCAGTTTTCAGTTAATTTAAAATACTGCTGCAAGAATCATTACAAGAACTAGAAAGTATGAACACATAACTGCAGTCCTCAAGTCCTTGCACTGCCTACCATTTAAGTTTAGGGCTGAATTCAAAATCCTCCTTTTAATATATAAAGCCTTAAATAGCAAAGGCTCTGTTTACCTAAGTGAACTTATCATTACTTACAAATCAGAGCGTGCACTAAGAACTAAGGATGCTGACCTTCTTCCAAGGATTAATAAAATAACAGAGATCGAGCTTTAAGTTACATGGTCCCAAAGCTGTGGATGATCTTCCTGTTTATATAGGAGTTTCTCCTTTGGCCTTTGCTTTTAAGTTCAGGCTGAAAACTCATTACTTTAGTCTAGCATATCTTGACTGGAACTGCTGGTTAGCTGTGCATGATGCACATTTGTACACTTAACTTACTCTATTCAGTTTCTCTTCTCTGTAACTTGTATTATTTGGTGGCACATTTGGCAAGCTGCTCTCCTGCACATTGCAAAACCATCTCAGACACTGGGACCTCTGGAATCAATTGAACGGAAAGATTGTTATCAGATGGGATGGCTCAGCACAGACTCGTCAATGGAATGCCCAGGAGGAGCCAGGCAGCTGGCTGGCCAAGGTCTCCAGGACTCTGACTGTGTCTGACTTTGTCTTTGACTTTTCCAGTTGTAACCATGGACCCCAGCCCAGAGGTATATTTTCTTCAAGGATGCTAACTGGAATTTTTGTTTTCCTCTCCTCCACTCTCAACTCACCAAAGTTCAATAATTAACTAATTTATGCTAATCCTTTTCAAACTTGTTTGCTTTCTTGTGCATTTAAACAAATATATTTCTTTATGTGTATTAATTCTGTTTATAGTAGTCTGTAAAATACATTTTACCTGACAACTTGTCACAGAGCTATGTACATGAAATCAGGGAAGAGTGCTATATAGAAATAAATAAATAAATAAATTTAATTGAACTGAATTAACCATTTGCATGGCCATTGGCAGTTCACATGATCTTTCCATGGTGCATTTTTAAGATTACACATTACATAATTTTCAGTTATAATCATAGAAGGAGATAAATTTACATTTACGGTTAATTGTTTGGCAGACACTTTTATCTTCAAAGCAACTTACAATAGAGGTAAACATAATTTAGTAACATTAGGCTAGAGCCAGATTGTTCAGCAAGTGTAGTAGGACAAGTAACAAAACTTGATTGCCACAAGTGAACAGATGTAATAACTAATAAATTTACAAACATTGATTAAGAATCGATAAAGCAATTCAAATTAATGTACTTAATGTAACAATAAATCAACCAACAGTATGAAAGATCACAAAACAAAGTGTTTTTTTTTCAATCAATCAATCAGATATTCACAGAATAGATGGGTTTTCAGTTGCTACTTAAATACATTGAGGGAGTCAGCAGTTTGGATAAAGGTGGGCAGCTCATTCCACCAGCTAGGAACTATACAGGTAAAAAGTCTGGATTAAGAGTTGATACCATGCAGAGATGGCATCACCAGATGCTGTTGCCTGGCAGACCTGAGTGGGCGAGAAGGAGCATAGCACCTCACCAGTGTCTCCTTATAGACAGGAGCTGACCCACTGACTACTCTGTAGGAAAGCAGCAGGGATTTGAAGTTAATGGATACCGCTACAGGGAGCCCACGTAGTGACCTGAAGAGAGGAGTGACATGTGGCCATCTTGGCTAGTTAAACGCAAAACGGGCCATTGCATTCTCGACCATCTGCAGTGGCTTGATAGAACATGCGGGTACTCCTGATAAATAAAATAAGTACTGTAGAACGGTGTCCAATTTATACATTAATTTCATTTTTTCCCTTATATAAAATATGCCTGAATCTTCCACATATTACATAAGCATTTTGAAGAAAGTCAGTAGGTAATAATAACCAGATACAGGAGAGTAAAAAATGGTTTTATACTCTAACATCACTGTACTTCTGCTACAGTATTTTTTAACTATACAATGAAATGTAAAGTGAGGAAATATAGAATGTTATCATCATGCCTTATAAGTTCTTTTTATAGAAGATGAGCATCTGTACCAGCACAGGAGCTCTGTACAGTATATGTATGATATTGTTGTCAATGCAAAACCAGAGAGTGATCTTTTAGCAAATGACATTCACCTTGGTAAAATTCACCAAATATGTTATCCAGTATGAAGGGCGATGAACAGGCAAGGACAGACTTGTTAACACTCTGTGAGCAGCATGTTCTTCTAATGGGATCCAATTACTATGCAAATACCTATAATTACCCTTGTCATAATGAAAGAATAAAACCAGATAGTGGAACTGCTTCTGTATAAAAGGCTTCTCTGGCCACACATTTTAGGCAAAGAAGTATAATCTACAGATGCTAAAAAGAAAAAAGTTAGATCATAGTATGCATGAAAAAGTGTTTTAGTTAGACTGTATACAACATTAATATAAATTAATGAAAGTGAAAGATTTATGGTTACATTATATCTGTACTACATTTAATTACTGAACAATGAAATAAAGATTATCGATTAGTTATATTTCGCAAGCTTCATTAACTACTGTATCAGCCTTTAATTAAAGCACTCTTTATCTGTGGGCCAGTTCAGGGGTCTATGTATTTTATAGTATGAAAGCAGCAAAGAAATGCTGATAAGGAGCAAGTCCATGCACATTTGCATTTTAATTTGGTTCCTCATTTTGGCAAACAAAGCAGAGCTCACACTGCTGACGAGGAGAAATGTAATTCTTTGAACTTGTGGTGCCTTCAAGAGTCTAATCAAGTTTCAAAGACAGACCTTTATCTGTGTCATCTTTCCATTACGGGAAACAACCTCAGAGGTTATTCCTATAGCCTGTCAGCTGCAATACCACATAACAAATGATTTGGGGATGCTATCTAAGCTTCCCTCCCCACCACACCATACTTCATCTGGAAAGTGATAGTAGATAAAGTTCAAACTATAGTTATAACTCCATTCTCCAATTGTAATAAAGGTTATTGTCTTCTGTAAATCATTAACGAGCCCACTACCCTTGTTATGAATTAATTACTGATTTTTTTGTTCTTTTTTTGCTTTCTAGGGGAGGGCTTTTACAGAAATATACCATTAGCAATAAAGATTAAAATAACATCAATTTATCTTCAACCTTGTGGTTTGGAAATAATATGAAAATGGCCTTTGCAATCATTAGATGAAATTCTTCCTTAACAAATGTTCCCATGGGGCAATTTAAAAGTAATACAGAAAGGTCTATCCAGCTAGCACTAATGAGACATTATTAACAGAAAATACTGTTTCGGCAAGGTTAAAAGTGCATTTTTCTACTAATTGGCTATAATTTATTTTTTCCCATTGATGAATAAACCAGTATGCATAAATAAAAATGTTTTCATCAATATGATTAAAAAAAAATACATGAAAATTATCCATTAGAAATGAAATGGGACTGACCAGTCATGCAGCGGATATACTGCTGCCTCTTTAAAACAGCTTCCAGAGTTTGAATCTTGCATCCGGACATTGTCTGTATAAAGTCTGCACATTCTCCACATGTCTGCATGCATTTTTCCATGATACTCAGTTCTTCTTGCAGGTTAGATTAGTAGGCTATTCAAAATTGTGTCTCTGCTTGTGTTTGAGAATGGCCCTGCGTTGGTCTGGTGCTCCATCCATGGATTGTGCCCACCTTCTATCTGATACTGATACTGATGGGGTGTGTTTGTGTATGTGTGTGTGTGTGTGAGAGAGAGACAGAGACAAATACAACCTGAGTGGAAGCACGCCATGTCCCAGAAAGCTAGAATGTAGGTAACCCAGCAAGTGAATAGGGTGACTGACTCTCAGTAGTGCTAGCAAGAAGATGTGATGGGATGACAACAGGTTAGAATACATCTTGGCTAATAGGAAGCTGTACATGTCAGAATAATTGGACCAAGCTGCCATTTAAAGGGGTGGACTGTCAGACGACAAGTTACAAAGCATCTGTCTGTTAATTGGCAACATGTGGTCGTTAAGTATAAAGATTTAGACTGCACTGCCTCTTTCAGACAGGCCACATGAATATTACTTGATAAATGAGCCATTTTATGGGAACTGTAAAGCTCAGGAGTGTAGAAACAGGAGCCTGTAGAGGAAGATCTATCTTTGTGTTCCTGTAGCATAAGCAAACCTGTAATTAGCCCCAGAAATAATACAGAGGCTTGGCCAAAAGTAAGCTAAGTAAAGAGTTTAAAGACAATTTAACAGGCAGAGTCATACCAAGTCTGTAGTAGTAAGAAGAATTTAGGGCAAACACTAACTAGTGGGAGGAAAAGACCAGGCTGAGAAAGAGGCAGAGAGAGAGTTGTGATTTGGAATCGTGAACATTGTAAAAGTGAGCATGAGGCCACTAAAAGATCCACAAAAGCAGGCCATGACCTTACTGCCTAAAATAGCCCCACCCCAAACCAGGCAGCCCCAACGACAGTTACTAGAAGGCTTTGGCCTGACTACGCCCCAGTGATGGGGAAACTGGTTATACAGTTCAAAATATATTTAATAATATCAAAATTTAAAGAACCACCAACAAAGAACATTGGACATAGAAACATTTAAAGAGGCAGTACATCATTAACAATAATAGAACATACGTACAAATATGAAAAAAAAATTGTCAAAAACAGCAAAACTTAGCCATAACACACATATATGCAAGTTAATACATAACAGAGATAGATGAAAGCTGTGTGTGGTGCTATTTTATAAGGCAACCCAAAATGGTAACATAATGATGTCATAAAAGTAAAATAAAAAATATAAACATAAAAAAGACCAAAATTAATATGCAAAAAAAAAATTGAAATGTAAGATACACAACAAGCAGAGTGGTGGCACTGAGGCTAAGTATCTGAACTGGTATCTGGAAGGTCTCTGGTTCAAATCCCATTATTGCCAAAAGGGATCCTACTCCGTTGGGCACTTGAGCAAGACCCTTAACCTGAAATTTGCTCCTGGGGCAATGTACAATGGCCGACCCTACACTCTGACCCCCAAAGGTCATACAGACAATTTCCCCTCACGAATTAATATAGTATATCAAAAAATATATATACTGTATTTAGATATCTAAACACTTCCCCTTATGAAAAGTAAACTGCTCCAAGGCTGATGCATGATATTATTAAACTAAAAACACATCCACAATGGCAGATGTTAAACCACTGACCACACCATTAGAGTTGAATTTGAGGGGTCTAGGAAATGAATTTCCGTAGCAGCTGGTAATCAAAATTGCAGTGCAAAACTGTCCAGGAAAACCGTTACATTTTATATTTTTGGAAGAATATTTTTTAATCTCTTTATTTTTCATTATGTCTAATTTTAGTATGTAAAACATACATTAAACATGTATACACATATATAAAAATGTGTTTGTTTTTTTTTTAAACTGTGTTGGCAAGTCAGGCCAGATAGTCATAGAGGTGCACAGAAGTCGTAGTTTTGCGGTTTTGTCTGCTTATTTGTACTTTGTTATTTTATTGTGGCCATTTCTTGGACTCGGGGAAGAGGGCTGTCATTAAGAATCCTTCCTATCTCAATTGAATCTAACTTTAATTTCAGATAGCTGCACAATGCAAATATATATAAGAACAATTATTAAGGCTAACGTCTTGATTTTCATATATTTCTAACAGATTGTTCTTACTGATTTCCTTATTTAATTCATTGGCATAAAATAGACTTGTTACTGGCTTACTTGATAATATTGACATTTTTTAGAATACTTCATGTTTTGATAATTTTATTTTTTGCTTTTTGATATTTGCTACTAAACATTTACCACTCCTACAGTACTAGACTGTCTTTTTTACTTAACAGTGGTTAGGGCATACCTAACATATTTTATTTAGAAAAAAAAAAATTTACTCATTAAAGAAAAGTAGAAAGCTTTTCAGAATATCAAAAGAATTTGCTACTGCAATGCTGAAATAAAGGAACTATTCCTTTACAAGCCTTTTCCAAATCTCAGTATTTATGAGGGCTAATCCATATTGGGATCTCTGATCGCATACCTCTGAGAACAGGAGAGTGGTGGGGTGTTGGGATTGATTTGAAAAATAAGAAATACATTTATTGAATGTAATATTGATTGTATCCTTGATTGATTTATTTCTTATTCACTGTAATGTAAATACAAAATCAATAAAATAAGAAAAATATAACTTGCTACAAGGCAGAACAGATGGAGTTTACAGTAACAACTTAAAAAAGAAATAGACTGATTACCCCACTTAGGCCCGATTGTGCATGCAATATCTCTAATTATCATTTCGGTCAGCTCGCCCTTGTTCTCATCTTATTCTCCCTAGGACAATCAACTTTTATGTCTTACATTTGATCAAAGTTTATCTGTCTCCAGTATAAGCCCAAGGTGAGCCCTGTACAATATATCAATATTTTGGGGTAAAAAAACTAAATACCTCCATCCATTATCCAACCCTCTATATCCTAACTACAGGGTCACGGGGGTCTGCTGGAGCCAATCCCAGCCAGCACAGTGTGCAAGGCAGGAAACAAATCCTGGGCAGAGCACCAGCCCACCGCAGGGCACACACACCAAGCACAATTTAGGATCACCAATGCACCTAACCTGCATGTCTTTGGACTGTGGGAGGAAACCAGAGCACCCAGAGGAAACCCACACAGACACGGGGAGAATATGCAAACTCCATGCTGGGAGGACACGGGAAGCGAACCTAGGTCTCCTTACTGCAAGGCAGCAGTGCTACCACAGTGCCACCGTGCCACCCAACTAAGTACCTGAAAATCTTAATAATTCTTTGAGTGATTTGATTGAAATTTGGTGACATTATAGAAAAAAAGAAAATTAGCCCACCTGTGTTTTTTTTTTTTATTTGTCGATAATATTGCTTTAGAAAGTAGGCTATTCTTTGGGACCATATCCTTTTTTTGACTTACTGTTGAAAAGTGATCATGCAGAGAAGTGGGGTGTGCAGCTTATGCAAATAAACACCCCCAGCAGAGCAGTACCACTGGCCAAGCTGAGGGTGTAATCATGCAGAGAAATGAGACAGATGCTTTATGCAAATGTAGGCCGCTACCAAAAGCGAAATGAAAATACAACAGTTTGACAAAGCTTAAAGAAGACGTGCTTAGCAAGTTGAATCCTTGGGTACACACAGTACACCCTATTTCTCACAATTCGTTATAAAATACATATAAACTGAAAGGGGTGGGGTTGTCCCCCTTGGAATGTCACACGCTCTTATATACATATACCCTGAAGAATGGGAAGGCCTTAGTGGTGAAATGCACACAATAATGCAGAGAACTGGTGTGTCCCCTTGGACATCAGACAAAAATATGCCTCTACGCTCCAAATCGCAAACCAGAAACAATGAAATGCTGGTATTTTTTTAGTGATCAACAAAATCTGTTGAATCTTCTTCATCATCACTACAGTGGTTTCTTCTACTACTACTATACTCTATATTAATTAACCATTGGAAAAGAGCATTCTGTGATACACTCATGTACTGTTTCTTGAAAGAGGTATGTGACAACTGGTACTTTTAGATGACTAAGAAGCACCACTAGAAAACGCACACACACAACATTAAATACATTATCATCAAGGCCCTTCTTGACCCTCATTACTCTATCACTCCTCATCTTCACACTGGTAAAACTGCCCTTAAGATATTTTGATATTACTATCTTTACACCATCTCTCCCTTGCTCATTCACTCCACTGTACAATAAATTACATCCTCATCCCAATTCTCTTCCATTATTTCCTTTCCGTCTAGTTTCCCACATACACATCACTCTCACCTATTTCCAAATCATCAAATCCACCAGCTCTCTTCCTTCTTTCTTCCTTTCTCAGTCATTTTGCCAGCATTCAGTGTTCCCACTCTTACCCTCAACTTACCCTTCTCTTTCTCCTTCCCCATCTTCTTCTTCTTCTATACTAGCTTCTTTAACCGGGCCCACTCTTGACTTGGTAGGTTTTGTTCATTTCCTACAAGGCTCAGGTGAGGACCCTACAGGGGTGTCAAACTCCAGTCCTGGATGGTCACAGTGGCTGCAGCTTTTCATTCTAACCATCTTCTTAATTAGTGACCAGTTTTTGCTGCTAATTAACTTATCTTGCCTTAGTTTTAATTAACTTGACTCAGGCATCTAGTTATTTTTTTCCTTAATTACCAGGCAAACAATAATGATACACAAAACAAGCCACCATATGACCACCTCACCTGTGCCCATCACACAATATCTGAAAATAAAAGTGAAGGTCTCAGTAAGATTGATCTCTCTGGTCACCAAAACATTTTGACGATGTTCTTAGAAAAAAAAAAACAGAAAATCAACAGTTTTGGAAATGTCTGCTGTGGCAGAATGGGAGCAGCAGCAAGCCATGGAATTAAATTATGGGTTTAATTAACAGCAAGAATCGGCTTCTCATTAAGAAACTTGTTGGAGTGAAATTGGTTGGAGTTTGAAGCTCCAATTTAGCTGGTCATCTGTTGGCTTGTTTCATGTCTCATTTCTTTTTGGCTGTCATTTAATGAAGAAAAGAATCAATTCAGAGGACTGAATCCTTAAAAACAGGGCTATTAAGATGAAGGGAAAAGAAGTTAATTAGCAGTGAAAACTGCTCACTGATTAGGGAAAGGGTTAGAATGAAAACCTGCAGCCACTGCAGCCCACCAGGACCAGAGTTCAACACATGTGGCCTACAGGGTACACCCTAGCTTTTCCTGGTGTTATTTGGACTGATTTAATCATTAAAGGTTTTGGCTAAAGTATTACAGCCTTATGCCTTTCCTGACACAAACTCTCAGAAGTGACAAACTTCTTTTTTATTTTTCTTATTTTAATCTATTTCTGATCCTTATGGGGTGGAGGCAAATATAATTTACTCCAAAGAAAAATTACTTTTAAATGAATTTCAGTAAGTTCAGAAAACCTGAGGAAAAATTCCAACAGATTTTTGGGGGGGCACAGGATCTCTCAATAACAAGACAATCTTGTTTTATCATCTCACTGATCGACACTTTTATGAAAAACTTGAAATTGCCACATCATATTGGTTTCCACTTGACAGCAAAATGCTGCGGCATGAAACAATATTGTAAGCATAAATGTACCCTATCTAGGTTGGTTTATCCCCACTGTGCACCTTTATAATGGATCCTGAAATATAGTTTGCACTCAGGCATTCATATATTTGGATCCAAACCTTCCTTTGTAAACTTTTAAGGGAAAACAACAGGAAAGCAAAGTAGTTAAATGTCAGGCTAAAAATGAATAATATTATTTTCGTTTCATTTTATAAATCAAACTGCCATCTTATTTATGATACTGTAAGACAGAGGAAAATATGTATTCTACTTGGCATTGCAGGCTTTACAAATCTCCAGTGACTTCAACTGTTCTTTCTTTCTTTCAAAGTACTTCTCGAAGACTGAGCATTTGGGATTTATGATACATTTTCCACAATTAATCTAATAATTGATGCCATGTAACACTCATTTGCAAAGATCATGATAATCTGAGTAGAAGAAAGAAAATATCATTACTAATGATTCATTATACAGATAAAAATATAATTGATTTTTATATGAAATATTTACAAACAAGATAGAAAGTGGAAACTATGAATTTTGTCTTCATAATCTCAAGTGAATTGGTCTTTATTTGCAATTTCCCAAAGCATATCAATATATTATATTGATATCATAAAAAATTTCTAAATGAATTGCTAACTGTAGTTTTTCGTTTTTCTTAATTTGTTATGTCTGTTTTGGAGAGCTTCATACTATTGTATGCAAATATATATGTGCTGTTTTTTTCTGTTAATAATTTTCCAGCGAGCTTAACCCAATATTGTGGCCCTGCACAATGTAAAAATAAGTCTGCCCTGCTGACACCAGAGACTGATAGATACTACTAGGAGTTGGTGCCCATTTAGGTTTGGTAAGTCACCTCTACCCTAGAGGTTATTCCAAGCCTTGATCCTGAAATAACCTTGTATGTGATGAGGTGTCCTACTAGTGCATCAAAGAGTCAAGTTGGACCAAATAGTTACTTAGCCACTTAGAGAGAATGTGAAAAGGTGAGATGGAGATGATTTGTGTCATTGAGACATGAGAAAATGAGAATGCTACTCCAACAGACTGATCAGGGCAAGAGCCTATATTTCTGTGCCAAATCAAGGTGGTTTGTACTAATTGCTAAGGGACATAGGATAACAAGAGGGTAAATGTTTTAGAAATTGCCAACACCAGCTGCAGTGTCATATGTTTTCTGGCTCTTCGAGGGCTCTTTCAGGGTTGTTTTGATTGACACCGCTCCACATGGCTAATGCATTTAGCCCACACCATCTTCCCTTACATCAGAATTTCTGAACCTTTATGGTTCCAACTCCTGTGACCCAGATTTGTCTTTTTAAGTTCATTGATGATTATTGGCAACAGTTGCCAACTTCTCCATTGGCAAAACAAGCTCAGTTGGAAATGGAGGAAACATATTGCAGAGCGTTTATGATCACATAGGCGACACACCGCAATCCATTCTTGATCCACCAAGAACAAATCACGAATCAACGATGGCAACCCCATGACCTGTTGGGGGCAACCTAGGTCATGACTCAGTATTTAAGAAACACTGGCTTAGGCAACCCACCATAACCCACTCACAACCTCAATATCGGTAACCAGTGACCCACCAGCAGCGTAATGCAATGGATTAGAAACACTGCCATACACAGACCTGGTGTGTGGATACCAAGACTCAAAGATCCGTTTGTGCTACTCAATATAGACAGGGCTTGAACTGTGCTGGTATGCACAGTTATAAAGTAACAGCACCTCTTCGTTTTTAGCATTTGTGTATGGCACTGTTTATCTGTAGTGTTTTCAAGCATACCAACACACTCTAACCTGCTCTTTGATCGAAAGGTGCAGAACTGTGGCACTCAAAACTGCAAAGGGTACACATTGAATGGTTGTGTGTCATAGTCCTCCAAACTCCAGTGGGGTACCTCTCCCTTCTTGTAATTGTTCATCATGAGCAATGTACTGGAACTTGAGTAGTTTCACTTTAGGGTCTGTTTATATGGTCATTTTATATTGTCACATGTAAAAAGTGCAGTGAAAACTTATTGATATTGGACTATTTAGCCATTATTCTGAGTTTGAAGTGACATCAGAGTGTTCAATTCTGTGATAATAGTTTTAGACATGTGTTCCCTGATAAAATCTATAGATATGAAATGCCATTAAAATATATTTAGAAAAGAATTAAACAAAACCTAAATTCAATTTAACACGTGGGAGTTTTATTAAATTGTATTTCTAGTACATAACAAATAACCAGCAAACTATCACAGTTAACTTTAGACACGGTGGAATGAGTTTTAATAGAATAGCAAAATAATCAATTTTGCATGTTGTACATTTGTTATTTTGAAAACTGGGAATTGCCAAGTATTGTATTATAATACTAAGTGATTTTTTTATTTTAACCCCACAACCTTAACCTAATTTGAAATTGATTGTTTGAAAGTTTCTATGAACATCCATTGATTTTTTTCTCTTCCTTTCTCCACAGATGGATCCAATTCAGAAAGCAGTGATAAATCACACATTTGGAGTTCCTCTACCCCCAAAACGGAAAAATATTATTTCATGCAACATCTGCCAGCTAAGATTTAATTCTGAGGTGTGTAAAAGAAACTATGGAATATGTACATATATAATAAAAAATATTTTGTAGCAATACCAGTTAAACCTATTACTCCTGGAAGTCCTTTTAAGAAAATGTATTTTTTAATTTGGCCATTCTTTAAAACAGAAATATTTTAAATATAGTATTTACGGTATAATTATATATTTAAAATATTAAATTCTGATGGAAACATTTACTTATTGAAAATTGTCCATGCCCTTTTCTTTGTTCATTTGTGTAAAAAACAACTATCTTCTAAACAATGGAATTTATTTATGCAAGTCATCTATTAAAAGTATGTAAATGTAAGTTATTTTTTTTAGTATTACTGAATTTATTTCCTTCTTTTCCACAAATTTATTTTAGGTTAAATTTGTGTCTTTTCTTTTACCTGATAAGTGTATATACTGTATGTATATATATATATATATATGTATACAGTATATACCACTATAGTGTGTATATATACTGTATATATATATACTACTATAAACAAATATAGTTGCACTGAAGAGTCAGATACTGCTTTAAAGTACCAGTCACAAGTTCCTTTCTTATAAGTTCTGATGATTAACATAGACATACATAACTGTTACATTGCTATCCTGTGGTTGAATGCACAAAGAACTGTGTGAGATCTGATGCTTTTAGACTGAGAATTTCTCAAGACAGATCTGTTTGTCATAAATGGTATTTATAGCTATCATTATGTGACACTTGATATTGTCTCTGTGCTTGGTTGTATCCTGTGGTTTCCACTGATGCCCTATAGCTTCCTGAAAGTTTCACACAGAGGTTCCATAGTGGTTTGCCCTGTCAGATTATTGTGTATGTTCTAGGAAGTCATTCAAGGTTTTCAATGCTTAAAAGTCCACAGAGTGAAAAATAGTTGCAGCAGATAATACTGCCTTTTATTTACATAAAGGGAAAGGGATTAGGAAAAATACAACAGAAAGTCTCGGCTGTATAGTTCGGTTACATTATTCTTGAAGTATAATATGCATTTTAACTTTAAAATCAACCAGCTGTAACTCAATACATTCAATTATACAACATTCTGCAACCCAGTAGAAAAAATAATTGTAGTTATAATTAAGTATTTAGAAAATAATATAATTGCTTACTGATTAAAACCTGCATTTAATCTGAGATAATTCTAGAAAGCTTTGAATGAATGCTAGTTTTTAGACTTTTTAATAGCTGTGACTTTATAGAATTTCTTCTAATCATTTACTCTTTACCGAAAAGAATCAATAATTTCAATTATTTTGCCTTTTCTTATGTACTGGGTTCATTTTTGAAACAATTACTGATGTGTTTCTGAGAAAATAGAAGATCTTTAGTTCACATGTAATTTACAGTTTATGATGATAACAAGGGTTTTTGCATTGTAGGAAAGACAGTTAAAAGACATTTAAATAAATTTCTTGTATTGTCCATTTTATTAATAGCTATCATTATCCCAATATGGTTATCACTTCCATAAGTATTGAATGCATATATTTAGTTTCCAACTAGTTATATACGCATATCTATAGTATTAGTGAGCTGGTCCTCTGTTTGCCTTCAGAACAGCCTACATTTGTCCAACTAGCCTCAACAGAGACAAATAAACTAATGCACCTCATCAGCAAAGATGGTTATATATCTTGTGACACTAAAACATTGCTATAGTCGCATCAAGGAACTCAGCTGTGTTGCATGATAACATATCCACCACAACAACATTTATTTATATAGCACATGGTCATACAAATAATGTAGCTCAAAGTGCTTTACAAGATGAAGAAAGAAAAAAGAAATAATATAAAAATTAGGCAATACTAATTAACAAAGAATAAAGTAAGGTCTGATGGCCAGGGTGGACAGAAAAAGCAAAAAAAAAAAAAACAAACTCCAGAAGGCTGGAGAAAAAAACAAAATCTGTAGGGGTTCCAAGGCCATGAGACTGCCCAGCCCCAACTAGGCTTTCTCCCTAACATAAATAATCTCAGTTAGTCCTCATGGTTTTCAGACTTCACATGGAAGAATTAAACGATGATGGTCATGTGGACCTCTGGCCTTCAATCCATCGATGTAGGGATGGCACGGTGCTTTGATCAGGTGCAGAAAACTGGGAAAAAAAACAGCAGAGAAAGTAAGGGGTTAGTACGGATTTTGGAGCCATGAATGATAATGATAACTAAATGCACATACAGAATATCAGGGTTAAACTAAAATGAAGCTATGAGAAAGCCATGTTAAAGTAATGTGTTTTTAGCAGTTTTTTAAAGTGGTCCACTGTATTAGCCTGGTGAATTTCTGTTGGTAAGCTATCAGATTTTAGGTTCATAACAGCAGAAGGCTGCCTCACTACTTCTTTTAAGTTTAGCTCTTGGAATTATAAGCAGACACTCATTTGAAGATCCAAGGTTACAATTTGGAGTGTAAGATGAAAGACATTCCGAGATATAGGATGGAGTGAGATCATTTAAGGCTTTGTAAACCATAAGCAGTATTTTAAAGTCAATTCTAAATGACACAGGTAACTAATGTAGTGACATCAAAACTGGAGAGATGTACTTGGATTTTCTTTTCCTAGTTAAGATTCTGGCAGCTGCATTCTGCACTAGCTGCAATCGATTGATGTCTTTTTTAGGTAGTCCTGAGAGGAGTGCGTTACAGTAATCTAGCCAACTGAAAACAAAAGCGTGAACTAATTTTTCTGTATCTTGCAAAGTTATAAGGGGTCTAATTTTTGCTATATTTCTTTAATAAAAAAATGCTGTCCTAGTAATCTGATTAATATGTGATTTAAAATTTACATCAGAGTTAATAATTACCCATAAATTCTTTACCTCTGTCTTAACATTTTAGCCTAATGGATCAAGTTTATTTCTAATACCCTCATTATATCCATTTTTGCCAATCACTAAGATTTCCTATTTCTCCTTATTTAGTTTGAGAAAATTACTACTCATCAATTCAGAAACACAAGTAAGACATTTGGGTCAGTGAGACAAGAGAGTCGGGGTTCATCAGGTGCTATTGATAAATACATTTGTGTTTCATCATCATAGCTGTGGTAGCTCACGTTATGCTCCAAGATAATCTGACCTAAAGGAAACATGGAGATCAAAAAGAGCAGCGGACCCAGGATAGATCCTTGTGGAACACCATATAGAATATCCCGAGTCTTTGAAGTATAATTACTACATCTAACAAAGAATTTTCTACATGTCAAGTAAGACTCAAACCAATTTAAGACACTGCCAGAGAGGCCCACCTATTGACTTAGGCAATTTATAAGAATATTGTGATCAATGGTATCAAATGTGGCACTCAGATCTAAGAGGATGAGAACAGATAAATGGCCTCTCTCTGCATTTACCTGCAAGTCATTTACTACTTTAACAAGTGCAGTTTATGTACTGTGATTTGTTCTAACACCTGACTGAAACTTGTTAAGAACAGAATATTTATTCAAGTGATAATTTAGCTGCATAATGACTGCCTTTTCTAGGATGTTACTTAAGAAAGGCAGGTTAGAAATGGTCTAAAAGTTTCAAAAACAGAGGAGTCGAGATTATTTTTCTTGAGAAGGGGTTTAACAACAGCAGTCTTAAGACAGACAATGATGAATTTACTATGTCAAGAACACTCTCAGTAGCACATCTGAAATACTTCTTTGACACTATTACATTCTCATGGCACTCTTCAATTTTTACTGCAAGCAGGATGAATCTCTGAACTTTATAGCATGCGGTGAACCTGTCTTCAGAATGAATTAGGAGTTACAAGGCATTATAATTCCACAGATCACTACAGCCATGCTGCCTTTTATTTTGCTAGCAAGATTAAAAATCAGCTTGATCATCAGTTAATGACATATTGAGTATCATTCTTAGTGTTTTCAAACAAATGATTACTACTTTAGTCCCTTTAGTACTACTCCTACATTTTAGCTTCATCAAATAAGACCATAACATTTCTTTAATTTTACCTGTTAATGTACTGTTCTTCTATGCACAGACACCAGTTTAGAAACATTTTAGCACATTCTCATCATTCAGTCCAAGTAAACCTTACTGTAGGGACAATTAATTAGCTAATACATGCCAGCTACCGCCTGGGGTTAATATTAGCACTGAAAGCTAAACCAGATGTGTGAACAACTCCAGAAGGACCACACAGATAAAGTTGGCAGATGACAATAATACCCTGGCAGCAAATTCTTACATCCAGTTTTTGGTTTGGAGGTTTTTCCCCAGTGTTCCAAAAGAATGCCTAAAACAACTCTAATCTTCTCCTTAAGACATGCAAGTTAGGTAACTTTCACAGTGTGAATAAGTATGACCTGCAATTAAGAGGCCTCAAATTAAGAGTTGGCACATTGCTGTCCATGTAAGTTCAGAATTCAAGTGACTGTGCGCCCATAAAAATGGTATGAATAAATGACTGGATGAATAATACTGTATGAACATTGTTGGTAGTTTGCCTACATTAAAATAATGTATGACATCTGCATTTAGGCTATCTGTCTATAACTTCTCTCACACAAATCTAATTTGCATTAACAAATAACATAAAATATAAGTATTTGGTACACGAAAGGAAATCAGAGTAAAATTCACAATGACACAAAGAATATGCAAAAAATGCACAATGAGAGCATCCAAGTTGAGGTTGCGGCAGTGCTAACCACCGAGCAATCTTGCCATCCCAGCGTGACTATGACATATCTAAAATAAAATAATCTGGAGCCATCTAATATAATTTTTTCCTAATTTTTCTGATATCCTCACTTCCACCCAGATTATTTTGATATTTTCTACATTTTATGTATATGTAAAATGTATTAAATATTGCAAGAAATTTATTATTGCAAAAATAAAACATGCTTGCCACATTATCACCATAAATTGTACATCACAGGCTCTGTAAATGGATCTGTGCATTTCATTTTTTATTGTACATATTTATTATTTATTCTTCAAGCATATGTTGTCATAAAATATAAACAAATATTATGTACAAAACCATGTCTTTTAAAGATTTATCCCCTACGACAAAACAACAAAAAACAAGCCATTGACAAGAATCCTCTTTAAGCCCAAAATAGAAAGCAGATAACATCAGATGAAAAAAAAAAACAAATCTGCTGCATAAAGCTTAGCTTTGTCTATAACTGGAAACAATAAAAGAAAATGCATTTGTAATACAGTATGTTTCTTAAATTATTCTATGCACTACAACATTTTCATATTTAAATATAAACAATATAATACTTTAGAGTTTAGTTTCAAAAGATAACAGCAAAATATTATTAGAAGACCTATCCTGCAATTTGAGCCATATCTTATTCTATATATCTTTGACATCAATATTTTTTTACGTGTGCGCTTATTCATTGACAGTATAAGTAAAAGGAATAGATGAAAAGACAAATATTTTTTTAAAATACCTCATGCTTTCTGAATAAGGTGCTATACTAAAATTATATCCTTTTACTTGTGCTCAGTGAAAGTATTAAAAAACTATTTATTCTGTTTCAGAATGGGTGTGCTATTCATTCTCATGGCAGCTCATTTTCTCCGCATCAGAGATCTTGTCATGATAATCAACATTCATCTCGGCCATCAATCACAGTCCTTTCTTTACAGTTGGATAGATGTTCTATTGTATTCATCAAGTCCATCAGTGCACAAAATAATGTGTCTGGGATCTGACGGGAACATTTCCTTTTCAAAAAGGAAATAACAAAATCAATTTCATTTTAGTATGAATAGTTCATTTGAAATGGTTAGTAATAAAATTAGTTTCATTGTACGCACATAGCATAAATTGTTTCTTTAAATATTTTTTTAAGATCAAGACCTGACATTTAAGTTGTTACTACATATTACTAAACAGTTTGTAAGAGTAATGAGGCAGATGCTTTGCTAATGGCCTATTACTGCCAAAACTGTCAGCAAAATTACTGTTATCACCGACAAAGACAGATACAGAAAAGAAAACTCTTCATTTATTTGTAATATTTTTTTTAGATTTTAAATAACAGAAAAGATCTTCTTTTTATTTAGTTAATAATTGTACTGATCATGTATGTGATTTAAAATTGTGCTGCAATCACACAGATTAAACTGCATTTTGTTAAGATGAAGCCAGCAGTAGACCAGTAAGATTTTCTGAGAATTAACCTATGGGTTCCCTGGAGATGACACTACTGTGTGTGTCAGATTGATTGTTTTATTAAATGTGTAACAGTTTCCTAACCGTTGAACTGAAAAAATATGCAGTAAACAGACTGTGGTCAGCCATAATCTATATACAAATAATGCAAGGTTGACTCACTTATAAGCAAAAGCATAGTTAAAAAGGTGAAACCTGGAATAACGGTAAATCTAGGGTACTAGGTATTCAGTAGGAAAGAACATTTCAATATATCAATATTCATTGGTTACATGACACACTCTAGACCCTGGCGAAAGTAGCAACGTAGAGAATTAAAACAAAACTGAATGCCATTATGAACAATGCTGTACATCCTCGGTCTGATACACTACTGTTAACACTAAGAACCTTTAGACAACCAATGATTTAGCAAAAGTGTGTCAGGAAATGCAACTGGGGCTCCTTTCTACCAACAGCAATACGCCTGCATAATGCCTCATTTTGACTGTGACAGCCAAGTCAGAAGTTTTCTTTCTTTTTAATTTTCTTACTTTATAGTCATTCTGGTATGTATTCAGACTATATTGTGTGTGTATGTATATTTATCTCTATCTATCTATTTTTATATTTATTTAAAAGGCTTCTGTAAAAAGCCAAATTTCCCCCTGGGGACAAAATAATATCTATCTTTTTAGAGGTAAAAAAGAATCCTACAATAGAAAAAACATAAATACCCCAAAATCTCAAAAACACTTTGAATGATTGAAACTTGGTGATGTTATCGAAAAAAGAAAATTATCCAACATGTTTTTCTATTTGTTGATATTTATCAATAATAATGCTAAAGCGTATGGACTATTTTTAGGCACCCAGTTTTTTTATCCACTCAGTGCAGGTAGGCTGCTAATTGAATGCCATCACCACAACAGCACTACTCACCAATAGCGTGGACAGAAAAGTGAATAAGTGTAGGTGTTGTGACAGTGGACAATGAAATAGAGCCAGGATGGTATGTAGTGTGGAAGAAGGAAGGTTCACCAAAACATTTAAAAAATGTGTGACCTGTAAACATCATTTCTTTTTGTAATAAGTTAAAGACATGATACAGTGTTAGCACTTTATTGATTAGCTATTGCTATGAGCAGGGTGGCATGGAAGCTCAAACCTATTCCAGCAAGCATAGGGCACATAAAGGCAGGATGACATAAATATTCAAAATTCCCACTATTCAACTTATTATCTGTGTCAGTTCAAAAGAATACAGTTTCCTGTAAAATTGTGTTTTGCATTGGTGATCACCAGTAGCCAGTCAGTCACTAAGTAAAGCAGGAATTGATCTACGGCAGAAATGCCTTACAAATGTGCAATTGCATATACAGTAGCATGTTCAAGAGTAAGGAGTTCCAGTGAACTAACAATAGCCCCTGTGGAAAAAAAAACTTCAAATATTGTATACAAAAATTACTTAGTTACATAATATTTCATAGTACTTAAACGATGCCACTATAACTGAGACCCACTGTCTCAGGAAATTTCTTAAGTGAAGCCAGGTAACACAGCTAGTTATATATAAGAATGCTACAAACATAATGCTTTATAATTTATGAAATAATGTTTGTATAAAATGTGAAATTATCCATAGATGTGGCTTTATATCCAATACTTCAATACCAAAGTAATACTTGCTAAGATCACCGGAAAATATCCAATCTGTTCATTTAATCTATTTTAATTTCTAAATTAGAAACTACTGTAAAGATGTGACATCGTTTTAAAGGTGATAGCAGGGTATTATCTTCATTAGTACAATTGGGCAGGTTATTGTGATATTCCCAACCCTATGTGTGAATTGACGTCTTTTCTATCTTGAAAAAAACGTATGTTCATATTTCATTGTCCCATGGCCTTTTTTAATTTACTTTGCTGCATTGAAAGCATTTTTCTGCAGATCTCATTTGATGTTGCTCACAGAAAAAGTTATCCAAAATATCTCCATGAAATACAGTCAGGTCCATGAGTATTTGGACAGTGACACAATTTTCATAATTTTGTCTCTGTATGCCGCCACAGTGGATTTGCAATCAAGATGTCATTGAAGTGTACAGTAAACTTTCTTCTTTAATTTTGAAGGGGTTTACCAAAAATATTCTATGAGCTGGTTAGGAATGACAGCCATTTTTATACATGATCCCCCTATTTTCTCAAAAGTATTTAGACAAACTAACCTAATCATAAGTATAATGATCATTTTCAATATTTGGTGGAAAATCCTTTACAGTTAATGACTGCCTGAAGTCTGGAATGCATGGTCATCTCCAAGTGCTGGGTTTCCACCCTAATGATGCTTTGTCAGGCCTTTACTGCAGTTGTCTTCAGGTGCTGTTTGTTAGTTGGTCTTTCTGCCAACAGTTTTGTCTTCAGCAAGTGAAATGCATGTCCAATTGGGTTGAAGTCAGATGATTGACTTGGCCTTTGAAGAATCGTCCACTACTTTGCATTGAAAAGCACTTGGTTTGCTTTCTCTGTATGTTTTGGCTCATTGTCCATCTGTACTGTGAAGCATTGCCCTATCTGTTTTTGCAGCATTTGGCTGAATCTGAAGAGATAGTAATTCATCCTGCTACTTCTGCCAGCAGTGATATCATCAATAAACACCAGTGACTGACTGTCAGGCATGTCCATACCACAACACTGCCTCTACAATGTTTCACAGATGATGTGGTATTCATCGGATAATGAGCCATTTCTTCTCTTCTCCATATTCTTCTCCTTCCAACATTCTGGTATATATTTTGTCAGAAAAGTGTTCCTGAACTGGACAGGTTTTAACTTTTTTTTCTGATAAAGTCTATTCTGCCACTCCTATTCTTGAGGTTTACCAGTGGTTTGCACTTTGTGGTAAACCCTCTGTTTTTGCTTCATGGCATTTTCTCTTGATTGTAGACTTTGGCAATGATAGGACTACCTCCTGGAGAGTGTTCTTAGTTTGGCTAAATGTTGTGAAGGGGTTTTTATTAACCAAGGAAAGAATTCTGCAGTCATCTAGCACAGTTGTCTTCCATGATTGTCCAGGCCTTCTAGAGTTGCTGAGCTCACCAGTGCATTCCTTCTTTTTAAGAATCTTCCATTCCATGGTTTATTTGACCACTTTCTGCTATCTCTCAGATGGGTTTGTTTTGTTTTCTCAGCCTAATGATGGCCTGTCTTTACTTATATGAACAGTGCTTTGGATCTCATATTGAGAGTTCACAGTGACAGTTTCCAAATGCAAATTCCACATTTGGAATTAATTACAGACATTTTACCTGCTTAATAGTTAATGAAATAATAAAGGAACTGCTCCTACCAGTGAAATGTCCAAATACTTTTAAGCCCCTGAAAATAGGGGGACCATGTATAAAAATGTTAGTCATTTCTAAACAGCTCATAAAATATTTTTGGTAAACCCCATAAATTAAAGCTGAAAGTCTACACTTCAATCACATAATGATGGCTTTATTTCATATCAATTGTGGAGGCACACAGAGCCAAAATTATGAAAACTGTGTCATTGTCCAAATACTATGGACCTGACTGTATAAAACACCATTTTCTGTCTGTTTGTTCTTCATGCACAAATTTGTTTTTCAAGGCACACAGACTTGAAATTTGGGACACATGTACTTCTTTGACCTTGCCTTACCAAGGGGCGGTGGAGAACTGCTCAGGGTGTTTGAAACTGGTGACATGATATGCTACTATGTAATCTATGAACAGAGAAACGGTGCCACAAATTTTGCAATAGTAGCGTACAGTAATTGTTTACACACTTGCCTTTTAAGAAGGGAATTCTGGTTTGATTCCCACCGACTACGCTAAATGTTTCCTTCAGTCAAACATTTCTATTACTATTTTTGTCTGGTACCCCAATTCCCCAGGTGAAATCATATTGTCTCTTGAGTTATTTATTGTAATTTGGGGTTAAATGCTTATTCATTCACCATTACACCACTATTGCCATCTGCCCATTGCAAATTTGTTGTTTTTGAAGTTGCACTGTGCTACTAGTAATTGTAAATCCACAGTTGAGTCAAATTTAATAACAAATTGGGATCACTAAATAAATTTAGGCTCAATGCAGTAATTTTTATACTCACGATTGAAAGCATCCTGACGAGAAGTATTTCTATCTGGTTTAGAAATAACAAGTAACAGGACTGCAATTCTGTGCAGAGAGAAGTGCGGTGGTACATTACTGGGTATGTACTCTAAATTCTAGGACATCTATACCAAGTAATGTAATACTAGGGCAAAGAAAACCACTAGTAGTACCAGTCATTCTAACAACAGCCTCTTCTCTGTGCTGCGGTCAGGGAAACGCTACCACTACCTGAAGACCAGTTCAGAGAGACTGAGGAGGAGCTTTTTTCCACAGTCCATCCACATCCTAAATGAGAACAGTCCCTAGGGCTACATGATGTCCTACTGTCAATGATAAAGTCTCTACACACTGAAGCTAAAAGCTTGCAATGACTGAACTTATATTTTATCCTTTGTACACTTTAATACTTTTTCTCTTTCAATGCATCTACTTTCTGAGATTCTCTTATGTCTTGATATTTATGAACATGGGCATGTATCCTTACTGTATATTCATTTTCTTTTATTTATATATATTATTACAATATTAATAAAAAGCACACTACTGCTGACATTGTATATTTAGATATGTATACAGCACAGTTGTGTATCTATTATTTATAGTCTTGGAGTTTGGCAAAAAAGCAGTTCACTACATATTGTATTGTGTATAATTATATGAGACAAACAAAATTTGATTTGATTTTGATTTGATTTTTTTTTTTTTTGTTTCTCAATGTGGCTAACATTAAAGGAAATTCTTTTAAGGTAAATGATAGCTTAACAGGGGAGGCTCTGGGACACAATCTTAATGGGATATGATACAAGAGAATTTGTATTTTTATGTGAATTCTTTTCACACCATTTCAAACAGCTACACCCCCCCCCCCCCCCCCCTGTGAGTGTATGTTTTGCAGCCAGACATTTCTTGTCAAGTTGCTTCTCTCATAAACAACTGTATGCTGTTTGTTCAGCCGAGCATAAAGTAAAATTTGCAGTTACATTTAGAAATAATACCTGGACAATGCCAAGAAACACAGCTAGTTTTGTATAAAACCATCTCAAGACTGTCTACAATTACAAAGCTACTGTACATTTTTTTACACACAGATATGCAATATATATATTTCTTACAACTGAACTGCTAGCAAATTATGTGAGTTGCTAAGATCTGCAAAGCAAATAGCAGGCAGGGACTTAAATGATGTTTTATTGCGTTATCAATTTACTTATGACATGTACAACATGAAAGGTACCGACCAGACACTTAGGTTTTTTCCTTAATGGTGTCATGACCTTGACAGTACCTTCTTAGCATAAAGTCAGAAAAACAGTAACAAACAGCACCACAAATTGAAGTATCTGTCAGCCTTCAGCTTCTAGAAACATGAAAGACAGATGATGAATCTTTATAAAAATAAAAAGATTTATTTTACACAAAAATGCTGTTTAACGCAAAGAAGTCTGGAGGAGCACAAAAGGCACAGAAGGAGTTGCATTCCTAAAAAAGATCACTCCAGTGGTAAACGAGTCCCAATACACAAATCCAGAAAGAATGAAAAACAGAGCAACAGGTCAGAATCTGTTTGTCCCTTGACAGTGGTGGGCTTGTGGTCCTGCCTCTTGGGGAACCAAACACAAAACACATGGAATATAATAAAAGATACACAGCCACATAGAAGCTAAAAAAATTAACTATACTGCCAGACTACATAATTATCCAAATAATAAACATGAACAGCAATTTTAAAATAAACAAAATAATCAAAAATGAATTAAAAAAAGACATAAAAAAAGGAATTTAAGGTGAAGAACCCTAGCTAAAATATAACAAACAAAGGATAGAAAGAAATGTCAAGACAAGCTACATAGCTGTTACCTGTAATCTTTTACTTGCCTCACTCTCCGTATTGTACCCCATTTATTCAATCCTAGATACCTCTATGGAGAGCTGCTTCACTGAATAAGGCTATCTTTTATTTTCACTCCTTTATTTCAACCCTTTTTACCACGAATTGAGGACTCCACAAAGCATCCTCTGTGCCCTTAAGGGACTGAATCCAGATAAGGAATGAACAATTATAGCACTCAGCTCGCCAGTAATAATTTAGACAGAGACTGGCTTCTAGTTTTGTCTTAAAAATCATATTTATTTGCATAATAACCAATAGCAGCAAATATAAACAAAATAAAGAATTATACAACCTGAGTAGATTCATACCATCTTCATTTAGTACCAGATGACATTTCCCAGATGGTCCACTTCCTCAGTTACAGATTACTGTATATGTCCTTAAGCAAAAATGAAAAGGAAGATTTCTTGGCAGAGAGGGAGCTCTTTTCCATGGATCCATTTTCAGTTGTTAGCAGATAGACAAAGGCTCCTTACAGCTGTATGTGAAAGCAACTGAGTTAAAAAGCTGCATAAAGCACCAACTATTCTCAGCAAATAAACTAAGAGAACTCTTTTTGAACAAAACAAACTGATTAAAGGCTGTCACTCTCACACACCCCTTTTCTTGCACAAATTAAGCGCACACACCTGATTTTCTTTCTACTAGCAAGGCAACAAACATTTTTATAGCTTTCTCAAAACTCACTCAGGAATGTTACTAATTCATTACTTGTACTTTGTAACTTAGCAAAATACCTCTTTGCCTTTCAATTTTACCAGAATAGATTGTACTTCTGTTCAGCATGACAAAACCTTCAGACTTCGGGTGTTTACCTGAAATCTGACAGTTGAAAACATTAATGCACCTCTCATATAAATGGGCAATTGTCTGGTTCAGTGTCCAATGGTTTATTTTTAAGCTGATACATTTTTTTTAATTAAAAAAGATTATTGCTCCTGTTAGATCTCTAAGAAACTCCACTATTGATTTCATCCATGGCAGGGTATTTTCTTTCCCATCAGCCAACTTGCAAAATGGCTTCATGTGTTGGCGAACACCATCTCCTAGTTTCAGAATAAACATTTTTTATTGAGGAGAATTGAAAATTGACTTGTCTTTAATGGAGATTTTCAAAAATCAGGATCATAATAGGTTAATAGTTACTGTTAATACTGTTAATAGTTACAGTGACTAGCAACAGAGCTGTTTTGCTCTTTGTTTTTTTCCCAATTATGTTGTTAATTGTATCTTAATTTATCCACTTCTTTGCTTTGGCTGTAGCTGTGTTACTTACAAGACAACAAGTTCAGGATACATATACTTATCTTATGAGATGGACAGCTGAGAGTAGCTTTTTCAGTTGAATTCACCAGAATACATCTATGTTTCACCTAGTTTCCAAAAGAGGGACTATTTAAGATAGATTGAAAAAATGAAACAGACATTGCATCCCTTACCAACTTTCATTATGGCAAATCTTTTCTGTCTATTGAATAAAGTGAAAAAACTTCAAGCATATGTGTGCTTACAGTCTTATTACAGAGATGCATGTGTCATGGCATTTACATAAATCTTGCTCACTACAAATAATTCAGATGCTGAAATTGGTAATAATGGGCTTTGACTTCCATGTTGATATGGATTGAGACTCTACATTTGCCAGTAAGTCACACAGTGGTGGTGTCTGCTTTTATATATACACTCACTATGCAAATTTTTAGGAACACCTGTACACCTGCTTATCCATGCAAGTACAGTATCTCATCAGCCAATCATCCAGCGCAATGCATAACATCATGCAGGTACAGATGAGTAGTTTCAGTTAATGTTCCCATCAAACACCAGAATGGGGTAACAACATGAGCTCAGTGATTTTGACCCTGTCATGATTGTTGGTGCCAGGCAGGCTGGTCTGAGGGGATTTTCACACACAATAGTTTCTAGATTATATTTAGAACGGTGTGAAAAACAAAAAAATATTCAGTGAGTAGCAGTTCTGTAGATGGAAACACTTTATTGATGAGAGAGGTCAGAGAAGAATCACCAGACTGTTTTGAGCTGAGGGAAAGGCTATGGTAACTCAGATAACCACTCTGTACAACTGTGGTAAGCAGAAAAGCATCTCAGAATGCACAACACATCAGATCTTTAGGTGGATGGGCTACAACAGCATAAGACCACATTGGTTTCTACTCTCATCAGTCAAGAACAGAAAATTGAGGTTGCAATGGGCACAGGCTCACCAAACTGGACAGATGAAAACAAAATAAATTTAGCTTGGTCCGATTAATCTCAATTTCTGCTGAAGGACAGGTGGTAGTGTCAAATATTGGAGCCAATAGCGTGCCCATTTACCCAACCAGCCTTCTGTCAACAGTCCCGTCTGGTGGTAGTGGTGTAATGGTGAGGAAAAATGTTTTCTTAGCACACTTTGGATCCATTAATACTAATCAATCGGCATTTTAATGCCATGGCTTATTTGAGTGTTGCTGCTGACCATGAGAATCCCTTCATGGCCACAATTTTTCCATCTATTAATGGCTATTACATCCATCATGATAATGCACCATGTCACAAAGCAGAAGTCATCTGAAAGTGGTTTCAGTGAATTCAGTGGTCTTTAGTAGCCTTCACAATCGACGGATCTGAATCCAATGGAATGCATTTAGGATGAATCTGCAGAAATTGCATGATGCAGTCATGTCAACATGGGCCAAGAATTCAAGGGAATGCTTTCAACATCTTTTGGAATCCATGACGCGAAGAATTGAGGATGTTATGAGAGCAAACGGAGTGGTCCTAATAAGTTTCTCCATGAGTGTATACAGGTACATAATGGTGTAAATTACTGACTGTTAGAGAAATAATGCTTCCCTATGAACAGCAGTCTGTCTCTCTGTGTCCAAATTATTTGCCAAGAGAGTTTCCATAGATCATTATTAACATTGTATTTATTCATCTTCGGACAGTTCTATGTGAAACAGCTGATGGTTTCTCCAGGCTGATACAGAAACTTCAATCACTGTCTCCTAACTCCTAAAATTTTATTTTGGGTAATTTTAGCCAATGCTAACTTTAGAAATCTCTACCAGGGTATCTGTCACTACCAGATAGAGTACTTGACTAGTACTATAGGAGCATTACAGACAATTATGGATCTGGAGTCAAACTGCACACTAGGTTCATCAGAAGATAATTGCATTCATCTATCTCTATAAAAAATATATAATCTTTCTTTATATATAATACATTACTGTGGCTGTCTGTTTATCTGTCCAGGATTTTAAATCACCTGTAGCTCCCAAACCATTTGATGTATTGACCTGAAATTTAGTACACATATACTACGTGATGTCTACTATCCGCTTTCGGGGTGATGATTGACCTCCAAGATTATTCCTCTTTTTATTTTTATTTTATTTTATTATAGAATCAACTCTCGGAAACGACCAGTGGGGCGGCCGTGCAGCACATGTGTATCGGTGCCGTTCTCAACCCTACCACCTTCGCCGTCACTTCCCCTACCTCTGCATATCTTAAATCATTCTTGAGGCAGATTGAAGACTTAAGTGCCAGCTTAAGTGTATAATTAAAGAAAATGTACTAGTAATTGCAACACAAACACTGACTTAATCAGTTTTAACATGAAAAGATTACAATGAAAGCAGAGAAGAAGTGGGCCGCTACAGTGGAGAAAAGAAGAGCTGTTTAGGAAGCAGCAAGCACATCAACCTCTGAGCAAACAAATGCTAAACGTACAGAGAAAGAGTATGAAAACTAGGAATGCTCAAGTCAAGTGTATTCACTGCACGTTATCGTGCAGTGCGCCGTTACTGGTTTATGAGATAATAAACGATAATTAAACAAATGAAAGTCTAGTATGAGAAGTGTATTGTGTGCCTACAAAGCTATTTTGAATATACTGACTGGTCTATCTTTAAGAAGTCATGCTCAGATACATGTATAAATGAATTTGCTGACACTCTAAGCATTTACTACTCATTTTCTGAAGATGCTATAATCAAAATATATCCTGTACAACAAGCTGTGGATTATTAAAGATTTAAAGCCACTTCTAAAAAAAGAATGAAGAATTTTAACAGGAAAGTTTAGCTGAACAGAGATAAATACAGAAATTGCTGAAATGTCAAATTAAGATTGCAAACCTGAGGACTAAGAGTGCATTGTGGACTGACAACACAAGGTTATTGTGAATGGCATGAAAATGATGGCTGGCATTCAAAGTAAAAGGACAAATCAAGTGGATTTTGCAAAGCTAAAAATGATTATCAGCCAACTCAAAAACTCTGTGAATTTAGGCTTTGACACAATGTTTTACTTAAGATATGGTGAAGCAAAAACTAACTGAATGCCAGAGCTAGAGGTCAGCCTTTCTTTAATGAAGATGTTATCAGACTTGTTCTCAACAGATAAAGTTAAAAAAAAAGAATGAGGGAATGTCTGCTTTATTCCTGTGCAGAACATCTCTGTCCAATATTTGACTCGTAATTAAAGCAAACAGAATGCACCAGACTTTAATTTAGAGTGTCACAGTAAAGGGTCTGAACATTTATATGAATGAGAGATTTCAGTTTTTGATTTTTAATAAATTTGCTCAGCTTTCTGAAAATGTTGTTTTTACCTTGTTATTGAGTGTAGATTGATGGGCAACAATGGCAAATTTATCCATTTTAAATTAAATCTACAACACAATAAAGTATACAAAAAGTGAAAGAGTCTGAATACGTTTTGAAACCACTCTATATAGTATGTTTATTTGGGAATGTTAGTGTTAAGAACATAAACAATTTCAACAAAATCATCAAAGTTAGTAGAACACTTATTGCCCGTCAACAGTCCTCTCATACAAAATGGCTAATTTGAAACTGTCACAGAGCAACCATCCTCTTTTCCATAGTTTCTGTTGTTGCCTTTAGTTTGCAAATTTGGTTTCCCAAGACACAACGGTAATATACTTAAGAAATCCTTTACTTCTGTTGCAATAAGTACTTTTAGCTCTAATGACTATAGGGTTTGTAATGGACGTTTTTACAGCATACTGTTAAAATGCAATTATTTGAAAAAAATCTAGGTATGTGATCTAATTGGGAAAAGTGGATATCACTTCTTGTCTATTGGTTTATTTTTGTATTTATGGAACAGTGTTTTATGTTTGTACTTTTCTGTTGCAAACA
This sequence comes from Erpetoichthys calabaricus, assembly GCF_900747795.2. NCBI lineage: Eukaryota > Metazoa > Chordata > Cladistia > Polypteriformes > Polypteridae > Erpetoichthys > Erpetoichthys calabaricus. Next base: position 43,594,039 of record NC_041406.2, read on the forward strand.
GATACATCTCTGATGTGGTTAATAATAAATAAATAACAAAGTCCACCTCACCTCATTCAATAATAGATTTTCCTACCTAGTTGATTGAGAATACTGATTTGACATTGTTACAAAAATGCAGTTTTCCAAAATCCACCTTGCCTCACTCTTAAACACTCCTAGTAATTCATCTTTATGTTCCTTTGACAGTGTAATGTTTTGCTTTGCTCTAGTAATGAAAGCAAGTTGACTGTGCATCTGGGATTGGCAGAGAGCTTCTGCATTAAGAGAAATGGATTGATTGATGTTAATAAATCAACTAATTAAGTATGAGCATTGCATTTTGCGATGCTAATTAATAAGACATTTTGGTAAGGTTCCCCTTTATGTTCCTGTCTCTGTAAATGATGGCTCTCAGTTGTTTGACCTATATCAAGGTAATTGAGACACTCATTTTAAGAACCAGGATAATACAATTTATTGATTAACACAAGAACTATAGAAATAAAATTCTTTAAATACCATAAATAAGAGGCAAGACAGATGAGGCAGACCAATATATAATAATAACAGTAATAATACAATTATATATATATATATATATATATATATATATATATATATATATATATATATATATATATACTTTTTATATATATATTGTGGGGAACAGCCCGGACAGAGACAGGTAGATGTCATAGTTTCACCCTACACACGTTTATTTACAATGTGTACAACACAATAGTGCACACAACCCAGTGCCGAAGCACCAATCACCCCTTTAAGTCCTGGCCACAACACAATGCCTTTCACAGTCTCTGGTCCGCCTCCACTCCTCTCCACCAAGCTTCGTCCTCTTCCACCCGACTCTTGCCCCTGATTGGAGGGAGGCGGCCCCTTTTATTCATCCCGGAAGGACTCCAGGTGCATCCTGAGGGGCTCCGTAGCCACACCCCTGTGTGGCGGGAGCTCTGACGGTACATCCGGAAGTCCTCCAGGTGTCCACAATCCTCTTCCCCCCAGTACTTCCGGGTGTGGCGGAAGTACTGAGGTCCAGGGCTCCCAAGGCATCGGGGCGCCCCCTGGCGGTGACCACGGGCCCCTACAGGGTTGAGCTTCCATGCTCTGTACCCGTGGCCCCCAAAGCAACCAGGGCGGACGCCCCCTCATGTTCTAGAGGAGGCATCAGCCCTCCTCTGGTCCTCCTGGGCATCCCGTCCGGGTAGGAACCCCAGCCGGGTGCCACAATATATACAGTATATATATATATACCAGCAAAATACCTGTGCTTCGCAGAGGCGAAGTACTGCTTTAAAATTTTTATTAAGAAGAAAAGTAAACCTTTTTAAACTGAGGGAAAATATACCAATAATTATTTGTTAAGCATCTCTTTATATACCACGTTGTCAGTTCGGCCCTCCGGTTGTAATATGACCAAGCTGTGCACTGAGCTTACTCTTGAGCATGCAAAGTACAGTTGGCCATGTGAAAACCAATCTTGCCTCAAATCAATGCCACCCTTTTGTAGGGTCTGTCCCTGAGACTTATTAATTGTCTTTGCGAAGCAGAGCCTTACTGGAAATTGGAGGTGTTTGAATTGAAATGGGTTTCATCGATAACTTCTCATCCAGCTTTTGAGAGTTTAAACATTCATAAACATCAAAGTGTCCACTACTCAAATCGTCACCTGTGAATCTAAGATGTTTAAGAGGCATTGGCGGTTGTCCAAAGGTGTAAAATATTTGGCCATTTCGGTACACTTGAAAGCGACAACCGAACAATTCAGCGGCAGCCATCAACTCACATGCAGAACCATAGGTGAAGGGCTTAAGCATTTCACTCTTATAGTGCTCCTGTGTAGTATAATTATCTCCTGTACCGTCATCAGTCCACACCTTGAATCTGTCCCAGTCATTCAATACATAAGACACAATGTTCCTCCGGATATCAAGAGTGTGCCTGATATGGCCTTGCAATATATAACACAGAGAATGGAAAAGGCAGTCACCATCTCCGGGCATGGAAACCACTCGGTAAGTGACAGTTCTTTGATTGATGGTGATCACCTTGATAGACATTTTAATGGGGGTATGGTTGGAACGATAAAGGAAATGGGTACCTGAACAATGTAAACTACGTCTAAAATACCTACACAATAACTACAGTATAATCGTAATAAACGAACAATAAAACAGTGGAGAAGCCTTGGATTAAATAAAAAGTCTGCAGTTATCAGCAGGGAGACGTGAATACCGTGGTGAAGCAAGGAAGGGAATGAAGAGACTGGAGCGACGGCCGACCTTATATAGGCAGGCAGCCAACTACGTGGGAGGCGTGGGGACGGGGAACCCAATGCCACCTCACACGGCGACCGAGCTGCAGGGTATGGATGTATATATGTACGTAAGTAGGATTCAGTTAGTGTTGGGAACCCGTGTACCAAATTTCTTGAAGATGGGCCCATAAGTAACAAAGACCGTTGGAAAGTTCAATACGGTGGCCGACAGTGGCATCATACCACCGAAATAAGTATGTACATCGGTTTCGGTTAGCGCAGGGAAGCCGCCTACCAAATTTCGTGAAGATGGGGCCATAAATAAGAATATTTAACATGGCGGACATTGTCGACCGTTATGACCGTTACGCGTAGAATTTCGAAATGAAACCTGCTTGTCTTTTGTAAGTAAGCTGTAAGGAATAAGCCTGCCAAATTTCAGCCTTCTACCTACATGGGAAGTTGGAGAGTTAGTGATGAGTGAGTCAGTGAGGGCTTTACATTTTATTAGTATAGCTATATATATATATATATATATATATATATATATATATATATATATATATATATATATATATATATATATATATGAAAGAGAATAAAATAGAAGAGGCAGTTCTTTGTTTAGAATATTTCTTTGAGTTATATGGAGAACTATTCTTGCAGTGGAGTCCTCACGTGGGGTTTCTTTTATGTCTTGTTATGTCATCTTCCTAAGCTTGTTTGTGATGTAAGGCTTTCACCATGTTCTCTGCAACTTCATAGGGAAAGCAGAACACTTTTTGACACACGAGTTTTGGTATTGACATTTCCTTCTTGAAGGAGGGCTTCTTCTCCCACACTGGAAAAAGTCACTGGCACAGAATTTATGCATTAAGCTGTGAGTCTCCAAGGTAGTGATTCTCCCTGCTGATTTCAAGATTTTCAAGATTTCAGGGCACGAAGATCTCCAAGAAGTGCAGATTTACAGCCCAAACAGGGTGCTTTTGATCTGCACAGAGATGCCTGGGGGAATTCTTAGCCACCACATGAAGATGAAATTATAGCTAGTTTTTAAGGGAAAGCATAGCCTTCACTGAATGGAACAGAGCCCACTTCCAATTTCAGATCCAGCTTTCAGATGTTATGTATTAGTCTGTATGTTTGTATAATTTATGTTTTATTTAAATATTTGAATTAATTTTTTCATATTTTATGTTATTTTTGTTTGTATTATTTATAATTTCATAATTATGTACTGTCCTTTTAAATGTGCCTTCATTCCTTGTGTTTTGTGGGTGGAGCCCCAGGATGAGGTGGCCACCCTGACATCACCACTTCAAGAGATCAGGAGATCCTTGCATTTATCAGGTGTTTTTTTTTTTGGAAGTATTTCTGTTTTTCTTGCTGGATTCTATGGTTTTTGTTTATGTTCTTTGGATTTTACTCATGAATTGTAGATTTGGACTTGAATGCACTTGGGTTGCCTTTTAGGCAACTCCTGTTTGTGTTTTTGAGCATTTTGGCGAAAATTGCTGTTTTTGGAATTAAATCTACTGAAGATTCTTTATTTGCCCCACTGTCTTCAAGACAGAGGTTTATAGTCATCCCCCTTTTAGTGGGGCTTTTGCAATATTTTGTGATATTTTTAATTATTTTGCCAGCTCTCTTTGTTTGTGGTCTGCTAGGCCAAAGCCTACTTTTAGTAAGCTATACTGATAAACTGGTAATTCCCTCTAGATAACCACACAGCATCAGCTACAATCTTTGCAGGTCTCAGAGATATTGCAATCTGGAAGAAGGAGCACAATATCCAGCTCAACCTGGCAGAGACAGACCTTCTTGTTATCCCAGCTCATCCATCTATTCAGCACCCCAGCTCTGTTGAGTTCAACCATTATTGCTAACATCATCAAAGTGAATATCTATCTATCTATCTATCTATCTATCTATCTATCTATCTATCTATCTATCTATCTATCTATCTATCTATCTATCTATCTATCTATCTATCTATCTATCTATCTATCTAAACAACCTAGGGATAATGATCAATGGCCAGATGTCCTTCACCGACCATGTTGCAACTGTCTCTTAGCCTTTCAGATTAACTCTACACAATATTCATGAAATTAGACCATATCTGACGGAGTGCAGCACAACAGATTGTCCAGTTTTTGGTCACATTTGGACTACTGCAACTCTCTGCTGCCAAGAGTACTGCCCATGTAACCAAGTAGCTGCAGATGATTTAAAATGCAGTGGCATGTCTAGTGTTCAACTAGCCAAGGTGGGCACATGTCACTTTTTCTTTTCAGATCACTGCATTGGCGCACTGCAGCACCTGGGAGTGATTCCAGATGTGACTAACGAGCCACCTGGAGCACTCCCAGGAGCAGCATAAAAGAAGCTGTCTCACTTCAGTCGGAGACCTAGAGTCGGGAGGAAGAGGGGCAAAGCTTATCATAGGAGGAGTGGAGGCGGAAAGAGGAAGACTGTGTTGCGTTGTCTTATTGGTGCTTATACTGTGCAGCTGAGAGCAAAAACAAAAGCGCTTCCCTACAGTAATAAAGCCGTGTTGTGTGGCAAGACTTGTGTCGGCATCTGTCTGTGTTGAGGTTTGGGCAGCTGGTGGCCACAATAAAATGCATTTTGTTCTGAGGTCTTCACTTGTGATGATCAGTTTTGTAACTTTCGTCCTGTAACATTTGTTCCTAAGCAGTCCCCCAGACTCGTATTTACTCAATTAAGCTGATGTCTTTTGTAAGTCACTTTGGATAAAAGCGTCTGCTAAGCATGTAATATAAATGTAGCAGTTCTGAGTAAGCTGGGCTGGATGAGCCTCTTCTATTGGCCTCTCATCAATTTTAGTATGTTTGGGACTCATTCACACAACACACCATGGATGTGTAGATCAGAATAAGCAAGAGTTCAACTTGCAATTACAGGCTTAATATGAATTTTATTTTAGGTGCTTCATTGCCTAGGAAAAGTAATGGTAAATATGCTGACTCGTCTTTGATTAGCACCTCTTATTATGTGATCAAATTCAGAAAACAAATTGATCAAATATTGTTTAATAGGAGAGCTGCAGAATAGCTAAACCACTCAATTTAGTGTTCATGTGGAATACAGATGGGCGAGGGCAGCTGGCTTTGTACATCTTTTTCAGTTCTATTCCTTAAGCAGAGACGGTCTTGTGTACAACTAAAAGCTTAAAGAAACAGGGTACCGCTTGCAGTCTGCTTGCTACCCTCTAGCTATACAACAGCCAATGAAAACCCAGGTCATGCATCATTCACTCAGTAGTGTGAGAGGTGTGTTGTTTTTTATGTAGCAATCTGGAGCATACACAGATAACAAACTTTTCTAAGCTTTTTTAGTGATGATTGAGACATCATATGATCTATTAGCACACTTCCACACTTTAGACTTAAGCAAATTAACCTAATCATATGTTTCCAGCTTTTATTAAATGATCGCCACACCTGAAAAGATCTGAAATTGATGTCTAAAATGTAACTAAGACCTTTTAAAACTCAGATTAAAAATGACCTGACCCCAAAGCTAACATTCTTGATTAGAGGTGGGCAAAACTTCATGGAAATGTACTTTTCTCTTGTTACATTTTGACCATGATAAACAGTTTTTTTGTCAGTTTTTTCTACTCTTGTTTAGTCTAAGTTATATTTGTTCTTTTCCAGTTTTGTTTGCAAGTTCTGTTTGAGCTCTGTGCAAAATCCTAGGTAAATCCAATAAAAAATATAATACTTCAGGGCAAGGTGTTAAAGCCTCTATGGTTGTCTGCAGTGCTCCAGATTTTTATATAGTTCATTGTATGTCTCTAATAAAACAATCTTTGTTCCTTCATCAGATTCAGAATATCTTACCTTATGCTAGGTAAATCTGATAAATGTAAATAATGCCAGAAAGTTTTGTTCAGATAGGCAAATAACAATTCCAATTTAGTTTGTAAATGTGACAGTACTACTACTTCTATTATTTGGCATTGTTTATGCCGTCACCCTCTTTTACGTACAGCACATTATTGTTTTGTAGCACTCTATTAGATTTGTCATTTTGACAGTCCATATAGCAATATGAATTCAACACCTTCCCAATGTGCTTCTTGAACAGTTCTACATCAACTACCTCAGTTAATCTATGATAACTTCTCTGTTTTGAACTCATGAATATTAACCAATAATCACAATATATTCCATTATAAATGAACTGTATTTTCACATTAACAGTGCAACAACATGATTACAGGTAAAAAAACTGGAACCAAGGTTACATTCCAGTACAATATACTACGTAGTACACGTGAGCATAATAAAGTAACAACACCCAAGTACTTTACCCCACAAACATGAGTAGTGAAACAGTGAAAAAAAAACTTAAGAGTTAAGCCTTATAATTAAAAGAGGCTTTGGCATCTTATCATCATCAGCCAGCTTTTAAGTCCAGTAAAAAATATTTAATGCATGGAAACTGACAATAAAACATGGACAACATCGCACGCTTGGAAGAATCTGTTATTCTCCGTAACTTAATTATTGAAGAGATACTGATTCTTCTGAGGGTTCTCCAAAATTAATAAACCTCTTAAAGAAAAAAGAAAAGTAAGATAAACACAAGTCTTAAGCTGTCTATCACATTTTTTTCAATAGGGAAAAGAGAACTTTCTTTCTCCTCAGAATTGCCAAATTATTTAACCAAATTATATAAAAATTAAACTCACTCACTGAAAATGTACAGATCAAGTAAGAAAAACAGTTTAACATTTTTTTCTAGATAGTACCTGTGCTAAAACCTGTTAGAAATACTAATAAAACATGTTGATTCTTATGATTAAATGATGTACAGCAGCACAAGCACTAATCTTTTTAATTTAGAATAAATGATAATTTTGTTTTACAATAAAAAAGAGATATGACTATAAAAAGTAATAACCTTAAAAGTAAAGTATAATCATATATTATTGTTAGAGTTGTTGTACTGCTGCCCTAAATTACCAGGAATCCTGTCTGTGAAGAGTTTACACATTCTCACCTTGCCTGTGTGGGTATTTTATGGGAATTCCAGTTGATGAATTGACCACAAAGATGTGTGTGTTAAGTTGACTAGCAACTAAATTTCTTCACTATGACTGATGCAGGGTGTGTGCATGACTCTGTCTTGCATGACTGGCATCCCGCACATAGTTGGCTTCTGCCTTGCACCTAATGTTGCCAAGATGGCTCTAGCACCCTTGGCATCTGGAATTAAGTAAATTAGGTATTAATACTACTGTCAAAACACTGCTGTAATCATAATATTCTTAACAGTAACTGCAATTTCTTATTAAATAAATACATTAAAAAAATAGCAGTACGTAAAATTATTGACTATAAATAACCTCTAGTTTTATTTTTTGAACATGCAAATAATTTCTATAATTATAGAAACATATTTACAGATAGCACAAATGGCCATGTTAACAGTAGGACAACTGTTTTTCACAGTCATTAACTGATTATCACACAAATTACCTCCTTCAACTGTAAAGCTATAAATCAGAGTAATGTAAAACTATATAAATCCCTGCAAACAACTGAAGTACATCTAAAATCTGATAGATACTTTCTGAAAATTGGATCTTTATTGGTTACCAGTGTTTTTCTAAAAGTTCTCATCTGTTGTGACTGCAGGTTTCTTATACTTAAAATGGACATCAATATCAAACTACAATAATCGATCAATAATCAGTATCAAAAAACAGTTCTTCAATCTCGATTTAGGTCTAGGAAAAATGAAGTAGTCCTGGCCTCAAAACTCAAATTCAGGCTCGCGGCCTTCACCCTTTCAAAGTGGATCTAAACCTGTATTCTTCAAGAAAAGGAAAGAGGAACTGTAAAACCACTGACTGATACAACAAAAAAGAGTTTCTTAAATGTTAATATAATGTTAATTAAAAAAAATACTAAATAAATTCCCAAAATGCTTGGAAACTGTAAGAAGAAGCATCAAAAGGCAACTTTAAACATAAAACAAAATTCATGTCCAAAATACAAAAGCCAAACTAAAACCAAGACCAAAAGTTTATAACCAAAGAGTCAAAAATGATAAACTTTCAACTTTTCATGAGTTAATGTATAAAACTACAAAAGATGGATACAATAGGCAGGACCACCGGTAGTGATTTTGGGACCCATGAAGGGATATCGTATTGGGCACCTCAACCTGACCAAACCAACACTGTACAAAGGCTTTGTTACCACAACAGTATCCCCTAAACCCACCACCGCCTAGGCCCGCCCAGCTGAAATCCAATCAAAACCTTTGATAAATTTACCTTTGCAGCTTGGTATAGCTCTAGTTGTGTCTAATACTTCCTAGGGCTGTCAAATTAGACAAAGAATATGGTTTGAATATTAAAATAAAGAAATATTCATATATTCCTAAATTCATAATAAGGTTAGGTTAATGATTCTAGGTGTTACTTGTTTGTATGTGCTTTTTATACATTTTTATTATATGAACAGCGGTAACAACAAAGGCCAGCAGATAAAAAAATGTGGATACTCAGGCAGCCGCTATTTAAATTTCAAGGTCACCAAAATCCCACTGCTACTTTCTTTGAAGAGAAGCATCTGCACAACTCTTTTGTCTTCAGTCTAGAACTAACAGTTGGGTGAGCAAAACTTTTAAGGATAGCCATAAAAGCAACCACAAAAAGAAGCTTGAATCCTTGCAAGCCACTCACACTGCCACCGCTCGTTTCCACATTATTATTAATATTTTGATTGTTTGTACTCATGGAAGGCTTGCAAAACTTGAAGAGAGTTGGGGAAAATAACAAAATTTAAACATCAAAAAATCTAAACATATGACAAAATTCACTACAATGTTAATATTACAAAGGTTACTGAAACCTGTGCAAAGGATGTAATATAATGAATCGCGTCAAGTTCAGTTAGAAATGACTTTATATTTAACCCTAAGGTCGACAAATAATTAAATACTTTAATTTTTCCACAATGAAACCAAAATATTCTGTAGTCCATGAATGTGTTACTATTGACAAGATACTCTTGATCTTCCCAGCATCTCAAGAGACTTCTGTATACTTATGACAGGGGGCAGAAGATAATATAGCGCCCCAAAATACCACCACCGCAGAACACCAGAAAAAAAAAGAGAAGAAAAATAAACACACACAAAAATAGTTACAGTATTAGTGACCAGCCTTTAATACAGCATATAGAATTGCATTTAATGGAAAGATAGCTTTGTAGATTTCTGAATAGATGGTCAAAACCACTGCAAAAGCTATGACGAGGTTATGTCAAAAAATAATCCTTAATTGAAACTTGGCTAAATAATGAATACTTTAAACATTTTTCTTTATGCCAAGAGGTTGGAAAAAAGAACTGTTTCGATGGCTGCCAAATTTAAGGAGAAAGATTACTGGCATGCCTAATGATAGCATGTCTGTCAGAGGCATTGCAGGCAGAACTGAACAAAATATCTACATTTAACAACACATATAGAACAAAACAAAGGAACAATCGACACATGTGACAAATAACAATAGCAGACAGTATAGTAACAACTGTAGAAATCTGTTCTGCACTAAAATGATGTGTCACAAGAAAGATCAGTAGCCACCATCTGCGTGACTTTAACTCTCAGGATTTAGTACTGGCATTTTCGCACTAAAACTCTGAGAACCTCTTCTAGAGTCTTATATGTATAGCTATTATTTCATGTTCCAGCATAACCATTTAGCTGACACCTTTAAGGTGTGCAAAGTTCCATTTTCACCATTGCATATGATCAGTAAGCATGCTGTGAAAATTTAAATACACTTCCTAAAAAGTATTGTGTTTTTTTTAACCTGAGTGAATATATAAAAATATGCTGTCTTTAAATGCTATTAGTCTATTTGGCTGATCTTATCTATCAAATAATACTTTATAATTATTAATTAAAAACAAAAATAAGAACATGTGCCAAGATACTCTGGCTTGTGAACATGTTTACAAATTGCTTCAACATTAAATACATATTAACCTGTCTGCTTGCCTTCTTCCAGTTTTCAGGTTGCCTAGTAAAGTATAAAGCAGCAGTCAGAAGAAGCCAGGCAACCCACTTTATCAACCAATGCTGCATTTGAGGTATTTTCCTGACTTGTCAGGCCATGTAAAAATGCCCTGTAGCACAAAGAGAAGGGGAGTTCAACTGTAAAACCTCGTTGAGTCATTATTTAAATCACAGGTGTCAAACTCCAGTCCTGGAGGGCCGCAGTGGCTGCAGGTTTTCAGTCTAACCCTTTTCCTAATCAGTGACCAGTTTTCACTGCTAATTCACTTTTTTCCCCTTTATTTTAACAGCCATGTTAGAAGGATTCAGTCCTCTGAATTGATTTGTTTCCTCATTTAATGACAGCCAAACAGAAATGAGATGTGAAATGAGCCAACAGATGACCAGTTTAAACTGGGGCTTCAAACTCCAATCAGTTTCTTAATGAGAAGCCGATGCTTGCTGTTAATTAAACCTGTTATTTAATTCCATGGCTTGTTGCTGCTCTTGTTCTGCAACAGCAGACATTTCCAAAACTGTTGATTTTTTGTTTTTTATAAGAACATCGTCAAAGTGTTTTGGTGAGTTGAGAGATCAACCTTACTGAGACCATCACCTTTCTTTATTTTCAGATATTGTGTGATGTGGCAGCTTGTTTTGTGTCTCATTATTGTTTGGCTGCTAATTAAGGAAAAAGAAACAACTAAAGGGCCTGAGTCAAGTTAATTAAAAGAAGTAATTACCAGCAAAAATTGGTCACTAATTAAGAAGATGGTTAGAATGAAAACCTGCAGCCACTGCAGCCACCCAGGACTGGAGTTCGACACCCCTGATTTAAATGTTTGTATTGTAACAGAAATTGAGTAGCAAGGTGGGTTTAGTTTAATTGATTTGTGTGGAATACCTACATTGTAAAAATGATTTCTTAAATATAAATAAGACAATGTTTTGCATTCAGCTTTTTAATTATATTCAACATAGGAGATCCAATTTAAAGTATACTAGAAAATAGTTAACTTGAACAGGTTTCTTAATACCAACTCAACTAAAACCCAAAAGGCAAACCTTATTAATTAACCATTTTGAGTTGAATTAGCTCAGTACATTTAGTATGCCTATTAGACTTGGTTAAATAAATTAAGTTATTGAGGCTTTGAATTTCAAGCTATTTTAATTTAGCAATGAGTATGCAAAGATTGCTTAAATTTTAATATTTACTCTTAACATAATTTAGATCTCCTTCCTTAGTTTGGCGAGCTTTATTGATGTTAAAATGAATTCTTAAAAAACAATTAAAAAAACGAAATAGTCATTAAGTACTATTAACACGGTAACATTGTTGCATATCTACTATACAAAGCCCAAGCAGGCTACTCAGCTTTGCAATGGTACAACTGGCGGTATAGTCAAATTTTGTAAGTACTGTAGTTAAATGTTCTTTGAAGAATCCTGACTAACTTATAAACTGATATTAAAAACACTAGATTGCACGTACCCTTCAATAATTTAAGTATTACATACCACCATTTGACAAGCCAGATTGTGTCACAGAATGTAATCCCAAGCCAGAAATTCATGCAGAGCAAAAAGCCTTATTAACAAAAAAGCCATCCTCATGTCTTTCTCTGCATGCAGACATCTTTATACAAAACTTAACATACTGTACATATGATACTTGGACACTCCTGCTTATGCTAATGAACAATACCTAATGGCATTTTTCCACTCTTAACTGACCACCCTTCAGTCAAGCCCACTTCACATTACGTTGTGTCCAAACCAGACCCATTATTCATTATGCTAATGTTCAACACCTTTTGGCATCCTGCCACCTTTGTCTCTTATCCGTTTCAATGATGCCCCCTTATTGGTAATCATTCACCCAGTCCTACGGGATAATACTTCAGGATGTTAAGTCTAGTGCTGCCAGTTTCTAAGGGCTTTACTATATTGATGAGTAAATCTAGGAGGTTCCTTTTTTTAAATGTAATGTTTTTTTTAAAGTGCTGAATATAACAAGGGCTCAAAACATGTACTTAAAGTATCATATACAATTATACATATAAGTATGAAAAATACATGTAAGTTTATTTAAGTTTCACATTTGTCCAGAGTCACTTTCCAGTCTTTATCATTAATTCCAGTGCTCATCATCATCATTATTAATCAGTGCTCATCTTAAAAATATATAGTCAAATATATGCTTAGCATATTTTTCCAAAATTGCAGTATCAAGCAGCTACTGTGTGAATGTAAAAATGTTACCTAAATGAAAAAAAAACGAAATAGTTTGGATAAACAAAAATTAGCAATTAATATTGCCTTTTCAATACTTGACAAAAAGCATGCAAAATATAAAAGATGATATAATGTCTTAATAAAATAAAACCTTTCATGTAAACTGATCGTGTTGAACTACTTAATGTGAATTTCCTAAATTCTTAATTTAAAGTGTAAACTTGCTTTTAATCATAACTTTTACATTCTTAATTATTAGTTATTTTATTTATTATTTATGTGATTCCTATTTTTAAATATGTGTATTTTAAAGGAACTCTTGGGGATGTTAATAGTACAAGCCATACAGTAGAATGTATTTATCTACATGAAAAAATGCATGGATATTCAAAAACATATAGCACTTCAATTTCAAACTTTATTTTTCTCTGAAACAGTTATTCTTCTCTATCAAAAAGCAATGCAAGTGATCTATTACTATACTTATGTATGTTTATTCTCGGGCGCAATATATATGCCAAATGCGGCTAGGTCGACTCTGCTGGAGCAAGTTACTTGCAAAGATATGCATTGTGAAGAGTAGATATCTGCAGCAGCGTGTGATGTACAGACGGCTTAAGTGTGGCAACACAAGTGATTATCACAATAAAGAATATAAAAATGTAAAATATTCAATTCAAAAATAAAATTGATTGGTTCGTTTCAAGTGTCAAGATTTTTTTTTTTTAAATGCATAAATAAATTAGTTCCAACTTATAGACAGTAGATTTGTGTTTAGCTAAAATCTGAAAATAAACACGTGGAAAGTACTACTTTTCTACTTGTGCATAGTTACTTTCCCACTTGTGCTAAAATGAAAAGTCAAAAAAAAAGACAGTCTCAGCTACTAATAATATATTCTGCATAGTTGAAATAATTATTAAGTGTGTAATTAAAAACTCCGCATTACACAGAGTTTCGCTTCATGTGAAACTGATTTACCTCAGAATTTCCTTGAAGTTTAATTTTCTGCTTGCACAAAATGGCTGCTTTTCCTCCATAATCATGTCTGAAAAGAAACCATGTGTTTCATAGTACACTTGTCTACACATAAAACATGGACCAATAGGCCAAACTTCTTACCTACTGCAACATTTTTTTCTATATACAGTATGTGTTTCAGACACTCGCCTAAATATCATAGAAAAATAGATTACTAAAGTGTTAACAATCTTTAAAGAAAGAAACTGAAAAATACCATATGTGTCTGTAGTAAACATGTTTTTTTCAATGAAATACTCAAGCAAGTTGAATTACTAATCACTGAAAAATATGACATGACACTGTCACCTGTCACTTTCAGTCTCCAGCTTACACAGCCTTAAAAGTGTCTTACTTTTGCTGCTTTGAAATGTCAGGGATCATATCTTCAATGTGAAAGTCACCCTGGTATATACTTTACTATTTTAATGGTCACTGTGTCTTTTTTGTAGCTAGCTCTTGTAGCACACTGCTGTATATTTGAAAGTTCTACTGATTTCTATGCTTATTTTGGCACAGATTTATATTTCGTTACCCTTTGATTTTTCAAGCTGTATTTAATAGCTCTGAAAACACTGACAGTTTTCTTGCAAAGTGCCTTAAAGATTGCCATGTGCTCTTTGCAAAGAAGACATATTGCTATTTCTTTTACCCTATGTAAAAACAAATATTTACTCTGTCTGAGATTTTCAGAGCCCCATAGACTCCTTGCATCTTGTTTCATTTTGTATATTCATGACTTGTGCAAGGTGAATCACTCAAAGAAAATCAGGTTATAAATATTAAACCCTAGTGGATTTTAAGATTGCAGAGAAAATGTCATATTTACAGCATGAAAAACATGTACAACCTACTTCATTTTAGGAAGATGACTTGCCAGTGAAATAATGGTCCCAACAGGCCAGTTATGGCTGGTAGTCTACAGTTTGGACAGCCCTGCCTTAGAGTTAGCCAAGTTTTTTAAAAACATTTCACTATGGGGGAAAAAATGAGTCTCATCTGAAACTCTGACCACTGGGGGATAATTGTTATATGGATGTCTACATAGAATAAGTTAATTTTAGTTAATAAGTCAATTTTTCTGTAATGAATGGTATGGTAAAAATTTTCAATGTATGGTTTTTATGTCAGGGTAAATGACAGGGAAAACAACTCCTGCATTTGGATGGAGTTTTAATTACCTAGCTGTAACCTGAAAGAATGTCCTGTTTCATATATTTTGTTTGTATCTTTAATATAAATAAAACAACAACCTATAATTTTCAATAATGTATCAGCACCAATGCAACAATTAACCACTTTGCAGATCCTATAGGATTGATGTGCATACTTCAATGTTTGATGAATGGTTTGATGTGAAGAAAAATGTTGACATACAAATGCATTTGTGGTTCCTTTTTATCCAAGCGTCACATATTCCCCATCATAATGACACAATACATTTTAAAAGTCTCACATACCATCTTCTGTGCCATAATTTTTTTTTGCACCTTCACTACAGCATCAGAATGTACGGTGGCATATTTGAGCCACAGAGAAAATAAAGTTAGGGACACAGTGTATGGCCTATTTTGTGATTAAAGTGGAAATTTCTGCTAAAATCTCGAAATGTCCACTTTAACCTCGTAATTTACTTTATCGTTAAAGTCATCTTAAAACCGACCCAGTTGTTAATGGCTACATGCTTCTGGGGCTTCCTCCTGCATTGACAGCAGTGGCAAGCAGCAATTGCCACACAGAACACATTAAATGCATGAAATTTCAGCTCTTTGCACATTTAGAATCCTTAGTTTTATACTTGCTATTACTTTCATAATGAAATGCATTGAAGTATGTATATTACATTTTACAGATGAATAGTTAACTTCATTTAAATAATGAATACTTTTAATAATTACACATGTGGGGCGGCATGGCAGCGGAGCAGTAGCACTGCTGTCTCGCAGGGAGTCATGTCGCTGGTGTTCCCTGCCTGGAGTTTCCATGTTTTCCTGTTGGATTTCCAGTGTGCTCCAGTTTCCTTCCAAAGATATGCAGGTTTGGGAATTTGGTGATGCTAAAATGATTGTAGTGTATGTGATTGCTTGTATTCACCTTGTGATGAGCTGATGCCCCGTCCAGGGATTGGTTCTGCCTTGTGCCCAGTGCTACTGGAATGGGCGCATCCCTGGATTGATGGATTTAATCATTAAGTATCCATCCTTTTCAGAGATATTGTGGCAAGGTGTCCTAGGAATTTAATGGGTGTTTCAGGCAATTCACAAAACAGCCAAGCCGAACCTGTTCTCACCATGATGATATCCCACACTGACACCTGGCGGAATCTTCCAGATTTACATAAAGTAGCGCGAAAGTATAAACACTACACCGCTTGCGTAGTAGTAGTGTCTGCTGGAGAATGTGAAGTATAAACCTGGCCTTACTTGTTGTGAACTTGTACATGACGTCTCCTTATCTCTCCATTGGGTGCTGTGGACTTGCTTTGCCTGAAAATTACACGCAGGACCTTCTTCCACAGTTTAGTGTACCTGATGCATACCATACTTAGTTAGCTGATGATGAAGTTAAACAAGCCATTAAAGACAGTTATCTTTTCATGTTATTTGTTACATAATGTAACCTTAACTCTTGGCAGAATTCAAATTTTCTAATGTTACCATATATTAAAATATACAACATATTTTAGTGTGTGGTCTATATTTATAATAAAACCTTCTTCCCTGTGACACTGAACCGATTAAACGGATTTGAAAATAGTAAATGAATATTGCATCGTATAAGGTATGCATGATAGTTAATTGTTCTGCAGTACAGCTTACTTCTAGGCTGAAACACTAACTGTAGGCTGGAATATGACTCCTTCAGATTATGTCAAAAGAGCATTTGTTACAGTGTTCTTGCTGACGTTAAGTTGCAGACAGTTCTCTTTGCACCAAGAAACAAAGTTCTCCACCTGACTCATATGCTTCGTCCAATTCCTCTTGTCAATACACTCTATTTGTGCAGAATCACTGGAGAATTTCTGAAGTAACAAGACCTGGTCACTCATAGTCCAAGATGCACAAGGTGAAAAGAAAAGGAGGCAGGACTGTTCCTTGAGGTGATCCAGTGTTACTCACATCCACATCAGAAACTCAGTCCTTGAGGCTGTAGGAAAAAGAAAGAATTGCAACGGTTTATTAATTATCAATCTTTCCTTTAACCATGCTGGTAATCAATTAAATAATTTGATAAGGTTCCTACTTTTTTCCCTTTCCTTTCTCTGTAGAAGGAAGTCTCTATGCTTTTCTAAGTTAGTCTCTTTGTTGTGTCTTCTGCAACTTCATAGGGAGAAGCATTAATCTTTCTGCCGCAAGAGTTTAGATGCTGGAGTTCTCTTCTTAAAGTAATGACTGCTTCTCAGTTTTTTCGGACTGGGCTTAGTCACTGGCACAAAGCTTGACTTGGCAAAGTGGATCTCAATTTTCAGCTCATCAAAGAGAGAGTGGTTTTAGGTTTCAGAGGGTGAGCAGGTTTCAGGGAGTGCAAGCTTAGAGAAGAGATGAATGCAACCAGTTTTTGAAGGAAGGTGTAACCACTGGTGATTAGATTAAACTCCTTCCCTGTTACACAACCAGTGCCTGCACATATGTGCTTTATTTCGACCATCAGAGGTGCCTGTTGTTGAATTACAACTCTTTGTTTGTACTTAGGTTTCCATTTGGTGCCTTCTGGTGTGAAGGAGTCTGCAGAGATGTCTGTTCAATCTCTGATTTACACCATTGTTATCAGATTAAGTTCAAGGCTGATCCTGGTATGACAAGAGCTTCTCAGCTATTCATTTTGGAATCTAGGTTGGGGGTAAAGCTAGATGTCTGCATCCCTGTTGCTTATGTTGTCATAACAGGCCTTTTATGGCACTAGAAAGCCTGCCAAAATGAATAATGACCACTTAGTTCTGCAAGGCTCACAAACTGCAGTCTGCCTGTCAGAGTGTCCTTTCTCGAGGACACCATAGACTTATCTCTGAGCTTACCCTTAACAGCAATGACTGGATGGCATTGGAAGCACTGGAGAAAAATCCTAAACATCACAATGCTGCCAGATTGGTCCAGATGAGAATAAGCCTTGTGAAGCAGATAGATAACTGTATCATGCACTCAGTCTTTGATAGGCAAACCACAGTGGATCCAAGTGGTCTTTCACAACAGTAGGACCAGCCTCTCTAAACAATTTAAGATATGAAACATTATTGACTACAGACCATGTCATTATAACTAGCAGTTTCTAACTTACAAGAAATTTATTCATGTCTTTCCAAAAGTAACTGTCAGTGATGCTTGGCTTGTATCCAGTTTGATATTACTGATTATGTGCCTTAAATAAAATATTTAAATCAGTTAAGACGATAGACACGGCTGGAACATAATTCTAATGATTCACTCAAATGAATTACTCTGGAAATACATTTTACCGGACATGTGTCCTATGGGATAGTTCAGAGAGGCACATAATTTCTATAAAGAGTCTGCTTTATGATACACTGAATGATAATGATACAACCTTGATCCGAGGAATTTTGGATTCAGGCTTTTTTAAAACACCTAACATTTTTTTTAAAGATTTAGGAAAGAGGCACTGGAATGTAGCATGAGTCATAGTACTGGATAATAAACGTCTTTTGTTGCATTGGGAGAGCTCTGTGTAGCACAGTAATAAAACATTTAAAGGTATGGAGAAGATAGCCAAGACTGAATGTGATTTACAGTTTGCACACTACTTATCAAAATCAGCATGAATGAAATCAAAAGTAAAATTCAACTGGATAACAAAAAGTAAGAGTCACTGATTTTTTCTGATTTAGAATTCTGCACATTAGACTTAGTGGCACAGAAAATTATATGTGTTGTTGGCATGTTTCCAATTCATTCATAGAGATTACTTCAGCAATCTCCATGTAAACTTGAGTAATACTGTATAACATAGTAGAGCAACAGATGTAAAAACAGAGGAAAAAACATATTTTTTTATTTCTGTGATTTCATACATATACCAAATTAATTAAAAAATGATTTTCTTAATAATGAGTTCTTGACAAAACACCACCAAAGTTCACATTAAAGGTGCCTCTCTAAAACAAAGAAAACTAACATTTGGCAAGCCCCAAATTACATTTTTGTCTGTTATTTTGAAGTGAGATATATGCCAAGTCTAATATTTTATTTCTCCTTGTTCTTTATGCTTTTATATTTTGGGAGCTGCATTTCAATAACAAAAGAACCTACCCAGCACTCTTCCTCATTTCATTTCTGCAGTTTTTCTAGAATTTGTGCTGTTGTCTTGCAGATGCTAACTTTAGAGGCCTTCGGGTTTTTAGGCAAGATGTACTAAAACTACAAAATATAAGATTAAAACTGCTAAATCCAATCGCATATTATAAAAAATATGTTAGGTGTTAGTAGCAGACAAGACATCAGAAAAACAGGTTTCAGTAACCAACAAAAGATGCCACTAATATGTAAAAGTATAAAATTAAAACCAGAAACATCTCACAGCTTTATGTCTTCCTATGGATCTTTTTAAAACAAGTTGTCTTTTTATAAATGTTTAACACTGAGCTAGAATCTGTCAATAGTATACTATACTGTACTGTACTATACTATACTATACCCTGTACTATACTATTTAATGGTTCCACACATGTATTTTGCAAACAGTTACATTTATACGTTTTTCTTGACTGAAACAAACTGTTACCAGTTTTTCTATTAGTCAGTTTCTGAGTGCAATGCTAACAAAATGAGGTCATACGTATGTCAGAGAATTACACTACATTTGGATTAACCAAATTCTATTTACTTCTGACTTGTTCTTGTGTTTCCTTTTCAAACAGAATCTTGTTTTTAGAGTGCTATCGTATATTCTCTAAATACCTGAAATCATGGAATCCTAAAAGCAAGACCTGCAGGAAGGCTTTCAAAGAAGAAGAATGGCCTGTTTTTGAGTAATCACTGACAGCAAAAATATACAACCCTGGTAGAAAGCTGCTGCATCTTTAACTTACTTGCTCGGGTTTTGTACACTTTGGATTCTAATGTAATGTACACCTCAGGGTCCGGATTAAAAACTGTGCTGTAGCGGAGTCATCGATACTGTTTGAAAAGATTTCAATTATTATTCAATTTGACTGCTTAGATCAAATTAATTGAAGCTTTGCCTTGAAATAATAAACTGCATTTCATAAAAATAAATACTACTCATAAATTAACAAATAATAAAATTAGTTAAAATGTAAAATTTGTGAAAAATAGTTTTGAAAGTACACTAATTAATGATGACTTTTCCTTTGTGTACAGCTGCTGTTTCCTGGAATTCACATTATCAGACAAATGTTCTACTGTTAATTTTTTTGGACATTCTGGATCATTTTTATTTATTTATTTGTTTTATAATTGTCCTGATAATTACATTTTTGTAATTATTTTTGCATGGCTGCAGCCGTATTCTTTAAACGTTGTTATGTGTCTCCACATTTATGGCAGGAAATCACATTCTGTTGGATTTATGCCCCCTACAGAAATACTTTCTTTTCAGATATGGTTAAGTAGTACTAGGGTATTGTACCCTGTTAGCCATTATGAATGTAGTGAGAAGTCAAGCAAAATGACTCCTTTTATTGACTAACTAAAAAGATTACAACATGCAAGCTTTCAAGGCAACTCAGGCCCCTTCTTCAGGCAAATCTTACCTGAAGTAGCGGCCTGAGTTGCCTCAAAAGCTTGAATATTGTAGTCTTTTCAGTTATCCAATAAAATGTGTCATTTTGCTTTATTTCTCACTACAGATATGGTTAAAAAATGTTAGTATTTTATATTGTGGCTATGAACCTGTTACTGGTACTGCTGTATATTCCATTATTGTCCCACTTTTAGATAAATCTATCATCTAATCAATCAACTCCTGCCTCTTCCACTCTGGTCACTTTTTGGGAAGTTAGGGCCTCTTGCATTCCAGGACCTCTGCTCTAAATTCCCAGTTTCTCCCTGTACTTTTTTCTTTAACCTACATCTAAGGCCGGTCCTCTGAGCATGCACCATCATTTTGTCCAATCTATCCTATCTCATCCTTTTTAAAACTTTGCTTACTGCCAGATTTCAATCTAAATCTCTGTAATGCAGGACAGAACCGCAACATTTTCTGTTCCACTAAAGAGGGATTTAAATCTGGCAAACATTGTGCTGGGATTCAGTTTTGAATGGGTCAAAAATTCATCCAAAAATCCCAATCATCAGTTTATTCAATCTAAAGTATTACATAGACTTTATACAAAATGGTATTTAATGGATTTAGCCCCTGATCTTATTTGTAATTAATGTTTTCCTGAAGCTGTCAGTTTTTTTTCACATATTTTGATTTCGGTCTTACACAATATTACCCCAAGACAGACTTTGTGATCCTCCATTTCTACTTCTCTTTTGTTCACTCTGGGTGTAACTGTTCCCTGTTCTCCACAAGCTTTTTCTACTTTTAGATTTTTTCTTACATCTTCTCACCATTTGATAAAACATTCATTTAATTAAATTCTGTCACTGCTAAGATCCAGCATTTTGCTGGTAAAACCATGAGCAGCGTTCATTACACTTCTGGAGGAATTTATTTTATGATTCAATTCTCTTAAAGACTTCAGCTGCTTGTATTATTGTTTTTTGTACATCTACTATGGCACCTCTTGAAAAAGGGAGTTGTGTTCATTACAAATTGTTTAATTAGGACATGAAGGATGGTGTCAAACATCAGCAAATTGTTTTTTTTTTTTCTTTTGCAATAGCAGGTAGTTCTTTTTCAGGCATCTCCTGGTGGGATGAGGTGGTGTTGGTTAGATGGGATGTTAAGGGCCTAAGAACCTTTTTTCTGTCATTTTGATATTTGTGACATTTCTTGATTGCCTGGTCCCATTTATCTTTAAAATCAATAAAAAAAAATCATATGCTTCAACTTAATATTGCCTCAGATATAAAATGGCAATTGCATTGTGCCAATGTGGCGGATGGCCTGGGCTCATACCCAGCTGAGATGCCTTGACTGTGGAAGGACCAGGGGAGAGAGCTTATTCAGGGCATCACCTCCCCTGTAGCACTAGGAGGCAGCCCCCCAGGTTGGCAGCATTGGTTCTTGGGGCTCCTTGGGGATTGGAGCTTGAAGCAGCCTTGCTGGTATCCATGGGCGCTGTCAGGGGGCGCTGTAGGAACTGTTGACTCTGTTTGGCAGCACTTTCACCACACACGGAAGTGCTGCCAAAAGAAGGTTGTTGGACACCTGCAGCACTTCTGGGTGTCCTATAAAAGGAGCCAGCCGTTACTACTCTGAAAGCCAGAGTCGGGTGAACGAAGCTTGCTGGAGGAGTAGTGCAGGCAAAAGAAAGGAAGAGAAAAAGAATGGAAAGAAGAGTGTTAAGTGTGCTTTAAACTGTGCTGTACAGGTGTGAAATGGGGAAAGGCGTCTCCAACAAGAAAAAAAATAAAAAAATAAATTGGTGTGTGCTGCACTTGTGTCCTGCGTCTGTCTGTTTTGGGTTTGGGTGGCTGGAGTGCCCCCTGCAAGCCACAGTCAAATATATTTAGCTGGTTCTGTCAGTTTCACAGGAGGTTTTTCTTAACCAGCAGAATTTCAGGAAATTGACACATACATACGAAGTTGTAATATTTAAATCCTCGGAAGCCTTTCCAGTTTCCATGAATTTGACCAACTCTTCCCTGTCAATTGACTGGCATTGTACCCAGCACCAACTCTTTGCCTTGCAGAACCATCATATATTTTGGCTGAGTCTGCTCAGGCTATGTGGGTCACCAGGCCACTAGTCCAATTCCTCTGATATGGGCAGAGATGCGTGTTGTTTCCTCTCCTGTTTGTAAATTTCATGAACAGAACATCAAGGCCTGAAGAATAAGTAGTTATATTATCTAATACCTACATTTTTATTAGCTAGATCTTGAAATATGTGACATTTTAGAATGTTTAAGATCAAGAGATTTATACATGTTACACCAATAACATTGTAAATAGTCTTTTAAAACACCTTGATTTTCATTGTATTTTATTCATATACATATCAAATTTTATTTATATAATTCAAACACTACATAGTTTTCAAAATGTATCTTTTACTTTAAAAGAAATACTACATTTTATGGATTTTGAATTTCATTTTTTTATGTTTTCCTTCCAGGCTTTTACATTTTATTTTCCACCTTATACAGTACATTTTATAGTTTTACATTTTTACATTCATTTTTTTATACAGGTTAGTGCTTTTTTGAAAGTAGAAGCTAGGGCATAAAGTAAACATAACATTTTTTACAAAAAATTCAAATATAGGATGTCTGAAGATTATTTCATTAAGTTACCTGATTCATTTACTGAATACTTTAATCAGTTAAAGCATGCAATGTCATAGAACACTAGATGCATGTTGGATTTTAAAAGCATAGTGTGTGCCCTGTAATGGTGCTATTCATCATAAGAAAATATTATTATAAAAAAGAAAAGCTTCATTAAATTGATAAATGTAAGCTTCATAAAATAGCAGAAAGCGTGACAACTAAATCTTTGCAATACCTCTAATATGACATGTATGCTGAAGCTAGGCCTAATGTAAAAGACCTTGCCTTTACTCAACACAATACCCCTGGGCCATTATGATTACTTTCAGACATTTTTATTATACTACCTCTTGTCTTCATGAAAGTGTCTCATCTTTCTTTAAAATCTAAGGTGTCTGGTAACAGATTAAACTTCACTGCATTTTATGCTGTTGAGTTTGGCATGTTCGTCCTGATTTATAGCTTATTTTAGTGTTTATCTTTCCTGTTTTCATTATAGACATTTATTAGTATATTTCTAATTTTTGTTTCACTTGTTAACCTCAAAATCCATGTTCTACAACAATGGTGAAATCATTCAACTTTTGTTGTGTGTAAACTTTACCTATGTTTAGAATTTATAGATAGGAAACAGTAATCCTAGAAGCCACAAAATTAAACACATTTACCATGTAAAATTCTAGTATCAGGTTGTATTGGAATTTAATTTCCGCGACATCTCTATGCAATAAATACGAAATGTAAAAGTCCATCACATAAATGTGTACGTGTATGTTTAATAATATTTCTATTTCTGGTCTATTTTACCTATTAATTATTTTTAATGTATTCATGTTTTTAATCTTGCTGTCACCTTATTACACTTTACAGCTCATTGACTGTGTTGTTGAACAATCTTCTGCATTTTGTTTCATTTATTGTTGTTTCGTTTGGCTTAAAGGCCATTACATCATTACATCTTGGGACCTTGTCAACATTTTGGTAGAGTGATGTGCAGGGTGTGGCCATGTTGTCTTTTTGGCCAGTGTGCAATACCATAAAATCAGGGCTGAAAGTCTGCTCAGATTATTATTACTTTTATTCTACTGTGAATACGCCAGACTCTTTGCTTTTACATGTCAGTACTTGAATGTCTGTCTGTGCATTCTGCTCATTGTTTTCTATTATTGAGCATGTTTAATTTTTGTGCTTCTTCTTGATCTTAGCAATTTAGTGTTTATACAGTACAGTACCAATAAGAGCTAGCTAAATTAGGCTGGTGCCCATGCTGACTTCACAGAATTAGTGGTGAAATACTATATGTGAGTTCTGTGCCAGTTTTCTTCCTATTTATGGTTAGCGATATGGCATATTGTGAAACATCGTGTGCTGTTTCCAACATTTTTTCTCGCTCCTTGTTTCTGCTGAATTCTTAGAAAGTAAGCAACATTCATATTGTTTTTTAACATGAAACCTATCCAACAACGCAAGAAGTGCGCAACAAGCTCTTTTTAATAACCTTAGTTATTAACAGAAATCCCTGTAGGAGATATACAATTAATTTTTAAATGTTGTTTCTGTTCTCTCTTTATAAAATCTGTTTTTCTGTTAGTATAAAAAACTGTTTGTCATATAGGTATCAGTACTGTTTAGTATGTTTTTGCTGCACTCTTTTTAAGTCTGTTCACATAAAATATAGAAACCCCTATTGCCAGGGGAGAAATTGCACTGAAATCTAGTACACTTTGAGGAAATTCGTCAGGAAAGTTCAGTTTTCATTTAAATATTTAGAATAGTGTGAATTGTGCAATTTTTTTAAATTTAAAAAACTTCCATTTAATAAGCACTGAGAAATTTAAAAAAGTAAAAAGTAAAACATTTTTTGTGACCTCTTTTAGATATTAATTTACTTTCAAATTTACCTTAACAGAAGTTATTTCAGTTTGTATATTTTCTTCATCTTAACTAATATAGCTTTTCCTGACAGTAAAATGACTCCCCATATCTTTCAAAAATGTTACATGTGAGCAATATGAATTACTGTTAGCCAAAGACCCTCCACAATGAACAGCTAACAATTGGACGAAAAATGCTATTTTTGCGTCACATGGTATGGAATCTGTAGTCCATAAAGGCTGTTTCAGCCATCATAAACCTATTTATACTCATCATATTGTAAAATGTTATTTAAAATAGATAATTACATTCTGTTATTATTTTTATATTAGTCTAAGAAGCATGCTTTACAGGAACACAATTGATAGAGGAAATAGTGGCTAAGACAATGTGAGACAAAAGAGGATACTAAACAAAGGTGTAGGATGAATGCTGACAGTAAACATAAGGCAAGAGATATCAAATATGTTTTTGACAGATAATTTAGCTAGCATTTAATAAATGAAACCTAACATAACTGTCTTTGATGAAATGAAAAAACAAAAATGTTTCAGACAGGAAACAGTTAACTAAGACTCCAGCTCCTAAAGATGGCACACCAGTGTACCAACAATGGTATTTTACTTTATTTTCCATCCACTCTCAAGTTGACAATAAACAGGGTTTTACTGTTGGAATCCCAACTCTCTTCACATCTTGTTGCATTTCCTTGTACAATGACAATGCGTAGTTAATTTGACATGAACTGTAGATGATACATTTGCCATATAAGTTTGGCAAATGACTAATGTATATTGGGGCATTTGCCTTATAAATCGGATATTTGATATGCAGTATAGGCAAGACATTTGCCATATAAGTTTGACATTAGCTATTTCCCACAACAAATAACACATATTTGAAAAAACACCATTTTTATATTTAGCATCATTTAAATATATATAAAAGAACAATACAAAAAATTAAGGCCATTTTAGAGATGTTTTTGCATTTGGCATCCTTTGAATGTAGACCAAGTGACAGCACAAAAAAAGAGAACACCATTAAAGGAGCGGGAACTATGTAGTGTTTTTATTTTTGTTGATGAATGGATGAGTCAACTTCATATATATGACATCTTCTAAAAAGGAATTAAGTTGAGTGAAAAGAGAGGAAAGGACTAAGTGGGGCGAAAGAGACAACTGGTATTACCACTCTGGTGGATGTTTTGGATGACTCAGGACTCCAAACATTCCAGGTCTTGAGGTCCAAGTTCTCCCTCTTCGTTTTTCTTTTGTCTTCAACTGAGGTTAGTTCTTAGGACTTGCAGTATGTTACTTTCCCTAGCTTTTTCTCCTTATCCACTTTTTATCTTTGCTTATTCTTTTTCATTGACATAAAGATAGAACAGTTGCTACTCTATTTGCTTCACCGTGGAAAGCCTCTGGTCTTGTAATCAATTTGGCAAGAATGATCCCCAATCCTCCATTGCTTTATCTTGGAGCACCATCTTTAAGAAGATCAATCTGTTCTCAAAGAACCCCAGTCATCAGCATATCCAGTTTAATTTAGCCCATTGCTTACACTGTATCTCTTACGCATTGTAAATGTTTTGCAGTGGGTTTATCCACTGACACCTTTTGTCACTTCGGCTGCTTAAATGTTCCTAGAACCGTCCTCCATATGTTTTGGGACTATCATTCTTTTTTGGAATTCAGATTATCTGTTTTTAATCTTCTATATTCAAGTTCCTCCTTCATGTTATACTTTTTTTCCCTTGGACCTTTCCACATTCTCTCTCAGTCCAATCCAACAGTGGTTGTTCTCTCCGGATACCATCACTTCTAAAACTGGTGGCATTTTACTGGAAATCCCACTTTTTCTGTTAATTCTTAGAAATCTTCTTTCTACAACCAGATTCTTCTTGAGGTCTCAGCATTAAGGATTAATGGAGTACCTTTTCCAACTTCAGGGAATGGCTTTCATTCACCAGGCTTATGGGTGATTGGCTATCTGGTGGTTAGTAATGATGCAGAACAAGGTTATTATAGCTAACGAAAACTAAAATCAAAACTGAAACTATTATTAAAAAAACATTTTTGCAAACTAAAATGAAATAATTAACAAAGTCAAAATGAAAAACTAAAACTAAACAAAACTATTAAAGTAGCTGGAACGGCAGTGAACGGCAGCTGGTGATGGAGGGCAGGTGTTCACACAGCATTTGCAGTAATAGAGCAAGCTGAATACGGGCGCGTAAAGCATGTGAAATATAATAGCGATTTACTGTGCCATTTTTCTTTGCGCTAGTTGTATATCAAGATGTAATTGAAACGCCTGAAATCGGAATGTGCTGGTCAACAAAACCTTTACTGTATGGACAGAAAAATCTTGACTGATTAACTATCAGTTTACTTCTCAGGTGCATGTGTTTTGTTGACAATAATTCACCTGCCACTTCGCACAGAAAAAATCCTTTCTGAAAATAAAACAACACTGATCGAGAGACTGACGGTCAACATACAAGATCAGCATATCGTTGCTGACCAATCACTTTTGCTTTAAAAAACCGATTAACAACAAAGCGATACAAACCTTGTAAACTTCCTGAGTTGGCAACATCTCTACTGAACTATAGGTAGGTAGGCAAACTGCCAACTGGTGAAAAACTAAACATACTAATGTGTTTTTGCATTTAATCTATATCTATGAATTTAGCTTTTTTAGTTTATATTCACAGCTCAAAATACCTGATATTGTGAAAATAATCTAGTAGCAGCATTATGTTTTAAAATATTTATCCCCCTTTTTTCAATTTTTCTCTCTCTCTCAAAATAGATAGTTGAAATATCATATTCTTTTGTTCTTAACATCAGCCATATTATAAATATTGCATACCAGGGATTTGTCCTGCCTTGCATCCAAACATGCTGGGGTAGGCTCCAGGTTTCCTGCAATCCTGCTCTGGATAAACAGATTTAGATAATGTATATATTGTTAATCATCTCAGATGCTGTCTCTGTCGTTTTGTGCCAGTCCATACACCTATTACCTACCCTTGCTCTCTTTGAGATGATGATGACTAAAATTGGATGTATTCACCCCCAGTATTGTGTTTTAATATATTGTCCACCTAGTTCTGCTGCATCTATTCTCTCGGACTTTCAGCACGTTTTATCTTCCACTATCAAATTAGGTTGGATCATCATAGTCAGGGACTTTAACATTTATATTGATGATTCATCTAATGATACTGCCATGGAGTTTCTGAGCATCTTGGAAGCTTTTAACTTTGTTCCACATGTATCTGGACCTGCTCACATTGCAGGACATACTTCAGACCTGGTTTTCACTTATGGTGTTATTCTTGACTAATTACACATCTGGCCATAAATCAATCTGTTTTACTTTTAGTGGCCATAAATCAATCTTGTTTAACATCTCATTTAGTTCAGAGTCTTTCCCTAATATATGTACTAAGTGAAATTGCTTTATTGATGACTCTGTTATATCTGAATTTTCTTCTCTTTTTAATTTGTCCAGTTCTTATGATAAGGAGCTCCTTGTTAATTCGTTTAATGATCATTGCAAGGCTATTCTTGATAAGGTTTCCCCTTTATAAAATTAGTGGCCACACTGCTGTTTCTTACCTACCCTGGCTTAACAATCTTACTCATGGCACCTATCGAAAAGCAAAATGTCTTTACAAGTCTACAGGTTTGGTTGTCCACCATGAACATTTTAAAGAATTACTTTAGTCTTATAATAAATTAGTAGAAGAGGCTAGGTCTTCTTATTTTACCAATCTCCCAATAAAAGAATAAAAAATCCAAATGTATTATTCAATACCATTAACAGCATTGTTGCACCTTCTCCCCATCATGTTTTACTTCTTTCTGGTGATGACTGCAATACATGTCTTAAGCATTTTGTGAATGAGGTGATGCACTGGAGAGCCAAAATCTCCTTAAGTCCCTCTCCGTATGATGATATCACTCAGTGCCCAGGAATCTTTTATCTTGTTTTCTCTGATTTACTTAACAATCTGTTTACAATAGTTGGCATCATGAAACCTGCATCATCTTCTTTAGAGATATTACCTCCTTTTGTTTTACTTGGGGCCTTCAACAGCACTGGTCCATCTTTGCTGTCTATAATTAAAGGCTCTTTGAAGCAAGGTTATGTTCCCTCCTATTTTAAGCACTCAGGTAATTCATTTACTAAAAAAACATAACCTTGATCCCAGCTCTGTATGCAATTATCAGCCAATTTCAAAATTACCATTTATTAGTAAAATATTACAAAAGGTTGTAGAAATCCAATTTAAAATTCTATTGCACAATTTATAGATTTTTGATCCTTACAATCTGGGTTTCAAAAGCAGCACTCCACTGAAACTACTCTTTTAAAGGTATATAATGATTTCCTGATGGCTTCTGATGCAGGGAACTGTTCTCTACTTGTTTTACTTTACTTTTGTGAATTTCCCCTTGGGATTAATAAAGTATCTATCTATCTATCTATCTATCTATCTATCTATCTATCTATCTATCTATCTATCTATCTATCTATCTATCTATCTATCTATCTATCTATCTACTCGACCTTAGTGTAGGCTTTGATACTGTAGATCATAAAATTTTACTTAATAAGCTTAGACAGTTCACTGGAATTTTCAGCTCTGCCTTAGACTTTGTTAAATGGTGTGACTCAAACCACCTACAACTGAACACTAGCAAGACCAAAGTGCTGGTGGTGGATTTTAGGAGGCCCAGGTCCCTCACGGACCCCGTGATTATCAGAGGTGACTATGTGCAGAGGGTGCAGACCTATAAATACCTGGGAGTGCAGCTGGATGATAAATTGGACTGTACTGCCAATACTGATGCTCTGTGGAAGAGAGGACAGAGACGACTATACCTCCTTAGAAGGCTGGCATCTTTCAACATCTGCAATAAGATGCTGCAGATGTTCTATCAAATGATGTGCCAAACACCCTCTTCTACGTGGTGGTGTGCTGGGGAGGCAGCATAAAAAAGAGAGACGCCTCACGCCTGGACAAACTGGTGAGGAAGGCAGGCTCTATTGTAGGCACGGAGCTGGACAGTTTGACATTTGCGGTGGAGTGACGGACGCTGAGCAGGCTCCTGTCAATCATGGCGAATCCACTGTATCCACTGAACAGTATCATCTCCAGACAGAGGAGCAGCTTCAGCGACAGACTGCAGTCAATGTCCTGCTCCACTGACAGAATAAGGAGATCATTCCTCCCCCACACTATGTGACTCTTCAATTCCACCAGGGGGGGTAAACGGTAATATTATACAATGTTATTGACTGTTATATCTGCCTCGCACTCTCCACCTTGCACTTTTTAACTTGCACTGTGTTTTTATCACTCTTTAAATAATATTGTTCTTTATCAGTATGCTGCTGCTGGAGTATGTGAATTTCCCCTTAGGGATTAATAAAGTATCTATCTATCTATCTATCTATCTATCTATCTATCTATCTATCTATCTATCTATCTATCTATCTATCTATCTATCTATCTATCTATCTATCTATCTATCTAGACTGGTTTTCATCCTACTCATCAAATAGGAGCTTGTCTGTTATTACGCGTAAATTTTATTCTGCCACTGCTTCCCTAAAATATGGGGTTCCCTAAGGTTCAATCCTTGGTCCACTGTTATTTTCACTTTTATGCTGATCATATATAGCTGTGTATTTCTTTTAAACCACACCAGCTCGATAAGTTGTCCACTCTAGTTGATTGTGTTTCACAGATAAATGAGTGGCTCTCTAACAGTTACTTATATTTAAATTCCAGCAAAACCAAAACTATGTTTATGGTTTCCCCTGACACTTATACTAAGATTATTCAGGCACTTTTATCCTTCTGCATGACTGTGAAGTACGGTGTTTGATACATGGGAGTTATATTTGATTCCTCTCTGAGTTTTAACTTGCATGTTAAATCTATTTTTTGTTCCTGATACTTTAATTTAAGGAACATTTCAAAATTGTGATCTATAGTTTCATCATCGAAGCTGGAAAAAACTGTTCATGTATTTGTTTCCTCGCCCTTAGATTATTGTAATGCATTGTTTACTGGTTTGGACAAATCATCCCTTTCACGTTTTCAAGGGATTATACAAAATACAGCCATCAGGTTGCTAACGCATTCTAGAAAGAGAGATCATATTACACCTATTTTATACTCCTTACACTGGCTTCTGATAGATTTTAGGATTTGTTTTAAAACTCTTCTACTTGTGTATAAAGCATTGAACAGACAAGCTACAGTCTATTGTTCCTATCTCGTTCTTAAACTTACTGCCTCTCGCGCACTCAGATCTCGTGCTCAAAATGTGTTTATTGTTCCTCACACATGATTAAACGCAAGGGGGGATAGAGCCTTTCAATCCTTTGCACCAAGGATCTGGAACAATCTCCCTTTTCACATTTGTATGGCTGACTCTGTGGACTCTTAAAAAACAGTTAAAAACTTTTTTGTTTAGTCAGTCTTATTTTTACTAATTTTATTTTTATTTTATTTTTATTTGTTCGATTTTAATTTACTTAATGTATTTGATAGATATTACTCTGTTATGTACTGTATCTTAATGTGTTTATGTCTTACCTAGCTTAATCTTTTTTATTTTTCTTTTATTGTACAGCACATCGTGATTTCTTGTCTGTGAAATGTGCTTTATAAATAAACTTTACTTACTTAATTACTTACTTACTTTATGCATTTAAAAAAAGTAGAGTGAAAGAAAATGGATAAAGAAAAGGGGACATTCTGGGAAAGGATGATGCAATATTAGTACAAAGGAAAAAATTCAAATAGAAAATAGGAGGTAAAAAAAATTTAAAACAAAGAGGTCATTTCAAGATGGAGGGTTGTATAGGAGAAAAATAAATTCTGCTTTTTTCGGTATATCCAAAATGACTTTCGATCTCCCCTTATCCAATCTTATAAAGACTTCTAAATTATCTAGTTATTTCTTTATATTGATATAATTTCCATTAATAATCTGAATACTTATTTTGTTGTATACAGTCTACTTAAATCGAAAACCAAATCTGGAAAGGAAAGAATGATTAAAAGACTACTCTTTAATAATTTATTCAATTGGATAACTAGCAGAGTTAAAGCAATCAAGACCGACATATAAAACTTGTGTAATTTATTTAAATCTTCAGTACCTGTCTCACAAAGCTTTAATGAGACCACTAATTCTTTGATTAAATAGGAATCTGTATGTAATATTCACAGTTGGATTAGCAATTGGCAAGTTGCTGGATTAGGTTCCTTTACACAGTCACGAGGGACTGAATCAAGATACACTAAGTGCTGGCATAAATGGTTGTTTGTGATACATTTAAGGATACTCCTGATCTAAGTACACACTTAATATGTAACATTAATGATAAAGTGATTTGGACTTGTGTTGAATGAGCAGCTGCTTAGGCACATTAAACCTTGCACTAAAAAAGGCTTGCCACTACAAAATGAAAGCGTATGTATTTTGATTCACTTGAATGCTTTATTCACTCTTTGTTTATATGGAGTTTGATGTGCTGGGGACAGACAAACTGTATTCTTTTTCTAGAGTTGAAGTAATGGATAGTTGGCCATTTTCTTTGATACTAAAAGCATTAGTCCTACACGACAAATGTTGTTATTGCAAAAGTAAGTCTTCTCCATTCAAGACTGTTTTGTCTGTTAGAAAAATTAAATGCATCTTAACAGGATTAGTATATGTAATTTTAAGTGTGTAAATGTTCATTTTGTATTATACATTTATTAGATATGTTATTGATGCTTTCAATATCAATATGATGACCACATTCTACCCAAAAGAATAAGTGATGGCCCCTCTGAGGAAGCGGAAAGTTATTAGGCATTAGCTTGCAATGCTATAGATAGATAGATAGATACTTTATTAATCCCAAGGGGAAATTCACATACTCCAGCAGCACCTTACTGATACAAAAAACAATATTAAAGATTGATAATAATGCAGGTAAATAATGCAAATATGTTCACACTGCTCATACACACAACAACCCTAAAGATTAAAATGAAACAAATACAGCCTTCAAAGCCACTCTTATAATAAGGTATGTTATTACTTGTGTACTGTAAATAACGCCATATGCACTTACTCTGGGCATACTGTAATGCTATATTACAATGTTATCTACAACCACTTTGACACTAATTGAACATACAGTAACTCAGCTGAATTAGAAAGCCCTATACAGTCACTCAGATCATATTTTATTTATGCTGTTGAATGATATACGAAGAGCCCTGTTCTTACATAAATTGCCTGTTTTAAGTACTGGCCAACCTGGCACACTTATGCTTTTTGACATGTTTATGTTTTTTGATCTTGATATGCTGAGTAGTTCTCAGTGTCCTCCACTGGAAATAAAAAATCTACCTCCACATATTTGGCATGTCAGTTCTTTGCAAAACAAGCACAGACGCATAGCCATACTGACGAATTAAGTACGTGGCTATAGCAATCCATCTCAGAACTAAGTGTCTTGATATCACACTTAGATATCTTAGAGATCCTGGTTTTTAAGCTTTGCTTCATAAATACAGAGTATCTGATTGGTCTGATATTGCCTGTTTTGGATAGAAATGAATACATTGAAGGCTGTTTGCTCCAAAATGTTCTTTCATCAGTGACTTGCATGCTGCTCTATTGATGAACTGAGAAATGAGTCATGGTTAAAATATGGGACAAATGAGGATTTTTAAAAAATAAATCAGGACACCAACATTGGTAATGAAATATGTGAATGCCCTGGGAAACCATAAGTAACAATGATCCACAAAAATATTCCACCACTAATTGTTCTCTAATCAATGTTTAATCATATATTACATTACTTTTCTATTGTAAGAATTCTACTTTTACAACAACATTATGCACACAGTGTTAATTTTTACAATATTTACTTCTTATTCCTGTTGAGTCAACTGATTAGTTTTCAAAATTGTTCTGAAGTATTTAAATATTCTTTAGGGATGCTTTTCATTGTCAGAAAGTGTAAGTTGTTAAGAGTATTTTCGTTCTGATATTTGTATATTTTTTCACGTATTTCTTTTTTTTTTCAATACTTTCTTTCCCGGCTAGCAATCTCTTCTTGGCTTTCTTGGTCTATATTGGCTATGACACCATAATGTCATGAGAGTCAAGAGTGTGAGACAACATGGCAGCCAATCTTTATGAAAGAGGGCCTGGAAGCTCAGTAAGATTGTCAGGTCTTCTTTTGTAAAACCAGGCTCTGACATTCTGACATCCATTTTTGAATATTTTACTGCAACTCCCTTCTTTTTGCTTGTGCTTGTGCCCCTTTTTTAATGTTGTCCCATTCAAGTGCACTATTTTTGAGTTAAACTAGAAGTGAAGTGCCATGTGTGCGTGTTACGAGTTAGTCTGAATAGACAGGTTCTCTTCCTAACCGTGCAGGGTCTTGTGAGTTATGCAAGTGGTTAATGACTAAACTTAGGGCTTTAAATTTGCTGCTCATGCTGAGCACATAGGGTCAGCTGAGTAAGCAAGTTCTTGTGGGCTAAAGTCCTCCATTTTAGTTTCTGCAATTAAAGTTAGTATTACGGCTTGTAGTAGGCACACATTGCCTTGTTTTTCTTATAGAAGTGGCATAGGCATGGGTATAGAGCAGTCCTCAAATCCAGTATCTTGGGAGGAGCCTAGCTAAAAAGGAGCACAACAGCAATGTTATTTATTAACAAACTCAGAATAAAAATTGAGAGAACGGGTGAAGCAAGTAATCAAGTACAAGAATTCCATAAGAGTAAAACAAAAGCAGACTCCAAAATTAAGTGGGAGTCACAGCCAGGATGTCAAGAAGAATGACAAAAGCCCTACATAAACATTATAATTTCAAAAAAGTAAAGTAAGAAACATAAAAATCAAAACTCTAGAAATACTAAATGCCTGAAGATGTTTGAAACTGTTTTTGTAAAGACACAAAGTGTGTAATTTTAGAGCAACAATATACGAGTGCTCCCTTTTGATTTTCTCTGCCCCCATCACATGACAGTCGTGTAATTTGTATTGCATATCAAAAATAGACAGAAGGGGCTGTGGCAAAATGAAGGGTCAAGAGTAGATCAAGTGCTGCTTTCTAATAGCTTCTCAGAAATTATTTGATGCTTTCTTTTTTTTTTTTTGCCATTACAACGGCAAAACATAAATAATTCATGACATGTCTATTGTCGCCAGAAATACTTTGTGTATACCAACTGAGATTTGACATTAATGTTTTCTAAATAATGGTAAAAGTAATACGACTCACCTTTTCTCTACTCTAAGCCGCTTAATTCTGAGAAATAACAATCTAATTGTTGTTTGAGGTTTGGAATTTACAGTAAATAAAATGTTTCTTATGGGAAAGATGGGAGCAGCCAAAGGGAGAAGAAGAAGAAGAAGAAGAAGGTCTCTAGAATTATTTAATCATACTATCAGATTACCTACGACATGCATTTTTTCTTTATAGGGCATAGGAAAAAATGTCAAAATCAGCTACACAACTGTTACCGGTAACGTTGTACCTGTCTCACTCTCTGTATTGTACCCTGTGTTTTCAACTCTAGCGACTTCTGTCAGCAGAATTTTTTATTGACTAGGGCCATCTGTATTTTCTGAATTTTCAGTCCTTTACTTGCACCCATTTTAGCACTAATAGAAGGCTTCTCAAAGGCATTGCCCTGAGTCCTTAAGGGGCAGCAGTTAGACAAGGACTGATGAGTCTTAACTTCTTAGCTCACAAGTCATTGTCACACAGTCATTGATTAAAGCTTTCTCTTAAAAACAATTTTCATTTGCACCAAAACCAATAGTAATAAATATACAAAATACAAAGAATTATAAGTCCTTAAAGGGTCCATGCAGTCTTCATTCAGTTGCAAATGACAATTCCCAGGTGGTCCAGTTCCATAGTTATATACCCTTACTAGAAGAATTATTATTATTATTTTTTTTTGTGGAAATAGAGCCCCTTTCCATCTGTCCATTTTTGCTGCTGAGCTTAGCTGTTTACAAAAGTGTCTGGAAAGCAGCAACTGAACTGAGAGGAAGCTGCATTTTAGCAACCAATGGAAATTGAACTAATAGCTCCATGAAGATGTCCATTTCAGACCTCTTTTTGAAAAAAAGTCTAATGAAAGGCAGTTACTCTCTATTTCCCCCTTTCACCCAAAATAAGAGCACACATCTGGCTTTCTTTTTGCAAGAAGAGAGGATAACATTTGTAGTTTCTCAAAACTCAGAAAATGGTACTAAATGGTGATTATTATACAAGCATAAGGATGACTCACATGGGAATCAAAAGATGCTCGGAGCTGCAAACAGACGGGCCAACACCACAACATTCTCTGGCCCTGCTTCACTTTCTAACTATGTGAAATATGCTGAATCCTGCTTTATCTTTCAGCTGTCCCTGAATACACTGCACTTCTGTTAAGTATGACAAGACATTCAGGCTTAGCAGCACATCCTGAAATCTGCCATTTGAAAAGGTCAAAGTATCACCCACAAAAGTATTACTGAATAAATTTCTACAACATGAAATACAATTTTCATATTTCTTTATTATACTGAATTGTGTCTTCCTGTGATACTATAGGAATCGGAACACTTTATAAAATTTTTTTATTTTTTTTATTTTAATATTTTTATTTTATTAATTTTCATTGTAATCATTCCTTACAAACAGATCAATTTATAACCCAACAAATCTGAAGACAAATCACACCCCACCCCTGAGAAGGAGAGCTTAGCTAAAGGAAAATTGCTTTAAGCTTTTTAATAAGGCAACATTCGACAAAAGAAGGGGAGAAGTAAATATCTATATAAATAAGTAAATAAGAGATGGAGAAGGGAGTTAAATGCAATAATAGTTAATTCTCTTATTCTAAAATAATATTGATTAAATCCTGCCATGTTTTGAAAAAATTTTAAAATTTTTATAAAAATTTAATGAGTAAAAACTTTTAGGTAATAAAATTATAAACCATTTACAAAACTAATTTACAATTGCATTGAGCAACTAAGTCATAGAGTGGCGCAGTGGGTAGCGCTGCTGCCTCGCAGTTGGGAGACCTGGGGACCTGGGTTTGCTTCCTGGGTCCTCCCTGCATGGAGTTTGCATGTTCTCCCTGTGTCTGCGTGGGTTTTCTCCGGGTACTCCGGTTTCCTCCCACAGTCCAAAGACATGCA
This sequence comes from Erpetoichthys calabaricus, assembly GCF_900747795.2. Lineage (NCBI taxonomy): Eukaryota > Metazoa > Chordata > Cladistia > Polypteriformes > Polypteridae > Erpetoichthys > Erpetoichthys calabaricus. The sequence goes on from NC_041406.2 coordinate 43,631,082, forward strand.
GGTTAGGTGGATTGGCAATTCTAAATTGGCCCTAGTGTTTGTGCTTGGTGTGTGGGTGTGTTTGTGTGTGTCCTGCGGTGGGTTGGCACCCTGCCCGGGATTGGTTCCTGCCTTGTGCCCTGTGTTGGCTGGGATTGGCTCCAGCAGACCCCTGTGTTTGGATTCAGCGGGTTGGACAATGGATGGATGGAACTAAGTCATAAATTTAATTCACATGGGGTAGGTTGTTTTTTTGCAAAAAGTAAATTAAATAGCTGGCAACAACATTCCTGAAATCTATTTTAGCAACCCACATAATAAAATGTAATATGTATGTCAATTATTCAAACATATATTTTTCTTTTACAATTTTTTGAATATTTACATTTGATTTATATTTGACTTTTTTAAATATATATATTTTTTTAGTTTTGAAACAATATTTACAATATCTCCACATTGTGCAATTACCACAATTTTCATATGGTATTTTGATTAATTCTTATATAAATGGAACTTATAAAAATTTACAATTGAAACACAAAGTAGGACCTTTGGACTGATAATTATATCATCTTTTTTTCTTATACACCAGCATTAATCTGACTGAAAAATGTTGCATATAGTAATGATAAGAAAAAGTTTCAGGTCAATTGTTTTAAAAAAACTGCAAAAAATATGTAAATTTTACAAAGCAGATTGCTGTTTCAGAAAGGTTAATATGTTTCCTCATCTGTTAACACAATTTCAGTCTAAAGGTGAAGGTGGAAGCAAGCAGAATACTGTCAAGTAAAAAATATGTGTCTTATGAGGTATTTTTAATGCATGTATTCACCAGAATAAGATATGTGCATGTTTTAATCAGTTCATATTAATATTCAGGTATACACAGAGAGGCAAAATGCATTAATTATACAAAAAAAATTATGTTTCACAGATTAGTAAGTTATTAATTTCTCAGTCATATAGCATGTAAATAGAGTCACACTTCTATAAGAAAATAAAATTCAATTAACAGTGCAAATAAAGTAGATGTGACTGTTCCTTTAATTCTCTTCTTATTCCATTTTCATTTACCGCTTGTCATAGTGCATTTTGAAACTGTTAATATCTTTATCTGTTTATGCATTTATTGTTTGACGGCAAATGTTATTTTCAGTAAAACAAATAAATTCAGACCTTGAACCTTAATGTGGTGAACCCATCTTGGAACCTACCTTGTACCTATCAAAGTGGTGTCTTGCTGAGCAAGTTAGAGTACGTTTCTCTTTCTCCAGCAACAGCCTCTGACTCTGCATTCTGAATCTACCTATAAGATACAATATACATGTAAACCTAACAGTGGGTGGCTTCTAATGGGCTTCCTTATCTGGATAATCAAAGTACATTACCTGCCACCTGGTTCTTAATCCAGATAGAGACAATACTGCTCTGAGCTTCTTCAGAATATTCAAGATACTCATCATCATTTTGGATGCAAGTACCCACAATAGTTCAGGAATTAAGCAATTTTGCTACTTTATTATTAAGGCACCATTTGTATTGTGACTGTACTACATGTTATTAGCCCACACTCAGGTTTATGCGTAGCATCACCTGGCCATATTTGAAAGACTGATGCATTTCTTTTAGTGTCTGTGCTCTGTTTTCTCATAAAAAGTTGCATTTGCACAAGATGGTTATTTACTTCCGCAGTTCACTTTGTTTTCAAGTTTTCTTTTGGTTTCATCTCTTGCCTGTGTAAAGATTTTCATTGTTTTATAGCTTTTGGTTCTCACTACATTGGTGAATTTAGTCTTTGCCTAACCTATGTGATTTCTCTCTTGAATTGCTACTTGAAAGACTTGCCATTTTTGAATAAATAATTATATGCTCAGATCGTTTCGCCAAAAGGACATAAACAGATGATTTAATGGAGAGCCTCATCTATGGACTTAGCCTCCTGAGTGCTGACATTGTTGTACCAATACACTGCTGGATTTCTTGATCCCCTATGTGTGTATTGTTAACTAGATGAAGGAGGACATCTACTCGAATGGCTGCTACACCCATATCCTTAGAGCACATAGCAATATTTTTTCAAAGATTTGGATTTGGATTTTCATCCTATCCATATAATGCTTTCCTACAGATCGCTTCAGGACGTTTGGAGACCATATTCAGATTGAGCAAAAAGGGAAAGGCTCAGGTTTTAAAACACAAGACTTTCGGAAGTTCTTTTTTTTTTCCAAGGAAAAGGTCAAGCAAAAGGCAAGAGATGGGCCATTTCCAGAACCCTACCCTTCCTTTAATCAAACTAACCTTAATGCTAAGCTTAGAAATATAGAGTGCCTATAAAAATTATTCACCCCCTTGGAAGCTGAATCACAATGAATTTAATCTATTTTATTATTTTTTTATACATTACTTAAAAGAAAAAGACTCTTTAATGTCAAAGTGAAAACAGATCTCTGCAAAGTGGTCTAAATTAATTATAAATATATAACGCCAAGCAATTAATCACATAAGTATTTATCCCTTTCAAGTCAGTATTTAGTAGATGCACCTTTGGCAACCATGACAGCCTTGAGTCAGTATGGACAGTTCTCTATTAGCTTTGTATATCTGTAGACTGCATTTTTCCCTATTTGTCTTTCAAAACTGCTCAAGCTGTATTAGGTTGCATGAGGATCATGACTGAACAGCCTTTTTCAAGTCTAGTCTCATATTCTCAATTTGCTTGAGATCTAGACTCTGACTTGGCCATTCCAGGACAATAATATTGTTGTTTTTAAGGTATTCCTGTGTAGCTTTGGCTTTTTCCTTGGTGTTGTTGTCTTGCTGGGAAACAGATGTTCTCCAAAGATGCCGTTTCTTACAGACTGTACCAGGTTTTCCTTCAAGATTTTTGAATATTGTACTTCATTCATTTTCTCTGCACCCTCACAATACTTCCATAGCCTACTGCAGAGAAGCATCCCCATAGCATGATGCTGTGATCACCATGCTTCATGGAGGGGATAGTGTGTTTTTGCTAATGTGCAGTGCTCAAACATAGTTAATCTGATGGCTAAAAAGGCCAATTTTGGTCTCATCAGACCATAAAACCTTCTTCCAGCTGGCTTCAGAGTCTTTCATATGTCTTCCAGCAAACTCTAGCAGAATTTTTTAACAATGGCTTTCTCTTTGCCATTTTCCCATGCAGCTGTGACTATTGAAACACCCAGAAACAGATGTTGTCTTCACACTTCCTCTAGTTTTTCAGAGTTAGCATACATATCTTGGTGGTCTCCTTAATGGGTCTTCTTCTTGCATGATCACTAAGTTTTTTGGATGGCCTGTTCTAGGCATATTTATGGCTGTTCAATAATCTTTCCATTTCTTAATGATTAATTTAAATGGACTCCAAGGGACATTCAGTGACTTGAACATTTTCTTGTATCCATCCTGTCACTTGTGCTTTTTATTCACCTTCCCACAGATTTGCTTGGAGTTTATTGCCTTAATTGTATAGATTAGACCACAATACTGACTCACCACAAACTGGATCTTCCACATATAGGAGCATTTATGCTGCAGTCAACTGAAACCCCTCACTGTAAACAGACAGGTGATCACCATTGAACTAATTATGGGATTCTAAAACCAAATGGCGGCACCAGTTATGATTTAGGTGTATCATAGGTTTATATTATTATCACATGTATCATATGAATACTTATGCAATCAGTAGTTTTGTGTTTTATGGTTGAAATTAATGGAGACCACTTTGCAGTTATTTTTACTTTGACATTAATGTCAGGTATACACATTTCCTGAGTCGGTCCAAATATCAGCTTCATTGGCCATCATTTTACTTGCAGTATGAGAGTGGTTGTAATTTCTGTCTTGTCAGAAATTTCAGTCAACTGTCTTACAGTGTGAGCAGCCTCACAAGGCGATTTTCTGTTAGTGTCATTGAACTTACCGAAATTCATTGTGCAGCAAGTGCAGTGAGTGTGCATTGTATGTTGGGTGTTGATGTTGTTATGCTCATTTTCACCTTTTAGATTTTAAAAAGCTAACTGTCAAATAGCAACGCACGTACAACTAAACGACCAATGATGTAAGCATCTTAGGAAACATTTATTGGAAGAATCTGTAGTATTAGGGTGTTGTACCATGTTAGCTATTATGGATGTAGTGAGAATTCAAGCAAAATGACACCTTTTATTGGCTTATTAAAAATATTACAATATGCAAGCTTTCAAGTTAATTACATACATTTGCCTGAAGAAATGGCCTGAGTTGCCTCGAAAGCTTGCATTCTGTCATCTTTTTAGTTACCCAATAAAAGGTGTCATTTTGCTAGACTTCTCATTGGAAGACCCTGAAATAAACACACACAATCTACCTCCACTTCTATCTGTAAAACTGGCAGACCGTATTGTCCTCACTTCAGTCTGTGTGCCCAGTTATGTTTTTTTAATTACGCTGTTCTTTTAGAGCACAGTACAGAAAGAGTCAGCAACACAGCTGTTTTTTTTTCTTGGCATTTTGAGAAGCCTGTGGCCATATGTATATTTTTTAATTGGTAAAGATTTATTACAAAATATCAATGGGTGAAACATTCCTCTTGAAACAATTACATGCACAGTTTGTGCACTCACATCATGACATGTCAATTGGGCTGAACTTGCTTGTATTTGAGCACAAATACGACTTTCGATTCTATTTTGCAGTATGAATAGTCGTTTGACCACAATTTCTAAAAAATATCAGTGTATGCCCAGTATTAGTAGACTTTTTTCTGTTGATCAGTGTCAAAAACAGTCAAATTGAAGCCACTGTGATTGAATTTTGTATAGTAATAAAATCTTCCAAGGGGGGTGAATATTTTTTTTAGGGAATATAACTCTGATTCTGCAAATATTGGTACTAAATGACATGCAGGCACCGTGACAGAACATTATACACTTAAATAATCACCAGATCATGTTTCTTCTAGTATATAGGTTCATAAAACACATTTACTATACATTTGGTTTGATTTGCTATATATAAAATAATACATTGGTGCAATTTATAAAAATTAGTCCATTATTTGATAACCAGAATGACATCCTCATTGTGCTTCTTGAATCCTGACTTTTTTTTTATTTTTGCCTCCTGTTTCCATTAAATACTCTTGGTAATAATTTACTGCAGCAGTGAAAGTGTGCTGTTATGCAATTGATGATATTGTTGAGCTTATGCATCAATGTGACATCACAATCTTTGGTTTGTATAATTAGAAGAAAATAAGAAACAGTTGTTCGTCTTGTATGGAAAAGTCAAAAGAAAGAAAAATGAAAGAATTGTTGTTGAGAGGGTAGAGAGACGTTTTCGTTTGAAGCTTTGTTTGTTTTTCAATTGAGGGAACTGCTGTGGATTAAATTGGAGCATCAGAAAAAAATCATTGAAAGGGACCTGTTTCTTTATTGTTTGTTTTTCATCCTCTCCAGCTGGACATCTTCCAGCTAAGCATGTTGTATATTCCCCCCTGAGCAATGCCCATGGCTTGTTTGTGCTTTCTTTTTGCTCTTTACTAGAGGCTACCTTGTGGTTTCTCTGAGTCAGTCTTTTCTTATGAAAGATGTCTATTCAGTGCTATTGAGCTGACCACGCAACCTCCCAGTAGTTTCTGTGATTGTTTGATCTGGTTAACTGGTGATCATGGCTTTCTGTCTAATTGTTGAAGTCTGCAGCCAGCTGTGCAATTATATTTCTGCGCAGCTACTGGTCTAAAAACCACGGGGCAGATACTCAATCAACTGGCATTTGCATCATTTTAGTCTCAAGTCTGCACTGCTAGACTTATGTTTTGATGACAGCAGTTGTTTATATGCACAGCCAGAAGCCTTTTAAGGAAGTTGTGCTAAAGTATTCCAAATGTTTGGTTTCAAGATTTAAAAAGTACCTTATTTTGTTTTCGAACATAATTTAATTCAGTGCGGTTCAATTTATCTTTATTAAGTACACTTGCACGTATGAGCTCAGTTTGCTATGCAGTAATTACAAATACTGTGTAATACAGCTGAAAGACAAGCATAAACATAACATTAAAACAGAGAACCATCTTACAATATATACAAAGCTACATATTATGTATAAACTTTTTTTTTAATTCCAGATTTACAATTCTGAAATGCATCTGTCCTCAGACAAACAGTAATTTTGTAGTATAATATTACACTATTACAAGTGATTAATCTAATTCAAGGTCATGGGCAATCTGAGGCTGTCCTGGAAATCATAGGTGTAAAATGGAAACGAACCTTTGATGAGATATCAGGCCACTAACATATCTGTACTGACACTTACATTGAGCCAAAAGAAAGCTGCTAGTATGGGATGTGGGAAGAAAACTGGAATATTCAGAGAAGAATCCATGTAGACATGAGCAGAACATGTAAACCGTCCACAGATAGCAACTGAGTGCAAAGTTTAAACAGCATGCTGGGTTATTGAGTTACAAGTGGTCACCACACGCATAATGGTTCCACCCACAACTTTGAATAAAAACAAAAATAGTTCCACCATTTGTGACAATGCATTCAATCCAAAGCAGATGAAGTGCCACCATGAATGTTAAAGAACAAAATGAGAAAGACTTAGTAATGATGAATAAAAGTAAAAAGCAGTACAAATAAACCATATGGACAGCTTCAGTCGCAGCTCTAACAAGAGTACATATTCTGTCTGTCACAGGGCAAGGCAGGATTTTATTAGGAAGATCAGGACATGAATGAAAGTTAATTCCAGGAAATCAAAGAATCAGACTCCAAAACCAAAACACTAAGCAAACTCATAGTCATTAATTTTTGGACTATGAATCACTCGGAAACACCAACTTACTTACTATCCACAATCTTGGATGGTTTCAGGCACGTGTTGCCAGCTATTTTAAAGAGTTGCACCAGTGACATCAGGCAGCATAACTTCAAGAACCCATGCAACTAGCAACTGAGCGATGCGTTGTATTAACAAAATACCATTGAGGTAAAACAAAAACATTATAATAACATTTACGAAATTTCAGAAGCCTAATATAAATAAATATAATACCAAAATGATCTCTATTGCTAGAAATCTCCAAATTTAATAATGATTGTTTCAGAATAATTGTACTCAAAGCAGAAAAATGGTTTAAGTTTACCTTCATTATAACAGTATGTGATGCTTATTGTAATAGTATTCAATGCTAAACTAATGAGTTTTAAGTCGAGATTTAAATGCTTAAACAGATGGGCCTTTCAAATATTGGTAGGCAGATCATTCCAGAGTTTGGGTGTCACAAGCTTTACCTTCTACACTAATTATATTTATTCTAAAATTTTGAGCCAGCTTGTACAGTATCTTGATTTTGCTATATATGTTCTGGAGAATGGGCTCTCATAAATGATATACTGTAAGGTGAGGAAGGGCTTAACAGGAAGAGGAAGATATGTGAGGAGGAAGATTTTAAAATTGTGTTTAAAATTAAAGGGTCTGTCCTTGGACCGTTACTTTTTCTGATTTATATTAATGACTTTGATTCTGGTATTACAACAACAACATTTATTTATATAGCACATTTTCATACAAACAATGTAGCTCAAAGTGCTTTACAAGATGTCAAAGAGAAGTTGTAAAAAACAAATAAGATTAGGCAATAACATTAATGATTAAGTAACAAAGAAAGAAAAATAAACAAATGAATGTAAATGATCTTAAAAACAGATACATATCAAAAAGAACAGTAGGATCCTTATATAAAGTGTCATGACGTAAGCCTCTGAGGATGAGTCAGGTGATAATGTCAGATGGCTGGTAGGACAGGAAAATAAATAAAAAACTCCAGTTATTAAAGTATAGTTAGTAAAACTTGTGACATTCACACTAACATTGGAGGCATGGCAGACACTGAGGAGGCAGCAAAAACAATTCAAAGACCTGGACAACCTTCAGAACTGGGTGAACACCTGGAAAATAGTTTAATGGAAAAAAGTGTAAAGTGCTACTTGTGGCTAAAAGGAACATCAGTTATACTGTAAATACAAAAATGGGAGACACCATCATATAGAAAGCAACCTATGAAAAGGATTTAGGGGGTATATGTTGATTCAACATTTTCATTGACTAAGCAAAGCGCAGAAGCAGTTATAAACTCCAATAAAATGTTAGGTTATAATATAAAAAGTGTTCAATTCAAGTTATGGGACGTTAAGATCAAACTATATAATGCACGCTTAAGACTATACTTGGAGTATTGTGTGCAGTTCTGGTCACCACGGTACAAGAAAGACATAGCAGCATTTGCTAAAGTAGATCCAGCAACTTTATTTCAGCTTAAGGGTGAATCACATACTCAAGGACATCAGTGGAAATTAAGGGAAAGGGCATTTAAAGATGAAGCCAGGAAGCACTACTTTATTGCAAAGAGTTGTGGCACTCTGGAACAAACTACTGAGACATGGAGTTGAAGCAGAAACCTTGACAACCTTTAAGAAGAATCTGGATGAGATATTGGGACATATTAGCTATTAGCTTACAAACGGGTTTGATGGACTGAATAGTCTCCTTTTGTTTGTCAAATTTCTTATGTTCTAAATGAAAGCCAACGGAGAACTGGAGTTAAATCGTCATGCTTCTTACATCAGTTGTGAACTGTGAAATCCAGAACAGTTAAGTGAATGATTTGAACAGTTCAGCTATAAGGCATTACAATACTAAGTTCTGCTTGAAAGACTTGAATAAACTAGCTTTTCAAGACACTTTAGATACTTCCAGATATTTCCTAAGTAGGATTAGGTTATAGAAAGCATGTACTGTAATTGTCACAACTGAATGTTAAAAATTATTCAGAGGTAAGAAATAATTGTTTGATGCATTGAGTTTTTTGAATTAGTTTTTCCAGTATTGCCACACCAGACAAGTAGTTGGTCCACTCCTCCTGATTAGTGTTATTCATTCTGTATTCATCATAATTTTCAATGTGTTGCATGCCAATTGCTTCATTTTACAGTGACATAGATGTTAGTCTGGTGTCCAAAGTCACAGATACAGTTTTGTAAAGCCACTGATGCTAAGGCTACTAGTTAAAACATTTTAAACAGAAGATTTGTTAAAAGAGGAAATAAATATAAAAAGATTTTTGTTTATGGCTTGCTTGTTCAAAACAAAGACACCCTAGTAGTATTCAGGCCTTTGCCAACTAGATAGCAATAGTTCTTTATTTTATTTATCCTTCCTACTTTTAGCAAAATCAACAAGATTTGTGTGTTTTGCTTACTTACTTGTTCTACACATTTTTGTTTTTTACTGAGTTTTTACATATGTTTTCTCTACCTTATCTTAGTTATTTTAATATGATTGAGTCTTAGCACATACTGCATACAAATCACTACTCACTATCTTTTTCCTGTGTTTCTGTGCTGCTGTCTCTGTAGTCTTTTAAACACTGATGCCCTATTTCTGTTATCATGATCATCCAGTCATTATCTGCAGATAATTTCAGCTTCTTCGAAGATGCCTGGTAATCATTTTCCATGTTATCACCAAACCTCTGCATACACAGACCTCCACTTCATCCCCTGCAACCTTATCTTTCTGCCAGTACCACCTTGTCTGGAGATTCTTCTGTTTCCATTTCTAGAATGCCTTAATGAGCCCTGCCATCATTGGTGCTAGAGACCAACTGAAATTGAAAATAAGGCAAAATCACAAAAACGATTAATATCTAAAATGAAAAGCAATTGAAGTCAAAAGCCAGAATGTAATTGTTATGAGTTTAGTCTTTCAATTTCATCAGGGTCATAGACTATAAGGCAAAAGTAAACACACAACAGAAAAGGTGAAAAGGGATATTGCCTGAAATGAAGCTGCATCACACATTATTTTACAAAACACAGCAATGAAAGCCCCAAACAGACCAACTAACAGACTGTGGCACTTTTTAACAATCCATTGTAAGGACAGCTTAATCCCACTATTTCAATATATTATATCAATGGGGAGTAATGTTTATTTATACCATAACAGATTAACAAGTATTACTCCATTTGGCACATACATATAAAAACCATCTATCGATATACATAATTCACCAAGCAGCCGACAGGGCACGCGAGACAACCATGGGATATGCACGACATAGCCACGCCCGCCAACTCACAGAGCCCCGCCCTAAGACCATGGGATACGACGAAAACTCACAGAGCCACACCCACAAACTCTAAGACCATGGGAAGAGAACGCCTGCTGACCCGCCGGCCTGCCTGACTGTTACCAGCATTCACTGCAATGTACTGGAGTGTAAAACTATCGCAGCTGCTAAGCTTTCAGCCACGTGAGATTGAGCAGTAACGGGTCTGTGATGCCCTTAGATGTCCAGGGCTGCACGCGCGTTACACTGAATGGATCAACGTGTGTCTACCCGGCGCCGACAGGCGTGGGTAAGCCGTTGAACCCCATTTGTGATGGGGACCGGGGCTTGCAATTGTTCCCCATGAACGAAGAATTCCCAGTAAGTGCGGGTCATAAGCTCGCACTGATTAAGTCCCTGCCCTTTGTACACACCGCCCGTCACTACTACCGATTGGATGGTTTAGTGAGGTCCTTGGATCGGCCCTGCTGCGGTCGCTCGTGGCCTCTGGCAGAGCGCCGAGAAGACGATTGAGCTTGACTATCTAGAGGATCATTACCGGTTGTGCCGACCCGTCATTGGACGGTTAGGACCCGAAACCTCTTGGGCCCGCTTCCCCGCCCTCTCTCCGGTGAGGCGGAGGGGGCGGAAAGGGCATCCTCCCTGGGCGTCCTTCCCCTCTCCCCCCGTTCCGCTCTCCGCACCTGACCGCCGTCCAGCCCCGTCCCTCGCTCTGGGAGGTGGGGGCGCAGCGGTGGTCCTCCAGTTTTCACTCACGGACAATTGTATGTTGCTCTCTCTAGAGTTCCATCTTTTCATTTAGTCGTATCCTCAAACCCACCCCATTTGGACAACTGTGTCTTTCAGGAAGTGTTCACCCATCAATACATAATTATGCGGCGTATGCTACGGTTGGCTAGTTCTAATTATGTATCTTTCAGAAGCACAGCATAATTAACACATTTTACATTGTCACCTGTATGGCCTGTCACTGGGTCTTTTAGTATGAAGTGTGTTTCATAGATGAGGTTTTATAATTTGGCATTGTGCTAAAAATATATTACTGCATATGCATAGACACCAGGCCTCTTGTCATCACTGTCTCTTATGTATTAATACATGTAATATAATGGTATCTTAAGTAGCCAATATATAAACATCTTTAAAACATATCCTCTTGTTTAGAGAAAGAAGTTTATCATTAATCAAGAAGAAAAAAGTTTAATATCATTCTTCCCAGACAGGTAAGAAGATCATAAAGACTGCTAAATAACACTGCATGCTTAACTGCAACAAGCTAGTGATTTGCATCTTGCAATACTGGATAATCCACAAGCATCACATGCTGGTCCACTATTGTAACTGCCATCTAACAGACAATTAATCAGACTTATTCATATTCTTTCATCACGCACATTACAATGCATTTGAAAAAATCATGCAAGAGCATAATTGCTATCAATAAGATTGAAAAAATCCATGCCATAAGATGTTTAGAGAAAAAATTTGCCAGTGCAATGGTAAATGAGACTTTCTTTTTACTTGTCGTCATACACTAGCCTGGATAGACTTTCATCTGACAAATGGAAACATAAAAGCACTTTATGAAAATCAAACTAATAAAGCATGCTTTAGTTGAATATTCAGCTGTTTGAAAATGTGGCTGAAGAAATCTTGCCCGATTTCCTATTGGTCTGCTTGTGCTTAGAAGGCTGGCATAAATCTTATGTGTCAATGAAATGTACTGCTACCTTTTAACTTAAGCATGTTGCTGCTGACTTCTCTTTTATTAATCATAGTCGCATCTCTTGGAGCTCCTTGGAGCACATATTCTATAAATGCATGAAATCGTTGATTCATAAAACTGCTGTCAGCCAGAAGGCTGTCTCCATTGCACAGTACTATCAAGAGTAATTCATTAAATCTCAGGAAAATCTATCTTGTTAAAAGTACTGGAAGAGTACCAAAGTACATCTATGACCAGCCTTGAATTTCAACATGGTGTTTGTTATGGATAATTCATGATTAACACAAAAATCCAATAACTATTCCCCTATTCACATTAATCAGTTTGTTACTCCCAATCATGCTTTTCCAAGTTTAGCCATCATTCTGTATATCAGCATTAATGTCTCCCAGGAGGATTACATAGTTAGGAGGTGATAGTCTTGCAAGTACCAAATCTGCTGTAGCTGGAAACTAGTACACCGAATAACTGTTAGTTATACTGTATATGTACAAACAAGAGGCTTCCTTTCTGCAACTCAAAGTCACATTGAGCCACTCCACTCCTACACCAATACCATTCCAAATATATGGAACCAATATGGGGCGTGTGACTATCTAAACACATGCCAGGGTCTACTTCTGTGTGGGAGCTCCAGAGTACGAGAGACTAGTCTAGACCAGTTCCAACCTTTTCCATGCCCCACATCTCCAGAAAATGTTTAATTTATGTTCACACCCCCTACAAAAGTAATATCACATGTACATGACAAATACAGTGCTGCAGGTGAACAAATTGAACTAAAAAATAAACTTTAAATTCAATGCATAAAATTTAAATATACAGTTAGCAATTTACATTTATAAATCTGAATAATCTTGTAAATGTGTCCTCTGTGAAGCTTAGACACTCAATTGATGACCCAGGGGTATCCTACAAAGATCAGGTGCCACAAGGAAATGGCAAATGATCAAGGAGTTTGGGGGATTGGATTGCCAGTGTACCGCTAAGCAATGAAACACAGTCGATGAGCTTCGCCCCCCAATAACACTTGCACTGCAATTCAAAACAGTTAAAATTGCTGAGCTTAGTGCCAAGACTGCCAGCAAGAGAGATGGGTTGAGTGTAAGCAGCAGGTGTTGCATCCAATTCAGTCCCTCTTGCAAACCCTGGCAAAAATTTCAATCAAACCTTGTAATCAGTGATGCTTCATGACCAGGGTTTGCACAGAATTCAATACTAGACCTAGCCCATCTCTATGGATCATTGCAAGGTCCAAGTCTCAACCTCTTAAAAAAAGTTGTTAACCTTTACGAACGTTCTGCCCACATCAAGGAACCTGCGAGAATGCACATTTCTGCAGCTCATTCACAGGTGACAGTTGAGTGCACGATACTTGATTCTTTCCATATCATAGAACAGGAGCTAATAAATGGCCTACAGATGACAGCACATTATAAGACAAGAACTGCACCACGATAAAGTCGAACAATTTACCTCTCTCAATTTTGGCGAATTGTGATGCAACGATCTCTCACCCCCCTGATGGTGCAGGCATCTAAAGGTTAGGAATCCCCGATCTAGACCGAGAAAGGCCAATTTTGTGGATAGAGATTAGTCTGAATATTCTACCTCAGGGATGGGCAATGTCGGTCCTGGAGGGCTGCAGTGGCTTCAGGTTTTCGTTCCAGCCCAATTACTTAATTAGACCTTTCTCCAGTCTTTTTTTAATTTTATGGCTTGTTAGTCTGCAATGTTAGGTTCTTATATCTTAGCTTTCTTTTTCCTTTCCAATGATATCATCCAAATGATTTGAAGCCTAATATGGATAATTTTCATTCTGTCACATTTTTCTCTTAAGTGTTTTGTTAAACCAAATAGTGCATGATGAATCCACACAGGTGTAAACAGAAACAAGTTAGGTGGAGAACTGCTGGATCCATTGTCATATGCATTCTATTGCTAATAAGCAGCCATTAAAAACAGTGAATGTAGCTGTTAAATTCTGAAATAAGCAATTAAGGCTGGGGAACCTTAACCAAACGAAGCCACTAAAATGAACCATCAAAATGTCACTTGAGCAATAAGTGCTTCATCAGCAATAACTGAATTCTCACTAAGAACCAGGTTGGAACCAAAACCTGCAGCCATTGCATCCCTGCAGGGTTGACATTGCCCACCCCTGTTCTCTCTAGTACTTTTTACCTCTTACACAAGTTATGACTCCTTCCCTGTCAGAGAAGTAACCTTTGAAGTGTCAAAAGAATAGACATGTACAATGCTTTAAATGTTAACTCCATGTTATTTCTTTAGGCTGAGCCTGACCAATTCACGTGGTTCACCAGGTGCTTGCAGGAGAGTTCCATTTCAATTCTGGTGTAGCAAATCTACATTTTGCAATCAGTTTGTCTAATTTCTGTGTTTTTGAACATATTTTTTATTTATATATTTATTCATTTTGATTGTGATGTAAAGTTGGCACCTTCTCAGACAATCAGATATAAAAAGTTCTAGTAATTTATGGTTTTGTGTCTGATGACCATAGCCACATTGTTTGTGACTGGGTGCACATTCAGCTGTTGTCTCAACACTCAGTGTCATTATGTGGATTTTATTTAAAGAAATGCATTCTATAATTGGCATCTAAGCATCAGATCAATTTCTTACTTCTGATGTTTTTTGTTTTTTCTTCTTCTTTTTTTTATTATTGTAGTGGAAGCTAAAAAGCTCTTCTAAGACGACCTTGGTATGATGACTTTTGCTTGGTTTGTTATCAATATTTTTCCGACCACTGCCTGTGCTTTGACTATGATATGTCCAACCCTTTCTTGTGTTTACCATGTCCCAATCATTTCTCTCATGATCTTGTACTCCTTTGAACACAAGTTCCCTTTATTAAACATTCGTAAGTACAAGTATATTAGACACATTTTGACAAGAACAGGCTATTCAGCCCAACCAAGCTTGTCGATCCTATACACCTAATTTTTGCAAAATAACATGTAGTCACAATTTGAATGTTCCTAAAGTCTGGCTCTCTACCACATTACTTGTTAATTTTTTCATGTGTCTATGGTTCTCTGTGTGAAGAAAACCTTCCTAAAGTTTGAGTGAAATACACCCTTAACAAGTTTCCAACTGTCTCCCTGTGTTCTTTTTGAACTCATTTAAAAGTAACAGCATTCAATCACTGTACTAATTCCTTTGATTATTTTAAAAACTTAATTATGTCTCCTCTTAATCTCCATTTTCTAAAACTAAAAAGGTTCAACTCTGTTAGCCTTTTCTAGAACTACTACAGTATGTCTTTTTGTAGCTGTACTCCAAGGCATTATATAACTTTGACTTGTACGCTGCACATCGTTCTATAAAACCTAACATTCTGTTAGCCTTCTTAATGGCGTCCATACATTACCTGAATGTAGATAGTGATTAGTTCATTATTGCCTAGGTCCTTCTCATTTTCAAGTTTCAGACCTTCGATTGTGTATTCTAACATTTTTACTTCCTAAATTTCAACACCCTACATTTACTTTTGTTAAATTTAATCGGCCACATACCAGCAGAGGCCTGTATGATCTCCCATTCTCTCTGTAACGATTCGCCTGATTCTAGAGTATCTGCCCTTCCACCTAGTTTGATACCATCTGCAAATCTAATCAGCTTGCTTTTTATAGTACTGTTATCTCATATATGTAATAAAAATACACCACTCTTAACTTCACACAATTCTTATAAGAGTCCTCGCACCATAACCCTCTGCTTCCTGTGTTTTAGTCAGTTCTGCACTCATCTACACCCTGAGTTCTAACTTCTTTAAGTTTAATGCTCAACCTCTTATATGGCACCTTATAAAATTCTTTCTTAAAGTCAAGATAAATAATATCATATGCATAACTTTAACCATATCCTTTCATGCTTCCAAATTGAATTCAACATGTTAGTAAAACACAACCCCACTCTTTTAAATCCATGCTGATTGTTCAGTAAAACTCCTGTTCTTGCAATGTGATGCTTTTCTTTAATAATTCCTCCCATTATTTTAAATGTGATTCACATTATGCTTACTGGCCTATAGTTACTTGAACCTGCCTGATCACTCTTTTTATATAATGTGATAATATTTGACATTTTCCAGTCCTTTTCCAGTGACTGGCTCCAGAAAAGGCATACAGAGGATTGAAATATATAGAGGATTGATCTTAATAGAGTGGTCTAAAATGGTATAGGTATAGCTTTTTAAATAAAAGTGACGAGAAGGAAGGATGCAAGGTGGAGAATATGTGGATGGGTGTTAAATTGTCTTTAGCAGAGAAAACACACTTGCATGAAAAACACAGGAATAATACCTGGCATCCCTGCTGTAATTTATAAATATAATGTAGATAAAGGTGGCACAGTGGTAGCGCTGCTGCCTTGCAGTAAGGAGACCTGGGTTCGCTTCCCGGGTCCTCCCTGCGTGGAGTTTGCATGTTCTCCCCGTGTCTGCGTGGGTTTCCTCCGGGTGCTCCGGTCTCCTCCCACAGTCCAAAGACAAGCAGGTTAGGCAATGGCAATTCTAAATTGTCCCTAGTGTGTGGGTGCCCAGGGTTTGTTTCCTGCCTTGCGCCCTGTGTTGGCTGGGATTGGCTCCAGCAGACCCCCGTGACCCTGTAGTTAGAATATAGTGGGTTGGATAATGGATGGATGTAGATAAATAACTAGAAAAAAGTTTGTAGATGGCCCTAACTGAGTGATTTGGCGGATTCTTGTAAAGACAGAAAACTCATTACAGAAGCATTTGGACTAAACTTAGGCTTCTGCAGATATGTGGCAAATGAAGTTTAACATATGAGGAGTGATCATAAAATTATATGAGTTTGCCTTAATTTTAAAGAATAATATACAAACAGCCTTTTGAAAAGTAATCTCTTCCAAATGACATTCACTTAGTAGAAAATTCTTTTCAGTGTCAGAACCAGTGCTGGGAATTTTCGTCTGTAAGATGTTTGAGTTCCAATTTCACATTCCTGTGGATTGTTGCAATGCCATCAAATCATTCTTTCACCTTTATTTTGATTTTTTGGATCAGGAAAGTAAATACATTGAGTGAGTTCAAGAAAATGCAAATGATGTATAACAGAAATGTTCTATTTCAGCCAAAAAATCTTAATGTACACATGATCTTGCCTTCCACTTTTCTATCCGTTCTTATTTCCATGGAGGCAAAACAGATGTTTATTACTTAAGTAAAGTATGAGAGGGGTTGTTCAAAAATTCTGGTAATATTTATTAACCTATATAATAATTGTAGACTTTACACAGTGGGGGATCTGAAACTTTAAATTACATTTTATGAGAAAAATGTAGTAATCTGGACTATAAATGTTTCTGTTTACATCCATTGTTCAGAAGCAATTCAGAGTACTGTGAAATAGGATTTTGGGCTCCATAGCAAGCCATATTGAGCACAAGTGAATATAGGTTATAATTGAGGGATATAATATGCTTATAATGTCACAGATTATGTGCAGTATTGAAATCCACATTACAAATAAGATAGGGAAGTGGGAGAGGAAGTCTAGAGAAATACTGTTAGACTGATTCCATGACAATGGAAGCTTTTTCCTACAACTCATATTTTTTTCTTTATTGTGTTATTTTGCAAAGATATTGTCTGTAACATTGCACTCATGTGTGATCAGGTCATCTAGTGACAGCTATTGAGGAACAGGTAAAGCACGTGCCTACATATAAACAAGTGACACAAATGAAACAGATGTGTTAGACATATATATATATATATATATGCATTTAATCCCACATGTGGTGAGGGGTAAATTAATTTTATCCAGTTTAGGGTCACAGGGAGCCAGTAATCATTCCAGCAGCATGGAGTGTAAGCCAAGAAGCAAATGTGGCGGATGGCATACTCATTCTTGGCAGGGTACAGTCACATAGCAAATCTCAAAAGAGTGTAAATCATGCAATCTGGTGAGAAAAACCTACAAATAAAGTATTTGTTAAGTTTTTCTTAAGTTTTTTTTTCTATTGCTATTTTGAAACAGTACAATCTAATGGTAATGTGGCCAGTTTTCAAACCTCCAATCTTCAAGAGCTTGGGTTTGGGATGGAAAAAAGGGTAGGGTTAGACTAAAACTATTTTGTTAATTGAGAAGTATTACTGACATAATTCCAGTATTCAGTATTAAAGCAAGAAATTATACACAGTTAAACACACTCACTGATACTAATCAATACATAAATGCATGGGGAGAATGTGCATCTATCTATCTATCTATCTATCTATCTATCTATCTATCTATCTATCTATCTATCTATCTATCTATCTATCTATCTATCTATCTATCTATCTATCTATCGTCCTTTGCACTGTGAGGCAGGAGTGCTAGCTCTGTGCTACCACTCTGTCTTTGTTAAAACATGTGTACTAAACGTAAACTTAATGTACACCTATAACTTTTGTTCAGTTCTTGTCATTTGTTTGTACGTGAATACATGCTTAACCTCTCCCTCAATTGCTTTCACGAGACAACCAAAGCACATGCATGCATGATATTCATGGCAGCAGCAGGCAATATCTTTGTGAAATAATGCAATATGTTTTTGAAATAATGCAATACCTTTAGAAAATACACATTTTTTTTGCAAAATAACATTTTTTGAGTGCCAGTAATAAACTTCCAAACAGGACAGCTTGATACCAGCATAAGAAAAAACTAAAGCAGATAATCAGTAGCTTAATCAAAGGAAATTTAAGAAGTAACATAGTATATTTGTTTAAAATTATGATTGGTGGTAGCAGATGCCAGCTGTTACAAGAACACAGATATATACTTGAGATCGGGTTAAGGGCAAATTTCATAAATATGTTTAGAAGTATTTCTTCACACGGAAATCAATAGATACATGTAATAATGTACCAGGCATTGCAGTTCATTTATCATTTTACGTGGAGAACCTTTGGATTTTAATGAATTTTTGCCAAATGGTAAGTGATTACAGATTTATATTTATGTAGCAGGAAAACAGAAACAAACCAAATTATATAGTATTCTAAAATAAAGGTAAAATATTTTTTGCTCTTAACGGTAAGCTAAAAACTGCAGTCTATTTGGTTTATTCATATTTATAATGGCCCAGTTTTAAAATGCTTTTAACTATAATTCTGAAAATGTGTTAGTGAAGAGAAAGGTTTAAATACAACCATATTGTTTCTTACTCTGTGCCATAAAGATAAAATATTAATGAAATGACTTGTACATGTAAAAACAATGGATTCCCTTTAAAAGCTAAAATTAGAAATTTTATAACAGTAAAAGGTAAAATTCCATCCTCCATTGCAATATTAATATATAATAGTAAATTTAAACAATTTTCCATCTGTAACTTTTTATATTTATGTTTCTATAATTATATTGAAATTATAATAATTCTGTATAATATTCACATTACAAGAAAGAGGCAAAGAAAGAATTTTATTTATCTGTCAAATCTTAGAACATACGTGTACTTATAAATGGAAAATTGTGAACTTGTGCAGAAAACTCTGGCCCTTTTTAGGTGTTACGTTTGAAGTCCACCTTACAACCACATGAAAATGTGCAATGATTGCAGGAGTGCAAACATTCATACGACACTGACTAAAACGATGGGACAATACAAAGTAATTAATTGAATTAATTACAATTTTTCCTTTTTGTATTTCATTGTTATGATTGTTTTATTAATTTCTACATAAGAGAGTGCAACATTTATATTATCAATCAATAAGGTTCAATAATAAAATATAAGGATCTAAAGTTCTAATGATGAAATAATGCATTTAATTATCTCACATAACTGTTTTCTCTGTCTAAACCCTTTGGTTCAAATGAGAATTTCTTACTAATAAGCCTTTAAAATGTTTTATTACAAAATGTATGAGGACTGGCCTGAAACAATGAAGTTTAATGCGAAATCTTTAGTCTGATGGTTTTCCTTTAACAAAATTGTTAAGTAATCAATGAGAACATAGTATTTTTCAAAACACTTTAAGAAGAAATGCCTGATTCTCTATCTATTATCAAGTAAATTATAGATTGTGCAAGTGGTAATACTAGCCCTTGGCATATATTGTATAAATGTTAACAATTACTGTCTTAGCAAAGCAGAGTTGTAACTGTCTGTCTATGAAGACAACAAATCCATATTACTCCTCTCCCCACAGACTGTATGCGTAAATGAAAATATTTATAGTGAACATGTAGTAAACTGAACTTCTGCTGCATGTTGAGCTCTTTCCTGAGTGAGTGTCAGAATAAAAATACTCTATCATTCGTAATGAGAAATATCATGATAATGATATTTTCACCAAACATAACAGTTGAATCCAGATTTCTATAAAGGTAGAGGCAGTAGCATGTAGCACATATTCTGGTGTTCTTTATCATTACTGTATATTGTATTCATTATTATAATTTAATAATGTTCTGTTTAATATGAACACCACCACTATGTAGTTTTGCGATTGTAAAGTACCTGAGCATTACACAGCCTTTAAACAATAAGCATTATTGTTTTAAAGCCTTTTTCTGTGAGATTATCTGCAAAATCATGACATGAATCTCAGCAGAATATATGCTCATGTGCCTTTATTTTATCATACAGTATATGTGATATAACTCTGGCATGATTTAGTTCTGCATTTATAGAAATGATTGGCAACATAAATAGTTGCATTTTGCTATTATGTTTTGCTTGTTACCTGTTTGCTGAAGCTGTTTGTCATTTAAATGATAGCAAAAAGTGCATGGATATGTTGTCCATAGTTATATATATATGTATATACAGTATTCTTTCAATAAGGGCTTCTAACATGCAAAGATGCTATGTTTCATATACATACACAGTTATATGAAACCAGGTATTATCTGTAGCATTTTTCTAATCATAACCACTGTGTATTATTTATGATTGATTGGTATCAGTTTGCATGGTATACATTTTACTTGTATTATCTATTAAGCCTTGGCTGGCAAGAGGTAATGGAACAGATTGAATGGTGCGTGTGCAGGGATCTGATGGCCCATACATCTGTCTTCATAACTCTCCAGCTAACCAGATTAATTTACACCAAAGTTAGATGCTTTAAACTGTGTGTGCAACTTCTCCAATCAAGAGCAAACGAAAAGTTAAATAAGAATGCTTTGAAAGACAATTCAAATAACAGACATTATTTTCGCTTAATCTTGTGTAACTATGCAAATTGAAATCATTCAAAATATTATTTTATACGGTGTGTGAAAATTCTATGAAGAACAACTTGAATTTGGATTTCATGCATATAATAAAACAGAAAACATAACAAACCTATAATAAAATAGGCAAATATGCAATTTTTGTAACCTCTCACATTAATCATATTTGCCAATCTCAGATTTTGACCTTGTTATTTTGTAATAATCTTTGCTATGCTGTTTGCAATGATGCAGATATTTAGAAAATTATTACGCTTAAAACAAGATGCAGAAAGCAGTGCACATTATCATTTTATCAGTTTATTATATGCATAAACAAATTTAAGTTACTGACCCTTACTGAAAGCTAGTCTGTATTTGCAAAAATACAGACCTTTTTATTTTTTAAATGAGCCTGATTGCATGGTTCATTTTGTTCTCCTTTGTAGAGTCAGGCATCGGCCCACTACAAAGGCACTAAACATGCCAAGAAGCTCAAAGCACTGGAAGCCCCGAAAAGTAAGCAGAAAGGTGCTGCCAACAGGGAGACTGCAAAGAATGCCTTCAATACCAATACCAACAATGCCAGCAGTGACAAAACAGGTTAATGAAACCAAATCTTTACTTATCTCATGGCTGTAATCTTTTGGGTTGCTGACATTTCTCTTTGATCCAGTTATCTCTAATTAAGCAATTTTTATTTTGTGGGAATAACCGCCCTCTATTATCAGATGCACAAACATGCCATTTAATTTCAGACATGCATTGAAGTTGTTCACTGCATTTCAAGTACTTGTTTATAGTTATATATGAATGCAGCATATAATACAATGCTATTGTTACTTAAGAAGATAAGACATTTTGTTGTATGAGCATTATTTTTGTAATATAAAGAATGTAATTGCTGATACTCTTATAATCATACTTGCTTCCAATTTGGGCTTTTGGCTCCAACACCTACAGTTTCCTATTGCCTCTGTTAATAGCACATGCTGCCCTACCACATCCCAAAACACAGTTGCATTTAAACTGTCTACTGCTTAACTCCCCCCTGCTCCCCCCAGTGCATGCCCACTTGTGCATCATGTTAGGTATTCACGGTGTGGATGTGTTATATCACTCTGATCTTTTTAATGATTTTATTTCAAGTTTGTTTGCATCTTGATAGTTTTCTGAGTATGCATACTCAAGAATGTGATCTCAAGGCTTTATGCTTTGTATGGTCTCTACAGGGTGTTCTTGAGCCACTACTAAAACCAAATAAGTCAAAGGTGACCAAAATTAATAAAAATGAATCTAAATCCTTGTGTTTACTCAGGCAGATCCACCATGCAAAGCAAGCATGTCCACTGTTTTTTTATATGGTGCTTTGCTGTGGTGTTCCCACTGGGAGCTGAGTCTTTCCATAGCCCAAACCACCTGTTCATCTGTGTGGGCATCTGTAGTTATTGAGTCACCAGTATGTCATCCTTTAAGTGCATTTCTTGTCAGGCATGTATATCACATGACCTTCCCACATATAGTTGCTGTTAACTGCAGTTTTGATCTTTAAAGTTAGTCCTACATCACATCACAACAATTGTGATTTGCGCTCTTTGAATGAAATATTTAGTCTTCTCATCTTTATTGTCTGCCGTGACTCAGAGTTTCTCTGCATCCATTTTGCATAAGTTCTGCACTTTGCATCCATAGATCATTGCAGGATTGACTTTGAGTCCATCTGTCTATCTGTTGCAGAAGTTCCACACATACAGTAGCATCATTTTGCATAAGTTCCATGCTTTGTATCCATATATCATTGCAAGAAAGACCATGGTGATGAAGTGCCTGCTCTTGCCTTAGCATGCATCATCTGTTGTAATTTTAATTTCATATGATTGAAGTTGAGTCACACCACAATTTTTCTGGGCTACATTTCTCAGTCGATTGTGTGCATGCTTAGAATTGATCTCCTTGTTGAGATAGACACAAGAGTTTATGTTTTCTATCAGTCATCATTTATTTTTATTTCATAGTATAAGAAGAGTGGATTGCATGTATATTGTATAACAACTGCTCTACTTGCCTTGTCAAGGCCATTCAGATACTGTTTGACTTCCTTGATGTTGTAACTAAGGATTGCAATGTCATCATGTAACTGGAGGTGTGTGAACTTCTCTACATCATAATTTCTTTTTACCAAATGAGGCCCTTGGAAAACCTGTTTGAGGGTTTTAAGGAGATTGTGTCACCTGGTTGGACACATTGACAAACTGATATGTTGACTGGGCAGTACTAGAGCATGGTGTCACTTAAGAGGACCTTGATTACTGACTCAAGCAGCTGGAAATACTTCTCAGTCAATGCCTTGAAATCTCAGGGCATTCAACACTGTGTGTATTATACTATCAAATGTCTTGAAATAATTCTCTACTCTGTTAACTATCACACCAGTGAAGAGCTTGTTTGCTGTAAACAGTACTGCCCTTATCCTTTCCAGACCAGGCATCAAAACAACGCACAAGCCTACAAACACTCTGTGCACAGCCCCTTTTTAATGCTAAAAGCAGGAAATTGGCAGCATAGACACAGAACATTGTTTACAGGATACCATGTGGTTCATACCCAACTGTATAGTCAAAAACACTTTCAACACATATACCGGAACATCGCAATGCTGTCAGAAGGAAGGACCCATGGTCTCTGATTTATACACATACAAATTCAACTGGACACACATTTAAATGGGACACAGTGCAAGTAAAATTCAAGGCTAATACTAAAAGTGGCAAAGAACTGGCTCAAAGGTGACTGTCCAATAAAAACGGCATTAACAGACATTTGGATATGAACCCAGCATATACAGGCTTGAAAAGAAGAACATGCACATAATAAATGAGACTTTATGATCCACACACTCTGAACCCCACCTCATTAACCCCCCCACACCACATCCACCTACCCTCCCAACCTTATTTTCTATATATTGCCTTGGACTCCTATAAGTCTAATCATTTTCCTCTGATGATGACTCCTGATAGGAGTTGAAAGCTTAGGAATAAAAAAAAAAAAAAATCTTTTTTAAGATTAGTGATTCATCATCTCCCTTTGTGGATTTCCAGCTACAAATATGCAAACCGTATCACAAGCCTTTGCTTCCATAGTAGGCTGTAGATAGTAGACGGATCAGATGATAGTTTGCAAGGTCCTTGGTCAAGAAGGTGTACAGAGTTTTTCAATGTTCAGGAAACATGCTGGAGTTTAAAAAATGATTATAGAGTTAGTCAGTTGTTTTACCAGGACCTCTCTGCATGTTCTGTAAACTTCTAAAGTGCTGCTATCTGACCTTCCCCTCTTATATTTCTTGGAGGATCTCATCTTGAAATTTTCTTCAGGATGATGATATTTTGAGGTGCTATTTTTGCTATAAAGCAAAGAAGAGCTGGCATCCTTCCTTGATTTCTTGTTTGTCAGTTATGGTAGAGATTTTCATCATTCCCCAAGGCTTCCAAGAGTCATCTCTTCTGCTGCAGTTCCTTTCAGCAACTTTTAACACTGCTTCTCATCTCCTCTGCTCTTACGAGTTCATGTGTTTGATAGTTCTCATACTCATTGTTGAGTATGACCTATCTTGTGATTAGGCTAACAGTGTAATTGCCCTAGCTAAGAGTGTTGTTCTGATTGATCATTAGTCATTGCTGATGTTGAGCTGTTGTAGTACTTTGACATTAGCGATGAACAAAGGATTTAGTCTTTTGCCATTTATGTCTTTAAGTTATTGAAATGTCAGGCAACTCCAGTGCTGACTTACAGGCTTCTCAAAGTAGGTGCTCATCATATACATCCTCTTTAACTCTGTGCTAATGCTATTCCATGACACTTATTATCTAAAAAACTTCCAACAGAGGTCTAGTCCATTTGGCTTGAGCCCCCACGAGTGTTTAGAACTTTTATAATGATCATCGTATCAGTCGTCTGATTGAGTAGTTGCTAAGGTTCTTTAAAGAAACACTCAGTTTCATTGTATCATAATTGGTGCAAAGAGGATAGCATCGAACAATGTGTAGTGGGTCATCTTTGCCCGTAATCATTGATTTGAGGGTTTCAAGTTGTGGGGTAATTGACGCATGCTACTTGGCATCTATAAAGCTGACTCCAGCAGTGTGATATGAGCCTGTGCTAATTAGTATCTCGTTGCTGTTGTGAAACCATCTGTCATGTGATGTCAGGCTAATGATGACGTAGTTGACTTTTGCACAGCCCTCCATTAGTTGGTTTTGTTGTGTGGTGCTGAATGAGATTACCCTCCAACTATACATTTAACATCCTATCTCCATAAGAGTCTTTTAAGCCCCAAGTTCATGACTATTTCCAAGGCACTTCTACTCCCTTATCTAAAGTCCAGGGGCTGGTGTGCACTTGGATTAAGGACACTGGATAGAACTCCAATTTTAGCACCTGTTATCCCTGTATTCCAAGACCTAATATTGACCTTAAGGGACCAGAACTTGGTATTGACCTCATGGTGACTGCATCTGGAGAACATCTCATATGTGTCTGGAGTACATACTTAAAATCTTTTTAAACCATCAGTCAGAAATGTATCCCATGTGAACACCTTGGGTTACAGTCTCTACCATAAAAGGTTCTGCCTAGTACTGCTTTCATGCCATCTCTGGACCCACAAGACACACAGACCAGGTTGTCTTTTTTACCTAAAGGTGTTTAAAACTGTGGACACATTTTTTGAAAGAAATACGTTTTAACAGTGAAATTACAGTGAAATAATTTCTGGAGCAGTTTGCTTAAGTGCTGCATTTATACAATGTTCACATAAATGTCAATAACATACATTTTCAATTATACCATTTTAGAAGCACTCCCATTGTTTATTTAATAATGCACACATTTTATCCTGCTTTCATTAAACTATAATTTTGATAAACAACATTGTTTTTGTCCTGGATACTTTGCTTTTCTCTCCAATATCTTCAGAGATGTGGACATTATTTTAACAAGTGACTCAGAAGTGACCCTATGTTAGTCTGAATGTGGATGAATGTTTGAGCGGCTCCTTCAATAGAATGGTGCCCTGTCAAAGCTTAGTTCTTGCCCTCCATCAAGTCTATCTCCCTGCAACCCTAAATTACAACAAATTAAAAATGTTTTAGATTGCTATTAAACATTTAAATGGTGTTTGAATACTGAAAGTGAAAGAGTATGTTGTCTGTAAAAGTGGGAAATTAAAGAAACAGGTAGCAAGCAGTTACCGATAGATACAGTGTTTGTAAAATTCAGAGGTAAAGTGTGCAAAATTAAAGACTTAGTTGACTTTGAAAATGGCATATTAGAAGGTGCCAGATGTGCCAGCATGAGTGTGTCAAAAATAGCAGACCTCCTGAGTTTTCTTGCATAACAATGTCACTGCTACATCAAGAATGGGTCACTACCTGAAAAACATCCAGTCTAAGATGGTGCATGACTTGTACTGAGTAAAAGACAGACTATTACCAAATAAATGACAGCTGAATAACATAGAGAAGCTGAAAAAGGCCCATTGAAAGTCACAGCTTGTCACACCTTGTCATGGATGGGTTATGTTCAGCGATAACTGAATCAAGCTTCACTCTGTCATTGAAAAAGAAAATGGTCATCACTAGCATGGGATTAATTTAAAGTTTTTTAAGTTGACCTGAGTAATGGAAATTTTAAAATAATGAGTAATAAACGACAATTCCACACAATGCGTAGAAATTCAGTTTTCAATTAATTTTTTTTTCAAATAATTTTTTTACAATATAAAACGTTAAAGAGCATTTAGCTTAATTGATTAAAGAAATGATTTGCAACCAACCCCAAGGTTTCTTGCTTTAAAATGGTGACAAATGTAATTTTTTACATAACTCTTTTTTGATTGTGACTCAAAGTGTTTTTCCTGATTCAGGACCCTCATGTAATGTACAAGTTCAAAGTAACCACAATTAGGGTTCAAAGGGACTTGTTATCCAGTCCAATTTTTGTTCAGATAGGTCTAATTTCTAATTAAACAGAAAATTACTTTATCAAAGTATTAGTTTAAAACCCTTCAACTCATAATACTTGATTAAAGAAATTTTAAGAGAAAAATATGAGCTTTATCTTCCATTTTTCCCCTACTCCTCTTTATTGTCAGCAAAGGAGGTTCAGAGGCATGTACAGTATGTTACATGTGTTTTTCATTATTGTATAATACACTAAGTCTTATTTCCAATTGACTGTAATGTTAGAAGCAAAAATCTATGGTTTTTCTATGAATAGTATGAAAGACCATAAACTGCGCAAGAGATATGCATATGAAATTGTTTGTAATAAGCTGATAAATCAAATCATCTTTTGTTACAATTATAATAGAAGATCAAGTAATGTTCATAAAAATATCCACAGTAGAGTGATCAGCACCTTTTAAGCTATGCTGGAAATGCAGAAATATCTCTTGTTTAGTTCATTTTTTCAAGGTTGCAAAATAAAGACCAAGAAAATTGACAGATGACAAAAAATGTGAAAAAAACACAGTGATTCTCATTTGTAAGAAAGTGTTTCTTGACTGCATGGGGGATATCATAATGGAGAATGCAAGTATAGGAACGTAAGTAGCACTAGATGTTAAAAAGTATACAAAGAAAATGGTTGATGTATTATCATTTGCCTAACATAACAACAAAAATGAAAACAGTCTGAACAAAATTTAAGTTGAAAAAAAGTTACTAACAAATTCAAATGATAAACACCACAGTCTTTCTGTGTTTTGAAATGCAATCATGCCCTAATTTTTCTTCATTCATTACTATTTTTCAGCCATCCATCCATTTTCCAACCCACTGAATCCGAACACAGGGTCACAGGGGTCTGCTGGAGCCAATCCCAGCCAACACAGGGCACAAGGCAGGAAACAAACCCCGGGCAGGGCGCCAACCCTCCGCAGGACACACACATACACACCAAGCACACACTAGGGCCAATTTAGAATCGCCAATCCATCTAACCAGCATGTCTTTGGAGTTTGGGAGGAAACTGGGACACCCGGAGGAAACCCATGCAGACACAGGGAGAACATGCAAACTCCACAAAGGGAGTACCCAGGAAGCAAACCCGGGTCTCCTTACTGCGAGGCAGCAGCGCTATCACTGTGCCACCATGCCACCCCATTACTATTTTTGGAATCAAAATACAGGAATTTTTAAAAACATGGGAATTTATGTATAGAAATTCAATCTTTTATTGTAGTCTAGTGTGAAGCTTCCATTAAATATATTTTAATGAATATAATGTGTCACATGGCATCCTGGAAAGGAAGAAAATAATTTGGCATCCCTGCTGGGATATATTAGTAATGCAGGGGTTAGAAATTTATAGGAATTGTTCCATGGTAAATTAATCACAGATAAATAGTGGGAAATGCAGAACAAGATGTTACTCATCCCACAAACTGATGGATGGTGTCAGAACCAGGAGCAACTTCCTGCGTTTTTCAGGCTTCTGTAAAGCTGTACACAGTAGCTTTTTTGTGTGAAGTGTTAGATTTTTCTCAGATGAAACTCAGTTCTCAAAGTCACTCCAGAATGCACTGGAGATTTCTTGGGAAGGTGGAAGGGACTGTCCATCCAAACTTGGAGCTGCTGCCCCTTATCCCAGCAGGTGTTTTTTTGGTATTGTTGTATGGGCCATATCTAGTTACAGGTGTTGGACAGGGTCCTTAGAGTCATTTGGTTGTTTGGTGTCTTTATCCACCCTCCCCTGAGGCCTTGTGGGCTTTAGAGTTGTGTTCAACTCTGGAGATGTTATGCTTGATCCTCATCATCCAGACTTCCCTGGCCCTGCAGGCTTTGATTTATGGTTAGGTTCTGGGAAGTAGCTTCCTTGCCTCTAAGCTCTGGGGGCTTCTCCCTTGGCCTTGTTTGTTAGGTTAGTGGAATTTGTGTTAGGGTTAAAGAGATGTTTGGAGCTGTCAACTCCACAAGTTTTATACGAGTAAGCCTGGGTCTGGAAAGAAGGGGAGAGAATGTGATCCAGGAAGAGCTTACAGTATTGGATTTCAAAGTGCCTCCTGTTAAAATCTCTGAGTTTGTTATCCCCTATTTTATAGCAAAAAATAGTCTTCCATTTTTGCTTAGAAATTCTCTCCCTTAATAGCAGTTTTGTCCCTTGTAGATTGAACTTGAATGTTGAAGTTTATAGCACCTTTACTTGTTACTGATATATATGTGCCAGTTCTACATACATACATACATCTACATCTACATACATCTGGCATACCACTCTTTGCATCTAAATAAGAAACACGGGTATTTATTTTTAACCCATCTGTAAATTTATGCTTTCATTTGGGCATTGTTTATACTTAATTTGTTTTAAATTGTGACACAGCTCCACCCTATCCGCTTTACTGTGAAACTACCACGCATGCTCTTTTTTATGCAAACCTATCTGAATTTTATAGAACTTTCTGCCATGCAGTTTGCACAATACCAAGTGAAACTGTATGCAAGATTAATTCACTCTGGGGACAAATACATTAACATCTATCTATCTATCTATCTATCTATCTATCTATCTATCTATCTATCTATCTATCTATCTATCTATCTATCTATCTATCTATCTGTCTGTCTGTCTGTCTGTCTGTCTGTCTGTCTGTCTGTCTAATAGTGAATGAAGTGAATACACTATGCAGGAAGAGGTCTGCAAAGTGTTGAATTTTCAATCACTCTCCTTTGTCCTCCCAACAAAGATTCAGCTTATTTAACCCACTTTCTAATTTGTCTGATTAAAAGGAACATTAAATGTTCAATTGTTTATATGATATATATAATGTATTAATTTTACAAATGTGTATGTTTGTCTAATTTACACACTAGATGTATTGTTATTTTTTACTCATATTGAACTGCTAGGGTCAATGCACTTGATTAAAAGGAGCTTCAACAGAACTCATAAGAGCTTCCTCCTCTTGCTCCTTACAAACTCCAAACATGACAGTGAGGAGTCAAGAAAAAAGAGTTTTTGGATGCAAAAATCTACACAAAAGATTTCTTTAAAGTTGTGCAATCTTGCTTTCTCATAGAAGGATCCAAAGAGATAATGTCTTACCATGATTCCAGGTCTAATTTTATGGGGGTAAATGATGATGAGTCTACCCAACATACAGTAGCAATCCACTAATCAACAAAAATTATAGAATGCAGAAAAATGCTTAACCTATGCTTATATTTATCAAGCATCTCTATAATAATAATACATTTTATTTATTCGTAGGCACCTTTCTAAACACTCAAGGACACTGAACAATAGATGAAACACACATTATAAACAAAACTAAAATACAAAATTTTAAATCAGGCAGAGCAATTGTAGTCAAAGAGAAAAAGCAGTCTTAAACAAATGAGTTTTTAGTTTAGATTTGAAAAGTGAGAATGATTCAATATTTCTAAATTCAGATGGTAGTGAGTTCCAGAACTGGGGAGCAGAGCAACTGAATGCTCTGCTCCCCATGGTGGTAAGACAGACGAAGCGGACAGTCAAGTGGATGGATGAAGGGGATCTAAGGGTGCGGGAGGGAATGGCAACATGGAGGAGGTTAGACAAATATGGAGGGGCAAGGTTGTGGATAGCCTGAAAGGTTAACAGAAGAATTTTGAATTGAATACGAAGCTTAACTGGAAGCCAGTGAAGCTGCTGCAAGACGGGAGTGATATGGTGAATAGAGAGGGTTCTAGTAATGATGCAGGTAGCTGAATTCTGGACCAGTTGAAGCTTATAAAGAGATTTGTGAGAAAGACCAAAGAAAAGGGAATTACAATAATCCAGATGAGAAGTGACCAGGGTATGAACAAGGATAGCAGTGGTGTGGGGAGTAAGAGAGGGGCGAATACGATTAATATTACACAGGTGGAAATGTACAGTCCAGGAGATGTTACTGATGTGAGTACTATCAAGGATGACACCCAGACTCTTAACCTGTGAGGAAGGTGAGACAGAGGAATTATCAATAACAAATGAAAAATTATTATAATAGTGTCTGTTTCTCTTAAAAAAACATTTAAAAACTCTTTGTTTAAGCAATATATAAGAAATTTATTTTAACAAAGATATGTTTGGAGAAACCTATGCTTCACTGCATTGCAACCACAGGAATATTGCCGATCTTTTGTTAAAATAACGCTTTATAGAGTATGAATAATACAATGGATATTTAGCATATAGCTGATAACTCAACAATCTATTACATTTATTACATTTTGCTATTACATATTGTGAAGCCTGGGCAAGTACAGCTGCCCTAAACCTGACACAGACAGGCAGGACACAGGTTTTAGTCCACATAGCACACAGTTTATTTATAGTTTAGTACACAATGCTCACAGGGCAAAGCACAACACAGTCCCTTTTGCCGCCAGTCCTTCTGTCTCCACTTCTCCTCAAGAGCTTTGTCCACATTCTCTCGACTCAGGTCATTGAGTGGTGATGACTGGGTCCTTTTATAGGGCACCCAGAGGGAGTCCAGGTGCCCAACGAGTTTCTTCTGGCAGCACTTCTGGGTGTGGTGGAATTGCTGCCAAATAGGACCCTGTAAAATTCCAAGCGCCTCCTGTCTATGGCCACAAGCCCCAGCAGGGTTTAGCTTCCATGATCATAACCTGTGGCCCTGCTGTAAGCTAAGGGGGATGCCCTCTGTCTGTCCGGAGGAGAAACAGTCTTACAAATACTCTCTCCCCCGGTCCTTCCATACTCAGGGTGTCCCGGCCGGGTAAGGGCTCTGGCTGTCTACCACAATATATTAGAAATTAGAGCATCCTGTATTAGGTTATAAAGAGGTACATGAAGGTTGGGGGCCAGCTAAAGGAAATACATACTTGGATGAGGTCATCCTACTTAGAGCAGTTAGATAAAAGGCAATATAACGGAAAAGCTTAACAGACTCAAAATGTTACCTAAGGGTTTTGCACTACATAAGCTGCTTGGTAATTCTAGATTTGCAAGGAAGTGTGTCATGGGATGGACTGGTACCCCATTTAGGGTTGGTTGTAGTCTTACACCTGAATAGCAAAGCAGGCTTCACCACACTAAATCTGAAAATCAAGCTAAATATTCAATTGACGGACATTCCTAATACCAGCACAAGTAATGATAAAGTATATGCAATAAGCTAAGGTGATCAGGGAAAAAGAGGATATGAAACCAAGGTTTCATGGAGGAAAAACTTTAGCATCCAAAGCAATCAGCCACGCCTTGGCATTCTGGTGAAGACAAGCATCCATGACTGTGATTGTATCAACAAGGGGTGATATTAGATTTATCACTGACAATGATAGAGTTGTCCATTTTTGGAGATCTTATTTTAAGGTTTAGCAAGGCTATCAGTCTATCAGAATGATTTCCACAGACTCTAAAAACCTATTTCAACTATCTTCCCAGCAGCTCTAATAGGAGCTTGATATTTTAAAATAGGTTTTCAGCCTTGAGACTGACTGTGCACCACTAATGTACCCATGCAGGTCATTCTAGAGCTTGAGGGCACTATAGCTAAACATACTGCCTTCTACAATAATTTTATTTATTCTGGACATTTTAAAAAAAGCCATTCTCCTTGAAATGGAATGTACACTTTGCAGTATATTCACATCATCGTATATCAAAAGGAGAATTGAAAACACAGCTTTAACATGATTGATGTAAAAGGACAATAGTCAGATTTATATATTTTAAAAAAGACAGTCTATCTTACAATAAAAAGGAAAGTATTTTGCTAACAAAAATCTCTGTTTAGAATAAGGTGCCCTTAAAGCATGAGCTTAATCAAAAATTTTGTAATAAACCTGTGGCAAATTGCTAGCTTTACATAGCCTACAAATTAGCGCAAACAAAGTTGAATTAACTAAACTAACAAAGTTAAACTTAGTTAAACAAATACAGCATATAAAGGTTTGTGGTACCATGCTTCTCTTTATAAAGGAACATTTTGTATTCTTACAATTTAAATATTTTACAAAACTGGCATACTGTATTTATTCCATTTCAGTGGTACAGAGAGCCTGAACCTATTCTGGCACCAGTTCCCATAAAATATAAACCAACTTCTGGTGATGAATGTTAGGATCTATGATTACAGGCAAGTTTTTAAATAAAAGTAGTGTGACTCAGGGGCCATGGGCCTGTGTGTATTCATGCTACCCCAGGATGGTTAATGGGAAGATTGAGGCTCATGGTGTTTGCATTTGAGGATGTGGTTGGTTCTAAATTCCTTATTGACAATCCATGGGTCATAACCAGGACATCAAGCCCATAGAGTGAGGACTTATCTAGGAGTGGGGGATGAAAGTGGCACCCTCCTGGGGATCCAGTAGGAGAAGGAGAAGCGAGAAGGAGAGAGAAAAGAAACCTGATACCTACACGGTTTTATTCAGGGACTGCTACCGTTATAATAATTATTTATTGACTATTAACCTCCACATAAACATCTGTTTTTATTATGAACTATTTTTTTATTTATCAAGATTTTACACTACACTTTTGCAATTTGGAGTTTTTGAACTTTTGACTTTTTGAGAATAAAAGCACTTTGCACATTTGCACCTCACTCTTGTGGAGCCATTGCCTGGCTCACCTCAAATATGACTTTGACGGTCTCGGACTCAAGGAGTGACGGCAACTGCAGACAACCCAGACTGTCCCACATCCCCATTGGACAGAACAATTATGGCTTCATGCACTTGCACACTTTTAACCTAATATTATGTGTTTATAAGGAAACTGAAGTACACACTCATGATTTAGTTTGTTGTGTAGAGGCTGTGTAAATACCACAGAGATGGTGAACCAGACTGGAAATTGTGCATGCATTGTGGAACTGACAGACAGACATGCTAACCACTTTGCCACTGGGCTGCTCATCGTAAAATGTAGAGTAAAAACTTCAGCTGCAGCTAATAGGGAAAAAAATTATACAACAGTCTTCACAAGAAAAAAATCTTTATTTGGCAGCATTAAATTCTGCTCATAGGAATGAACTTAATTAACTGATAAGAATGCGTCAAACCCTATGATGCTGAAATATAAAGTGCAACAGATTGGAACTCAAAGAATGGGCTGTGTTGTGTAGTCAACTTTACTTACATATTGGGAACAATAATGAAACTTTGGCTGAAACAGTGCAAGCTCACATCAAATTTACAATGAACACATCACAGTAAATGCAACATACAGGGCCTATACTGTAAAAGGTATTCACCACCTTTGAGGTTTTCATATTTTATTGTTACACAACATTGAATCACACTGGATTTCATTTGGCTTTTTTTGAAATTGATCAACAGAAAAACACTAATGTCAATGTGAAAACAGATCTCTGTAAATTTGTTTAATTTACTTATGAATATAAAACACAAAATAATTGATCATATAACTCACCTGAATCATCACTGGTATATCCAATTGATTTTGTGAAAAAAGAGCTTCTGTAGCATTTCCTTGTATTCACATTTTAAACATAAACACGTTGCCTGAGTTTGTAACATAACAAAGATAACAGATCCAAACAATCAAAAGAGGAAATTTTTATATGTCATTACAGCATGCATGTTTATAGCCAGGTACATAATATTTATGTGACTGCTGCTGTGCCTTTTTAACTGGAACATCTTTAGTGTTGTACTGACATGGGAATCGGCTTTTGAAAGGACAAATGCTTGTCTCGGAGTTACCGCATAAGAGTCCATGCTGATAAAAAAAGCACAGAAGGTTCCTTCTCAATGGAACATAACTATGCAATGGCACCTGCTCCTAGTTAGTATATCCAACTTAATGTAACTGCAATGTTATTAAATTATTATTTTCTGGCTAACAATATGAACATCACAAGATTAAATGCTATATGTCTGCATGTTTCATTTCAGGAACTTAATAACTCATGTACCACAAATATGAAAAAACTTTTGGAAACAAAACAATGATGAAAGTTCACTTGGAAAACACAGATCAAATATGGTTATTTTATAATATTAAATGTAAAAAAACAGGTTATCTGAAACTGTTGGCATACTGGCATAACAAAGTTAACAGACTTACCTTTGTAATTATAAAATAATGCTTCCAATTAAATTTTACTGTCTTTGTCCAGTTTTGATACTTTTGTTATTTAATGTTTTTTAATGATACTTCTTACTTTGTCATACTCGATTATTAGAAGTGGAAATAGAGAAGTGGAATACATGTCACCGATTGCTGATAAACTAACAGTAAGTAGATTTACCAATCAATGCAATACTTTTGAATTTTGGGAGAAGAACTAATTGTAGTATAAATACTACTCATCTGGACGGTCTAACTTGTGGTGAATCAGTATCATGGCCTAATCTACACTATGAAGTGAAGACAAAAGAGCACTCCAAGCAGCTCTGTGAAAAGGTGATTGAAAAGCATGAGTCAGGGGAAGGAGGTAAGAAAATATCCAAGGACGTCCACAAACAGTACAAATCGGGCAAAAAGAAGATTAGTGACTGACCTATGAGAACTCTGAAGTAATTACAAACTATGGTGGTTGTGATTGGAAAGGCTGTCTATATAACAACTTCTGCACACATACTTTACCAGTTGCAGCTTTATGGGTAGAGTGGCAAAGAGAAAGCCACTGTTAAAATAAATGCACATCTCAGACAGAACTTTCCACAACATGGGAGTCATTTGGAAGTCAGTTGGAAGAAGGTTCTATGGCCTGGTTAAAGCAAAGTTCAGCTTTTTGGCCCTCAGACTATACACCATGTATGATGTAAGCCAAACACTGCACATTATCAATATACACCATCCACACAGTAAAGCACTGTGGTGACAGCATCATGCTGTGGGAATGCTGTTCTGCAGCAGTATCTGGAAAGCTTGTGAGGGCAGAGGGTAAAATGAATGCAACAAAACAGAGAGAAGTCCGGGAGGAAAACCTGAGGCAGTCTGCAGGAAACCTGCGCCTTGGGAAAAGATTTGATTTACAATGAGACAACAGCTCCAAGCATAAAGCCAATCCTACTCAGGAATGGCTTAAAAATAACAATGTGAATGTCCTGGAGTGGCCAAGACAGAGTACAGATCTGAATCCAATTCAGAATTTGTGTCTGGACTTGAAAAAGCTGTTCGCTCATGATTCCCATGTAACCTAATAGAGCTTGAGCAGTTTTCCAAAAAACAATGGGGGAAAATGGCAATGTACAGATGTACAAAGCTGATAAAGACCTGTGTACATAGACTAAAGAGATGGCTGCCAATAGTTCAGCTAATAAATACTGACTTAAAGGCAGAGAATATTTATGAGCTAGGTTACTTTGTGTTTTATATTTGTAATTAATTTGGACCACTTTGCAGAGATCTCTTTTCATTTTGACATTAAAGGGTGTTTTTCTGTTGATCATTGTCGAAAAAGCCAAAATAAATCCAGTACAGATTAGTGTTAATATATAGTAAAATGTGTAAAACTTCCCAGGGTGTGAACATTTTTAGGCCCTATGTTTTCTTATATACTATATTACAATATATGACTATATATATATATATATATATATATATATATATATATATATATATATATATATATATATATATATATTTATATATATATATATATTGTTACAAACTCCACACAGAGTGATAGCAAGGTTTGGGGCAGCCACCTGTATAATTGGTATCCTGGCTACAAAGTCAAGAAATGAATACAGCACTGATGTGCACAAAACCGAGTCCAAAACAGAACTGAGGGAATAGGGAAAAAGTGGAGGCTTTTAAAGGGGAAGACAGGAAGTGAGATCAAAGGGGTGGGGCTCATGAAGGTCTTCAGCCATAGGCTCAAGCCTGGATGTGACATCACAGGGGCCGGAGCTGGCAAGGTCTTCTTCCATAGGCTCAGTCCTAGAAGTGATGTCAAGAGGGCCAGGTGGAATCTCCTGTGAATGGTCTGCAGGAAAGGAAGAAAAAGAAAAAGAGTCAGTGCACTCTGCCACATCCCGGTATGACTCGAAACTGCCCTTACTCAAGCCCTTTAGCTGCCTCCCATGCGCACGTGTGACTATATATATGATATGATATATATATGAAACAATCATGCCTTTTTCTACAAGAGTGCCTACCTTTTGCTTTCTTAGGCCAATGACCAGCTTCTTGTTTTTGCTGACCTTAAGGATTAAAATGTTGTCCTGGCACCACTGATTGAATCAAAAAGAGATTGAATCTAAAAATATAACACAAATATAATAGAAACAAAAAACTCACAAGTGCACTCACAATATGTTTTATCTGAGAAGGCAGGACACAATACTGAATTAAAAGCCAGTGCATTTGTTAAAGAATGCACTCAAACATTGCAACTTATACACAGAGCCTAGCAACCTCACATCAGCTGGATATACTCAAGATCTCCTTCTTTCAGTCGCAACCCAGAGGTCATGATCATAAGCAATGATAAAGTTATAGACAGCCTAGAGAATTAAATGTTTGGTCCAAAGGACTTAACTTGTGCTTCACCACTACAGTCTGAACTCAAACTCTTCCACTTCTACACTTTCCTCAACAGGAAAATACATTGTTTTTCTGGGAGAGAACAATGACTTCAGATTTGGAGATGCCAATTCTCATCCAAACAGCAGCACATTCCATCATTGCTGGGGACTAGGCCTTTGATGTTTGAATCATCAGTAAATTTAAAGGTGTAGCTGGAGCTGTGGTGGGCCACATAACCAGAGAAAAACAAGGAATAAAACAGGGGGTATTAGCACATTGCCCTTTTGGGTGGCTGTGCTGAGTATCAGTGTAGAGACCAATGCAAACACACTCAGGTCTGCCAGTTATTAAGTACCAATTAAGTGTTAAGTGTTGTTACCAATTAAGTATTAAGTGGCGGAGTGGTGGCTTTGAGGCTAGGGATCTGCATTGGTAATCGGAAGGTTGCCGGTTTGAATCCTGTAAATGCCAATAGGGACTCTGCTCTGTTGGGCTCTTGAGCAAGGCCCTTAACATACAATTGCTGAGCGCTTTGAGTAGTGAGAAAAGCGCTATATAAATGCAAAGAATTATTAATTATTATTACCAAATTATGAAAATGTGTAAGTGTGATTACAGCAAAGAGTAGAAAAACACCTCTAGATGAATCCATTGATTTTATAATGAAAACAAAAGTTAAATAATACTAAAAATTCTATTATGATGATATGCTAACATTTACTTAGATATTGGGTACAATAAAACAAACAAAAATAAAGTATAAGACTCACAATGATTCATGTAAATATTTATTTGCAGTCTCTTTAAAATGGCTCCAGGTAGACAAATTCCTCAAGGTGACATTATTATGCTGGCATTTACTGCCAAGTGACACAATCAGATAAGCTTTCTTTAGGAGAAGCAAATATTGACGAGCTTTTGCTCACACTAAGACTGAT
Organism: Erpetoichthys calabaricus; assembly: GCF_900747795.2. NCBI lineage: Eukaryota > Metazoa > Chordata > Cladistia > Polypteriformes > Polypteridae > Erpetoichthys > Erpetoichthys calabaricus. Next base: position 43,669,557 of record NC_041406.2, read on the forward strand.
AAAAGGTGCAAGCTAATCTTTCATAGCAGATCCTGAGGTTTTCTACAGATGTAGGAATAAATTCCCATGGCAGTAAATCCAGCACTGAATTTCTCACTCCGGTAGCACGTTTGTTTAGCATAACTCAAGTAAGGTTAATACAAATACTTTTAAGAAACATACACTCCTTCTAAAGTTAAAGATGTGATGGTAGGGATGTTTAATGTAGACATCTGCTTTGTCTCATACTTAATGTTGTAGCTTTAAATCCTTAATTACTAAACATTATCACTTATTCTCTTTATAATTACAAATACATTACATGTCAAATTAAAAGGTGCAAAATATTCAAGACACACTGTTTTTAAAATAATATACAAGATTATTCTGTTAAACTGTGGAAGAGCCCAAATGGAAAAACAGATAACTGGGTTGAAGTTTAGTGACTCTTATTCCCAGATATGTGGATAGCTTGAATCAATTGCATTTATTATCAGCCTTGTAAATGTCTTTCAGAATGCGCTATAATGTTATTATCTAATTGAATTAAACATTATATAATAAAAGCATTAAATACCAGAAAATTATTACAGTTCATTTAAGTTTTAGAAATACAATTTCTTGTTTATCCAAAAACAAATACTACATTAAAGGAAAACACAACAGCCATATATTTATGTTGTACACATATTTCCTATCCATTTTATTGACATTTTATCAGCTGGCCGGGACGCCCCTTCACCACATCTGCCATGGGGACAAGGGTGGGAAGCCCAGTATCATCCCCTGAACGCTAGATGGCAGCCTCCCTGGGTTGCAGCGGTGCCTCAGACTCCCCCAGGGCTTCATGGGGGTTGGAGTTCTGTGAAGCTCTGTGGAGTTCTGCAGGCACATCCAGGGGGTACTGCAACAGGAGCTGCTGGCCCCTTTTGGACACTGGTTTCGCCTTACCCGGAAGTGCAGCCGGATGTCAGCAATCAAACACCTGGAGCACTTCTGGGTACCCAATAAAAGGGAGCCAGCGACCACCACTCAGCGGCCAGAGTCGGGTGGAAGGAGGACAAAGCTGTGGAGGAGTGGTGGTGAAAGAGAGAGAGAGAGGAGTGTGGTGATTCAGTGTTTAGTGCTTGGGACTGTGTTGTGGCTGGAGGGATTACGAGGAAGACGTGCCCTCCAGCTGAAGAAAAATAAAAGTCTTTTTATTTTATACATATCTCCCGTGTCAAGTCTGTGCCAGATCGGGCGCAATATAACACCTTTCTTACAGAGCTTACTTAATATTACATACTGTTTATTTCCTTAAAAACTGAATTTATACGAAAGAGTCTATCTATTAAATCAATTTTGTTCAATTCAGGATCATGGGAGCCATTGCCTATACCAGCAGCATTAGGCCCAAGACAGGACCCAACCCTGGATTGGATGCCTTTCAGCTTTAGGGCTGTAATCACTGGAAAGCAAGACAAATGCAAAGTTAGTTCACCTCCAGGGTGAACCCCATTTAATGAAAAAGTGTGAAATGGCCATGTATCACATAATGTATGCCAGTCATGTGCTGCTCAGAACAGAAGCATCACCTCATTTTGTTAAGAGTCCAGGAAAGAATAGCTTCTTCCTGTGGTCATTGGATTTATATAATGAAGAGCCCAGAAGACGAAGGACTTCCTTCAGTGGGAAGGAATCAATCTCAGTCAGTTTCCTCCACTTTGGGCAGCTGCTCAACTATTACCTGAATAGAAAAAGCCATCTTCATCAGATTTGAAGGTGCTGGTTATCATCCCATCTGCACCCCATTTAGTTGTGTATGTAAGATCTAAATCTAATGAAGCCAAAAGGGCATCAACACCTGCAAATAGCAGAACTGCTATCCTTAGCTCCACAAACTGGGTAGTGCCCAATTCTCAGAAAAAGAGAAATACAATTATAAGCTTTATTATTGGCAGACTACCATGACCCCAAAGAAAACTTGCACAAATTTTCCATGGAAAGAATGGAATTCATATTGTACCTCCTGAATCCTCCTGAAGGTACAACTATTGTGTGAAGTCTTCATTTCTCTATACTGGCATGAACTTTGCCAGGTAGGATGAGGATTGTGATGCTTTATGTATTGAAACACATCTCCAATCCATCTTTTTCAAAATGGGAACCAGTACTCTAATCTGTCAGTTTCAAGCGAAAGCAACTATTTGTCAAATGACAATAAAGGGACATTTGAATCAAAAACACCCACAATATCTACTACGTTCTGCATCTCAAGACAGATCTCCTTCCCCTCTGAAGTCTTGCCACTAGGTAGCTTTTAAATCATTGCAGCAACCTCAGCAACAGAGATAGACTCAACACCACTTAATGCTTCTCGAACTTACTCCACTGAGAGGGGTGTATCTGCTTGGTTTAGGAGTTCCTCAGACTGCTTTTTCCATCACTTATCTGCATTTGAGGACAATGTTTCCCCACCTTTGCTGAGAATAGTCTGGGTGACATTTCTGAGTCATCAAGTTTTTTGCCAGAACCCCTTCTAGGACATCCCAAAATAATTCTAAATTATCTCATCAACATTGAACCACATGTACATATTCCTGTTAGCCAGTGCTGAAGCTGCTGCATTTTTAGTGTGCCACTACTTCTAAATCAAATCGTAAGATCATCTTGCCAACTTTATATGATTGGCCGCTTTCTTCAACTTGACTGTTTCTTTTAGCACTGGTACCTGCCCACATGCACTAGAGTTACCATAAAAAGAGACACCAAAAAGCTTTTGGCCACAGCCTATTTCAGTTCCTTCTAGTAATGATGTCTTGATTCCTAAGACACTTTAGCACCAGGTAAACTTATGAACATCCTTAATTTTCAAATGTGGCACATGTTATTGACAGTACATGACTAGCATCAAAATCCTATAGCAATTCAACACTTGGGTTCAGATCAGGCAAGCCTCCAACTGTGTTCCACCAGATATACCCCAATGTCACTTCCCCCCATGTGAGGACTGAAAACTCTCAGTTTCAGAGGCAGCAGATGGCACCTTTTTGAGCACCAAATCCAGGATTTCTAAAAATGCCAAATACTTTAATTAGAATAGTGTAGGTACATACATGCAAGAGTCAAAGTTTACCTTGAAAAAGTGAAACATTTTTTGGGTCACTGCAAGAAGTGTATCAAGTGTAAAGAATGGCATGATGAAAAGAAAACGATTCTTAGTCTCTGATGATTCTTCATCTTTGGATTATTTAATATAGTCTCAAAAATTTTCATTCAACTCTGGTAATTATATACAGATGTACAGTATATGCTGTACGATTCTTAGAGAAAAAATCAGTTCAAACATGCAGCTTCAACTTACAAAAGTAAAATGGGAAGTGAAAAACCTAGAAAGTTCTGTCAGTTTTGTTAGTAACAGATAAAAGAGGAATAAAGCAGCTTTAAATAAAAAAGAATTGTAAAGCATCTGTGTATATAGAGGATAGAGATGTAGCACATTTTTCCAATATACGGTGCAACATACTGTATAACCCAGAAAACAACAAACAGCAATATGCAGCTTAATGTGGGAAAGAACTAACAGTCAACAATCCCCTAAAATGTCAGAGAGCAGTTGGTCAGACAGGGTGCTTTTATCTATTCCTAACACATTCTGCTTGTGCTAGCATTTTGCTCTTCATTTGTATGCAGCTAAATCACATAGCAGAGAATAAGGTACCACAGCAATAATTTGTGTCTCTGGTTGTTAGAATTTCTGTATTATGACATAGACATTATAATCGCAGCATTTGATCATGTCAGATCCATGTTACAAACTACCACAAAGCCTTTTCACTGTCGTTATTTGATCCTACCACAAAGTGATGCTTCTAACTACCACAAATGGAATCAGTTAGTCATTTCCACTGGTGCCCCATCAGTGTGAATCAGGATGTGACTCTGTCTGTGTGTTTTCTGAAGTTTTCATTGATCTGTTTGTTTTGGTAGCATCCAATGGTAGGCTGCTGTCATGCCACTTTGCCAGAATCTGCAGTCAAAATACTTTAGCAAGTGACTTTAACATTGTTGATTAACCAATTTGTGGCATCATTAGCAACTTTTAAGATGCATATTTTATTTAATACATTTAATTGTGCAGTTATGAGTAATCAAACATTCTTTGGGGCTGAGGCAGAAGCATTGTAAGGCTGTGATATTTAGCATCTGAAGGTAGGAAGCAATCAGCAAAAGAAAAGGTGTAAAATGCAACAATTTTCTGGAGGTTAAGAAAGAAGAGCTGTACCAAAGAAGTCAAAGTCAAAGCGAACTTTATTGTCATCTCAACCATATACAAGTATACAGACAGACGAAATTGCGAAGTTCAGGGTCCACAGTGTAACAACATGAAGTGCAAATAATAAAATAAAAATAAATTAAAAATAGAATTAAAATTAAAATTAAAAATTAAAACACAAACAAGACCAGACATTGTGCAAAGACAAGACAAAGAAGTAGCAGCAATATTGACGTGTAGTAAGCAATATGAACATTGATGCAATGTATGGTATTTGCAATCTAGATACATAAATATAGTCAACAGATATGTAATATAATAAATAAATAAATACATAATAGATATCGATAATACATAAATTATCAGTATATGATAATAGTTGTTTAAGACATGTGTAAACAATGACAGGTCAGAATGTTTCACATCAGAAGGATAACAAGAGTGTCAAAATACTTAAAGGTCAGCATGAGATTTTCAGTTCTTTTCTACATGCACACTTGTCTTTGCAGGACAGTGGCTCGCTTGTATAAAAGTTCTGTTTTTAGAGGTGGTTGAGGCCGTGTGGAAGATCCCAGGGGGCAGCATGGTGTTAAGGAGTCTGACAGCTTGGGGGTAAAAACTATCCTGCAGCCTGGCAGATCTGGCTCTGATGCTGCAGTATCTTCTCTTGGATGGCAAAAGTGTGAAAAGTCCATGTGAAGGGTGTAAGGGGTGCTGCACAATGCTGCAGGCCTTGGGGACACTGCGTTTGTAAAATATGTCCTGTAGTGAAGGGAGAGGCACCCTTATAATGTTCTCTGCTGTCTTCACTATCCTTTGCAGGCACTTGCAGTCGGATATGTTGCAGTTGCCATACCAGACAGTGATGCAGCTGGTCAGAACACTCTCAATGGTGCCTCTGTAGAACATGGTGAGGATGGAAGGGGGAAGACTTGCTCGCATCAGCCGCCTCAGGAAGTGTAGTCTGCTGGGCTTTCTTGATTAGTGATGAGGTGTTATACATTCACGTAAGTTCCTCAGTTATGTGCACACAGAGGAACTTGGTACTCCTAACAGTCTCCACATCTAAACCGTTGATGCTGAGTGGGATGTGGCCAGGATGTGATTTTCTGAAGTCCACGATTATCTCTTTTGTCTTGTCGACATTGAGAGATAGATTGTTGTCTTCACACCATGCAGACAGCCATTCCACCTTATCTCTGTATGCTGTTTCATCATCCCTGCTTATCAGTTTTTCAATTTTCTTATTGTATAGAAGAGATATACCATTCACTTATTTTTTTAGAATAGTCTGATTTCTTGGTAAAGCTACAACATTTCGTCAATAGTGGCTTGTGGCTGAATGATTCTGTCACCTGTTGGTTCTTATCATAGGTGAATTTTACAAAGTCTAGGCTTAGAGAAATGAATACAGTGCACATAAACAAGAGTGAGTAAGATCAATAAGGTAACTGTGGTTGGAACATACCTGGGGACAGCGGGAAGTTTGGGAAAACATCAGCCATCCCATTTGTTCTGAGCTGGTGAAAGAATATACATTCTTGGGAAACCAAGAGCCACAGGGGATGCAGATTTCAGTACTCAAAATAACTGAATCAAGAAATCTATCTAACCACACCAGTAGATGCCTAGATGAGGCTGAACAATGTCCATCTCCTGACTGCACATCTAAACAAACTAAATAAATGTAACATTACTGTCTAGTAGGAAATTCCAACATGCTATGACAAAGCTTATCTAAACTCTATTTGTTGTTGTTATGACATACAATGATACAAAGGTTAAAATCCACCCATCCATCCATTATCCAATCTGCTATATCCTAACTACAGGGTCACGGGGGTCTGCTGGAGCCAATCCCAGCCAACACAGGGCGCAAGGCAGGAAAGAAACCCCGGGCAGGGTGCCAGCCCACCGCAGACAAAGGTTAAAATGACAGTAAGATATCACAGAAGACAGAGGTACTTCTCAAACATATAGAGCCTAGTTGCTGTGCTGGCCTACGTGTGTATGTGTGTTTTTCTGTCTCCACTGTCACAGCATTCATTAGCACGTGCAAAATATTTATTAAGCGTTAGCTATCTTTTGCTATTGAGCTCAAGAATGGATAACAGCAATTTTCATTTTTTATCTGCTCTCATCATCATCTTTTTTTAGTTTCTTTTGTTCTCTCCCTGAAACCCCAGCAACAGTTTAAGACACACAGACTGGAGAAATTGGGAGCAGGTATTTCAGAATGAAGACTTTCGGCTATAGCCTTTGCAACACAGGATTTCGCTGCTTTTCATACACACCTTTCAACGATGTGTATTTTTGTTTGAAAATCATGTCTGGCCCTATGAGACTAAGTCAACAATGCACTTTAAAAAAAATAAACAAAGGTGACTTCCATGTTTTATTTGAACTTGTTACACATTCTGCCTGTTCCCATTGGTAATAACTATCTTATCTGTATTTTAGTTTGAGATGGCTAACACACTTCCCTTTGTGTTTCTCCACACCAAAGTAATCCCAAGGAAGCTGAGCACTGTGTAAATACAAAAATAAAACTCACAAGGGATGAAGAAAGGTAGAAACTCAAAATATCAGAGCAAAACACATACAAACACATTTTAGTCATTGCCTAAAATCTATCCTGGGATTGGGGTGTCATTCTACTGGGCCATCAGATTAAAGCCTCATCTAACAACATCTGAAGTTCCCCAAGTCTCAACTGGTCTTTTAATAGGCTAGACATCCAAGACAGCTTCAGGATGATCTTTCCCTGGCTACTCCACTATACTGGGATATATCTACTTACCTGCTGACATGTGTCTAGGGGCATGCATCCTATTAAAGTATCTCAATGATTTACTGTAACTTCAGCTTTCCAAAACAAACAAGAGACTCAAAGTTTGAAATATAAAACTAGAATAATGTCAGCATAGGGTACATCCACAGTTCTTGAGGCTGATCCTCCAATTAGCTGTGAATCACCCAATCTCACTGAAAATCCTTGGGTACTGTTGGTTTGACTTTGTGTTGAATGAGCGGTTGCTCATGGAGTCCCGAATGAGGCACATTACCTGCATTGTGAGGGAGCATCAGTTACGTCACTACGGCCATGTGGAGTGTTTCCAAGAGGGTGATCCAGCAGCAGATAGAGGGTCATTTCTGAAGGGTGGGACTGGACCGTGTGTCTGCCTGGGGGGTTGCCAACTGGGATTCCGAGTTGTTTCGTCGTGCAATGGGGGCGGCAATGCACTGTACCAGTGCATGCTCCCCAACTTGACTTAACTTGATAGGGTACATCACACCATTCTAAAACATTTTAAATGGGCCACTCTCTACAACAGAGAGATCACATCACGAAATAAGATGAATCCTAGTTAACATAAATTCAGCTCAAATTGAATATCTGAATGCAATTATTAGTAACACATGGAACAATAACTAATTTGTCTTAGCTTTGATTTGCATATACTAGATATTATATTGTTGCCTTTTGATGAGTTTGCACAGAACTGTTCACATTTTGATCAGTATTTAAAAGCTTCACATAATATGGAAAAAATGTGTGCAGATGTCTACACACTCTTTATATCTTCTGATGTCTGAGAGAAATTAAAGAACAGGTTGCCTAACATAATTAAAATACATGCAATCGATTTTAAAAGATTAACTCTCTTGGGTAGAATATGCTTGAGGTAATTTATAGGGAATATCAAACCACTCTGCTACCTAAAAACCACTTCGGCATAAGAAGAATGGTAAAGATTTACATTTAATGTTATTTATTTAAACCTTTTATAGAGAAGTGCAAATATTAATTTGAATTTTAACTAACTATCTTGACCCCATACACATTGCACAGTTTTAGTTACAAATTCAAAAATGTGTGCTATTTATAAATATTCTGTAATTAAAAACAGAAACGTGTCATTCTTTGGTGGTCTTAGTAGCCCAAAGGGACTAAATTCTTTTAAATCAATAATGTTAGATAATGTGGCCTAATATTTTTAATTAAAGTACTTAACTTAAACACTGAGAAACGTGATCAGATCTCAGGGGTAATCTTTGATTACTCGGAAGATTAAAAATGCACAGGAATTTGAGAAATGCAAATAGCTTTTCTATCTAAAAAGGTAATTAAGAAGGCACAGATTGGACTTTTCCCTTAGGATCTCTAATGTAATAGGAACAAAAAGGGTAGTAGTGTTTCACTCAATATAGAAGGTGTGAAAGCTAGGCTTCTGTACAGTCATTAGTTATAAGTGAAATAAAAGTCAAACCTCAAAGACTGCTTCCATGCTAATGTGATTATTGCAATTTAAACAATTAATGGCATTGGGTATACATTTTTTAAAATCAAAACATATCTTCAAAGTATATGTAAAGAGTTTGGAATACCTAAGTAAATATATTTATGTATATATCAATCATGGTCTTTGTTAATAAGCAACAATATTATGTTTTTTAGATTAAGAAAAATTCAAAAGCCATTTTTCCAGTAAGTATTGGAAATCTGTGTATTTTTCTTCTGAGTAATATGTATTAAGCTTTTGATTTGAAAACCATATCAAAGGTGACTGACAGAAATTTTTTACCAGCCATTGAACTTATGCGTACTCTTAATTTATAAAAGATTTTATTTTTTGGTAAAAACAAGCATATAATTCATGCCATAACTTCCATGTCATATTCTGAAAAAGAGAGCTCTAGATGAGCAGATGTTTGTGAAAAATCTAAAATGTTTTCCCAGACAGCATCCTAAGTGTTCTCTTTATGCAATCAGGTAATTACTATTAACCTTTTTCATTGTCACTCCTAAAGTTAATACATTTCAAAAGGTAAATGCACTTTTGCATTGGGTTACCAATGAAACTTGAGTGCAACCAAAATTTTACCATATATCTGTCTACAGATAGATAGATAGATAGATAGATAGATAGATAGATAGATAGATAGATAGATAGATAGATAGATAGATACTTTATTAATCCCAAGGGGAAATTCACATACTCCAGCAGCAGCGTACTGATAAAAAACAATATTAAATTAAAGAATGATAAAAATGCAGGTAAAACAGACAATAACTTTGTATAATCTTAACGTTTACCCCCAAGGGTGGAATTGAGTCACATAGTGTGGGGGAGGAACAATCTCAGTGACAGCAGTCTGTTGCTGAAGCTGCTCCTCTGTCTGGAGATGATATTGTTCAGTGGATGCAGTGGATTTTCCATAATTGACAGGAGCCTGCTCAGTGCCCATCACTCTGCCATGGATGTCAAACTGTCCAGCTCCGTGCCTACAATAGAGCCTGCCTTCCTCACCAGTTTGTCCACGCATGAGGCGTCCCTCTTCTTTATGCTGCCTCCCCAGCACACCACCGTGTAGAAGAGGGTGCTTGCCACAACCGTCTGATAGAATATCTGCAGTATCTTATTGCGGATGTTGAAAAGACACCAGCCTTCTAAGGAAGTATAGTCGGCTCTGTCCTCTCTTGCACAGTATTGGCAGTCCAGTCCAATTTATCATCCAGCTGCACTCCCAGGTATTTATAGGTCTGCACCCTCTGCACACAGTCACCTCTGATGATCACGGGGTCCATGAAGGGGCCAGGTTCTCCTAAAATCCACCACCAGCTCCTTGGTTTTGCTGGTGTTCAGGTGTAGGTGGTTTGAGTCGCACCATTTAACAAAGTCCTTGATTAGGTCCCTATACTCCTCCTCCTGCCCACTCTTGATGCAGCCCACGATAGCAGTGTTGTCAGTGAATTTTTGCATGTGGCAGGACTCCGAGTTGTATTGGAAGTCCAAAGTATATATCAATTATCAATACACCCTATAACTACAGAATCATCTGAGAATTATTGCAAGTGACATGACCTTGTGTTATATTTGTAGTTGGAGTTGTACAGAGTAAAGAGAAATGGGGACAGGCCTTTTCCTTGTGGTGTTCCAGTGTTACTCACAGCTGTATCAGAAACACAGTCCTTGAGTCTCATAAACTGCTGTCTGTCCTACAGATGGTCCATTATCTGGGGCACCAAAGGCTCAACCTCCTGCATAACTCTGAGTTTACCCCTTAACACGGAAGGCTGGATGGTATTGAAAGCACTGGTGAAATCAAAAAAAGCAATCACAGTGCTACCAACTTTGTCCAGGTGAGAATAAACCTTGTGGAGAAGATAGATAATTGCTTTCTCCACTCCAATCTTGATTAAATAGGAAACTGCAGTAGGTCTATGTGGTCTACCACAAGAGGACTCATATAGTATAGAATAGTCTAGAACCATTCTCTCAAAAGTCTTCATGATGTGAGAAATACTGTAAGTGCTACTGCTCTGAAGTCATTAGGTGAAGAAGCACACAACAATGCAGGATGTTTTCCACAGCTGCAGCACTTTAAAGTGAAATTAAAAGTCATATGATGATTTAAAGTTTAATATAAGCCACATCATATAATCATATAATTATTATATATTCACGTAATTTCAGAATAAAATTTATCAAAATACAAAAAATAACAAGATTTTAGCTACGTTTTTGCTATTTCTGAAACCATAAGGCATTTCTGTTAAGCTTCAAGACTGCTGCTAGTTGAGTAGAAAAGTGTGCTGGATAAAGTTCCTGCACCAGTTGCTGTTGCTTTGGCCAAATGACAGTAGGCAAAACACAATAAAAATGTCAATTTTCTCAATAATTCACTCACAAATTTAAACTGAAAAGAGCAAATAAATAGTATTTCTTTAATAGGGATACTAGTTGAAATATGAATTTGCTTTTGGGGGATTCAACTAGGAGCATTTCTTTTTTACAGTACTGTGGTGTTTATTTTGTATTCATGAGGAAACAGTTGTTACAACTGCTGGTTGCATTCCATAAAAATCAAAACAGAGGAAATGTAATGCAATCTAAGGCACAAACACTAAAAGTCAGGACATATTCTATCATAGTTCAAGGGAGACCAATACATTCAAAGTTGCTAACAAAACCAAAACATTAAGATGAGTTCAAAAACTTGCCAATTATTTTATACTGAAGTTCAGATGCAACTTCATATTTTTAGACATTCAAGTGTCATATTGTCCATACAAGACGATCCTAGCAATAAATACTGTATAAATGGCAGTGCTTATGAAAAGCAAACATACAAAATGCCAGAAATTGTGTTTCACCAAAGTAATGACAACCATATAAAGTTCTAATATAATTCTCTTTAAGCCTTCATTTTATCTTACTCCTAACGCTAAGGTTTTTTTTTTAGCATTGCTTTATATTTCCTGGCACACAAGAGAGGAGAAACCATAAAAACCAAAAGGTAACACAAATTCTTTATAAATGAAAAAACTGATTATTCAATAAAAAGAATAACAAAAGAGTGTTCAAAAGAGCAAAAAGGAGTTGCCCTTTTAGACAATCCTTCTTCTTCTTCTTCTTTTGGTTGCTCCTGTTAGGGGTTGCCACAGCAGATCATCTTCTTCCATATCGTCCTGTCCTCTATATCTTGCTCTGTTACACCCATCACCTGCATATACACTCTCACCACATCCATAAAACTTTGCTTAGGCCTACCTCTTTTCCTCTTACCTGGCAGCTCTATCTTTAACATCCTAAAATGAACAAATCACAACACACATTTCAAATTACTGCAATCCAAAACTAGAGCAGAAAGTAGGCAAAAACCAGAATATCCAAACTAAAGAGTTACAATACTTGTAAACTCCAAATTACTTTAATGAAAATGCTGCTAAGCCCTCTTCACGGGTAAAACATATAGCCATGAAGAAGGTCTAGGCTACAGTGACATCAAGATGGCACCCACTTGTGGTGTGTCACCCTCAAATACACAGAATAGGGGTACATTTAAAAGATACTTTAAAAAATAATTGAAAAACAACATTGAAAAAACAAACAAGTACAATCCAGTGAGAAAATCCTGGCTGTAACACAACCGTTTTTGTTCTGATTACAGCAACACAAAATGGTGAAAGGTGTATGCAGTTCACAAAATACATAAAATGGCCTTAACAATCTGCCCAAAATAGGCCTCACCCAATGCAGCCGGACCCCAGGCTTTCAGGCTTGACCATATCCAAAATGGGGTACTAGCACTGACAGTTCAAAAAGGCTCTTAAATATTTTAAATACACAAAAATTCCCTTCAAGGGAGAGGCAACTACAAAACCTCTGCCTTAAAAGGACAAAGGCCAGCACAGAATCTTTATAAATGAATAATGTATTTACAAAAATCAAAAAATAGAACAAAAATGCAAAAAAGCCAAAGAAGGGCAAAATCATTTGCTTATAAAGCAAACCAAAGCAAACAAATCCTACCTCACAAACCAACCAGTAGGAAAAATTCAGTAACCAGAAAACAAAACAAACTCTATATGATATTTTAACGGAACTCTTCAGACCTCAATGAACGTTTGAGGGAACTCCTCTCCCCCACCTAAAACTAAAGTTGGACGGCAATCCCTCAATAGTGATGTCATGGTGGGCCCCGCCTCTTGGGCGTCAACCCATAAAACACAAGGAACATAAGTAAACAGTGTAAATGAACAATACATAATTACTAAATAATAAATAAGCACACATCAGTTTTAACACAAGTTACATAATAACAAAAGTTACATGGAAAATAATAGAAAAAACAATATAAATGAAAATAAACATAGCCCAGGGAACAATCCCTGGCTGTGACATATTAATATTCATAAATAACAAAAAGGAAACAACATGACTGCATTAACATATGCATTCTTCATAGAAATTTATAATGCTGATAAGGGCTTTTAGATCTTTTGCTTCAAAAGTACAACCAGGCTGAACATCAGGGTGGGTTAGTAGTTTGATTCCTTCTCTTACTGGACAAGGAATATCTCTCCACTAAGCAAAAAGAAAAACAATTTTAATATACTCAGCAACAAAATATATTCCCTGATTTCAGTTTAGATATGGCACATTAAAGTGGTTCTTTAAATAGAATTAAAAGGAGACAGGAAAATACTGATATTTGGAATAAATTATTAAACATTACCCAAATGAAAATTGCTTTCAAGGATAAAATACATTTTTCACAACTCTTGAAGAGGCTGAGACATTTTTTTGAAAAGTCATATTTTTATCATCAAGGCTTCCACAGAAGTGCAAATTCTGTTATATATTGCTACTAAATAACCAGTGATGCAGTTCTGAATTTCAGTCATTGGTGCGATTTATCCACAAGTCAATTTTTCTTCTCATGTGCAGATTTTTTTTATTTGGATTTTTTGTCTTTTCTCACTTTTTAATTCTGTTTTGTTGAACTATGAAATTGAATTGAGTGTATGTGTTATTACAATATAGTGCTGTAAAGTTATATTTATTACCTCAGATTCCTAGTCGTATTCTTTTTTTTGTGATAAAATGCTGATCTGGACACCTTGATTTTTCAATTATCTATTTAAAATGTAGTACTAGGGTGTTGTACCGTGTTAGCCATTATGAATGTAGAGAAAAGCCAAGCAAAATGACACCTTTTTTGCCTGAAGAAGGGGCCTGAGTTGCCTCGAAAGCTTGCATATTGTAATCTTTCTAGTTAGCCAATAAAAGGTGTCATTTTGCTTGGCTTTTCTCTATTTAAAATGTTATATTTTTCACATTTTCAAACAAAAGACACCTGATATAACCCTATCAAACATTTTCTGACTTCACACTAATACCTTCCTCAGGTAAATAATGGCATGTTGAGAGTTTCACTGAATTATATGTTAAATCATAAATATAATCGCAATGATTGTATTAATAATACAACTGTTTCTGTATTTTTACTGTATATGGATCTGTTATGGATTAACCTTTAAATAGAAAGTTATTATAGCTTTAATATTCATGCAGTCATTGGTAGATTCCTGTATTATTTTGGTGGAAGTGTTTATTTGTTTATTTTTAACATTGCCACAGCAGCTATCAAAGCCTGCGTAAAAGGTATTAAGTCCAGAACTGAGTGAAAATGTAGATGAGATTGAAGTTATTTTTACCTTGCAGTCTGTAAGGTGAATAATGTTTTACTGTGTACTCCAAAAGCATCTCTAGTGACTGCCATAGTTTGCACAAACTATTACAACTTCCATACTTGATCTCTAGTCTACTCCTGCACATGTATTCAGCCACATTAATTGCTTTTCTGAGTTTGCATATGCATTTCTTGTATATTTCCATATCACCTTTTTTCAAAAGGATTGCCAGTCTTCACTGAATTTTGGGTAGTTTATTATTCAACAATGGTATGTTAGTTAGCTGGCAGAGGACATTAGTTGACACTGTGTTCTGCTTTTGACTGGATGCTTCCCTTTCATCTCTATTTTCTGTCTATTTTCTGATTTTTCTTAAGTGAATTATGCCTTTTTGGAGTATAATCGATGGCAGCAGTTCTGCATTCAATAGGCAAATTCTTAATTTACCATCAGAAATTTGGGGGGGTGTTTACAAGTTTATTTTAATCGTGTGTTGAGAATAGGCATATACCAGTAAACCCCCGATTCTCGAAACAATCGCAAATCCAAGAATGGCTCCAAGAATCACTTTCTGTTCCCTCCAATCTTTGGAGGGATGAAAAATCATGGAGGGTGGGTGTGTCCGGAGAAAGTTTTCATTTAATTAAATAAATATATTTGTACTAAAGTTGTTTCTTTTTGGAGCCATAACTCCTTTGGTTCTGGTGTTTCAGAAGGGCGTTGTAGGTGCCTTCGTTCATTGTTTTTATCCATGCGGTCTCGTTTTTGTTTTTCTATGGCTGTGTCGTTAGCTAGAAGTCGTTTGCTGATGGCGGCGGATTCGCGTGCTGAAGTGACCATGGCTTCAGATCTGGGCTTGGAGATCTACATTACTAAACGAAGGTTGTATATGTGGTGGTGTGTATGTTCACGTTCAGGCCGCGGTTGTATTGTGCATGGCTTGCTTCTGGCCTCTGGCATCCGTGGATATATACAACATGGCATGCACGCTTTACCTCAAGTTTAGTTTACAGGTTGTGTTGTGTTGTTTGGGCGCCAGCTGGGTTTGACTCTCGGGCGCTGTGTGCATGCGCTTTCGGCGCGGCTTGCTGGGGCGCTGAGGCGCTGTGCGCGTGCGCTTTCGGCGTCTGGCATCTGTGCATATATATAACCTTCATTTAGTAATATAGATAATGCCATTGTTGCCATGCACATTTAAGTGAATGCAACTGAACTGTTTATTTTATGTATTTAAATGTAGTTACATGGCTTGTAACCAGGTTACAATTTACCTTCTGTTCAGTAATTCCTTCGGACTTCACCCAGATATGACTGCCAATGCAGCCTTCCTGCTGGCTACCTGTATTGGAAAAAAAAAAATTAATTTTATAAGAAGGCAGTCATGAGCCCAGATGACAGTACAGAACATTTCTTTATTTACACAGATCATGCATAAAAGTCCCAGTCCATTGAGTGACCAATTAATCATACAAGTCATTTATTTTTATACTTTTCTACTACCATTACCTTATCTAATACATCATGTCATCTGACTCTTAATATGCGTAGCTTTATTATTTCATCCAATCATCTAGTGACACCAGTATTTTCTGACTCCTTTTGACTCGCCCATTTACCTGAATGCTTAAATAGGGGTGATCTGCGGATTCTTTTATTAAGCTTGGCACCGCTTCATAGGAGGCCTGTTTGGGCTTTCATGTGGTATAACGGGTCTGTGGCTCAGAAAGAACTGCTGTTTGAATAACTAATCGATTGGCTGGCTCATTCTCCGTGGACATGCTCACGCAGTTACAGGGAGTTAGTAGAGTAAATGGGGAAAAACACATCTGCACATGAAGGTGGGGTCTTTCTCAATTGCTTCTTCAGCTTCCTGCAGAATCTTATAAGAATACGGAATCGTACAAGAATAAGCCGGCACAAGATGAGGAAAGAAAAGAATGAACAAAAGAAAAGGAAAAGGGCACAGAGGTTAAAGAACGGAAGAAGAAAGCATGGACCCAAACTAATATAATAATAATAATACATTTTATGTATATAGTGCCTTTCCCATGCTCAAGGCACTTCACAGAGTTTAAGAAAGAACAGCAGGGTATACCTTATATAGCATTGTACTAAACCAGATAAATAAATAAAGAAGAGTAAGATAGTAAATTCAGAGAAAAGCCTAACAGACAACATAATTGATGGTCTAGCACACATACACAGGTTACATGAGCAACTTGACATAAAAGTAAACTGAGAGAAGGGTAATAAAGTCAAGCAGAGATAAAAGCCTTCCTGAACAGATGAGTTTTGAGTTGTTTTTTAAAAGAATGCATGGTGTCAGCTGACCTGATTAATTTTGGTAGGTCATTCCAGAGTCTGGGCACTATACAGCTGAAGGCCCTGCCACCCATGGAGTGTAGATTAGTGTGGGGCACAACAAGATTGCCAGAATCAGAGGACCTTAGTGGGTGGACAGGCACATAGTGATGGAGAAGGTCTCTGATGTAGTTTGGCGCATGGTTGTTTAAGGCTTTGTAGGTTGTTAGTAGAATTTTATATTCAATTCTGTAAAACACAGGGAGCCAGTGAAGGAGGAGCAGGATGGGTGTTATGTGCTCGCTGCTGCTGGTCTATGTAAGGACTCTTGCAGCTGAGTTTTGAATAAGATGGAGCTGTGATATAAGATTAGAAGGGGCACCTGCCAGTAGGGAATTACAATAATCAATGTGGGATGTGATAAAAACATGGACAAGTTTTTTAGTGTTAGAAAAGGAGAGGAAGGAGCAACCATGTGATATGTTACAAAGGTGAAAGTAAGAATGTTTCTTAATGTGATTTATGTGGGCGGAATAAGAAAGGGATGAATTAAAAATGACACCAAGATTCTTTGAAGAGAGGCAGGTCTGATGATATCACTGCCAAGATAGACTGGGAAGGAGCTCATTTTATTAAGATGCACTTTAGTCCCAATTTGCAGGAGTTCAGTTTTGTTGCAATTTAATTTTAAAGAGTTCTGTTCCATCCAGGTTTTAATTTCACTGAGGCAAGTTGTGAGCTGAGAAAGCTCTGATGACGTTCCACTTTTAACATTGAAATAGAGTTGAGTATATAAATGAGTTGCATAAAAATGATAACCCTGTCCAAAGCTAGGAATAATATGGCCAAGGGGAAGCATATAAATACAGAAAAGCAGAGGACTGAGGACAGAGCCCTGTGGAACTCCTTGTATGACTGGCGCTGAGCTGGACCTGCTGTTGCCAAGACTAACAAACTCTTGCCTATCAGTCAGATAGGACTTGAACCACTGCAGGGCAGTGTCAGAGATTCCCAGCATGTTTTCCATTCTGGACAGTAGAATGTCATGTCTGACAGTGTCAATTGCTACACTGAGGTCTAACAGAATTAATATGCAGGTTTGTCTAGAGTCGGCTGCCATAAGCAAATCATTGGTTACCCGTAGCAGAGCAGTTTCACACCTGTGCTGTGCTCTGAAACTAGACTGACAGGGTTCCATCAAATTATTAGAAGTTAAGTAGTTAGTGAGTTGGGAAGCTACAACACACTCAAGAACTTTTGACAGAAAAGGTAAGTGGGAAATAGGCTGAA
Source organism: Erpetoichthys calabaricus (assembly GCF_900747795.2). Lineage (NCBI taxonomy): Eukaryota > Metazoa > Chordata > Cladistia > Polypteriformes > Polypteridae > Erpetoichthys > Erpetoichthys calabaricus. The sequence goes on from NC_041406.2 coordinate 43,687,367, forward strand.
GATTGTCAGCATCAAGACCAGACTTTTTTAACATTGGGGTTACAGAAGCGATTTTAAAAGTGAGCGGCACAAAACCATTGTCAAGGGATGAGTTTATTATTGTTGTAATAGTCGGGATTATGGCATGAAGGCAGGATTTAAGTAGTGTGGTGGGGATGGGGTCCAGTACACAAGTAGTCAGCCTCATCTTACAAAGCAGGTTATTAACAAAAGCAGATGTGACTGGTGAGAACTTAGAGAAGGAGCTGCATGGAGTGGGAAAACAGGGAAAGATATAAACACATGATGTATTTATGTTAGTTGAATTATTTAGATCTTTAGTTTTGTTATGGAAAAAGTGGAGGAATTCCTCACAGACTTCAGTAGAAGAGGTAGTTGGGCCAGATGCGGGTTGGAGTAGTTTATTAACTACAGAGAACAAAACCCTTGGGTTATCATGGCCACTTTCTATTATTCTGCGATAATGGGTGTTCTTGGGAGCAGTTAGTGCTTCTCTGTAAGCTCTTTGGTGGTCAGAGAAAGCCTGGATGTGCACAGTGAGGCCAGACTTACGTGACATTCTCTCAAGGCGTCAGACAGCTGCTTTCATAGATCACAATTTTGAATTAAACCAAGGAGCTGAACGCTTAAAGGAAACCTCCTTATGTTTTAAAGGAGCTGTTTATCTAATGCTGAATGAAGGGCTGTGTTATAGTGGTCAACAAGACTATCTAGTGTTGATGGAATAGGTGAAGACAGTAAAAGATCAGAAATGGATCCAGAAAGGATAGCGGGACGGATATTTTTAAGGTTTTTGAAAGAAATTTGTCATTTACAGGTAAGAGGAGGGAGAGGTAATGAGACAGTGAAAGTACGGCTTTATGGTCAGAGAGTCCCAAAGCAGTGCTGTAAGTGTTGGCAACAGATAGTCCAGATGTACAGATCAGATCCAATATATGACCACCAGAGTGGGTAGGAAAATCAACATGTTGTGTCAAGTCAAAACAGTCCAGGAATTCATTTCTCAGTTTAGATGTGGGGATGTCAATATGGATGTTGAAATCAGCAAGAAGAATGACACTCTGGGAAAAGGAACTTATGTGGGTTAATAGTTCAGTCAGATCAGATATGAAGGATGCATTGTATCCTAGGAGGACGATAAAGAACAATGAGTAAGACAGGTTATTAGTTTAAGAACCAGACACTCAAAAGACAATGGACAGTCAATTGGGATTCTTTTGATGTTTAACTCCACTCTGACAATTACTGCAAGTCCTCCGCCTTGTCTTGAGCTACGTTTCCAGCCTTCACCTAGGAAAAAAACAGAACATTGTTTGAAGCAACAGGAGTTTTTTTGACCTCTTCCTGGGGTTGTCTCTGTATTTCCAGCCCTGTCATCATTAGGATGAGCAGCAAACCATGACACTAAATGTATACTAATTTGCCCCAACTAATTAAATATTTTTACTTCAATAAACTACTGATTAGACCTCAATAAAGCAAAAAATAAAACAATAAAAAGCAGTCCTTCTGTTGCAACAAAACACAAAACTAATTTCTTCCTATAGTTTAACACTCAATTACAATCCCGTTTGGCATTGCACTCTTCTTTCTTTCTGCCACATTTATTTTTGCCTCAAACATGTTCCAGATGCACTTTAATAACAAAATGAACAGTAAAACATTTAAAAGATTTTTTCTTAGCGAGCATCATTTTATATTATATGATAAAGAGACAGTGACACAGTTAAACTGGATTGTTCCTCTATGTTGTCAATAAACTGACAGTACAGCCACATGACCCTAGTGTCTCTGTTATGCAGTTAAAGGCAATTAAACCAAAGAGCACAAATTCTCAGTTTTTTAATTGCATTTTAAAGATTCACTACAGTACATATGTAGAACAAATCACCTGATCACATATTTTAATTTTTTTAAAATCAATTTTAATTTTATTTATGTTTTGAAAGCATTGCACCACCTCCTAGTTAAGGTAAGTGTATTATTTATGAAAAGAACTTGCAGAATGATTTTCCAATTTTGTAATTATGAATTAAACATGCCTATGGTGTAAAGGTTCCCATATTTCATAGTTCATCTATACTGCTGCTGTAAGTTGAAAACTAAAACTTTGACTTTAAAAGGGCCTTTTCACAGTACTCTTTCCTGGTATTTAATTATTATTTATTTCAGTAAAAATTAAAATAGAAATAAATCTCCATTCACTTATTTTCATAACATTTAGCAACTTTGACAATCAAAATGTCCGAGTACAAAGCATGAGTAAGTTGTATCTCTAGGTAGATTAATACTTGTACAGTTACATTTATTTACTTAGAAGAATGTGAATTTCTGTCTAGTTGATAATGGTTCACAGAAGTGTGACTAGCACTTCACTTGCAATGATCATTTTTGTAACCTTGTCCTGTAAAACTTGTTCCCAAACAGTCCTCCAATACTGTTTACTTCATTATGCTGACATGTTTTGTAAGTTGGTTTGGTAAGTAAGTTACATCTAAGTAAATTAATGTAAAACATAAACTAGAAAGGATACCTTGCAAACTGTGAAGTTAGAATTTTCCATTCCATCATAGCAAAAAATGGCCAACATGGAAGCTCCCATTAAAAAAAGACAGAATTCACAAAAGCTAATAATAAAATAAATAATAAATCCTAAATCAGGTGAAAGTGAAACTGAATTCTGCACATTTCAAAACTGTAAAAATGATCTGCTACGATTTTCCTTGATTCCTGTTACTAAAACAGCAGTTTTTCTTAACCAGTATGATGCTTTCTAAGGTGCAGAATCTATTTCTACTGTTATTTTTTACTCTTATTTTCAAATAGTGGAAATTATTTTATTTTTCGCAGCAATAACATTTTTTTTACGGATGCTAAAATTTATAATCATTTGTTTATCGTTCCTATTGCATTACTAGGTAAGGTCAACTGTAAGTGTGCAGTATATGACAGCATGACAAAGCTTCATGCAGTTCATGGTTATCCAAGATTGTGGATTTCCAAAACAATTCTCCTGTGCTTTCTTTTGGTTGACTTCCTGGCTTTAGACTATTTTTCTGACTCTACTTGATGACCAAGTAGAATTTTGTTCTAGCTTTTGCATTTTAATTCTTTAATTTTCTGGTTACGAATATTATCTGCCTATTTACTCTGTTTTATCTCCTGATTACTTTCTTTTCTAGGAATTTGCCAATACCCTTTCTCTGGTAGAACATCAAGTTGTAAAGAAAAATGTACTAAGCCCATAAAAATTTTACAAAGTTGTAAGCATCAAAACTCCTTCAGCTGAGACAAGAAAGTAAATGTCTGAAGAATGGATGCAAAATCTATTTTAAGTGTTTGTTAGGAGATTAATGAACTAAACGAAGTCCATGGCACAACATGGTGTCATTTCTTTCTTCAATAATGTGAATTCTCATGAGTCAATTGTGAAAAGGTCTTACCAGTATTGAATCGATCAGGAGATGCCCTCCACATTTTAGGATAGTTTTTCATTTAAAGAAATGTATCCAATCTGACTTAGTTTGATACATGTACATACATAAACCCATCAGTTATACACATAAAGTGATTAAGCTCAAATATCATGATACATTGATACATAACACTGATTATTATTCACCTCTGTGTTCATTGATAGTCTGTATTAAAAATAGCCTAATTTGTTAAGTACATACGAGAAATAATGTATAGTAACCATGTACATGCAGTACCTTAAATATAATGCTTCTATAAGTCTTGTATCTGGACTTTTTTTACAGACAAAAATAATGAAATTGTCTCCATATTTTTCGTTTTGCTTACCAGAACTTTGAACACTCTTGTACATAATTAGCACAAGCAGGAAACCTTCAGAGCTCTTAGTTAATTTATTTCTGACAGTGAATTGTCATAATGGCCACTTGATTCTGTGAAAAGATGCTGGTGAACTGGAAATAATTAAAAGGCATTCAAGTAATGTTTTCACATATGAAGGACAAAAACTGCAATCTAAAGCTTACTTTTTATTGAAAATCTTGAACAATAACACAAAAGAAAATGTTTCCCACCATAACATTTTTCTTTTTTCCTTCCTTTTAACTGTAGACCTTGTGACAAAAGAATCATTACCATTAGGAATGGCCACTGCAGCCACCACAGTATTGACAAATTGCAATGCTATAACAAATACAGAGACACCCTCGGGGGCAAACAAGAGACAGTTGTCATCATCTGGCAGCAACTCCTGCCCACCAATGGAGACAGAGGAGGAAAAAGCCAAAAGACTGCTCTACTGCTCACTATGCAAGGTAGCTGTCAACTCTGCCTCACAGCTGGAAGCACACAATAGTGGTAAGCTTGGCAAATCTCTTTCCATTTCAGCAATCCTGTCATTACCTTTTCAGAAATAGACTTTTACAGAAACATGATGGAGGAAGGCATATATCTACTTATTATCAGGAAAACCTAATGGAAAATGTGCTCATGTTTGTTATGGGAGATTGCAATATGCACAGAAAGAAATGCCTCATACCTACTGTTAACTTAAGGCATTTTGGGTCTTTCAGTGTTATACAATTGCATTTTTGAAAATTATCAACCTCATTGGTTAATACTACTGATATTTATAAATGAAAAGAGAGCTATAAACAATATAAGGTGTGAGAGATGCAAAAAAGAATTAAGGAGGGTGTAAAATATGTGAGCTTTTTGCTTGAGACAGCTGTTTTGGATATGTTACAAACATGGTTCCATTAATTTGTTTGAATTCTTGGAATTTATAAAGTAACACAAACCTTCATTAAGGAGTATCTCCAGGACACTACCCAGTTCTTCTTACAGATTAATTTTTAAATAAGTTTACAAAAAAACCTGCCTAGGTCCTAATTGGTGAAACAAACATTTAGTTGTTTTTTAAGGACCATAAACACCTAGGTGCAGTGCAGATTATTATTATTATAAACTTATTATTATAATCAGATTTTACTAATTCTTTTGGTGAAGCTGTATTAATGTATTTTATATATTTTCAAGCTTTGATTATTTATTTTTCTCTTTCTGTTTTGTTTAACTATATTGCCATTCTACCTGCCAGTCAAGTGCCTGGACCAGCTGCATTGGTTAGGCAAATAAAGTGAACCCTTGCGGGCACCACATAGGATTTTTCTTTAGTTCTCTTACAAATATAACAACTGTGATTACAAGATTATGTTTTTTTGTTTTCCTACTGTACCACCTGGGACCAGACATTATTATTTCTGGCTAGATCTTTGCAGCTTTTCTCGACATATCTCTTTATAATGTGAATCTTTACTCATAGCCTTTATGCCTTTATGCACCTTTACTTATAGCCTTTATGCATCTTGACAAAAATGTGAGGTATGGCATCATTTTACCTTAACCCATTATTGATGTATTTATAGCCAGAGCTTACATAATACATATTTTATACAGATTTGATTCACTGACTCACATAACACAATAATTTTGTCTTTGAAAGATTTCATAATAAGTCAGGTTTTGCGTAGTTTTGCAACCTAGAGCATCCCCTGTCAGAATACCACAAATCAAGAATTAAAGTGAAGAGGCCATTGTTACAGCCTTCTTTCTAGCCCTCTGAAGCTATGGACTGTCTGATTTAAGATCCGGGTACCAATGTATAAAACAGATGGGCTGCACCTTCCAGATCTAGACCGCTTTAAGGAACTTTGCAATTTTCTTCACCCTAGTATATTTTGGATCTGCTCTTGAATAAACTGGAGGTTTACCTGTAAAACCAAAAAAACTCACTAAAGACTACAGACCTAGGCATTGTTCTGAAAACACACTGGTAATACTCTTTCTACTGATTAATGAATTATATTATTTTGATTCAAGCTAATAAAATATTTTGGTTTTACAAAAATGTGTGTGATTACTGTGCTGCTAAATATAGAACCAGCTAAATATGGATATAATGTACTATCAACTGAAAACGGCTTCATGTAATGTGAGTCGATGAAGAAATCTGTCTTTACGTCAGTGCCAATATACACAGTACTAAGACACAGTGGCTCTTTATTTAATTTAGCCATGGAGTCCCAAATAAAAAGATTTCTGCTTGTAATTTAACAGTGTACATGATTATAAGTTAACAGAATTTAAAGAAAGTATGAGTGTTGAGCTGAGTGCTGAGCACTGTATTCATTTGACTTTGTATTCTTCTGTTTGATGTGTTAACAGGTACTAAGCACAAAACTATGTTGGAAGCTCGAAGTGGCAGTGGAACAATCAAAGCTTTTCCAAGGCTGGGCATTAAAGGAAAAGTTGTTCCTATAAAAGCAATTACTGGTCTGCAAAACAAAACATTTCACTGTGAAATTTGCAATGTTCATGTAAATTCAGAAACACAGCTTAAACAGGTAAGGGTGATATATTTGATATTCCTCCAAAATCTTTTTCCAAAAAATTGCCATTACTTAGAGAATTTTACATTGCTATTATGTACTGTAAATTCAGCTATCTTGAATCATCACATTTTTAATGGCTATTTATGCAAGTAGTTAATGAAGAACCAAGCACAGATCGTTTAATCTTTCTTTTACTTGACAATGTACTGCATTCACCAAGAGAGTAAATCTCATGATTTTATTGTGTAGAAAGATATAAAAATAATTTAAATGCTGTGTAAAACTGTTGGCAATAAGCATACACTTTACAGTTTATTAAACAATTAAGTGGTTTGGCAGGATCATTAACAAGATACAGCAAAAAAGGTAGAACAGGCATCTTTAGGAATGCATAGTACTGTATATACTTAGAAACAGGCACATTTGGGGTGCCATCGATTAAATAACAATAACATGTGACACCCTCCGGATAGTGTAGAGACTTTACAGATCCTGCTGTCATGGCAGACGAGTGTCAGCACTGTGGAGTCAGATGACACAAGAATGTTTGGAGTCATCATTTTTAAAATATAGAATGTTGTAAGATGTTTTGTGGCTAGTAACACAAAAATGAACATCAGCTAACCTGAATTAGCAATACTTTCAACAAAAGATGTTTCACACAATCTCTTGCACTTTTTAAAAGAATTTTTGCATCAATAAATTGTTCTATTATTAAAGCATTCAAGAAGACAGCATTGTAAGGAAAGAATGGCTGGACTTATTTAAAGAACACATTCTAATCAGGACAAGCACATGACATGTTAGATATACAGTAGGTGATTGACAAGGATAGGTCACCTTGGCAGGGGGCTGTGACATTGCAATATTTTATAGGCTTCCATTTAGATGCTAAGGTGTGCAACCTGCCACTCACTGTAGCTATTAAACTAGAGGTCAAAGTGCAGCATGCTGGGGAGGTTTAGATTACCTAAAGAGAAAGTGGCACAGAAGCCTGTCCTGATGTATTTTGGAAAATGACCCTATGTTTAAAAAAATGGCAGTGAGTCAGTTAGAGAATAAAAGAAAGAAAAAAAAAAGCTGTGTTTTGCTGACTCAGGAGTTTTTATGACTTTAAGTAGAAGCTGAGCAACAAAAAATCATGTTGCATTTTATTTCAGTGGAATATGTCACTTTATGAAGCTTGCACATTATATAATGAAAGATTAAATCTTAATTGATTATCGCAGCCTTAGCATCTTGTTAAAAGTAATTTATTTAATAAAATCATGTTTATGTTTAATGACTTAATTTTTTGCAAAGCATATTAACATTGTTGTGTGCTGTTAGTTGTTTTAATATCATTTTAAAGCATGAAAGTGACTGTTAACTTTTAATTTCAATACTCCCCCAGAATATGTGCATATAGTGTATTTCCAAAACACTTAAAGGCATTCATTCTCACAATTCTGTCATTTGTTATATTGTTGCTTTGAGCTGCATTCTTTTTCATTCAGAATCCACTTTGTGATTATAAACTTTAAAAAAAGGTGCTAGACTGTTTGCTAGAAGACAGCCACAACAGCAGTATTAGGTGCTTACAGCATAACAGTTCTACAATAAAGTATTTCTCAAAAAAATGAAAAGAGCAGAGTTTCCTCAAGGATTTCTTGTTTCCTCTTTAAATCTAAAGGCACAAAGTTAGGTTGATTGGCACTTCTGTAATCTTACCAGTAAGTGTGACTGTTGGTTGTGTGCTTAAATAAGGTTGGTTCCCATTATGAAATTTGAGTGGCACTAAGGCTTCATTTGTTGCCATATGATGTGTAAAAAGAACAAGAAACAGATGAAGTAGAGTTGTGATGCCATTTGGGAAAACCTCCATTTACTGTTTTGTCATTGAGAAAGAGTGTAATCTGCACAAACACACTGTTGACAGCACTTATTTAGGATTGTTTCTCATCTTGTCAAAGATAGCCAAGGTTTGGACTCTGGTATGTCAGGGATGGAGTGAGGATGGGGTGATAGATCTTCTTCCAGGCCAGTGACTTCCAGATTGGGCAGGAAACAGACAAACACCCAAGTAGATTTTCTTAAGATGCTGAAGATTTCCTTCTATAGCTGAAAAGACATGCAGATTAGGTTGATTAACAACTCTCAACTGGCATGATGTTAAGGTAGTATCACTGTGTGAGTGTGCATACCTTTCAATGAAGTGCAGGTTTAACTCCTTTCTTTTATCTGATGCCACCATAATATTCTCCACCACTGGTGACCCTACTTTGGAATATGTAGGCTTATAAAATGAAAATGTACAAGTCACTAAGCATCCTACAAAGTTTTGCCTCCAGCTATAATTCTGCATTGTAGATATGTGGAATAATAAGTGATCTGATATTCTAAATAAGACAGACATTTGACCATACCAAAATGGTTGACATTCTACATTTAATTAAATAAAGTAAAGCGCATAGACCTTTCAGGCCTACCTTTATTGGTTAGCGAAATGTTTTGTTCTTCTGGGGTTGCAAACTCACTTTTATCCCTTTTGAAAGCAAACAAACCCTTTTCCTCATACCTCACATTTTATTTCTCATAACTGCCCACTGTTTGTTCAACCTTTGTTTTAGCTCAAATAATGACTGATGATCATTGGCTTAAGGTGGCCCTTATTGAATTGAGGCAAATGTTGTCTTTAAAGTATAATACCGGTTCCACTTTGGGATGGTGTGCTCTTCACTACTGACATGGAGATATTTTGGTCATTTTTTTGGCTCCTAATGGCCTCACTCTCTCCCCGTCTCTATGACTTCCAAAGTAAACCCCTTCATGGGCAAAACTTTTGCAGTCAAGGTTTAACACTCAGTCCCACTCTGGAAGCCTCGTTACTGTCAGTGAGTTCCTCTTTATGTTTCTCCTGAAAAAGCCCTCATTGGTTCTCTCCTCTACCCCTGAACAACTTTGCCATGTACTATCCCTTGTCCTAGCGAACCACAGTTAAGAGAAAACGTGATAAAACTGACCAGTGAATTGGAGATCCACATCTGTGGAATGTGCTTTTTGTTAAAACAAGTAATTTCAAAGTGGTTCATGATAAGAAAAACAACTTAAGTACACTTGTGCATTTAATAATAACAGATTAAATAAAAGTAAATAGAACTTTAAGTGTCAAGGGGCCGAATATTAAACGTAATGAATTGTTAATGCCAAGTGATAAAAGTTCATCTTTAAGTTTCTTTTGAAATCAGCTAGTGTTGCATTAGCCCTAAAGGTCTCTTCTGGAAGCTTGTTTCAGAGGTGGGAACCAAAAGAGCAGAAGGTCTGGTTGCCCGCAATAAGGATTCCTACAGAGATTAAATTTGCAAAAAAGTCATATCCAGGACCTGGATATGAAAAAGAAAGAAAAATCATTGTTAAAAATGGGATGAGCTCTGAATCAGAAAGTGAATAAATGCAAAACACCACAACCCAAAATGTTAATTCAATTCTTATAGCTTTATAGCTAATGATGTGAATGCAGCAGTGATGAGGTCATATGGAGTGACTTGCTGTTGTCAGGAATTGGCATTAGGACCCAACAAGAATATGGCCATAACCATGAAAAATCACAGAATTTTGAAATGGTGGCAATTGAGGCAGACAAAAATACACAAAATTGTGGTGTGAGATCATCAAAAAGTAACAAATTACTTACTAATACAAAATAGGTGGATATATGAAGTTTAGATATCCAAAACCAGTAAATTCTTAACAGTAAGGAGATTCATTAATAGGAAAACCTGAAGGTTAGATGATGTATATCTGAGAAAAGCTACTAACGTGTATTCAGGGAGAAAGGCTGGTAACATAGATTCATTAGTCTTTTATAATGTCAGTGTAAAGATGACTGAATTAGAGTAAATGTCTGTGCTATTTAAGAACAAACTATACACTCTGAATGGTCATCATTAAGAGACCAGAAAATGTAATAATTATAATATTCAAGCCATCATAATGTGAACACATGTACTAACTTCCCTGTTTCATTCATGAACTGAGCTAGTTTAAGTTTTAAGTGCCAGAGTAAAATTAAATATTGCAGATGGCTGATATTAAGACCTTAAAGTGAAGGTATAGTAGAGTGTCAAATATGACCAAAATATTTGCAACAAGAAAGAACAAAGGAATAAAGTGATTCTTAATATTAAACTTGGTAACTCTAAACTTTCTTATCTTGCAAGGAGTATGCATAAAACTTTCTTAAGATTTTTTGTTATAAATGACAGTGCACACTACATAGCAAAGTCAATGCTGTTGGCTGTTGATATTGTTTTCTGCTGCATATTTCCATTACTGCAGTGGATGTTCTTTAGCATTTCTTAAGGTGATGTAATAAAAATTGAGGAGCTGTTTGATTTTAAAGTATTTGATATAACAAACATAACTTAAAAAAATAAATGTACAGTAACTCATGCAATAACTGTGTGTAGTTTTAGATTAAATATGCTTGCAGTATTTATGAAATTTCTCTTTCCTACAGCATATTAGTAGCAGGAGGCATAAAGACAGAGCTGCTGGAAAACCACCTAAGCCCAAATACAGTCCATATAACAAAGCCCAAAGAAGAACCACTGCACAAACGGTAAGGGCACCTCTTTTCTTCTATTAAAAAGTCTGGTCATTTTAAGTTTTAAATAATCATCCCATTGAATGTATAATTAATAATGGTGTGTTTTTTTTTTGCAAAGATGTCCTAGTGTTGAAGCATGGAATGAAATATTACAAATATAATTATAAGAAGGTACATTGATTTTGGTTTAAAGAGAAACAACATACACAACCTACAGCCAACTACTGTACTTCTATATCTGGGCAATGTTTCCTTCAATTTTAGCATAGTTTGTTTAAATTATAATATTTTTCTTTCATGACATGTTACCATGTGGTAACATTTAATGTGTTTTTTTAATAATAAATTATATATGTTTTACTTTTGTTTAATAGATGTTTTCATTATTAATGCAACTCAAGGTTTCCAATTTGTGGATTCAACATACATTGTTTCAGTTCACAGAAAGAAAAACAGATATGATACTTCATACTTTTTGCAAATTTGGTGATGTTACAAGTGGCATTATTCAGGAATCGGTGCTGGAGCAACTACTTTTTAAATTTAAACTGGTGATTTATGCTAACAAAGTCAGTATCAGTAACAACTATGTTAAGAACTGGAAATACCCTACAGCAGGGATCTCCAACTCCAGTTCTGGAGAGCTACTGTGGCTGCAGGTTTTCATTCTAACCCTTTTCTTATTTAGTGACCAGATTTTGCTGCTATTTAACTCTTTGCCTTAATTTTAATTGATGCACAACTTAAAACTCAGGCTCCTTAATTATTTATTTTTTCCTTAATTAGCAACCAAACAATATTAAGACACAAAATGTACCAACACATAAGCAACAACCTGCGTCCATCGCACGACTGAAAATAAAGAAAGGTGAAGGCCTCAGTAATGTTGATCTGCTCAGGTCCACAAAACATTTTGACAGTACTCTTAAAAAAAGAAAATCAACAGTTTTGGAAATGTCTGCCATGGCAGAATGAGCACCATGGAATTAAATAACGGGTTTAATTAGCAACGAGAATTGGCTTAAAATTAAAAACTGAATGAAGTGAAGCTGGTTGGAGTTTGAGGCCCCAACTTAGTTGCTCATCTTTTGGCTCACTTCATATCAAATTTATGTTTAGATGCTATTTAAGGAAAAAAAGAATCAATTCAGTGGTCAGAGTCTCAAGAAAAGTCAATTAAAATAAAGGGAAATAGTTAATTATCAGCAAAAACTGGTCACTAATTAAGAAAAGAGTTAGAACGAAAACTTGCAACCACAGTAGATCTCCACGACTGGAGTTGGAGACCCCTGCCCTAGAGTTTGCATAATCAAAACTCAGTTAGTAGAGTTTACAGGTTATGAGTTAGGATTTATAAAAAGAATTAATTGTATCCCAGATCCTGCCTGTGTGGTACCGCTTTGAGTAGTGAGTAAAGCACTATATAAATGTAATGAATTACTATTATTATTTTACATTGTTCAGTTTACATGTTTCTTGTTGAGTATTGATGACTGCTGTAATGAAGACTTTCTCTGCGCGAGTCAGATGTTGCTATAATACAAAGTTATTTGTGGGTGGACATTGTGCAGTACTTGATCCACCAGCAGCCAACTTTATCAGAGCAAATAGTGAGAATTTTGTTGAAAGAAAGGTTACGTTTATTTCTTAAGCAAATCCAATTCTGATCCTTAACTCTCTAGTGGCTTTGAGTGTTAGTTTTGTTCCTACTTCATTGTTTACTTTGTGTCCTAAATTGTGCCCTCTCTGAGTACTGCTCTTATTTTTCCAATTCAGAAAGAATCCCTTCTTCTTGAAGGTAAAAGGAAAAACACAAGAGATCAGTTGAATTTCATGGAAAGATCCTAAGAGATGTAAAGTTTAGTGTTGATTAGTGTAATGTTTTACATATATGTTGTAACAATATTAGTTATATTACACAATGATTAGACACTTATATATCTTAAGGACTTACATGGCAATGTGGACTTATCATGGTCCATAACCGGAAGGTGTACAGATGTGATTGCAAAAACTAAGATTTTTTACTTAAGCTTCTCGCAATACTTGTGACACATTATCTGGAATATCATGTGCATACTTGTCCTCTGCAATACAAAAAATAGAGAAAACAGCATTTGAGAAGGCATACAAAAGTGCAACTAGACTTACTGAATGCTAGAATACTAGAGTATGAGCTTGGAGAAAAGATTTAAAGAGTTTAATCTTTTAAGTTTAAACTAATTATTTAAGAAGTGAAGTGATGTAAGTGATTAAAAATATGCAATCATTGTAGTTTTGCATAGTTTTAAAAGTAATATCTCCCAACATATACATTAGTATTTCAGTGACTTAAAGAAATACTCCACACAATAATATTTTTTAAATGTTACTTACCCCATGTAGTTTATAGTGATGGTTGAGAAAAAATATTTATCTCATGTTTTCATGCAGAATGGACATTAGAGAGTTTCTCATAGAATACGCATATATGATTACTAACAATGGTAAACAGCAAACAATATCAAAAACATCATGAAAAATTCTCATGTTACTCGTGTCATATAATCCACATGTCAAGTCATCCAGTCGTATGCACACAAGTTCCCAAACACACTTATTTTTACTAAAATATTGTTAAAATAAACCAGCTCCGGAAAATGCTCTTGTGAATGAAAATGGCATATTCTCAAATGCAAACAAGCATTTGAATTGTAGACCTTTCTCCTGTAGTTAAATTAATATTCATATTCACAACTGAAGCACCTCGATTATTTTATGGTGGTCTGTGAAACTGCACAGGTGAATTCACTGTCTGCTTGTTGAAGCATCCTAGATTTGCCCAAACACGGGGCATATTCTCTACCTGATGTTACCACTTGTTTTTCTTTAACTTTTAATTGTTAGTTGTACGCATCTCTCAGTGAACTTTGCACTGTTGATATTGCATAAACTGCAGTGTTAGGAAATGAATAAGCTGGTACTGTATTGGGCTTGACTCATGACTATTGGTGGGAGTCTTCAATTCAGTTGCTTTCTGCAATGTAAATTGCTGATGCAGGATAATGTTAATTATTCAGTAATCATTTGGAAAGGTTGTTTTATCATTACTTTACGTATATAAATCAGTATCTTTAGGTTTTAAAGTCATCAGATAATGGACATTTGCATTATAACTGACAGTTTACTTCACTACAATACATTTGAAATGTTGGTTGTGAGTTTAGCATCATATTGTTGTTGAATTGTCCCAGTAATTGATGTACCAAATTCTGCATCAGTTTAGTTTGTGCAATCAACAAATACTTGAACTAATTAAGGGCTCAGATGAATCATAAATGAAAATTTCCCAGTAATTTTTATTAATTTCTCCTATACAGATAGCTTATAATTAGCCCATAATTTCAGTAATTACTCATTTGTGTCAGTTGTCAAATGATTACAGATGACTGGGTACCTACAAGGCATTGCAAGGACATTTCTTGAGTAAGATTCATATGTAAGGTACTAAAATAATACTGAGCATGTTTATAACAAAAATTGCATTTATTTTTAAAAGTTTATACCGTAGAAGGAAATTATCTGACAATTGAAATATACTGTATAGTAGTCTTTGGTCCTCATTTAATAATAAATAATGAATTCATCCTTATATAAAGTGTTGCCTGCTGAAAAACCTACTAAAAATTATTAGTGCTGTAGTTGCTGCTACTAGTAATGTGTGTTTTCCAAAACTAAAGTAGGACCATTACAAATATATACACAATAATGAAACTGCATTATCACATTAAATAAAAAAAATTACTCTTATTCTAGTATCCTTTGTTTTCTTTTCTTAATGTTGGAGTCACTAAATGGTTTCACTGAGATGGTTCAGGTGTCTGATACGGATGCCCCCTGCACACCTTCCTGTAGAGGTTTTACGGGCACAACCAGCTGGGAGAAGACCCGGGGAAGACCCATGGCTTGCTGGGAGGATTATATCTCCCAGATGGCCTGGGAACGCTTTGGGATCCCACAGTATGAGTTGGCAGGTGTGGCTGGGGAAAAGAATGTTTGTGCCTGCAACCCAGCTTCAGAAAAGCTGTGGAAAATAAATGAATGACTGAATGAATGAATATTTCGAAAACTGTGCTATAAAAGGCTACAGGCCTACTGGATAATATCCTGGGTTTTTAGTAGCTGCAATAATTAATCAAACTTTTCTTTTTGTCTGTTTATTTTTCTTTATGGATATTCAACCATATCAATCTTTGTTTCTTTTTTTTTGTTTCCTTTTATTTTGTGTTTTAACTAATTATTATTTAATATTAATGCTATGTTTTGACAGTATTTTGCTTTTCTGTGGGAGTCATGATTTTGAGTAGCTGTTGCCAACACATGACAGTTTGTTGTTAGAGGCTTGGCCCTGGAAGTCATGCTGATTGTGTCATTGCAATGACCATATTGAAGTCAATTGTGTATCCTTGTCCAATTTTGTGGATAAGTAACAAAAAAACGTTTTTTGGTATTTAGGAGTGCTTAAAACATATATTACGGTTAAGACTTCTACATGTTTCTTGAATATGAGTTTTGGTTTTGTTTTGGCTTTTCTTATTTTGAATAAACATTTTTCACTTGTGCTTTCCCTTTTGACTATGATTTTTGAGTTTATCATCTCCTGGGGTCTCATGTATGAGCTGTGTGTACACACAAAAATGTTGCGTATGCCCATTTCCATGCTCACTTTGAGATGTATAAAAACTAAACTTGGCATAAACTCCTGTACATATTCACAGCAGCTTCACCCCGTGCTTACTCAAGCTTCTGCCTGGTTTTGCATCCAGCATCAAAGCAGTGTTACTATTTTTGTGTGGTGTTCCTTTCTTTTTCGCATCCATGACGTGGGATTTGTTAAATTCACAGAAATTAACTGCATACCGTTTACAAATTTAATTCATTTGATTGTAATCATTCTGTAACAATATAATGGTGCATGGAATGGCCAAACTATTCCAACTACCATGGCTGCTTTAGCAAGAAAAAGACATCACAAATGGAAGAATTACAAGACAACGCGTATTTATAGATGACTAGCAAAATACCCGCGCTTCGCAGCGGAGAAGTAGTGTGTTAAAGAGGTTATGAAAAAAAAAGGAAACATTTTAAAAATAACGTAACATGATTGTCAATGTAATTGTGTTGTCATTGTTATGAGTGTTGCTGTGTTTTATATATATAAAATACACACACACACACATATAAACATTTATATACATATACATATACACATATATATACATATCTACATATATATATATATATATATATATATACATATACACATCCACATATCAACATATATATATACACACATATATACACACACACACGGTTTATGGCTGATGATTGTTTTACTCTTTTTATGTTTATTTTATTTTATTGTAGAATCATATCTGCGCACAGCAGGGCAGCCGTGGGCGGATGCGTATGGTGTATTGACTCCATGTTATCGTGCATTGTGCTGTCAGTGGTATTTTGATAAAAGAATTTGAACAACATATAAGAAGCGTATAAATTATTAAACAGTAAAACATTAAAATTTAAGAAGTAAAGTTACATTAAGTACTACTGCAGTGCCTTCGGGTATACCTCATTTTTTGTTTGCCCATTACATGCTTAAATGTATAAATTTTTTGGTGCACCTACCCGAGAACACGCGACATATAACAGAGCGTGGGAGAAGCATGGATTTTAAACACGCGTTGAGTTCATCTGCTGGTCTCCCTCGTGGAATAACTGGTAATGTTTGACTAAAATGTACAGCGAGTAAAACGACATTACCTCCTATTTTTTTTTTTACGATCTCTGAGATCTTGCTTTTTTCGGTTCAAGGCTTCATAAGCTCTTTTATGTTGTATGGTGTACTTATCCCAAACCATCATCTTTGAATATTGCAAGACTTTCGCCTTGTATGTAGATCGGGGTAATTACATTCATTGCATTCCTAGTCTGAATCACAATGTGATTGTATGGGTGGTTACCTGGCACTGTAGGGTTGCCACCCGTCCTTTAAAATACGGAATCGTGCCGCGTTTGAGAATGAAATTGCGCGTCCCGTTTTGAATCAATACTGGACGGGATTTATCCCGTATTTTTTTTATCATTTTTTTTTTAAAGCAGCGTCTCATGCAAATCATCCCACACGCATTTTATGAAGATGCCTCCTTTCCTAGTTTTGATTGGGTAATACTTGATGTCATCGTTAGTTTGATTGGTGTTTTTAACTGTCCAGTGAGGAGGGCGTGTCTTTTAAGTACAGTCTGCAAAGTGTTGGCACTGAGATGTGGCGTCAGCGCCATTGTTGAAGCCCCTAACGTTGCGGTCAGCAAGTCGGCTAACATCCGCCATGTGCCGTCTTTCAGTTGCGAGAAGCAGATCATAGAATGGTTGAAACTGTTGCCCCTAACGTTGCGCCACGGCGTGTGGTTCGTTTATACCTCGTGTCTTCTCATTAAACTTTTATCTCGCGAATATGTTATTGCAATCCGCAGCGGGAGCGTTTCTATAAACTTAATTTAAACTTACGTTTTACACCGTGGTTTGTTTCCCTTATGAACATGCTTGTATGCTTAACTCGCTCCGTTCTCAATTATTTAATAAATTTTTTACTCTTCGCTGTTTGCGGCTGTTCCTCCATTTCCCCCTACTTCGTTGTTTTATGTCGCGAATATGTTATTGCAATCCTTAACGGGAGCGTTTCAATAAACTGATTGAAAATAGTTTTGCATTTACCTTTTTAGTAAAAGGCGAGCTTTTAAGCCTGAGAAATCACCGCGTAAATGCACACGTTTAATTGGACATGTGTTAATATGTATGCTTACACAGTATTAAAAGACAGTGAACAACGTCAGTTACCTTTGTTCCCGCGTTTGATAAAAGGTGAGCTTTTAAGCCTGAGAAATCACCCCGTAAATGCACACGTTTAATTGCACATGTGTTAATATGTATGCTTACACAGTATTAAAAGACAGTCAAAAATTAACGTCATTTACCTTCGTTCCCGCGTGTGACTCGTGCTGTAAATCTCTTCCTTGTTTTCAGTTCACGTGATTATGTAGGAGGCGTGATGACGCGATACGTGACTCCGCCTCCTCCATTACAGTGTATGGACAAAAATATGTTCCAGTTATGACCATTACGCTTTGAATTTCGAAATGAAACCTGCCTAACTTTTGTAAGTAAGCTGTAAGGAATGAGCCTGCCAAATTTCAGCCTTCCACCTACACGGGAAGTTGGAGAATTAGTGATGAGTCAGTCAGTGAGTGAGTGAGTCAGTCAGTCAGTGAGGACTTTGCCTTTTATTATTATAGATGATGACTGGCTTCTAAGTCGATTTCGATTTCCAAGAGCTATCCTCTTGAAGCTGTGTGCTGAACTAGCACCGGCTTTACAAAGGCATACTTTGAGGAATCGTGCTCTACCTGCAAGTTCTGTCCACTCTTGGGTTTTCAGCCACAGGAGCTTTTCAAAGTGAACTTGCTGACCGATAAGGTATTTTACAATCATCACTGAGTCGCACCGTGGCAGCTGTATAGAAAAGTATTATCTGCATGTCATCCAGATATATAAAATTTCCTTACACTGTGGTTGAATTAGCAAACATAAAAGCACAATTTGAAGCAACGTTTGGTTTTCCAAATATAATTGGATCGGTCAGCTGCACACACATTGCTATTGCAATGGCACTGGGCAAGTTACATCAGCCAGGGATGAATCACCAAAAGAATGAGCTGGCATTACATCACATATAGCTGGAGAACCTATAAAAGCGGCAACTCCACACAGTCGCAGGCGCTTTTTCCAACTAGCGCGTCAAACATCAAGCAGTCCTTTTAAGGACATCGAATTACCTCAAAGAGCCTTGTAAAGAGCAGAGAATCTGTCCATTGTGGCACTCGGTGCTGACGCCACAATATAAAGGCACCTTCAGAGAATAAATTTGCTTATGTAAATAGAAAGCATTTCCACTCTATTAATGTGCTGCTTTATAGTGCAAAAAAAGTATGTTGCATTGTGCAAGCATGTAGCATGCTGCATAATTTGGCACATAATTATGGCTTGCCCATACCTGAACAGATGCAGTACGATGAACCTGATCCACCAAATGATTAGCCAAATCGGACAGCGTTACAGCTTCTTGTGAATGTGATTAGCAGAATGTAAAAACATGAAATGAGATGCAGCATTTATTTTTTTAAACAATTTGTCTAATCTATGGTCAGTATCACATAGTACAGCCCTTTATATTCCTTAGTTCATTGGCCACATCTCTTAACAGCATCCACTATTGCATTTTGTGACTCCAGAACAGCGTCTGTTAGCACGCAGCCAGATGGTTGTCCAGTGGTTTGCGAGGCAGAGGTGTGTGTGCAGCCAGCACCCGAAGATGTTCCGGGCACAGCAGCACCATCACTGCATAGATTCGTGTCCAAGGCCCAGGGGTCAGCTTTTGTAATATTATCTGAAACAGAATATAGAGACGGTGGGCTGCGACTTGCCTTTTTATGTCAACTTTGATGTCTGACCACTTTTTTTTAATTTCAGGCACTGTGCAACTTTCCGAACTTGAAGTTTAGAGTGTCTCCACCATGCTGTATCACTCCATCAATTTTCTCTTGTTGCTTTTGCTACCACTGCTTAAGGCAACAAATAGTAAATCTTTCATTGCTTCCACTTTGCATTTGCTGAAATTCTTCTGTTTTCCACATGCTTTTGCCATTATGCTTTAACAAAACACTGAACAGAAGAAGTTATATATATTGATTTACATATTCAAATATGCAAAATCTGGGGAGGCTTCAGGTGTCAGCTGTAGGAACATGATGTGTGTTAAAATTCATGTTGATTGGGATTTTATAAAGGGGAAGTGCATGGAACTTTGCTTTTGCATAGTTTTATTGATCTGATTTTTTTTTTGTGCTTACACACGTTTCCAGCTTTGTTCATACACTATGTTTTAGTGTGAATTTGGCATTATACATGAGGCCCCTGGTCATTTTTCTTATCAATTGTGTGTGCCATTTTTCCAGTTGTGGCAGAACACTGTGGCATCTTGTCAGTGCTGGTACTAGGTTATTTTGTCCCCTAGCCAAAGCTTATTAGTGTGCCAACTGAGTATTCGGTAGCTAACCCATGATCTGCACCCTAGGCGAATGCCTAATTCACCATAATGGTTATGCCGGCTCTGCACCTAGTTTTTCATTTAATCTTCTTTTTCGCCCCATTTGACAGACCATTCAATTCATCAGGAGAAATTATTATGTAAGAAGTATGTTTAGACAAATTACAATAAATTGTTTTCTATTTAAATCAGTCATAAATTTTAAAATTTGACCTTTTTATCTGTTGTACATTGTATGTGTGTTATAATATATGGGAACTTCATTTTCTGTAAATTTTCAAACTTTATAGTAATCAATGTTACTTATACAACTTGGTACTAATAGGATTCAAAAGGACATTATAAGGAATACTCAGTATATTTATATTAGTAGTTGTTATTTTGCTTTTTCATTTTTTTTAATATATTTACAAAGCAAATATTAGTGTATTTTCAAATGCTGCATACAGATGCTGTAGTTCATGATGTCATCATCATATGGTGGTTCAGTGCACTGTATGTAATTATACTGAATTAAAGGCTTCAGTGCCTCAGAAATTATTACCATATGGTGCACCTGTTGTTTTACTTAAAGAGACTAAGCAAAAAAAGCTCATGTTAGCAATAATCTGAAAAAATAGTTCTACTTGGAACTTTTATATGAAACTTATTATGATAATTTAAAGACTGTAATTGATCTATATGTGTGTTAGCTTTGACATGAGTATGGTGCAACATGCTGTCAGTTCTTTGTTTGGCAAAAAAGTAGACGACTAGCTTGTGTCAAAAATATTAACAATTTATTTTTTTTGAGAAAATAATCAAATTAGTTTAATGATACACCAATCAGTTGGTAGACCGATCAGGGCCGGAGAGCGGAAATGAAAGCTAGAGACCGATAAATACAAAGCAACTTGTTTATTCATTGATGCCTTTCCAAACACTACAAGAATTTTCCTTAAGATATTGTTTAAACTTTATTTCTTTCATCCTTACCATAGATTCGCAACCCAAGTGCTGCACTTAATGAATACCGTTGTGTTTTAATTGCCATAGTCTCACTCCAACAGCATCACAACTCTCTACTAACTTGCATCTACCATTACAGCACTAAGGCAATTTTTCTTAACACCCCTCTCCCCCAACACTATAGGTTTTCTTTGCTATGTTTCCTCATAACCAACAATACAGCCCCTTTCAAAAGAAAAGATGAGAAAGAGAGTTTGTCATACCTGGCTGTCCATTAAACACACACAAACACACATCACTTGCTTTTTCACCCTGTGCAGTTACCAACCTGCAAATGTTAAGTATTCTTTTTCTTCAGTTTGACACCAAACTCACGTCTTGCCAATCTTTTAAATGTCTTATTATTAGCCAAACAGAAATTTTCCCTCAATGTATTAAAGTTTGCTTCTGTTTGCTTTTTAATTTCAGTGCTGCCTTCAACATCAACATCAAGCTGCATTAGCTCTCTACATGATAAGGCACCCACCCTTAATATTGTTAAAGCATCTTCAGCAAAATAACACATAATTTAATCTCATGCAGAACATGCTAAGACTCTGTCTTTTCTATTTATACATCATATGTGGTTCAGTGTGCTTTATTAATAGGCCTACTGTTTTTTAAGGTCATGCTGGTTAAGAATGTTGAACTGAGTGAGAGCCAGAGAAAGAGAGAAAAAAAAAAAACATTGACTAAAACATTATCGGTATCTAAGGTTGGGTGCCATCATGCCAGTTTAATTTTTTTTGTTTCTTTTGTTTTGTTTTTTGCATTATTGAAAGGCCATACTTTTAGTATTCTTCTTATAATATCCAAGAAGGATTGAGTTTTATTTTTAGCGACCGTATCTTTGAATTTGTATGCATGCATCTTCCGACGTCATGTGAATTACAGAGCAGGGTTGTATTAGGATCTCCCTAGTTCGGCCACTGATGGTCAAGTTCTATAAATCTGGGTGAAATTTTATTCACTTCATTTTTTGCCCCTTTAAGGTTTTTTGAAAATATAAAATGAAATTCTTCCATTTATTTTCTGTTTCAATATCATTTTCTAGCTGTTAATTTATTTTACAAGCTCCTGCAATATCAGATGAAATTTTTCATGTTGTCTGAGGTGTTTTCTGTTTTATTGCCACAGATGGGCAACTAAAAGTGCTTGGTTGTCCAAGATTATAGATTCAATTCAAAGAATTGTAATTTCATTAAAGGATCTCATCTATATTACTAAACCACAGTTTAATTTATACACGGACGGCGGACGCACTGACACGCATGCGCACTGTGCCGCAGCGCCCCAGAGTCAAACCCAGTGGCTTCCCAGAGTCGGTAGGTGGCGCCCAAACAACACAACCTGTGAGCTCAATGATTTGTAATACAAAACCAAGCCCGTAGTTCCCAGAGTCAGTGCGTGGCGTCCAAACACCACAACCTGTAAACTACACCTGCTCTAATCCACTGTGCCAGCAGTCAGTGTGTGTAAGTTGGAGTATGCTTCCTAACAGTAAACGACTTCTACCTAACGACACAGCCACAGAACAACAAAGACGAGACTGCATGGATAAAAACAATACACAGAGGCTCCTACAACGCGCTTCAGACACACCAGAAGCAAAGACGTCACGGCTGCACAATGAAAGAGCTCAACTAACGGAAATACAAAACGAGCCCGTATGGATAAACACAATGAACGAATGCACCCACAATGCGTTTCTGACACAGCAGAGGCGAAGTAGTCACGGCTCCAAATGGAAGGAGCTCAACGATTAGTAATACAAACACGAACCCGTATGGCTACGACCTGTAAACGAGCCCGTATGGATAAAAACAATGAACGAAGGCGCCCACACAAAGAAACCGCTTTAGTACAAATAGGTTTATTTAATTAAATGAAAACTTTACCATGGCTATGACCTGTGAACTAAACCTGAGGTAAAGCGTGCACACCAGGTTGTACAGCCGCCCGAACGCGACCGCCCAAACCACCACATATACCACATTCGTTTAGTAATGTAGCCCTCCATGCCCGGATCCGCCGCCATGGTCACTTCAGCACGCGAATCGCCGTCAGCAACCGACTTCTCGCTGACAATACAGCCATAGAAAAACAAAAAAGAGACTGCATGGATAAAAACAATAAACGAAGGCGCCTACAACTGAGTCACAGCTCCAAAAAGAAACCACTTTAGTACAAATATGTTTATTTCATTAAATGAACTTTCCCAGGACGCACCCACCCTCCATGATATTTCATCCCTCCAAGTATCGGAGGGAACAGAAAGTGATTGCCATTCTTGGATTTGCAAATCTTTCGAGAATCGCGGGCTTGCTGGTTAATGACTAAATACAATAAAAATGTGAAACATTGCTGAAAGAGGCAAAGTTCCTTAAAGGTGATTTCATTGCCATGTGCTTTATATAAAAAAGTGACGTGATGTCATGTCTTGTGACCTATGTTGTTATCTCTGAAAAACTAAACACTTTAACAGGAATATGCCCTGGTTAAAGTCAGATAATCAAAATGAAAGATAAAAATGCTTTTTTAGAATTTTTCCACAATACTGAATAAATCCATCCATCCATCCATTTTCTAACCCGCTGAATCCGAACACAGGGTCACGGGGGTCTGCTGGAGCCAATCCCAGCCAACACAGGGCACAAGGCAGGAAACAATCCTGGGCAGGGTGCCAACCCACCGCAGGACACACACAAACACACCCACACACCAAGCACACACTAGGGCCAATTTAGAATCGCCAGTCCACCTAACCTGCATGTCTTTGGACTGTGGGAAGAAACCGGAGCGCCCGGAGGAAACCCACGCAGACACGGGGAGAACATGCAAACTCCACGCAGGGAGGACCCGGGAAGCGAACCCAGGTCCCCAGATCACCCAACTGCGAGGCAGCAGCGCTACCCACTGTGCCACCGTGCCGCCCCCACTGAATAAATCCCCTTTACTTATTACTTTTCACCCAGACTAAATAGTTCCTCAGTCAAGGTGAATTCCAGTTTACTCTATAATTATTCCTCTAGGTGCAAAAGGGGTCTTTCTGCTCTATACATTGTAGTTTCTCAGTGTATAACACGCCCAAACTTCCTTGTACTCAAAGCAACAAAATTTCTTTTTCTTGGTCAGATATTAGAAGTAAGTTTCCATTTACAAGACTACTTTTTGCTCTTAAATTGGTAGATGTTATCTTTGTTCATTTTCCCATGAAACATTAATCTTTTTTGTTAGCTCTTTCCGTATTAAATTGCCTTTTTGTTATTTTTGCCATTACACTTTAAATTGATCTGCTGTTCCTTTTTCCATTAAGCTCGGAACCTAACTTACAAATAATTTGTGTTTTGTTGAGCTAAAAACAACTATCTGTTTTCTTTCTAACCCCAGTGTTTTTCTTTCTTTAAAAGCCTTTCCTGAATGATTAAGCATTCTTTTCCCTCATCATGTGCTATTTTCCTAATATTTACCTCATTCAGTCTACCAGCTATATATGGCTGACCCTTATTGTTCTAAACACAAATGCAAACCTTTACCATATTATTCATAAAGTACTTCTGATTACAGTAAGGAGAGTTTCACCTTGTCATGTGCCTGCTATAAATTGTGGCCATAATGCTACAGTTATGAAGCCTGAAGCATTACTGGGGTCTCTGATGCACAGCTAAATACATTATCAATGCACTTACCATAAACATGAAAATGTAGACAAAATGGACAAAATTGATTCATTAAATATTAAAATAAACAGAAAAGGGTAGAAACATGCATAAAACAGTACCTGATAAAAAGTCAGGCAGAAGAACACTAACTCTATTTAGAGCCTGAAAGAACTAGAATCTCTGCGGTGGGTTGGCACCCTGCCCGGGATTGGTTCCTGCCTTGTGCCCTGTGTTGGCTAAGATTGGCTCCAGCAGACCTCCGTGACCCTGTGTTCGGATTCAGCGGGTTGGATAATAGATGGATGAAGAACTAGAATCTATTCCAACTGCAATTGCCACAACGCTGGATGGGAATTCAGCCTCTTACTGAAGACAGTCACAGCAGGCCTATTGGTTTAGTCTGGTAACCTGTTAAAGATGATGCGGCAGCATCCACGAAGAAGAATAAAATGCAAGTAAACATGCTTCACACATGAACAGCCAGACGCTTGCTGCTGTCTTTATTTAAAAAATGCAATCACATAAGCTCTGATACCAGTTTGAGTTCAGTCATTCTACTATTGATATTTCTTTCCCCAGTTTCCCATATTTTAATAACTGCACCTCCCTTGGCTTTTAGCACAAGTATATTGTAATTTTCAGCCTGAACCTTACATTTCTAATTGCTTCAGATTACTCACTGTGCTCTGTCACCAAGAAAGACAAAATATTTGATAGTGTTTTTAAGATATCCCCTTTATTAAGACTACACACTTCTGAAGCTGACACACTGTCATCACAGTAAAAAACAGCCTGAAATTTACCTTTAATTTCACATCACAAAAAAATATTGTCAGAAATAAAATGGTGCTGCTTCACATATCTTCATCCATGACTAGTACTATATGTATGGACTGTTGAGTCTTTTAATCATACATTGTAAAATTTTGTCAATTAATTCTCTTAAAGTAATAGTCCACGCAAAATTATCATTTTTGTATGTGTGACTCAACACTGTTTTTTTAGTGATGGCCATGAAAAATTTGTAATCTCGTGGTTTTGTAGAGAACATTCTTAACAAAATTCCTATTACAATAGGCTTGAATGGGGACTCCATTTGAACAACACCATGCAATATGAAAACTCCCTCAAAGAATCATATCACATAATCCAAGTATCAAGTATTCCATCATATGCTCACAGGACTTTGTATTTTTGCTAATATATTTTTAAATAAACCTTTTCTGGAAAGCATGTACAAATGAGGTTTTAAATTGAAGACCTGCACACCCCACCATTCATTGGTCAGGAGTCCTGCCCAGTAATAACATGTACATTGGTTACCATGGTGCTTTATGTGATATCCTGCTCAAAGACAATGCATTCACAAATGCTACTTTTGATGTTTTATTTAAAAAAAACTCCCATGCAGGGCTTTGCCATAATCTGTATAGCCCTGTTTGGAAGGTAAATGTTTTACACCAGGAAGTGGAGTAAAGTAATTTTTACTTCAGGATCGCTCATATCAATAACTTTTTACAGACTGCATGTTCACATCTTAGTTAAGATTATGGAGCCTTTTACATTCTATAAACATACTATAAAATTACCCTAAGTAAAACTGATTCAATGCAGTACAATTCCATCCTTTGAGCAATATGAACAGGACTACAGGTCTTTTAGTAATATTTACTTTACCCAACCTCCTGGTGTAAAACTAATCCTGTCTGAAGAGGGATTTAAGCTTGAAAAATTTGTTGTGTCCTGAAGGGAACACAGAAAAGCTAGTATGTAGTGTCAAAGCTTAGGAGCAGCCAACATTTCAATAGCCACCACACAACAACAGCATGCAGTCCATGAGCAAAGAGTGAGAGCAGGCAATAGGTGCCCAGCTAGCCTCAAAATGAAACAGTATCTGAGATTACGAGTTACAGATATGTATGAATATGACCGAATGAAATGAGGGATGGAAAAAATATTTTAAAAGAACCAAGTTATTTTCACAATATCAGGTCATTTCAAAATGTAAATGGTATTGTAAAACAAGGAAAATAAATAAATAAATAAATAAATAAATAAATACAAATTAACAGATTATCTCAGGGAAAATGGGAAAGATGTAAAGTGGACTCACAAGTCTGTCTTTGAAAAATATTTGTATATTTTGCTTAATTTCATGGCTGCTTCCATCCAGGTTAACTTGTGCGTAACTCGGATTAAGTTGAAATCTGAAAAAAGTTTACTAATTTTAATTTTATCTTAGCTTCATTCTTCTTCATGATCTTTAATATTTTGTATCATTTTACAAGGGACATTAAAAAAGTTTCTGCACTTTTTTAAACTCTATTTATTAAGAATTTCAAAAACAAATTACATCACTTTTCTATATTGTCACCTTCCTTTGCGATGCAATTTTCCCAGCGTTGTACCAACTTTTTAATGCTGTCAGCAAAAAATATTTTTGGTTATTATACCTTGTGTCTGCTGATGCACCGCTGCTTTCACATCATCATCACATGGCTGTAACTGGATGTCCAGAGCACTCTGCATCCATCACACTAGTATGGCCATTTTCAAAAATGTCAATCCATTCATAGACGACTCTTATCCCCATACTGGGCACACATGTGGAGATGAATTTGTGCTCCCAGCTCACCTCTGCCCACAAAAAAGTGTATAACAGAACTCTGTTCCTCTTTGGTGCAATTTATAAGTTTCACAGCCATCTTCTCCATGGGGTGACAACTCTTATACTAAACTGCAAGGGCAGCCGGCTTGCCAGACACAACTAGTCACATGACACTCTCAGACACAACCAATTACTACTCCTCCCACCTTCACCATTTCCAACAAAAATATAAAAGTGCGGAAACTTTTTAAACATCCCTTGTAGTTTTTCATCTTGGCTTTGTTGATTATTTTATTTCAGTTTCCTCATTTTTTTCATTAACAGTTTCCTCAACATTTTATTTTTCTTTATGAGAATAACCGTGATGTCAAGCATTGTAGGCTGGGGTCTGAGAGAGATGTGCTCTCTGAAAAGACAGCGTACACTCTAGGGAAAGGACAATAATATGGTCTATGTGTAAACTACTGAGCTATTTACAATCAAATATTCTATATGATTGCTATAATTATAACAGAAATAAATAAAGTGTATATGTTTTTTTATATTTTGTAGGTAAAACTTGCCATTCGGAAGGAACTTGGAAAGCCACTCACGGCAAGAATACTACCAAACCACCTTGCGGCAGCTGCTGCAGCTGCCGCTGCTGCTGTCGGCTCCACCTTTTCTTTGCGTTCAACTCCAACTGGTGCACTTTTTCAGACTCAAGCCCTTCCTCCAGCTTTATTAAGACCTGCTCCTGGACCTATACGAACACCTCATGCTCCTGTTCTTTTTGCTCCATACTGATGTAGTGGCGTACCAACAGGAACACTAAATCTTAAAGAACTGCAATAATTTAAAGTGAACACAGGGAACTATGCAGTGACATTTCTATATATGAATGAAGGGATTCTGGATGTTCAGACTGTAATCTTGTAAAGAATGTAAAGAATCAATAATGCTGTAGAAATGTGTCTCAGAAAACTTACCCTATACAATTGTTAAAGATTTAAAAAGAACCCTTGTATGAATTAATGTCTAGTACTTTATAAAATGGATGTGCAAGGAAAATAGGGCATTAACCCTGCAATGTACAGCAGATAATTAAATGTACTGTATATATGTATAGACCTTTAAATTCCATATGAAAACACTGTGAGAATTTCATTATATTTGATGCCAAGTGTTCAGATACGTAACTTGGAAATAATCATCAGAACATCCTTAACAACATGGAAATTGTAGGAGTGGTAACATTTGTGTGGTGATTGTACAGTATATGTCTTGTTTATGTGTTAAAAATACAAAGTTTAAAATAAAAATACTTACTTTGTTAACTGTTTAAAGAAGAAATCATTGGGTTGGTTTTAACTGCTTCATATTTCTCCAATAAATAAAATGTAAAGTTATTTTTGTCAAACTAGGGAAGAATAAGGTTTATTATGTCCAGCATGTAGGCATTACTTCACATTTTTTCGAAAACTCCATATTCTGAGAGCCTAGGACATTATTTTTTAAAATATATTCAATATTTATATATATATATATATTCATTAAATGTTTATGTTAAGACTTCTGTTACTTTTTAAGACCCCTTACACCCTGAAGAGAGTTAACCCAAAATAAAGCCTTATTATTCAAAAAATTAAAGCAGGACAGTACATTTTTCACTAAAACCTGACAGATAACTTTTTAAATGTGATAGAACCTGTGTTTGTGTCGAATTTAAATGTTTCTTTACTTAGAAACTGCTGCTAAACTAGGAAAAAATATAGGCAGTAATATTTTCAAATTTTTGTTTTTTGAAAAAGTCATATCTCATATACAAGAAATGCTAGGGTAGTTTTTTCACCTCTGAAATGTTTCCAGAAATTGCAACTGTACCTGTCAAAAGTTTCATGTTCATAACAAAAAGAAATAAATAGTTACAGCATTTGGCATCATGTGTCCCCCTCCCCTATCTAAATCCTCTCCAAATGGGGATCCAGATTCAGAACAAATGTATTGCACATAAATCACTGAATCATATAAAAACTGTGAACCCCATCCCCTAATACACTCTTACACCCATGTACTCCCCTACTCCACCTACACTTTTAAATGAAATTATTTAAATTGTTTGCTATTGTTTCAAAAAAGTGTATCATTGGAGACGTTGCTGCCATCTAATAGTGTAAGGTTTGCAAATGTGTGACCTATTGAGTCAGAGCTAATGACCTGGAAATATGAGGTGGTACCTGTCAAAGGTTGCCTCTCGACTCTTCTTATTTGGAGAGTACCTCATGAGTGATGCATCATACAATAATGCGCTTGGACTTGTTTTGATCAGGACAATCTACTGATGTGTCACTTACATTTGCTGTTGTTTTGTGAAGTAATATGCGACAGCACATGAAAAATCCGAAGAGCAATGTAACACTTTTTGCGGTTTTCAGCCTATACCTCACATTTGCTTTGTCGGTGGGAGGGTTC
Source organism: Erpetoichthys calabaricus (assembly GCF_900747795.2). NCBI lineage: Eukaryota > Metazoa > Chordata > Cladistia > Polypteriformes > Polypteridae > Erpetoichthys > Erpetoichthys calabaricus. The sequence goes on from NC_041406.2 coordinate 43,717,173, forward strand.
ATCGCATTGGTTAAAATCTGCTGGTTGGGAATTTTTGATTAATGCATAACATTTAGGTATTCCTTAGACAGAATAATTTCTATGATTTTTTCTAAGATTTTTGTGACAATTTATGATATACCACATGTATGATGTCATACCAGATTAAACATCAATTTTAAATATTGAAACAATTTCATTACTAGGAGTGTGAAGTCAACACCTGTTTCTTGCAAATGAGGCATTGTTTGTGTCTTTGAGGGGCATACTTCACCTGTCTGATATAGTGAGCGATTTTTAAACGATCGCTCAGCCTGGTACCAGGCCTCTCAAGGTATGTGTGATTATCTTGATTAAACAATCTTTTCAACCATCAAATACTTATAACTAAAGTAGATCTGTTTATCTCTAAATTGTATTTTGTGAATTAAATTATGAAATAAAGTCATAGACTATATTTAAATAATGTGCTAGCACCAATTTGTCCACAAGTAAGGTGGATGTCTAGAGATTTTCTTGTGCTTTACAGAAAGAATTTAACCAGCATTTTCAAATTAGCAATAAAAATAGAACCTAAATAAGTTTATTGTCATGTGTATAGCATTCAATAAAATGCTTACCTGCATGTCTCCCACAAACTAGTAACAATAATAAAATAGCATTTTAAAATTTGCTTGAACTAGTTCAGGATTGAGGGAGGTCATAGCCTATTCCCTACAACATTTGGTGCATTCAGAAAATATCCCAGATTAAATTTGTTTCTGTCTGTATCAGAGTCCCTTCAACAAAACAAAGGCTTCACGTTTTGGAGAGTTTATTTTTACACCCTGGCACACTTGCAATCTGTATCCTCCTATTCAGACATTAAGGAATGCATAGCCATTTTTGGAGTATAGGTTTAGTGTGGAATTGTGATTGTGTTATCCTATATTGCCTTCATTTTCCCCAGTTTTGGTCAAGAAATAGCATAAATGTTACTGGGAAAGTTTAATTAAAGAGTAACTAATTCTAGATTTAAAATGGAAAATCTGAACTTCCCATCATTCACTGTTTCAGAACAATATGAAGCAAGCAATTAGGAAAGACATAGGTTTTTATACAATATTGTTTAATAAAGTTAACATTTCTGAAAAAAGCATGACATCCTAATTAGAAGATAAAGATCCTGACCGATCAAAGGACCCATAACATCACTACAAGCCCCATCTCTGACCCTGCTAGGTCATCTGCCATTAACATCCTTAGCATTAGACCTAAGCATCACTCAGCCTGTAAAAATAGTGCTAAAAGCATTAGTCCCGAGTGTCACTTAAGCAACGGTATGGATGCGCCTTGCTTTAGCGTCAGACCCAAGTGTTACCAGGGCAATGGTGTAAACACATCTTCTCCTAGCCTCATAATGGCGTCTTGCAAGAAACGCCTCACATCAGCAGTAATAATGAAGTGAATCTGTCTTCAGGCAGTAAAATTGAAAGCCAAAGTGAAGCCAAAAATGATTCTGGGAATCCGAATATGACACTCATGTCACACGCACGTGTTCATTTTATTTTTATTTTACTCATCATTATCATTATTATCCATCCATCCATCCATTTTCCAACCCGCTGAATCTGAAAACAGGGTCACGGGGGTCTGCTGGAGCCAATCCCAGCCAACACAGGGCACAAGGCAGGAACCAGTCCCGGGCAGGGTGCCAACCCACGGCAGATATCATTATTATATACATCGTTATTATACTTTCTACTCTTCTGAATTTGTACTTTTAGTGTTTTGCACTAAATAGAAAGATGAGATTTAATAAAAAATGTAATTTTTCAAGCCAAAAACTGCAATGCTTTTTTTGAGAAAAAATGTAACACTAAGGAGGTTAATAAAGGGCTTAGCTGCAGGTTGCAAGTTGGAATATTATTCTATAAAATTTATCAGCACAGAAATAACAATGGCATCATAATGACAAGACTTGATCAGCAGGTTGTTATCATTAAAAAATGTAGTTGATATATACATAAAAGAAAGAGTACTGTCTTCAGTGCAGGTAAAGGTTATTGTCGTTTTAAAAAAAACATGAAATTCTAGAGGCTGTCTTAGACATAAACTGCTCAAAAAAATTAAAGGAGCATTTTGAAAACACATCAGATCTCAATGGGAAAAAAATCCTGCTGGATATCCATACTGATATGGACTGGGTAAAATATTAGAAACGAAAAGATGCCACATTGTTTGATGGAAATGAAAATTATCAACCTACAGAGGGCTGAATTCAAAGACACTCCAAAAATTAATGTGAAAAATGATGCGGAAAGCGAGTCCATTTTGCAGAAATTTCATTACGGCAACTCAAAATCGTAATCAGTAGTTTGTATGGCCCCCACGTGCTTGTATGCATGCCTGACAAAGTTGGGGCATGCTCTTAATTAGACAACAGATGGAGTCCTAAGTGATCTCGTCCCAGAATTGAGCTCCTGGACAGTCCGAGGTGCAACCTGGCAGCGTTGGATGGACAGAAACATTATGTCCCAGAGGCATTCTATTGGATTTAGGTCAGGCAAGCGTGGGGGCCAGTCAATGGTATCAATTCCTTCATCCTCCAGGAACTGCCTGCATACTCTCGCCACATGAGGCCGGACATTGTCATGCAGCAGGAGGAACCCAGGACCCACTGCACCAGCATAGGGTCTGACAATGGGTCCAAGGATTTCATCCCGATACCTAATGGCAGTCAAGGTGCCGTTGTCTAGCCTGTAGAGGTCTGTGCTTCCCTCCATGGATATGCCTCCCCAGACAGTCACTGACCCACCACCAAACCGGTCATGCTGAACGATGTTACAAGCAGCATAACGTTCTCCACAGCTTCTCCAGACCCTTTCATGTCTGTCACATGTGCTCAAGGTGAACCTGCTCTCATCTGTGAAAAGTACAGGGCGCTAGTGGTGGACCTGCCATTTCTGGTATTGTATGGCAAATGCCAAACAAGCACCATGGTGCCAGGCAGTGAGCACAGGGCCCACTAGAGGATGTCGGGCCCTCAGGCCACCCTCATAATGTCTGTTTCTGACTGTTTGGTCAGAGACTTTCACACCAGTGGCCTGTTGGAGGTCATTTTGTAGGGCTCTGGCACTGCTCATCCTGTTCCTCCTTGCCCAAAGGAGCAGAAACTGGTCCTGTTGATGGGTTAAGAACCTTCTACAGCTCTGTCCAGCTCTTCTAGAGTAACTGCCTGTCTCCTGGAATCTCCTCCATGCCTTTGAGAATGTGCTGGGAGACACAGCAAACCTTAGGCAATGGCACGTATTGCTGTGCTGTCCTGGAGAAGTTGTACTACCTGTGCAACCTCTGTAGGGTCCTGGTATTGCCTCATGCTACCAGTAGTGACACTGACCATAGCCAAATGCAAAACTAATGAAAAAACAGTCAAAAAAGATGAAGAGGGAAAAATGTCAATGGCCTCCATCTGTTAAATCATTCCTGTTTTGGGGATCATCTCATTGTTGCCCCTCTAGTGCACCTGTTGTTAATTTCATTAACACCAAAGCAGCTGAAACTGATTCACAACCCCCTCTGTTACTTAACTGACAAGATCAATATCCCAGAAGTTTCACTGACTTCAAGCTATACTCTGATTAACAAGTGTTCCTTCCTGGTGTGGCGGAAGTGCTGCCCTTGCACCCAGAAGCACTCCAGGCGTTCCTGGAAGGTCCTTCCTCCACCTTCCCAGATGTGGCAGAAGTGTCGATCTCCTGGGCTCCATGACAGTGGGCTTAAGCCTCCTTGCTCCTTCCCCGTGGTCCCCACAGCATCCAAGGTGGTTGCCCCCTCATGGCCCTGGGGGCGTATAGACCACCTCCCTTTCCATCCAGGCGTCCCGGCTGGGTCTGAACCCCAGCCTCCTGTGACACTATAGAAGTCAATGTCTTTAGTTTGACCCTTGCAAGAGCATGACAGAAGGTGAGAAGATGGGTTCCTCTCTAGCTACAATATTTTAGTTATTGTTAATGGCAGAGGCTAATATTTTACCTTGTACCCTTTTTCCTTTATTTTGTGCCATTTAAATGCAGTTACCAAGTTGGTTCTCCAAATCATGAACCTGCATCTGGCCAGTCTGTCCACAATGCTCCTTCACAAAAAAATTAAATGTTACACTTTTAAGTTGTTTTGGTTTAAATAATGAGATGCTTTAGATAATCAAGATCTGTAAAAAGTGATGCTTCAAAGTTGATGTCTGGATATTAAATAAATAATAATAAGACCTGGCTTTCCCTCCTTCATCTAACTGGTAAAACTGAAACTTTCCTACATCATTTCATGGAAGAAATAAATGATTTTGCTGTTTTTAAAAGTCAAAATTAGAAAAAAATGTAAATGAGCTCTACAGCAAAAGATATAGCAGCAAATAAATCAAATATGCTGGACACACACAGACGTGAGTGAATTATGTTTTTTTATTGCTTTTCAGGGATTAATTGATGAAAGACATTTCTAGCTTAGAGCTGTCCGGGTGTATAGGTTAATTATACATCTTTTATAAACCTTTTGGTAAACTATAAATTAAAAATCACAATTACATCCATATTTTTTTTTTAAAAAGTATACTTAATTGGCATGTATTTCTCATAAATAAATCAGTGGACTATAATTATTTCCTACAAACAGTAAAATTGGGTATAGAAACAAAACTGATTAATGACATTACATTGAAACTATTGGAAAACACAAAATAGGGTAATACTTTAGTTTAGGTATTACACAAATGTCTGTATTACTCTTTTACTCTTATGTAACAAGATATTAAAAAGGATTCTTTTTTCTTAATTACACTGACAAACCATAAGTAAATACGTTATTAATTTCTGTGCAGTGGGGCACATTAAAAGACATTAAAAGATACTCTGGTAAAATTACTTGTAAATATGAAAGAATACTGAAGTATGAAATATTAAGAGAAGTGTGTCTAACTTAAGCCACCTCTGACCGTTTCAAAGTGAAACTATTTAATACTGCACAGATAAAGAACCACATTAAAGATGCTTTGTGTTATCAACACCAGACGAAACCTTTGTTAATGTTACTTAACAGTAAATGAGTATTAGACACATTTTTGCAGTACCTAAATTAAAATAGAATAGACAATGAAGATTTAACTCATTAAGGAAATTTTTAGTTTGTGAATTTCAGTATAAAAATATGTGATTGTTTTATGTATCCTCACTTGACTATCAAGGAAGGAAATACAGCTCCACTTAAAATTCTTAAAATTCTGATTTAGTTTTAATTCTCACCCTAGCTTGGTAAACAACCCATTTTCCTCAAAAATATGTGATTGGAAAGAAGAATCCTCTACCTTGTCTATTTCAGTAAAAGACAAACATAGGTCGACCTGAGTAAAGAGGGAAGTGATGAACTCATTTATTTTTAAATAAACAATATATGAAGCCTGTGAAATTAATCTGATTCAAGAAACATTTAAAGAACTTTGGATGTTAACAAAGCTCCCAGCTTTCTCAGTTTCCCTTTCAGCCAATGAAATAAGACACGCAAAAAATGCTCTTTTAATTTGCTTGTCTCCAATATTAATGATAGTTTATAAACTAATCTTTCTGAACCTGTCCTCATCTAAGCCTCACTACACAGAGATACTGGTGTGATTAAATTGATTGCAACTAGTAAGAAGAGGTCCAAGATGATAATATGCTAAAGAGTAAGATGGCTTTCATGAGAGAAAAATCACATTTTAAATGACATTTTAATCTATGATTAATTGGCTTTAAATTTGATATAGGAACCTGAACCCACATTTTCATGGAGACAGACATTGTTGCATCAAAGCTAAAGGGTCCTGAGATAAATTTCTATTTTATTTACTGTCTACATGAGGTTTAAACATTCTAACATTTAAATTGGGGGTTTTAAGGGATATACCTGTTAATGTTATAAAAAGTGTATACTTGAGTAGGAGCAGATCTGGATCTTATTTGTACTTCAGAGGAACTGGGTGAGCAGTTACATATGGTTGAACAGATCACAGAAACCTCTTTTGTAACAAACAGCCAATAAAATAAAAAACATGGCACCGAAACTGCTTACGTGCCTAAAAGCTACTGTGAAAATCATTGAAGAGCTCATTGAATTTATGCTTCTGACATTGTAGTAAAAATGTGTTTTTACCATTTAGTATCCATTTTATTCCTATCATGACATCAATTTATTTATTATTATTTCAGTTTTCTCTTAGATTTTATAAAATGCTCAAACACCAATGGGGTCACATAAACACATCTCTCTCAGTATGTGCTGTCTAAATTAAGGCTACGAGATATTTTAAATGTGATGTTTGAGTGAGCTATGGAAACGCATCTGCAAGAGATTTTAACACATAAGATGTATTTGTGTTATATTTTAATAAAATGTATGATGTGAGGCTCAGTGACTGTGTGTCAGAAATGGCGGTGTGTAATACTGGAGCACCACAGGGAATTATCCTGTCCCCCTTCTTGTTTACCCTCTACACAACAGACTTCCACTACAATAGCAACGTTTGCCATCTACAGAAATTCTCAGATGACTCCCCCATCATAGGTTGCATTAATAACGGAAACAAGTTGGAGTACACAACATCTTATGAGGACTTTGTCTTGTGGTAAATAGCATGGACAACCACCTGCAACTACATCAGAAAAACAAAAGAGCTGCTGGTGGAATTCTGGTGTGCAAAACATCCTCTGAGACCACTCACCATTCAGAGAGAGGATGTGGAAGTAGTGCAGAGTTACAAGTACCTGGGGGTTCACATAAACGGCAAAATGAACTGGTCAGACAACACAGTGGTGCTATACAAGAAGGGTCTGAGAAGACTGTACTTCCTGAGAAGACCCAGGCCTTTGATGCATTCAGCAAGCCACTGGAAATGTTCTACCAGTCAGCAGTAGCCAGTGTACTGTTGTATGCTCTGGTCTTCTGGTTAAGCAATGCCTGAACAAACTTACAAGCCTGCTCCATCACAAACGCTAACCTGGAAGACACTGGAAGTTGTGGGAAAAAAGGATTGTGGCAAAATTAGATATGATCATGAAAAATCCCCTCCAGGAGGCGCCCTCTTGGAGCACTTTCAGCTACAGACTGATTCCTCTGTGGTGTGCTAAGATCTTTTCATGCCCTGCTATCAGATAATTCAGTGCTTCCTCCTGACAGCTCAAACTAAATGCCTATACTGTATAAATTCATTTTACAACTTCTGCACAATATACAGTAAATTTATTATATCTACATATATGTTTTTTTATTGACTTACTTATTCATTTATCTGTCTATTGACTGATGGTATTATTTGTCCTGTGAGTCTGTATCTTTGTTTTTTATTTTTCTGCTGCTGTATGAAAAGTTTATCTAATTTAATCTAATGTTTTCTGTGATGAGGTTTTACCTAAAGTCGATACACATGTGTACTACATAATTTAACCTATACTATATATAAAAATAATAAATAAAATGTAATATGAAAGCGAACACTAAAACTCTGATTTTGTTTGGAAACCATTAAGATTTTGACTTACACATTTTCTCAAACTTATAATAAATTCTTTCTATTTCTGAGAATTTATTACAATAATTCTAATAGCATATGGAGTCCTTTGTAAAGAAACAACTACAAAAACCGCAAATAACATTTATTAGTATCACACTTACGTTGCTCACAAAACACACATGAAATAAGAAAATAATTTAAAAAAAAATTTCAGTTAGCTGCTTCAGATTAGTGCATTAAATACACTTTTTTCTAGTTGTGTTTTATTTTTTTTAACAAAACACACAGGCCATTAAGCCATACTGTGGATGTCATACACTGTCTGTTTTTCTCCTGTGTAAAACAGTGTGGGTTGTTTTCGTGGTACATCACTAAGTGCACATGGTGGTTCTGCTATTGATGTCTACTTTTAAGCTGATGCAGACTAATGTTATTGGTGATGCCTTGTGTGCCAGTTTTTGTTTTGTAAAAAGCTGCATTTAATCACTTTTTTTCTATCCTTAAATAATTACAATAATGTACTGTGATAAATACATAGACTGTAGTTTTTCAATTGTTTATTTACCTCTCTACAAATCATACAACTTTATTTTATGCACTTCTCCACTGAACTGTGGCCATTGTTCCATGTACATGTTAGTTTTCTCTAAGTCCTTTGAGAAGCTAAAAAATTTTCCAAGGATATACCACTAAATTGATCGAGTGTGCAACCGACTAGCTCTCCTTACCATCCAAAGTTGGCTTCTGCAATGCTGCCTGGATAGACAATGGCTCCCAAGATCCTAAAATTAACTATCCATCCATCCATTTTCCAACCTGCTGAATCCGAACACAGGGTCACGGGGGTTGGATTCAGCAGGTTGGAAAATGGATGGATGGATGGATGGATGGAACTAGATTGATTTATAATTTTAAAAGTTACTTTGAAACTGTTTAAAAATAATTTAGACAAATTATTGTTTTTAAGGGAAAGAGACCTATTTCTGATATTAATTCTGCATATCTGAAGTGCTCATCGAAAATGCTTTAGAAACTCAACAATAAACCAAAACTACATGTATTCACCAAATATACAGTATTTTTTTCTTTGCTTTTCCATAACACTAAAGATGCTGGGCTGACCTGGAGTGATGTGCATGTCCACATGTTACAATGGGGTGTGAGCAAATAATTAACAGCGGCTGTTTGACTCAAGACCCCTATTATCACCTATAATTGGTGGTTAAGGGACATGCCTCAGATTGTCAGCTCTTCTCAACTATTTGGATAGCTATTCCCCCACAACTGTTTTTTACAAAATCCTATGCTATTTGTAGTGTTTGCTTTTTCTATTTTTGCCTCATTTTAGATTTTAGCACTATGACAATTTTTCATCCATTAGAAGCTACAGCATGTGGGCAGGTACTTGAGAGCAAAGCAAACCACACCACAAGATGTTTGTATTTATCCTCCATCAAGCTAGCATTAGAGCTTATTAGTTCTTTTTTTAAGCATAAGAAAGATAATTTATGTTTCAACCTATTGCTACCAACTGTCACACAACATAGCTACATGTTAGTGCCTCCCAAGTAATTTTTTGTTCTTCTTTGCAACTGAGTCATGATGCTAAATAGCACCCGTACTAAGTCTTTATGAGTTAACATTTAACCTAACATGTACACTACAGGTCAACAGTTTTAATACACCTCTGTTTTTACAGTTTTTCTTCAAATTTAATCAGCTGAAATGCAACAGATGACCTAAAATGGTGACAAGGTAAGCAATAAACTACCAGAGGTTGAAATGTATGGGTTAAGTTAGCAAAAACTGAACAAATATATCTGAATATTACAAATAGGCCTTCTTCAAGGAACAACTAATAGGTTGCAACCTACAGATGTTCTGCAGCAATTAAAGTCAATTGAGCCTTACAAGTTGAAGCAAACAATTTGCACAGTTGTCCCAATTTCTATTTATTACTTAAAAACCCTTTGTCTGCCTTAGTGCAGAGTTGGAACAGACTGTGTTACTACACCCTCTGAAGTACTACTTGGACAAAATTCTAATAATAATGGCAAGAGAACAGCAATTAACAAATGAAATGAGACAGAGCATTATTACCCATAGAAGTGTAGGCCTTTCATTAAGAGAAACTGCAAAAAGAAATCAAGGTGTCAGTGAGTACGGTGTCCTACACAATCCAAAGGCAACTGGAAACTAGAAGAAACTCTGATAGGGAGAGACCTGGCAGACCCCAAGTCACAACCTAATCAGATGATGAGTTTCTGAGGGTCACCAGCTTGTGTGACAGGAGCCTCACAGCCCAACAGCTTCAAGCACAGCTTAAGAGTGGTCGAAAAAACAAGTCTCAGTTACTACTATGAAGAGGAGACTTTGTCCAGTCTGCAGTAGTCCATAGCTTGTAATTCAAGGCCCTGTTGCGTCCTTTAATGAATGGCTTTCTTAATGCCATTTGCCCTTTTAAACTGAAGCATAAAGTCTTCTCTTCACAGTAGAAACTGAGACTTGCTTTTATCGTTTTTCCCTGAAGAAGGCCCATTTGTAATATTCTGATATTTCGTTTTTTTCAGTTTTAACTTTAAACCTCTGCCAGTTTACTGCTTACCTTTTCACCATTTTAGGACATTCATTCCATTCAACAATATGAAGAAAACTGGAAAAACTGAGTTGTTCTAAAACTTTTGACTGGTAGTGTACATGTATACATTACTTGAAGAAAACTCATGCACTGCTGGGGAGAACGTGACAGATATTGACCAAGAAGGAAATCAATCCCATGCGTATGTGAAGCAGCAATGAAGTTCTGCTCGAATACTACAAGTTTGATTTTATACTATAATATTAAGAAAAGGTTACTTTTTGACTGCAACGTATACAATATTCATACCACCTTAAGACTCTGTAGAAACACAAGTAAAAACAATGATTTTTGAGAAGTAAATATCTGGTATTGTCAAAATAAATATTGGGCAACACTCTTTTGAAAAATAAAAAATTAACAGAATTCTGCTATTGAATTTAAATTAGTACTTTTTATTGCATAAGAGGTACACATAGTAATTTAAGATTTACGAAGAAGTGTAAAATAATGCACTTTAGAAAATTATTTTAACAATTTTAACTACCTTTGAGTCGATGTTTTTAACCAGATATTTATTTTTTATTTATTACACCTTTATACTTTTAAAGTAAACCTTCATTTGATTACATCTGCTTTCAGTTATTCTAGCTTACATATTTTCACTAAGTCAGATGGGCTGATAACCATAACTTTTCAAATGTTTGATTAATTTTTAATGCAAAACACAGGTTAAAATAGGTGTTTTAAAAACAAAAAGTAACTTACCCATACTTAAGAACTTCACATTAGACTTTGATGCATGATTTGGATTGCTTCAATGTGTATATGCTATTTAAAAAATTCTTTGGATATTTAGTAATACAGTTTGTAAATCATGACCTTATCTGAGGTAATTCTTCATCTATCGCTTTACAGATGTGGTACTGAGCTAAATGTACAGATTTTTCATAACTGTATAAGTTAAACTTCAAGGATTACTTATATTTAAAGAACATTCATCTGCAGAAAATAAAAAAATCCTAAACATAATATTGGAAAGTTCCTCTCAGAATGTCGCATTTTTAGGTGTGTGTGCATATAATGAGAAAGAAAGCACCTTACTGCAATTTTCCATTTCTGTCTGTCTGTTTGACTTCCTGCCTGCATGAAGCAGCTTGGCACTTAGTGGACTGATTTTGTAGAAATTTGGCAGTTATTCTTCACTGATATTTATGGAAAATATCTAATTTTTATTGAGATATCTCAAATATAATATATTATTCAAATATCTGACAGTTCTAAAATCTCCCATTTAAATTTACCCTAAGACCTTTGCTTTAGCTACACATTTTCACATGTATCCTAACTGCCTCTGTTGTTCTATGTGCTGACATTATTTTTTGACTTGATGCTGGTTTCAGTGTGGTAGTTGCGCTTCCCTAACCTGCTGCAATTTGCAAGAAAAGAAAAGTTCACAAAGAAGAAAGTTTCAGGAGAGATGGAAAGCAATGTATAAATTGGTGATGAGCAAAGAAGTACCCGTTTGTCTTGTGTGTAAAGTGCCAGTATTAAAAGTGCACAACTTACATCACCTTTATAAAGTGAAGCATCAAGCTAAATTCACTGAATTGAACCATGAGTAAAAGCAAGCTAAAGTTAAAGAACTTGAAAAAGTCTTTCATCCCCAACATATAATGGTTGGAAAAGACTCAAAAAGATGCAGTAGTAAAAGACAGTTTAATTATCACTGAAAATATTGCTAAAACAGACCTTTCAAAATAGTGTGTACAGAATATTTGTGAGCAAGTTTACTCCAGTTAGAGACAAGAGTTTGCAAATGTCTGTTTAATAAGAAACACAAAATATAGCAAACAAAATATAGGCAGAGCTATGTCATCATGCAGAACAATTTATTGCTTTTTATCTTGCCGTTGATGAAAGTACTGGCATAACCGACACTATTATCAACTTTCATTTGGGTAGTAATACCAGATCTTTCAGTTACTAAAGAGCTTTTGAATAATGCAGCAATGTATTGTACAACTACCAGAAGAGAAATGTTCATGCACCCTTGGAAATGTATGAATAAAATAAAATTTCTATGGCACAAATTAGCGGGGCTTACAACAAACAGTGTACCTGTAATGTTGTCGTGATAAAACTGGGCTTGTTGGACTGGGGAGTCAGAAATTACAGGAAGAGAAATTTGCAGGATCATTGATAACATACCACTACATAATTCATCAAGAGACACTTTGCAGGACGGTTCTCAAAATGGAGCCTTTCATGGACACCCTAAGAAAAACTGCAAAATTCATTAGGGCACGTGGTGTGATCTGCCATCAGATCAGATCTTTGATATTGGCCCTACCGCCGAGCCTTACGACACAGTGTGACGTATTGAAGAGATTTTTTGAGCTGCGTAAAGAAATTAAGTTTTCAGCACAAAACAAGGGAAAGGAGGCCATAGACTGTCACAAGAAAGCTGGCTGTTTGGTGTCCTGTTCCTGTGTGACATAACCAAGGATCTCTGTATGCTAAATATAAGACTGCAGGGGCCCATTCAGGAAATAATAGAGATGCTTCAACAAAAACTGAGACTGTGGGAGCCACAACTACAGCAAGGAATCGTTGCCCATTTACCTGTTTACAAAGCAATCTCTGAGAATTCCACTTCATTCCTACCTTTTGATGAATATGCTGTGAACATTAACTTGGCAATCACTGAAGTTGAATGACAATTCTAAAGCACTGATTTTAAAGCACAGGAGTTTACATTTGATATTTTTGCCAAGCCATTTGCAGTTGCTGCTCAAAAAATTCTAACTGAACTTATAGAGCTGCAATGCAGCAGCTTTCGCTGAGCAAAGTTCACTACTTTTCCAGTGTCTACATCCCTGTCTTCACCTATGGTCATGAGCTGTGAGTAATGAATGAAAGAATGAGATCATGAGTACAAGAAGCAGAAATGAAGTTTCTACGCAGGGTGGCTGGGCTGACACTCTGTGATAGAGTGAGAAGCTCAGTGATTCGAGAGAGGCTCTGAGTAGAGACGCTTCTTTCAGATCAAGAGGAGGCTTTTGAGGTGGTTTGAGTGGGCATGTCAAAGGAATGCCCTTTGGATGGCCCCCTCTTAGAGCTGCTTTGGGCACATCCCACTGGGCGAATGGAGACCCTGATGGTATTCAATCTCTTGGGTGGCTTAGAAACACCACGGAATTCACCAGTAAGACCTGAAATCTGCAGCTGGAGACATGGAAGTAAGGCCTGATCTGCTTAGCCTGCTGTCATCCTGACTGTCTCCAGTAAAAGTCAGTCACTCAGTTATTGTCCAACCCGCTATATCCTAACACAGGGTCACGGGGGTCTGCTGGAGCCAATCCCAGCCAGCACAGGGTGCAATGCAGGAACAAACCCCGGGCAGGGCGCCAGCCCACCGCAGGGCACACACACACACACACACACAAACCAAGCACACACTAGGGACAATTTAGGATCGCCAATGCACCTAACCTGCATGTCTTTGGACTGTGGGAGGAAACTGGAGCACCCGGAGGAAACCCAAGCAGACACGGGGAGAACATGAAAACTCCACGCAGGGAGGACCCAGGGAGGACCTCCTTACTGCAAGGCAGCAGCGCTATCACCTCGCCACCGTGCCGCCCTCCAGTAAAAGTGGTTTAAAGGGCAGGCCTATCCCTGCCTCTGTAACTTTACTGTACTCTACCATACATTATATTACACAGATATACAATATTCATTTTTCCCTCTTTAAAAAATTAAGTCTTTATTCTGGCAGATCACATTATGCTATGCGCTATTTTTAATATCTATGACCTAATAAGAAACTGAATGATACATTTATATAATACTATTTTTTCAAAGAACTGTAGATTGACTTTTACCCTTTGTCAGTAAAGTCAATCAAAATTTGCTAAATGTGGTATGTGAAAAATTACTTAAGAAAATTTTAAACAATATGAGGAAAGAAATAGCAAGTCTTTTGAAATACTTCAAACATTGTCTGTAATTAAAATGACCCTTCAAATGCAATTGAAATCATTCTAGATTGTGGAGCTCATTTAGTGAGTAATGCACTTACTCAACTACTAAGTTAAGTACTAATGATGTGTCAGAACCGATATAATAATGTTAGCTAATTGCAATGCTTATTACCCTGGCCCATTAGGAGGATAAAAAAAAGTCCATTATGAAATATAAAACAAAAATAAATAGTGGCTCATTAATCATAAAATTGAAAATTTAACTGAATTACCATTCACATCATAGGTGTTTTTTGACTGGTCAGTGCATAACAACATAAAACTAATGAGCCCATATTTTAAGTCATAATACCACTGTATTATCTGTGAAAAATTACATTTTATTAGTTGCTGTAATCTGATTTACAATCAAGAAAGCTGGATAGGGTAATTTCTACATTTGGTAGACAAAAAAAAATGTTTTTTTCTTTTTTATATTCTTGCACATAGGTACTTCTTCTCAGGAGCTTTCAGAAATAGTTTTTACCGTTTAAATCATTGTCATTTATTAACTGAACCTCAAAAAACATAAAATGTGAATAGTCTTGCCATCATTGGCTTCAATTTATAATTTTTATCTCAGTAAATTAAATAAACTTAATCACAGCAACCATTAGATTTTAGTCCCTTTAACTTTTTAAAAGACATACGTATATTGTGGATTTTCTATTGCATCTATTATTTTTTTTTAATTTTATAAAATTTAAATTCCTTCGATATTTCTTTGCTTAATGTATATAGTTTGGTACTGAACAATATTAAGTTTCATGGCGCATTAATGGATGTTATTTTGTAGATGTTGTGGTCGCTGAAAGTCAGGAACGACAGGAGATGGACACCAATGTAGAGTGAAAAGCAATTTCTTTATTCTTGGTGAGCAGAAGGCTGCAGCAGCTGTCAGCTCAGTTTGCTACAGGCAACCTCCTGTCAGTAGGAAGTCTTTCCTTTTTTATACCCAGCTTATTTACTTCAATAAAAAGAGGAAATATGGCAGTTCAATTTGAGGTCATACATAGATTGTTATAGCTTGTGGTCACACCCTGGATTGGAACGTGCAGGAGCGCAGAGTGTTTCTTACAGAAAAAAGAGTTGTTAGCACACTCACATCTTAAGCAATACGCCCCTGTCAGCACCGCACACACACAAGGCCAGTTGCAGCAATTCCTTAATTCTAACTGTCACAGGGTGTGTGCAACTACAACAGATTTAGACAATTTAGGAATATCCTCCAGAACTTCAAACTGGTTCAGGACAGCTAGTTTTTATTAATCAAATGGCAAGGTTTAAGAGGCTTTTCAGGAACACTGAAAGACAAATATCAAATATAAATATACACAGAATAGCACAGATCATAAACAGAATTCAAACTAAATCAATTTGTTGGGGATAACGTTTTTTTTGTTAACAGTTGTTTTCCTATTTTTTCCAGAAAAGTAACCTGGCCATCTTGAATAATATTGCCGCCTTCATGTCACTTTATTATATACCTAGAAATGTATTTAAAACTGCCCAGGTCTGACTAAATCTTGCTTGGAAATGTAGACTAAGCTAGTTAATTTGTGTGCAAAAAATAAAGTTGCTTTTTGATTTTATTTATTATATGCCGCACTTTTTACATTTATTCTTAAAAATTCATCATTTTTAAAAATACATATATATATATAAATATACAGTATATTATCTAATACATTCTATATTCTACAGGGGGCAGCACGGTGGCGCAGTAAGGAGACCTGAGTTCGCTTCCCGGGTTCTCCCTGCGTGGAGTTTGCATGTTCTCCCCATGTCTGCGTGGGCTTCCTCCGGGTGCTCCGGTTTCCTCCCATAGTCCAAAGACATGCAGGTTAGGTGCATTGGCGATCCTAAATTGTCACCTAGTGTGTGCTTGGTGTGTGGGTGTGTGATCCCTGCGGTGGGCTGGCACCCTGCCTGGGATTTGTTCCTGCCTTGAGCCCTGTATTGGCTGGGATTGGCTCCAGCAGACCCCCATGACCCTGAGTTAGGATATAGCGGGTTGGAAAATGACTGACTGACATTATACAGTTTTAGCTTTTTTGATTTTTTATGCCTATTATGCAAAGTGAAATAACAAAAAAAAAACTTGGAAAGCAGTTATTTCAATTGATTTCTTTAATGCCCTAATTAGTGAAGCTGTAGTACATATACCATTTATAATTTACTTGTATTTTGAATTTTGATCTCCTCTAGGTCATAGTAATTTTTGGGAGGGTTCTCAATTTACTGGAGTGAGAAAATAAGTGTCTCACTTATTCCATTTTTTACACTACAAAAGCAACTATTAAATTTGACTTGCATCTTGAATAGTATAAAGAATTCTTTTTTGTGAGAATGATTCAGCTGGCTTGAGCTGACAGAAATGCTACAGTAACTCAGGTATCCACTCTCCACTCTGTACAACTGAGCAGAAAAGCATCTCTAATACACAACATGTCAAACCTTGATGTTACCTATAGAGTAGGAGTTTGCTAAGCACAATAGGCAGCAGCAGGTTTTTCTGTAATACTGGGACTCAACTCTCTGTTAAAGGCCTAAGCAAACTATAAGTTGCTTGCTCACAATAACAAGTAGCAAAACATGTTTTTGATACACAGAATCTCTCTGCTGGGTAACTCCAGCTGTACTGGCCAAACTTCCAGTAATGTTGCTTCCATTTCCTGTTACCTAACTACCACCATCAGTTTATGCTACATTCTCACTGATAGAATTATAGTTTGATTAGATTGTCTAATTTGAGGAATATTAAAATAAACAAATTACGCAGAAGATGGTGATGACATTTGAATTTAAACAGCTGTTAATTATTTTCATAAAATGCAGTTGCACTGAATGATGTGACATCAGTGGAAAACGTGTCTTCTGACCTAACTAATAACAGTGAATATCTACAGTGTGTACTTGTTTATTAATGTTAATAAAAAAGTAAAATGTATATTTGTGTACTCAAATGAACTAAATATTCACCAGTATATACTGTGATAAGCTGAGTCTGATTCTGTAACATCTGGAAAGACATGCAGGAAACACATATACATTTACTTTTGGTTTTTCTTTTGCCTTTTTTTGTCTTAGGGTTTTAACTCTATAGATCAGGAATGTCAAACTGCAAGCCTGCAGGCTCGATCTGGTCCTTGGACCTTCTTAATGTATCCTGTTTCAGTATTCAAGAGGGCAGTTTCTCAAAAACACCCTTTAGAGTATGTTTCATACATTGATTTATCAATTTACATTTACTGTACACCTGACATTAAAACTGGTCTTGGGCATCCACTTGTGTTTATCAGTGCAGCTCAGCACACCAGAGCTACTAATGTGTCTTTAGAATTGAAATTGGGTGCTTGCAATGATCCAACAAGAAAGTATAGTGAAGGTGATATGCCACATTTCTGCAAAGAAGTTTAGTTTTGTTTGTATGATACCTAAGCTGAGACAGTGTCATGATGGAGACGGGTGTTTGGTGTTTAGTTTTTCCCAATGGATGTTAAAGCTCATGTAGAACATGTTACCAGCTTCTTAAGATGGTTAAGGGAAACAAATTATTTAGCTACATTAAAAATTTGGATACCATAAGACTTTGGTGATTTTCCAATGTTATAAATTTCTAAGTAATAAGATTCTACTGTATTTTTGATTTTAGCTAAAGTACAAGTGGTAATAAGGACTGTGCCATACATGTGAATATTTGTATTGAGTTTGCCATCTGGAAAAAAAAAGATCCTTAATGAAAAGCAAGTCTAGGAACCTGTGAGTAATTTTTCAGGTAAACCTTCAAACTGTTCAAAAAGTACGCACAGTATTTATTCTAATACAGGGCTGTGTGTGCTGGAGCCCATCCTGGCAGCATTTGATTCTCAATATGAACAACCCTGGTTCTGGTGGTAGTCTAATACAGGGCACACTAACATGAATTTTCCCTGCTCTGTCATGTTGGGTCAGCTTAGACATAAAAATCAGTATGCTCTTGGCATACTGTGATGAAGTAGAGTATAAGACAAAAACCTGTGCAGACACTGGGAGAATGTGTAAACTCCACAATGACAGCATAAGGAGATCAGCATTCAAATCCACACCTCTGGATGTGTGAGGCAGCAGTGCTAACCATCACGCCACAATGCAGCATTGTTATATTTCAAAGGATTCATCACATCCTGGTCATTGCCTCTTCCAGCTTTTGCCATCGGGCAGGAGATACAGAGCAATGAAAACCAGGACAAACCACCTTAAAAACAGCTTTTATCCAAAAGCAATCATGGCCCTGAACTCAGAATAAAACTGCTCCATATCATTCTCCCAGTGTGCAATATAGACCTTAAGTCAACAAGTGCAATTTGTATATTTTGTAAAGTACTTTTATTACTATTCGGTTTGTTATTATTTTCTCTCTTCTTGTCTTTTTAACTCTTATGCCTCACACTGAGTCAACTGCACTTTCAATTTCGCTGTTCCTTTGTAAAAGTGACAATGACAATAAAGATCTATCTATCTATCTATCTATCTATCTATCTATCTATCTATCTATCTATCTATCTATCTATCTATCTATCTATCTATCTATCTATCTAAATATATGGATAGACAATTTTTTTCATGTTGCTTTTCTGAAATTTCAACCCAGTGCTCTGTGAACACATCACCCAAATTATGTTACTCTAAAGCAATTATTAAAATTAAAAATGGCTGATCACCACATCTAAGGGAATATAATAAATTCTGCATTTATTTCAACTTAAAGTTGTGAGAAAGGGGTGTTATTTTTTTAATTGACATTAATAAATTTAACATACAGTAGCTTATGAAGTGGTGGGTGGTGAATCATTTATGAACTTAAAATAATGCTATGTTTTGTTCCTTCGCCTCAATATATCGTTAATGTTCTAATTTAGAACTGATAGAGTGAAAAATTGTAATTTTGCATGCTAAATTTGTAAGACTCTTGTGTTTTCTTGCAGAAAAATTAAAAGGAAATGTAATATTTTGCAATAAAATGTTCAACATTCATGATATATATTTTGTTTCATCCTCAAACATTTTTTAGCTCTCATTGCCTTTTTTCCGTGGATTCACATTATTGCAGGTGCAGCAAATTACACTCCCATGGAGAATAAGATTTAGGTAATCATGGATTTAGCTGAAGGCATAGAGACTTAAATGGTCTCCCTTTGAATACAATAGCTTTTTATTGTTTAACATTAAACAATAGTGATTTTTTTATTCTTGTAGAACTTTCAAAAACAAAGTGAAATATATCTATAAACTGTAACAAAATACTGTGTGTATTATATATACAAGATTTACATTCAACAGAATTTAAGTTACAGCTCACTACATAATGTGTGTTGTAGAAAGAAAATGTACTGACAATGTTGTACTTGATGTTTTAATTTTTGTATTAGCAAGAGATTCTTTGTAACTCATACCATATGGAGGGTCATGCATGAATAAACAGTAGCTGCCTAATTGAATTAAAAAATTAGCATAATTTTTTTATTAATTACAAATACAGGCAGGTCTCAGGTTACAACAGTGGCGACACAGAGCAATTCTGCAGATACAAATAAGAACATAAAACCCTGAAACTTAATTGCAATTAATTTTTAGTTGAGTAATTTCTGTTTTTTTTTATTTGGGAATGAAACAAACTACTTTTGACTGTGATGAATACATAGCAAATGTCACTAATGGTGAGAAATACTACAGTACAGTACAAACTTGTCACCATTTTCCATCATTTTGTGCTTTTGTGCACACATGTCAGCTGTGCAGTAAGCTCTGTCATAAGTTAGAAGCTCGATTGGCAGCTGTTTGTTTAACTATGCATTAAACACCACTGCTTGTCCTAAATACATGTTACAGGGAGTATGGCTGCTGAAATGAAGTGACACTTTAAACAGTTCATCAGTAGAGACATGTCTCACAATCATCAGTTAGTGGTGGATTTTCGTACCATCATTATGCTTTTTCCTACCGTTGTGAGATACTGTGCATTATCAAAGGATGTTTAAGCTTGTCAAAATACTATATGTGCCCATGGTTAATTGTAGTTTAAATTAATTATGTTTAATATTTTAAGGTACAGTAATGTTGCATCACCATCATTTTATTAATAAGTTTTTAGTACAAGTTTCCGACTATTTCATAACCCAAGGTTTGACTATACCGCACTCTTACTTTTTCCACTTGTCAACCCATTTTGTGGAACTTGCATATTCAATAGTAGTACTGAGTGTGGGCCCAGAACTAATACTGGATGCCATGCCAGTTAATCTCTGGGCACACTCACTCACAAAACCACAATTTTTCATGTAGGCTTAATTTAATTTCGAATTGATTTTAAAATCTTGCTGCTAGTTTTTAAATCTTTACATGGGCTTGCTCCTGCCTGTTTATCTGAACTGTGTGTTTTACATCAGCCATCTAGAGTGCTTAGATCTTCTGGTGAGTTGTCTCTGGTTGTCCCTCGTACCAAGTGTATAACCAAGGGGGACAGGGCTTTTGCAGCTGCTGCTCCTCGCCTGTGGAACTCTTTACCTTAATCATATAAAAGAGTCGCCTACAATTGAACTGTTCAAAACAAGATTAAAGACTCATTTCTATTCACTTGCATTCCGTGACTTTCAGTAATACTGATGGTTTCTTCTTTGTGATTATATAACATTACTTCTATTTTTTATGTATATAACATTACTTTTATTTATTGTGTATTTTATTTTATGTTCATATATTTTATTTCTATTTACGTTTTATGTTAATTGTTTTGTTTTTCTTTTATTCTATTATTGTAAAGCACCTTGGCCACAGTATTACTATGTTGTTTTAAATGTGCTATATAAATAAATTGACATTGACATTGAAATTGAAATTGACATTTAAAGCTGCCAATGAAACAGACACGGGCATAGAAGAAACAGGAGTAACCATGCCTATGCACACATTGGAAGAATTTGTCAGGACTCAAGTTCAGGTCCCTAACAAACAAAGGTAGTAGTCATAATTTCAATGCCACCATGCAGTTTTGCTATTTTCTAACTTTGGATACATGTTTTAAGGACTCCTCATCAGATCTGGTAGAGTAGGCAAACGTCATAACAGGATTCATCAAAAAATGTTTGGAGGATTATGTGCCTGCGAAAACAATCTGCATATTACTCTGCTCCCCAGCTCTAGAACTCACTATCATCTGAGCTTAGAAATATTGAATCATTTTCACTTTTCAAATCTAAACTTAAAACTCATTTGTTTAAGACTGCTTTTTCTCTTTGATTACAATTGCTCTGTCTGATTTTAATTTTTGTATTTTAATTTTGTTTATAATCTGTGTTTTATCTATTGTTCGGTGTCCTTGAGGGTTTAGAAAGGCGCCTACAAATAAATAAAATGTATTATTATTATTTCCTAATGAGAAACTAATATCACCAATTACACTGTGGATTTACTGAAGGCATGTAGCATCCATTTCAAAATGACATAGCAAGTGACATAGAAGCATACAAAAAATATTGATACTTAGCTAAATGTCAGTTTTGGGGGTTAATCAGAGATTAAATAGAGTAGCTGTAATAATTCAAAAGCATTTTGTCAGGGATTAGAGATGCTTACAGACTACAAAGTAAACAATAATACAAGAACACAACTTATTGTTTTCATAAGAATTGGTTATTAATGCTTTGAAATCACTTCAATTCTTTTTTCTGGTGCCTCTTGACTCACCAGTACGAGAAAACCCCAAAATAATAATATACAGTACCGTTCAACTTGTATTGATATGTTGTTATGCAAGCCAAGATTTTTGGGGTTCCCCATATTTTTGGCCCCCTAGACTGGAGAAAGCCTTTTTTAGACTATTTTTGGGGCATAGTTTGCACAAGAAACTGCATCCTTATAACAAAGAGTAAACCAATGGGCAAAAATGATCAGAAGGAATTGAAGTTGTTCATGCCACATCAACTGGCCCCAGGGGTTAACCCCCTAATGAGATATAATTCAAAAAAAGGAAATCAGTAATATAAGCAGAGTCATTTTTATGCTCTTTTGATGTTACTGAGCATGAATATGATAATATTTTTAACATTTGACTGTTTACTGGTGGTTCTAGACCTCTAAGAGTCACTCCCAGAAAGATAAAAATGACAAATTTCAAACTTAAGCATGTAAGATATCATTTCAGACTATTTCAAGGTCAGTGATTGCAAATATGATGTTATTTTGTATTCTTTTTCTGCTATAAATGAGAATACTTAGACTTTAAACATTTAAATTGAAGAACATGTTTAAGTATTTCAAATATCTTATGTAACTATTCTTATTTATTATTGTACTTCTACCTCATGAAGTAAACAATTACATTTTTTATGAACACTCCAAATTAGGACGGCTTATGCTAATTCAGAATTTTCTACTTTTTTACTCCTTGTTAAAGTTAATGCTTTCTGTGCCTACTTTGAATGTGATAACAAGCAGCCTGCCATTTGATTGCCTGCAGCATCACATGACACTTCCTTCTTTGTTTCTATATAATTAGGACCTTTAAACAAGTTAATGTAAATAAGGCATCTTGTCTGGAATTTCAAAGGAGGCTTTAAAAATCTGTGACATCTTTAATATTTCACTGAAACAATCTGTGGTCCATTCCTGCTAGAAAAGGGTAACAATTACTGCACACATGTGCCTTAGAAAAGAAAAGTGAACTATCTGAATGACTGCAGACCAGTGGCACTCACTCCAATTGTAATTAAGTGCATTGAGAGAATGGTGTTGGATTTCATCAAACAGAGAGTTCCAGATAATCACAATCACCTCCAATTTGCATATCGTCACAATTGATCCACATAGGATACCACATCTCTTGTGTTTTATACCACCCTAGCATATCTTGGTAATACGCCATGTTTATACACTATGTGATGTAACACTGTTGTAAAACTGACACACATAACTCCTCAGTTTAAGATACAGAGCCACTCTGTGCCCATAGGTTATGTTCCACTCATGCCTCAACATGAGTGGGATGGCAGCATCACATGCTCCACGTTGACACCCAACATAGGCACTCCACAGAACTGTGATGTCCACCTGTGACTTTGTGGCCATACTCAGCTTCAGCTCCATCATTATATTTGCTGATGAAATCACCAACATATGTCTGATCACCAAAAATGACAAAACAACAAGAAGAGGGGTATCTGCTTATTCAATGGTGTCAATACAACAATATCTTCTTTAATATCACAAAACCAAGGAACAGAAGGAAGAACACATTTTCATCTATGTCAGATGTAAGAGAAGGTGAGCAGATTTAAACTTCTTGGACTAACTATCACGAATGGAACAAAGCAGGCACAACACAATTTTGTCTCTTATTAAGAAGGCTCAAGGGCATTTCTCTGTTCTAAGATATCGGAGGAAAGCTTGCCTTTCTCCATCTGTTCTCACCAACTTTTGCAGGTGCGCAGTAGAGTCCATCTTCACTGATGCATCACATCCTGGTGTAGACCCTGCTTGGCTCAAAGCCATAAAACCCTGCCCCTGCAGGGAGTAGCGAAGACAGCAAAGAATATGAATGGCACAAAGCTGCTTTCTGTTTAGTAAAATTAAAGACCTCAGCGAACTTGCATAGCTGATCTCGACAAGGCTGTGTGTTGAGCCTACTACTTTACTCTTTGTACACTGTGAGGGATGGCCGGCCTGTCATCCCGGCCAACACCCCCAGGCCGCCAGATGGAGCTCTCCCTGCGGCATAGAGGTTCCCCGAATTCCAGCAGGGCCTCATGGACCTTGTAGTTTTCACAACCAGCCCTCCTGGATACCATGGGGACCTCCAGGAGACGCTGTAGGGAGGCTCAGGGAATTCTACATGCCCTATAACCTGGAAGTACGTCATAGGCAAAGCGACAAGGGAAATGATGTGCTTCCGGGATGAAGAAGAGGATTTTTATCTGACCCGGAAGTGATAGGAGATCACATGGACTGAGGGATTGGAAACACTTCCAGGTCAGGGAATATAAAAGGACTATGGGAAATCCCAGACGATGAGCTAAGCTGGGTGGAAGGGTGGCAACGTGTCTGGGAGTGGAGGATTGTGATTATTTGATTATTGATTTATTAAGTATTGTGGAGAGGAGGGTGCTTTGTGCACTGTATTATTATAATAAACCATTATTTGGACTTTTATCTGGTGTCTGACATCTGGTCTGAGGGTTCAAGGGGTCGACAGGGCCTCTATTATAACAACACATATGACTGCACCCCAATCCATACCACAAATACTATCATTAAATTTGCAGATGATACCACTGTAATAGGGTTCATATTAGGAGATGAGTCGGCATACAGAGATGACGTTCAGAGATTAACAAAATTTTGTTCAGTGAAAAACTTAACACTGAACACCACAAAAACCACAGAACTCATTCTGGACTTCAGAAAGCATAGCACAGAACCAATTCCTCTTTTCATCAACAGAGACCACGTGGAAAGGGTGTAGACCTTCAAATTCTTGGGAACACACATTTCAGAGAACCTTTCCTGGTCTGAGAATGCCACAGCAATATTGCCCTTTGGTCGGCGTGATAGATCTTTAAAAGTACTGATAGACTCAGAAGCAGTTTCTTTCCAATGGCCATAAACACATTGAACAAAAATAAGCAAATTAAGGCAGTTGAAATCATTTTTAGACAGTGCTGGGAAATAAACTTATTCATACTGCTGCTGCTGCTGCTCTTGTGCAGCTACTTCCCAGTGGAATGGTATTATTTTACTGTATTATTAATGGTTACATTGTTATTTTTATCTCAATTCTTTTTAACTGTATTTTTACATATATTATTGTTTTTTTCCCTTGCATTATGTGTTGTAATATTGGTTATGTTTCACTGGTTGCTTTTTGCACCTAGTTGGAGAGGTGCTCGCAATTTTGTTGTAATTATTTTACAATAACAATAAAGGCTTTCAATTCAATTAAATTCCATTTTCTCACTCCTTCTTTCTGTCAAATGGTAACCATTTACACTTGCATTAGTAGATGCAGGGACAGTTTCTATAATGGATTATAAGGTTAATGAACAGAGATTTTTTTATGTTCACAAGTTAAAATTAATCAAGATATTAAGTGATGATTATGTCATTCTTTATGACACTGATTCTCAGTCCTGAAGACCCCATGTGACTTCAGGTTATTGTTCCAGCCAACGTCTGTTTTTAATTGGATTCCCAGACTAATTAAGCAAGCTGTTGTTGTTGTTGATTATTTTTTGTGGTCAATGTAGGGATTACAAAACTAATCTTGACAATTCTTTTATTAGAATGTACCAAGTAGTTATTTAAGGGTAATTGCATTTTTTTGTAAACTTGGTTTATGAGATTTTCATCATCATCATCTTTATGATTTTCATTCTGCTTTTACATTTTCTGGTTGTTTAACCCATCATTTTCTAATGAGCATGTTAGTGAATCTGACACTAAAGTAGTCACCACCTTTCAGCATTCAATGTTGTTTGCATGGGTGTGTACTTTGTTTGTTGTTAAGTCTCATTATGAGAATAGAATTAAATGAGCAAAACTAAAGAGTTAGGCATTTAAAGACTATATATAACTATATTTAAGTATATTCTTTGGAAAAATCACACTGCTGAGCTTTTTAAATGCAAAATAAGAGAAGAGAAAAAAGATCAGCTAATTGGATGAGATCAGTCAGGGGAAAAGTGACTCACTGATTGTGAAACTGGTTAGAACAAAAATCCTCAACTACATGGGGTACCCAGGACTGAGTCTGAGAAATGCTGACTTTATAAACTCAATACTGAAATCCTCCTCAAGCCAATAAAATCCCTCCTGTTTCTTGTTGCATTGAGAGAAATGCTCCCTTTCTGTTACACATGAAATGCAAGCCCAGTGTTATGTCCAATCTTTCATTACACCAAGAGTAACATATTTCAAGAGAGATAGGCTATAAATATGGTACAGACTAAGACTGAAGGCCAACTAACTTAAAAATGTGAAGTTGTTTCATCCGTCTTTTAAAAGATCTATAAAAATGAAGTTTCTCAGTATGAGAGCACTTGAAAAGAAAACTCTATGGAGTAATGGTGGTTGTTCACAATTATACTTGGGGGTAATCCAGGAGCACTCTCAATAACACTTTATTTTGTTACTTTTGTCAGCTTCTGCCAAGCATCATCCAGGGGATCCATCCCCATTGAGAAGCTGTCACCAGTTTTCACCTCGGGGGGCATGGTCCCAGTAAGAGTTAAATTTCAACCCTGCTCTATGTGTGCTCCTGGCATGTGTCTGAGTCTCATATCCTTCTGAGCTTATGCTTAAAAGCTGACGCTGTTATTTTATTATTCACTATGATAAATGTATTTCTTGTTATTTTATATGATCCCTTAAGAGAAAAATGTTATATTTATGGCATAACCTTTCTTCTGTAATAGTGTTTCCTGATTTTGTACCCAGTTGGATCATAATATATATATAGCCCATTGTTCTTTTCTTTTTGACCATGAGAAACAGTGTGTGCGGTGAAATTCACACATCTCCGAAAATAAGAATAAAAATTAATACATTTAAAATGTCATGTACATCCTAAGCAAACAGGACTATCAATCAAATTGTGGTCATCTAAGGTATCAACATCTGCCATGTCCCGTTAGCAACTAGGTGTAACCAATCATGTTAAAAGTTTTCTGAATTTGTAATGAATTCCTTTTAAAGAATAGTGACCTAATCAATGGATTGTGTAAATATACCACAGAGGACACTTTTTTCTTTGCAAAAACACTGATATTATGCTTTTTGCCTCTTTGGAGATTTAGATAAAGAATAACGATTGATGCTTTCTCCTGCCTGTGTTTTATTGCTTAAATCGGGCATTCCAGTGAGGAGTGTCTGTATTCATAATTTTCTTCCACATCCCCTTAGGAGAACCACTGATGTTGCCATCTGGGGAGGGGGTGATACCCCCTTGGAGAATCACCATTGATCATCATTGGTTTTTCTTTGGCAAACAACAAAAGGCATTTTGCAAACAGTTAGCGATCCTTTCTTATTCAACACTATTGCAATTTATGACTTCATGCGACAATTGCACAATTTATACTTTAAGAAATACTGTTCTACTGTAGTGGATAGTCAGGATTTAACTTCTTAAGATAGACTTAAAATAAATGTGGGTGCATTTTCCCTTCACCCACTATGCATTTTATTAACTATTTTCATAATGATAATTAATAACAGGGGTGCTTTACGCTAATCTACTTTTTCATTTCCAACAAAAAGTTAGTCTATGTTGTGTATAGGCATTTTATTTTTCCAATGTCAAAATATATTTTGGAGCTGCAAGTACCATGTTGATTTCTGTCAAGAGCCCATAAATGTGCAATGCCTTTCTTAAGTAAATATGAAAATATGTTTTAAGCAAATAAGAATAAAAATGTTCTTATTTTATAGTATTCAAAGAATTAAATGAAGTCATATGTTCGCTGTCTAATTCTGATGAATTTTCTCACTCAAAGAATGCCGGCAGAACTCCTGCTTATCTTGGCTTTAGATTCTGGCAGACAGTTCCTATCCTCCCAAACTCAAAATGAACCCTGCTACCAAACAGATTGTTGAGCTTAAAACCGTAAACCATTAGATTTGTAGTGTTATGATAAACATTGGATCTTTATCTCAGAATATGTTGGGTTGTCATTAGAACTTGTCATGCGAAATACTTAGGAATAATTTGTTTTAAGAAGACCTTTAACAAAGAATTTAAATGATGAGAAAGAATGCACAAATGTTACCAAAGTTATTAAATCCAGACTTTGACTTTTTCCCTTTTCTGCAATTTATTTGTGTTTGCCCTCTTTCACATAATATAAAAGATTAGATCTTACCAAGTTTAAGGTCTCAAGAGGTCCCAGCCATGATAAAAGATGTTTTAATATTTAAGAAATATTATTACACTTGACTATCCATTTCTTAAAATAATACATTAAATATAATGCACTGTGCATGGCTTTAAATGTGACAGGAAATGAAACATTTGCTTTTTCAGGTAGAAATAAAATGACCAAATATGGAATGTGGTTTTAATTTTGTAATTGAAAACTCTCATTGTCTGTGGTGGGCTGGTGCCCTGCCCAGGGTTTCTTCCTGCCTTGCGCCTTGTGTTGGCTGGGATTGGCTCCAGTGGACCCCCGTGACCCTGTGTTAGGATATAGCGGGTTGTAGGATGACTGACTGACTGACTGACTCACATTGTGATGATTCACCCATCTTTACTGGATTCACTGACAACACAGAAATAGTCCTGCTCACAAAATGGTGGAGAACTCTCAAGAACTGCAAAATAAACTGGGTTTTTAGGTGTTATAATGTGATATTTTGGGATGTGGATGACGGTAATGATGAAGAGAATAAGTCAGCTGAAACACAATATTTTTTGGCTCCCATGTATTATTATACATATATCATACAGACACCTTACACTGCAGTATTGAAGCTTTCCACGAAAAGACACTTAACTCCACAGGTATCCATGCTCTGTGAGTGATGCCAGACTGAAAGACAGATATTAATTCAAGATGTGGACTGAAGTGGAGCAGTAATTGCAAATATAGCGTTCAGAATGTACAAGGAATGCTAGGTTATACTGCACTGCGTGAATAAGATTGTATCATTTCACTAATGTGTCTGTAAAGCTCATAAATCTAGCAGGTGGAACAGAAAAATCTTAAACTTGCATGTAGAGCATTTGAACTGGACCCGTGTTCAAATCCTGGTCAAGGATCTGTGACAATCTATTCCCAATTATAGAATTTAAACTGTACACGGTTTAGACTTTTATTGACTGTAAATTATCCTCCTGAAGGTTGCACTTGTGTTGCCACTTACATAGTGCATTGCATACTAGTATTGGGAGAGTAGAGCCATCACGTCATCCATAATAATGAGCTGGTACTCAATTTTTCCTCAGAACAGATTGACTTGAGTGGCAAGGGGATGCCATGGCAGCACTGCTGTTTCGTGACATAAGGAGACTGGGTTTACATCCCAAATGCTCTCTGTGTGGAGTATGCATGTTCACCCCGTGACTGCAAGGCGTTTCTCTGGGTGCTGTGGTTTCCTCCTACAATCCAAAGACATGAAAGATCATTGAATTGGAAATGCTAAATTGGCTCTATTGATTGTTTGCCCTGTGATGGACTGGTGTCCTCCCCAGGAATTCTTCCTGCCTTGTGCCCAGTGCTTGCTGGGATAGCTTCAAGCTTCCCCATGACCCTACCCTGGATAATTGGGTTTAAAAAATGGACAGATGGGTGGAACAGCAGAAATTCAACAAAACACAATGTTGACAGCAAAACTTCCAGTATTTGTTGCAAATCAGCTAATGGCTAATTTGTACTTCTAATAGGTTACTATATCTATCCTGGAAATGGTTGGTTGGACTGGTGACTATGAAGTTAATTGCATTAAACTAAATGCAGTGTCACATTTCATGAACCAATGTAGTATCTTTGTGGCCTTGTAGCATGGAGAGCTATATTGCTGAGGTGTCACAATAATGGGATGCATTTGATCAGCAAGTAAGTTGAAATGTACCATTAAAATGTTACTTTCTTGCAGCATGAAGACATTACAGCGCTAATCATAGCCGTGCTTTAAACATCTGGTTGGTTAAAATCATGAATTCATATATTTTTACTCACATTCCATAAGCATGAGTCAATAGGAGTCTTCATTTACAGGACCAGATGATGTTATCTAATCCTCCCGTGTTTTATACTTTCATCAGCTACAACTGCATGTTCTTTTATTTTCACTGACAACCTTGAAAATCTGCTGAATCATTGAATCATTTCAGTATATTTTGCATATATTATGTCAGTTTCATTCATTTATACAGTGATTTTAGTGCTATGGTGCACTACTATGCCAGATTTAAACTTTATTACACCCAGTATCTCCAGGTACAACATACAAACACACACAAATTTTCAGAAGTGTAATGTCTAGTTTACCACTCTTTATATTAGTGCAGGTCTTGGCCAAAACAATTTTCTAAACAGTAGAGTTTAATGGTACGGGCACAGGATTATATTTATAAAATTGTTCATCTTCCTGTAATTCATACATACTTGTATACACACAGTCCAAAGACATGCAGGTTAGGTGCATTGGTGATTCTAAATTGTCCCTAGTGTGTGCTTGGTGTGTGTGTGTGCGTGTGCCCTGCGGTGGGCTGGCGCCCTGCCCGGGGATTTGTTCCTGTGTGGGCTGGGATTGGCTCCAGTAGACCCCCGTGACCCTGTGTTAGGATATAGCGGGTTGGATAATGACTGACTGACTGACTGTATACACTGTATATCAAAAGGCCGGTCAACCTTATTAAAATTTCAACAATAATCTATATAAAAATTAAAACCAAGGCAATTCAGATCAGAAATTTTTTTTTACTTTTTAAGAGATGTTATATGTCAGTAATATCTAACTGAAAAACCAATGAACTATTTTTAGGAAAAATTAATAAAAATGAAAAATAAACTATTCTTGTCTTTATTTGCTAAAGTGTGCATAAAGAAGTGGCTATATATAATACTAACAAATATTGATGTTGTTTCTTTTTTTAGCTATACTTCCTCATATAGTGGCAGTAACATTAACAAAGACAAATGTGCTCTTAAATTTTCCGTCTGCCATTATGGTCTCTTCAAGTATTGCCAAGTCCTTTGTCTTCATGAAGTGCCTGTCTCTGAAAGCAGATATTGCTAAGAGGCACAGAAAAAGTGAAGCATTTCCACAGGTGGGGCTAAACTGACAGCATGAAAGCATTCTTACATTTAAAGTAAGTAGACCACCTGTGGAAAAATACACCATTTTTGTGCAGCCAAGGTGGACTGTTACTTCAAGATATAAATTACTTATCTTTTGTGATTCAGAGGTAGAGTGTTACATAGTTGTCATTTCTGGCCTCTCAGCTTTTCAATTTAAGGCCCTTTTTATAAGTATGAAATACTTTAGAAAAATGTTGTAAACTACCTTAAGTAAAGTTTTTGCTAAAGTTTAAAATATGTTGTGGCCTGCAGGGGGCACACCAGCTGCCCAAACCCGACCCACACAGACACCAGGCACAAGTTTAACAAACAGCACACACTTATTTAGTGTGGAAGTGCTTTTCTTTCTCTTCCCAAAGCAGCACAGCACTAAAGCACAAACAACAAAGCACAATAAACACAGCACTTTGTCTTTGTCTGTCTGTCTTTCTTTTCTCTTCTCTCTCTCTCTCTCGTTCCTCCACTCCCCCTCCAGTAAGCTTCGTCCACCTCCCCCAGACTCTGGCTCCCAAATGAAGGCAGGCAGTTCCTTTTATCCAGCACCCTGGCTCATTAGTATTATGTGGAAGTACTCCCAGGTGCGGTTGAAGCCCGGCCAATTATGGTTCTGCAGCTCCTCCTGGCGGCACTCATGGAACCAGAGAGGGCTGTCCCGAACTACGTCTCCCATGAAGCCCTATGGGAATCTGAGGCACCACTGCAACCTAGTGGGGCAGCCATCAAGCGGCCAAGGGGTGGTACTGTCCTGTGTACATTTTATCCCCCAGTCCTTCCGGGTCACAGGTGTCCCAGCCAAGTAATGGCCCTGGCCATCCATTACAATGTTTAATAAAAAAAAGTCCAAAAAGTGTCTCCAAACAGAGGCAGAAGTAAGGTCAATATCAGATCAAAAGCAAACAAGTCACAAATGAAACATTTTTAAGCTCTTTGCAACAAAATAAGAAACAGGAGAAGAGTTTTTAGTTTTGCCAAAACCTGGCTTTCACAAAAAATAGAACACAGAAGTCCTGCATGTCACTTGCAACCTGCTTTTAAATAAAATGGATTTGTGTTGTCACTTGCTCAATGATGTCATCAATCAATGATGTCATTAACGATGTCATCAATGCAAGATAATGATAGCACTAAAATATAAACAAATTGAGAGTAAGACCAAAGAAACCTCTAAAACTGTTAGGAAAATTGGTTAAAAATGGTAAAAATTAATTCAATTGCCCTCAGACACTGACACCTAGGGATTCCTTTGTATATTTGTGTCAGTTTTGTTAATGTTAGATGATGATCTCCATTATTTTATGGGACTGAATTATACTTTAGATAAGTCTAATGATTTCAATTTTTATTCTAGTTTTCTTGAAACTATTGAATAATATCTAGCTTAATAAATATTATAAACACCCTATAAATATAATACACAAGCTGAAACATCAGGAAATCAGAATATAACTGCATGAATATCTTAATGAGTATCCCATATTGTTAGTTTATTGGCATCAGTGTTCATAAATTTAGCTTTTTTCCATTCGACACTATTTACCATTATAATTTATAATTTACCATTATAATTTACCAATCAGAACAGTAAAAAGACAACATCAATGCATGATTGAAAGTAAACAGGTCAGAAATTAAAAAGCCAGAAGATATTTAAAATAATGATTTGTTAGTTCTCTAGCGATCCAAACAGAATCAATTACATGACAACCAACATTCATGAAGGTTGCTGTAGGTTCTCAATTTTCAATACAGGAGGGCCATAATAGCTTCTAAAGCAATTTCGAGAAAGTAGTCATTTTAGTTTTGTTTTATAATCTACCTCTCAAAGTACAATATAATCTCAACATAGCTTAGTGTCACTGACAATAGGATGTTCAGTATAATTAGTTTTGCATTAGTGATGTTTTTGTTCTAATGCAGTCTTTTGGTTTCTGTGTAGCTTTGATAATAATAGCCGTATTTATGTTACAGATGTGCATTCCATTAAGTTAAAATGTCACGGGGATGTGTCATAAAATAATAATTATAATAATAATCCATACTAATAATCACAGCAATATCATACAGCCTACCTGTGAATATGTAATTCTGTGGGGAGAGGTATTTGGAACTGATGAGCTTTAAATTATCATATTGTAATGACCAGAACAAATTAAAAAAAGATTTGTGAAATTAAGTTATATAATGGATGCATTTACTTTCTCTAAAGTAAAAACAAAGTGAAAATCACAAAAGGCTATTTTTACCACCAAGAATTTTTGACAAATCATAGCAGCAGGTATTGTCCAGACATAGAAGTTTACATCTCATTCAATAATCTCAATAAATAATGTACAACAGCACAGACAGAACACATTTACTGGAATTACCAAAAGGTAAATGTAATAAAAGGCGACAACCTGGAAGATTTAAATAGCCCAAAGTGCGCCATAGAACACTGACAGCAATATCAATGGCACAAGGCACAGATACTATTTATGACGTATATATAGCATCTGTCCTAATTTGGCCTGCTTTATAGTGTGATAATGAATCATGCTTAACTCAGTGTAATCAAAAATGATAGCCGATACATGTAACCTGAGTTATTTATATTATTGGAATAGCTGACAAGTATAAAATTTGTCTGCGAATTTTACAACTGGTTATTTCACCAACTTTTCTGTATAACCTTCGAAATTGGAAAAAGAGTCAAACAACAGTAGCAATAACAGTTAAGATGTAATTCTAATATTGTGCGACTAGCTATTCAAATTCCTATCAAGTTATTACTTGATTTTATAATAGTGGTTCTGCATTCAACAAGTAAGCCCGCTATTCTCTAGAGAGTCGTAAATCCAAGAACGGCAATCAGTTTCTGTTCCGTCCGATATTTGGATGGATGACATATCATGGAGGGTGGGTGCGTCTGGGGAAATGTCATTTAATTAAATAAGCATATCTGTACTAAGGCGGTTTCGTTTTGTGGAGACGTGATTCCGTTGCCTTTGCTGACACCGACTGCCGGCAGAGTGGAGCACAGGAAGTTTAGGTGTGGGCGGTCGCGTCCGGGCAGCTGTAGAACCTGACGTGCACGCTTTACCTCATGTTTAGTTCACAGGTCGTGAAGTGGGCGCCACCTACCGACTCTGGGAAGCCACTGCGTTTGACTCTGGGGCGCCGCGCCGCATTTGTACTACAGCGGATTCTTTGTGTGGGCGCCTTCGTTCATTGTTGTTGCGTTCGTTAATTGTGTCTATCCATACAGGCTCGTTTTGTATTTCCGTTAGTTGAGCTCTTTCATTGTGGAGCCGTGACGTGTTTGCTTCTGGTGTGTCTGAAGTGGGCGCCACCTACTGACTGTGGGAAGCCGCTGCGTTTGAGCGCAGTGTGCATGCGTTTCGGTGCGTCCGTGCATAAATTAAAACTGTGGTTTAGTAATATAGATGAGATAGCATAATTTAAATTCCGAATCTACTGGCGTACACTACTCAACCTAAAGACTGCATGTACTAATAAAAAATTAAATTCCTAATTTAGTATTTTCCAGGTGATGTTTTATACTCAAGGTAAATGAGAAATTCCAAGCTGTTTCATAAACCCTGCACTGGGTAAAGTTTATAAAAATCCTATAGTCCTTCTTGACATGACAGTCATTCTTATATGATTTAATGTAATGTTTCCAAAAATATGTGATGAGGATGGAGTTAATATAGTGTTTTCAAGTATTTTTCATGAGGTTGAAAAAATGTATTCTTTTATTTTTCTCAGTTTTCTGCCCAGTTGAATGTTGTTGAAGGCATATCTACAGTAGCAGCACATTGTAAATAACCTAAGCGCTACTGATAACAAACAAATACTCAACTGACCACGCATATAAAAAACACTAGGTATCGGCAGGACTAACTGCAGATTAATTAAATGTAGACCTGATCTCCTTTTGTTATTCAAAACAACAATACCTGGACCCACTGATCATCCCCTACTAGTATCATATTATGTGGTCTACTATTGATACAGTGCTAATATGGTACTGGCTCACATGATCTGCCATTGGCATCTACTTTCCTCATTATCTTTATTTCATGTCTGTCAGGATATCAAGTTGGTGTTCAGTTAAAAGTGCCATTAGCACCACTCTTAGCCTCAGTGGTTAGTTAATGATGAATTTCCCTTTGGTTAAAGGTGACTATCACTGTATGCAGGAATGGATCTTTTTGAATTATCTTTTTGACACTTATTAGACTGTGTTGGTTAGAACCTTGTCCATGGTGGAGCTGAAAGCATGACCTCAAACGGAACAACACAACCACAGGGAGGGAAAAATTAGCTGCTTGGCACTTTCGTATTAAGAGAATGTTTATATATCCCAAAGAGTCAAAGAGCCCAAAGTGTCAAAGTCTGCCATTATGATGACATAAAGGATTTATTCATGAACTACAAAAGTGAAAGTGTTAAAAAGAACAAACCTATAAATGCCACTGCAATAGATGATATGACAATATCCATCCTTCCATTATCCAACCCGCTATATCCTAACACAGGGTCACGGGGGTCTGCTGGAGCCAATCCCACGCCAACACAGGGCGCAAGGCAGGGAACAAATCCCGGGCTGGGCGCCAGCCCACCACAGGGCACACACACACACACACACCAAGCACACACTAGGGACAATTTAGGATCGCCAATGCACCTAACCTGCATGTCTTTGGACTGTGGGAGAAAACCACAGTACCTGGTGGAAACCCACGCAGACATGGGGAGAACATGCAAACTCCACACAGTGAGGACCCAGGAAGCGAACCCAGGTCTCCTAACTGTGAGGCAGCAGCGCTACCACTGCGTCACCGTACCACCCACTATGATAATATCTTTTAATATATATTGAATTTTAAAGTATTCACTATGTCCTTAAACAATACAATATCAAAGCTTTAAGAGGCCATTGCCAGATTTATTTTGTAATGTTAACTTGTGATGTTAGGGTTTTTGTATTTATTTTTTATTCAAAATATTCTGATGTTATCATCTGTTCTATACAAGTTTATGTGTCTTGTCCAAGATATTTTTATTAAGACAGTTCCAATAATAAAATATGATTAACTGTCACTTTCTGATCATATAAAGGTAGATGCATTTCACTTTCTAGTGGAAAATAGATCTTCTAAATCCTAGATTCCTCTGTCACACAGGACTTTCCATCTGCATTTGTATTTTTTTTTTTGTTTCTAATTAAATAGATAAGTGACAGTTTGAAACATTAACTCAGCAGATTAATAAAAAAATTTGAGAATCGATAGCAGTGATTTATGAATATGTATTAAGGGAAAATGCGCCTGAAGGCTTAATGTATTTCAAAGCACATCATTTCTATTACACAAGTGACACATCTGAAAACACAGAGAGTAGATTATGCATTACAAGCATGAATGCACACAAACATCATTGAGATAATAAAGGAAAGTATAGTTTTATGTCTATCACCATGAAAATAACCTTACATTAATTCATACCTTCATAGCCTTTGTTTTTTGTAGCTTTAGGAAAATAATTAATTTCAGGGTGCTAGTACATTTGCCAAAGTAAACATACTAATTTTACATATCATTTGAATATTTAATCTAAAAATGAAAGAAGATGAATAATAGTGATGACCAATCAGCATATGTACAAATAATTGTTCATACAGTATATATAATAGAAATAGCTCAGATGGGCTGTAAGCATTATTTAGACAATTTTTGTGATTTATCTCTTGTACTTTCATTTTTTAAAAATGTTTTCACACAGCTACTGCAGGAAATGAGGGATATCCTTGGATATGTCAGCTGCATTGGGTTTATTTAAAGTCCTCATTTCATGCAATATTTCTTCAAATATGTTGAGTTAATTGGAAAAAAAATTAGGATTTGTGACAACAAAAAAGTATAGTGAGAGTCCCAACAGGATGGTGGGTGATTCCTTTATCGGCCAGAATGCCAGGTTTCTTGTTGCTACCTTTCCCAGACAGGAGGCCATAGTGGAAGGAAAGAGGATGTCTGCTTCCTGGAGTCATATATTTTCCCAATACACTGGGAGAAAGGATTCCCCTCACTGAACTCCAATTTGTACACCTGCAGGGGATGGTGGGAATTGTAGTCCAGATAGTCAGACCTGTTGGGTTACTTAATTGTCACCAGGAGGAGCTGCCTGCTTTGGGGGGCTTTCACTTGATCTGGAAAAGCTTCCAATGTACAGTGTTGTGGGACTGGCACAAAAGAAGCTCATCTACATTGAGGACATAGAGTTCAGAGGCAGAGGATGAGCGCTACAAGAAGAAAAAGGACTGTTTATTATCTGTGAGTGTGGTGTTTGGGCTTTTTACATCGAAAGAAGGTATTATCATTGATAAAAGAACTTTTATTTGAATTTGGAACTGTGTCTGACCCATTTGTGACTGAGACTTGGGGCTCAGTGTTACCCCCTTGTGGTCACTCTATATATATATATGCGTTATTGAACATAAATGTTTTATTGGTTAAATTATTAGCCATTATATTATTTAGATTTAACTAAAAATTAAACACATCTAGAAATGTCTTATTGTGCTGCTTAATTGAAAACAACCTTTCTATATCATTTTTCTAAGAATGTTGATTCAAAGAAGTCATGCTATCGAACAGGCTAAACAAACATTTGTCAGTCACTGTTCATCCATGCTGGCCAGTTTCTCCTCTTGAAGGAAGCATTGAAGCAAAATCTTTAGAGCTGTTTGCTCTTCCTGATGCCAACCACCTTTAGTTGCTACGTGCAACATGCAATAGAGACATTAAACCTGTTACCCTTAAGGTCACAGGAGTAAACCAACATGAATATGAAAGATAAAACTGGTGCTATAATGTAAACTAATCACTGAATTATTCAATTCAATTAATTTTTGTATAGGACATTTTATGGGTATAGTTTCAGAGTGTGTGCACAAGTTTCCAGCTAATAAATTAGAAATAATTAAACCATACTCTCAGTTACATACATGAACATACAAATCAGTCAGAACACACAGTAAAATAGATCAATTACAGTGTGATTAACATAAGCAGATCTTGTTAAAATAAGTCCATTCAGATTTTAATCGAAATATGGCCTGTTGACAATGAAGGAGAGGAAAACAAACACTCCATTCAAAAACATTTTAGGAGAAGAATCTCTGGGCAGTCCACGGTCAGCTATAAAAGACAAAGTCACAGTGAAAGTCAGACAAAGTCAAAGGACAAAAGGCCACCAATCCCCTTTTAGACATTCTACAATATTATAAACATGCGTGGGGCAACCTTCCACAAATTAAAGGGTTGGCAATGAATAAATG
The DNA here is from genome assembly GCF_900747795.2 of Erpetoichthys calabaricus. NCBI lineage: Eukaryota > Metazoa > Chordata > Cladistia > Polypteriformes > Polypteridae > Erpetoichthys > Erpetoichthys calabaricus. The sequence continues at coordinate 43,755,427 of NC_041406.2, forward strand.
CAGATGTTTATTTTGTTCTAATAAAAATGCATTAAAATACCACCTAAAGTGTATAAAATCATGACAAAGTGAAGGATAAAGGTTATTTTTTAAAAAAAAATATGTTTTAAAAATTATAGCCCTATCAGTGAAGAACTGGAAGTGGGTATTGATAAACCCCATAACATAAAATCATAACAAAGGAGCAGTTATACTGACAATGGAAGAGCCATTAAGCCATTTACAATAGCAAATCTGAAAAAAAAAATTGGATTGGAACCATTTTGATTCTTTCTGACTATCTTTTAATACACACAATACATATAATACACATTGTAATGCACAGCTGTTATTTTTTAATGCTTCCATTGTACATTTAAAAATTGCACATTCTTCAAAAAAACCTTTATTCTATGTAATAGACTATTTATATGATGATTAACACATTTGGATATTATTTCATAACATAGCTACTTCAGGAAATGAGGGACATCCTTGGATATAGCTACTGCATTGGGTTTATTTGAAGTCCTCATTTCATGCAAGATGCTTATTGATATTGTCCAGATGTTAGTTTGTTTTAAAAATAGCACAACTAATGAATGCCAGGATTTTATGAGTGTTTTTTTTTTCTTTCTTTTTTATGTTCGGACCTTTTGTTTTGGTTTCTGTCCTTTTGCCTTAAGCTAAAAGCAAACTTACAGCACTCTTTTGATCTTAGTTAGCATGTCAGCAAGCCTACACATAAGGGAGGACATACGCTGGATTTAGTCATTTCAAAAGGATTAAAAGTTGACGTAAGATGAAGTTGTGGATATCGGTATAACTGACCATTTCATTTGATGTAGAAATACTGGTAACTACAACTAATGAGAAACATATTGTTAAAGAAATTAATTTTGGTTTATCTACAACCTCAGGGTTTGCTAAAATTCTAAACAATCAGCCCAAATGTAATGTTTGGCCTTATACAGCTAACAATGCAACAAGTAAGGTGGAAAAATTGAATGTTAAGGTCAGGGCTGCAGCTGAAATAGTGCCCCTGAAAAAATTGTTAAGAAATTCCCTATCACTAAACTACCTTGAAAGACCCAAAGTGTGTTTGATCTAAAGAGAAAATGGCAGAGAGCTGAGCGGAAATGAAGAAAAACTAACCTAATGGACCACTATGAAAGAACTGAAGGCACAAATAACTGAATGGAACAAATCAGTCGGTCTTGTGAGACAGCTCTACTTCTCTAAAATTATAAATGATAATGCTGAAAATTAAAGAGTTTTATTGTTAACTGTTGATCATCTTCTAAACCCAGCTCATTCAAAGGAATGTTTTCTAAAAACGTCTGTTGAAACTTGTGAGGCTTTTGCCATATTTTTTAAGCAGAAAATAAATGGTGTTAGAAATATATATAATACATTACAGGGTCAACGGCAGGACAAATTTAGGAGGTGAACACTGTTTCTGCATAAGTAACAGAGTTGAGAGCAAACAGAACTTCATCATGCCGAATGTGACGCTGCGGGTTCACACTGTAATAAGCCAAAGGCAGGTTGTATTGATCAATCAGGATGCATTTTATTGCTTAGTCTACAGGCAGTTGCTAAACCACTAAACTTACCATTTGAGAAAGTGAACTTGACACGTCCATTATCTAAACTTCAGCAGAAGTTATGTCCTCAAAATCGCGTTGCACAAACAAAAACGCGTAAGATAAATGTGCTCAGTAATGTTTAAACATTTATGGTAAGGTAACCCCCTGTAATAATTTGTCCATTTTATATACAGCATGCTTATAAATATAATTTCAATTATCACATATACACTTCTCATGAGCAGTGTTTTTAACCCTGAATTATGTACAAGAAAGAGATTTTGAAACATAACAAAATGAGAAAAGAAACACATGTAAATTAAAAATGTATAGAGACAACGTATGTTCAATGTCTCGTATAACACAGCCATTGGGATTTAGCAATTGACCATTTCACTACATATTGTACTGTATGTATAATTTGTATGTGACAAATACTATTCAATTCAATAAGTTTACTAGATTGGTATCACATATTGCAGGTAGTGATTAAGCTAGATATATCATGGTTTGGATGCGGCAGACATGTTATCACAAGACACAAAAGAGAGAAAGAGTTTTTATAAGTATCCACTAAATTAAATTCATACACTTCTCTCCACAGTGACTGTCCAAGATGGAAAAAGCAAATCACAAGCTGTGTGACTGGGAAAGCAGATTGGCAGGCATTCTGGTAAACATGAATTATGAACAGCCGACAGCAAAAGATGAAGCTATGCCTTGAGTGTGAATACATTTATTGTTGCACATATTTTTGGGCAGTTTTGTCTCTTAAATCTAAGTAAATTGCTGTCTAGGAAAAATGCCACATTTTACATTTTTAACCTAACTGCAATTTTTAAGTTTTTATTATGTATTTTCTTTTATTATATAAAACACAAAAGGGACACCCCCGTGACCCTGTGTTCGGATTCAGCGGGTTGGAAAATGGATGGATGGATGGAGAAAAGGGACACAAACTTATTGGAGCAGACCATTAACCTAATCATTGGGGATACAGGAGAAAACTGAAGTACGTGGAAGAGAATCCATAAAGAAATTGGCAGAATGTGCAAACACCACATGACCAGGAATAAAATTCTAACCAGGGACACTGGACCTGTAAAGTAGCAGCACTACCAATTGGACTTAGAGTTCACCTGAATTTGAAAAAGACCAATTTTAATTAGAATCAAGCAACTACTTTTGAGTGTGGTGATTCTGCTATGGTGACATTCTCCAGACTAGCACTTGTTTAGGAAATCAACAATTTAATGCATTTAATGAATATATGTTTGTGCATATGAAGATCACACTTGATGTGTTTGTTTTGATAAATCAGAGAAAGCCTTTTATCTCAGCCTTGCATTTCATTGACATTTGAGTCATATCAGTTTTGTAATCATAACCAGAGCAATAGAAAATTGTGCAAGAACATTTAATTTCAGTTTTCCTAAAATTATGTATGTGCTTTTGTTCAAAATCTGCATATTACATACAGTAATTAGAGGTTGTAATTTCATCAATTAAGATTGCATAACCTTTAACTTAACCACTTTTATAAAAGCAGCACATGCTGTATAGTCGATTATCACAGACAAAGGTGGTAGACTTTCTTGGTATTTGCATTTGACTAAGGTTTTGATTTGCATCAAATTCCTTACTTCATATATATTTTTTTAATTTTCAGAGTGCCAGTGCGAGGATCTTGGCAATTTTTAACATATTTTTGAGTCATTCCAAGTTGGTTATTATTTTTGTCATCTTTTTTTGGTATCCACCACCTCAGCTTCTATCAGTGTCACATTCTTCCTGCTGCACAAAATAACACCTGCCTGTATGGGGTGCCGTTTAGGACATAAATCATTCTTAGCAGTACATTCACTCTATACTGAAATGTATACATTCCAGAATGAAATGCATACACTATACAGTAAAATAAATACACTGTATATTGAAACACCTACAGTCTATAGTGAAATATATACACTGTGTAGTGAACTGCATATACTCTACAGTGAAACACATACACTGTATGCTGAAACACATACATTCTATAGTGAAATGTATACACTGTATGGTGAAACAGTGACACTGTATAGTGTCCTAAACAGCACCACATATGCCTGCACTCATTTGTTTCGTAAAGATGGCCTCGCTGATTCAACTTCACTAACTTACCTGACCCTTACTCTCAAAGGCATCAATAAAGTTGATCCAGCCAAATACTTTCAACTAAATAGTAAATCACATATGTGAGGACACCAGTGGAAGTGTGTTTAAGACAAATGCCAGGAAGCACTTCTTTATTCAAAGAGAACTGGGAATCTAGAACCTACTGCTTAGTCATATATTTAAAACATAAACCTTGACAACAATTTAGAAGTGGCAGGATTAGATATTGGGACAACTTTGCTATTAGCTAAACAAACAAGCTTTATGGACAGAATAATCTCCTCTCGTTTGTCAGATCTCCTATGTTTTTGTTAACTGCTATTTTGGAGAAAGCCACACAAGGAGCCAAGTCTTCTGTGAAAAATATATCACTGGCATACAAACACATTTTTCTTGGAGCAGACTCATGCTCTATTAATTCTGTATTGTGGTATGTTTGAGAATACTGCTGATCGCCACATATTATTATACTGTATATCTTCTCATGTATCTACACATATCTGCTGTTTTTGGATGACTGCAGGCACAATGTAAAGGGAACCACTGACTGCAATCCCTGTGTTGTGGCTACAGGTCTTCTTCCTCATTCCCTTCCTTGTCATAATAAATTGGAACAGGAAGAAAAACAGCAAAAAAAACACACTCCTCACAAGTGTGAGTTGTGAGGATTGGATAACTAGTAAATAGGATAATCATTGTACTCTTCATGTTAGATGTTATAAGAGGAGGCCCATCTTAATTTCGTATTTTTTGCACCCTACTTAAAATTTTTGCAATTAAGAGAAAAAAATACACTGTAACAGCAAATCAGGTTCACCCTGCAAGGCTCATACTATCCACCTCTTCATCTCCTGCCATCACATTAACATATACAACTAAGCAACCTTACAAGCTGCAAAGACCCAGGGGACAACAATGATATTGGTGTCTAGATTTGTACAACAAACACTGTTATACTATCAAGTCATAAAATGCAAAGCAGTAACCAACCTGGGATCTCCGGAATGTACAGGTTATTGGGGTAAATGTAAATAACGATCCTAATTATAGATTCAGCATGAGTCGATTCTTTTTGTTACTTTGTACATTACACTGAAAGAAGTATCTATTTGAAAGAGGTTAGACTGTGGCCATACAGAGATGCACATGATCAGCAACAATGTGCTATTGTCCATCTCTGATGATGGGGCTATCCATAACTGATGACCAAGTGAAGAGACAACTGAGGAGGGTACACAAAGGCAAAGCAATGGAACTAGACTGAGTTAGTCCTACTTTGTGGTATGTTCTACTACCTATTACTAATCAATCTGTCACTAGGGCAAATGGTGTGGAAAATGTTCTGTATTGCTCCAATTCCAAATAAGGCAGATGCCTCTTCACCTAATGGCTAACAGATCAGTGGGCCTTACATCCCATATTATGACATTTGAGAGGTTAATCCTGGTCTATATGAGTCCTCTTGTGAAAGACCACTTGGATCAACTGAAGTTTGCCTGTCTGACAAATATTGGAGTAGAGTGCTCCATAATTCTTATTCCCATCTGGACAAAGCTGTCAGCACTGTGAGGATTGTGTTTTTTGATTTCTTCAGTGCCTTCAATATGATCCAGCCATCCCTGTTAATGGATCAGCTCATAGATATGCTGTTGGATGTGTCTATTGTGTCCTGGATAATGGACTATCTGTTGGGCACACCACACTTTAGGAGGCACAAGGACTGTGTCTCTTATATGCATGTAAGCAACACTGGAACACCATAAGGGAAGCTTTTCTATCCACCCTGTAGACCTTGGACTCTACAGTAAATATAACTCCAGGTCATGTCACTTACGACTCTGCACTTATGGGGTGTGTTGGTACAGGGATGAGATAGAGTATAGGAGTCAGCTGGAGAACTTTGTTTCTTGGTGCAAAGAGAATTTTCTGTAACTTAACAAAGTCAAATAAGTGGGAATTGACTTTCACTGAACCACAGAGCCTCTACTCCTGGTGGATGTGAAGAAGATATATGTACTTGGGGGTCCACATGATTAACAAGCTGGACTGCTCTAGTAAAACAGAGGAACTAAACAGCAGATTGGATTATATTTTCTTAGGAGACTGCACCTCTTTAATGTGATTCGTACCTTTACTGTTTCTATAACTCTATGATAGCCAGTGCAATATTCTACACAGTATTGTGCTGGGCCAGTAACATAATTTTAATAGAGGCCCACCAAATCATCAAACTAATTAAAAAGGTAGGATCAGTCCTGGGATGCACTCTCTAGCTGGTGAAGGAAGTAAAGGTGGAGAGAATCCATATTACTAACCGAAGGTTGTAAACCGGATATGGATGCAGGGCGCTGGGCGCAGGGCGCATCGAGGCGCACGTGCACTGCCGCACTGCAGCGCATCAAGGCGCACGCGCACTGCCGCACTGCAACGGAGCCCGCCACGGAGAACACAAAAAACGGTTGTAAGCCGGATATGGATGCAGGGCGCTGGGTGTAGGGCACATCGAGGCGGACGCGCTCTGCCGCACTGCACCCACCCTCCATGATATGTCATCCATCCGGATATCGGATGGAACAGAAACTGATTGCCATTCTTGGATTTCCAATTCGCTGGCGAATCGCAGGCTTACTAGTGAAAACAGATGTGAAAGCAGACATGATTTCAATTATGGACAATTCTAGTGCATTCTCACTATCATTAAGTACTATCAGGCAATGAATTATTCAGCAGACGTATGCCAAAAAACTGCTGTGGCTCCTTCATATCTATGGTAATACACTTTTATAATACCTCACTGTGACCAGTTTTTAATCTTTCAAGACCATTAAACAACTACCGCCTCCACCCTCTACTATTAGCAGATGGTAGGATGCATCCAAAGATTCATTATATTTTTACTAAATTCTGACTTCTGCATCAAAAATGGAAGTACACCTGACATTTTTCCTATTTTCAAATGTCCACTCTTGGTGATTCCATGCCTACTGTATCCTTACCTTCCTTTTCATAGTAGACAGGGGTGGAACCTAATGTGATCTTCTCCTGGTATATTCCATCCTCCACTGTTTTTGATGTGTTGTTCATTCGGAGATACCCTTCAGTACATCACTTTTGTACAGTGCTTTTATTTTGTTATTTGAGTATTTGTCACTTTTATGTTAGCTTAAATTGGTGTGACCTTCTCTCACCTCTCTCATTAACAAGGTGCTTTCACCCACAGAGCTATTGCTCCCTGGTTACTCTGTTTTGTTTATCACACCATTATTTGTAAGCTCTAGAGATTGTGGTGGGTGACACCTCCTACAGGACAGCTTTTTCTGAGATCCTGGCACCTTTAAGTCTGGCACAAATAATCAGCCTAACGGTAAATCATATACTTGAGTACATCGGTGGAAATTAAGGGGAAGTGCATTTAAAACTGAAGCCAGGAAGCACTTCTCAAAGAGTTGTGGGACCGAGATATATGGTTGAAGGAGAAACCTTGATAACCTTTATGAAGATTCTGGATGAGATAGTGGGACAAATCAGCTGTTAGCTAAACAAACAGGCTTGATGGACTGAATGGTCCAATCTCATTTGACAAGTCTCCTATGTTCTTGTTCTTATGTTCTAAGTCACTTAGATTGTGTCTTGCCCATTCAAATCTTTGGTTGAACTAAAACTAAACATTTTGACCATGTCTGCATGAATGTCTGTTTGAACTGGCAGACTATTTGTATGAAGTACAAGGTGTACTTATTAATATATATCAAAGAATAAGTTGTTTTAAGATATCATTATAATTTTTATATATTTGTAGAATACAAATTCATTGAAGAAAATGAAAAGTTTGATAATATTTCCCCTTGGGATTAATAAAGTATCTATCTATCTATCTATCTATCTATCTATCTATCTATCTATCTATCTATCTATCTATCTATCTATTAAAAGCACATGAATTTATTTTTCATTTGATTAGTTTTGTTTTTACTATTTTTATTTTAACTCTCAAGGACTTATATATATAAAATTATTTTATTGATAAGCAGTAAATGTAAGTTAATCATATGTGTATAGAATGTTACATAAGAGCATTTATCTATTTTGTTCATTGTTTTTACGTGATCTACAGAGAAACTCTTCACACAAAAAAAGTGTTTTGACTGAAAAAAAAATACCTGTAGTAAAAGTGTGTGCACTTAGAAGATGCAGTGTTTTCAAACTGAGAAACGCTACTTCCATATTAAAAAAACTGGCATTGCAATCATACTGTGCACTGTGTTGTTTGGAGAGGTTACATGTAAATGCAGAGTGCTGCACTGTTTAGACAAATTGCATTTTAACGCAGAGGATGTTGCCTTTTAGAAAAGGTTGCTCTAATTAGAATGACTGCATTTAAAGAAAGAGGCTTGTGCTATTTACAGGGAGATTCTTAGTTTAGTCTGCATTATGTAGAACATGAATTTAAAAACAAAAGAGTGCCATTCTATTTAAAGAGGTTGTACGTACGTTCAAGGTGAGGTGCCATTAAGACGGAAGCACTTTATTTAGAAAATGAATTCACAAACAAAAATGATGCTTTATTTAGAGATGTATCTAAAAAACTGCTATGTTCATAAATAACTATAGTAATTCAATGGAAGAGTACTTACCCCTTTCCTAGGTTTCCTCTTTTATTTCAATTTTTGACATTGAAAATTTTTAGGTCTTCAAATGCAATCTAACATTAGGTAAAGGACAACTGAGTGAACAAATTCTAGTTTTTAATTTATTTAGCCAACACCAAACACACCGTTTTAAAATGTAACTTCCTTCTTACACTTAATAGCGCCACCTTCAGCTGCAGTGAGTACAATATAATAACGAAAGCTTTCTGAGGTTCAACAGTAGTGCCACTTTTACATCAAGGTGGAGGAATTCTAGCCTGCTCTTCTATTGGAACTACTTTAATTTAGAAAAACTCCTAGATTTTTGAGAATGAACCTTTTGTGTTTTGAATGACTTGCTGCATGAGCCAACTATGCTTTAGCTTCAGCTTCAGCACACGGATGGATGACCTGAAATTCTCTTAAACAATTTTCTGCTATAGAGTAGAAGTCATTATTCCTTTAATTATGGCAGGTTATATAGGTCCTAAGGCATCGGAGGTTTTGATTAACATTACACTACTACCAGCATTATTGAATATTGGTATGAATGTTGAACTATGGCATATTGTGTTTTTTTTTTCATGCCAAACATTATAGGATCCGTTTTGTGCAGTGATTTCCACTTTTTTCCTTATCTTTCCATAGAGCATTTTTTCCAAAAGGACTGAAGATCATGCAGGTGCTTCCTAGCAAATGACAAATAAACAGTTATAATTTGCTTGGTTTCCACAGTGGCTTCTGCATTGCTAGTCTCCAGTGAAGCCTTTTTTTTTGGCCAGTGTCTTTCTAAGCATGGAATTATGAATGCTGACCTTTGCTTAGGAAAAAGAAGCCTAGCTGTGTTCAATCAGCTCTAATTATGCCTTCAGCTGACATGATTTAATTAGAGGGCAATTATGTTTTCACACAGTGCCATTTGGTATTGGATCACTTTGTTCATTAGATACATAAAGCTAAAGAAAAGAAAAACATGTTTTATTCACTCAGGTGTCACTTATCTAAAATGAGATTTTGATTGAAGACCTGAAAACATTCAGGGTCAAAAAGTTGCAATAAAAGGTGAACTCAGAAAGACGGAAAGTACAATTACAGAATATGGCATGTGGAAAAAAAAAAGAAATGCTTTTTACAAGAATGCAGTCCTTTCAAGAATGTTATTTGCTTTTAGATGGAAGTGAAGCATCAAGCATACTCTATTTTCAATGGGTGTATTTCATTTCGTATGATATTAAATGTAAGCCAGCAGTGATTTTTGCAATGCCAGATTAGTATGTACAATACCATACAAACAACTTTGTATTTGGCATTTTTGCAATTTTAATTCATTATACAGTGCTTAACACCACATACTACTTTTTGCCTCTAGAGACCAGGATATGATTACTAGCCCAGCAACTGTCTATGGAAAAGTCATCTCTGATAAAGGAGCACTGGAATCATCAGGTAGAAAGGTCCTTTCATCAGAGTGGCCGGCCCAGCACTGACTAAACTTTGGAATAACAAGTAGGGGGGGAGGCAGCTTGTTGGCTGAAGTCCCCAGGACTCTGAACAAATATGAATCCTCATATGTGATATAATCTACTCTTGCATTTTGGTTTGTACTTGTACTATTACTATTGTATTATTGTATTGTATTTCTCAGATGGCAATGATAGATTGGCCATCTAAATTTGTGAACTTGTGTTCTGTTCTGTGTATTGCCTTTTATTTACTACATTTTTGACACCCATTGCATGTCCAACCTACATGGAAGGGAATCTTTCTCAGAATTGCCTCTGCCAAGATATCTTCCATTTTTTCCCTACATCCCTACATTCTCTAAAATCCATACTATGCCCTACTCTCTTCTATTTTTTTTTCCCGGTTTTCTGTGGTGGCGACCTGCGCCACCATCACCTAATCAAAGCACCATGATGTTCCTACATTGATGGATTAAAAGCCAGAAGTCTACATGACCATCATCATCAAGTCCTTCCATGAGAACCCTAAATACAAAGAGGACTGTTCATTTATGTTAGGTAGAATGCCCAGAGGGGACTGGGAGGTCTCATGGTCTGAAACCCCTATAGACTTTAATTTTTTCTCCAGCCATCTCTAGTTTTTTTGTTTTTTCTGTCCTCCCTGGCCATCGGACCTTACTCTTATTCTATGTTAATTAGTGTCGTCTTATTTTAATTCTTACTTTGTCTTCTTTTCTCTTTTCTTCATCATGTAAAGCACTTTCAGCTACATTATTTGTATGAAAATGTGCTATATAAATAAATGCTGTTGTTGTTGAGTATTTTTTGGAAGCTTTTTCTTGTCTTCTTAGGGAGTCAAGACTGGGGGCTGTCAAAAAACAAGGCCTGTTTTAGCCCATTGCGGCACTCCTTGTATTGTTATACAAAACAATAAATTGTTATTGTTGCTGTTATGTAGAGTTTGTACATTCTGCTCGTAACTATGTGGGATTTCTCTGCAGTACTCCAGTTTTCTCCCACATTGCAAATATGTGAATGTAGTATTAATTGACAATTTGAGAAATTATTTGAATTGGATTGGGAAGCTTTGTTGGGCTGAATGGCCTGTTCTCACTGAAACTTTTCAAATGTGGTGTGTTGTCACAAAAGGCTTTGGTTTTTTGTGACCCCTACAATAATGAAGCATATTAAAAATGCACAAATGAGTGACTTAACAACTTCAGATTTGCCTGGTGTGAATAAAAGTGTTTATGTACAAGTATGTACATGAGTGAGCTCAGCTATACACTGGAAATCTCTGCAGTGTTGGTTCCTACCTTCACCTCATGCTGTATTAGGCGGCAACTCTAAGTAATCCTATATTAGAAAAACCAGACTCAGAAAATGAATGGATGCCTTTTAAAGAGTGAATATTGTAACTTTAGAAGGTGACTGGATTTTTTAAAGCACTCTTTCATAAAAAGCGCTACTTTTGATTTTTGAAATAATTTTTAATTAGAGTAATTGCACTCCAACAGCACAGAACTTAGAATCTGAACAATCTTCAACAGAGCACACCATTTAAAATTTTGCACCACACTGTTTCAGATCTTTATTCTACATTTAAAAGCAAGATCTATAAAAAAAGAGCAGCACTCTTCAGTTCAAAAGCTTTTCAGAATAGAACTTGTCCTTTTTGATTGCAGTGCACTGCATCTCATTTTGAAAACACCACCTCTTTTTATATCCTTTGCTTTTGAAACAAGTATTTCCTTTAAGATCTTGGTTTGCACTCAGGGTACAAAGAGTATGTAAAACATTTAATGTCAGGAGAGGATTCCGTCATGGCATCTCTGCAAACATATTAATGCCAACAGAACCACAGGTATCACAAGTGACACCTTTATTACGTTATTAAATCAACATAGGGAAGGCACCAGAGTAGCCAAATTAAAGAAATTCAAACCAGTCCCTAGCTGATCAACTTGAACTAACTACTACAGGTTTTAAACTCCTCTCTGCCAGGCAGAGTTGTTCTATCCAGTTTGCCAACTCCACTCTACCACCAAAGCATCCCCTAAAACTTGATTCTGCCCATTCTCACTTTTTAAAGTCTGTGCATCCATTATGTCCTGTCCTATCCCACACCTGATATATAAATCATTAACATCTTGCTATGTTCAACTTGCCCTCATAACTGTCACAGTTACTCCTGTCATTAATACACCAGAGCAATTAATCAATTAATTATTACAACTACAGTTCAATTTCAGATCTCACCATCCTAACTAAGTTACTGGAAAGGGTAGCTGCTGCAGACTTTTCTTTTCAAACATATTCTTCATTAAACTTTTCAGTCCACTTTCCACATGCCATCACTGCACAGAGAATCATAATTGACCTCCTTCCGTCTTGTGGAACTGGTGCGCTTTGTGGATGCTAGAGGCGCTGTTGCCCCGTGAAACCCACCAGACAGACGTCCAAGACACACTTGTAAAAAGCACCAAGAAGAATCTTTAATTATTTCTTCAATAAGTGCACAAAGCACCACACACTCCACAATTCTCCAATAATCAATACAATAAATCAATCCTCCACTCCAAGCAGTTTAGTCACCCAACCTCCCAACTCCAGCTCTCTTTGCTGGGTCTTCACCAATCCTTTAAATAGTCCATAGCCCGGAAGTGTTTCTCCCGGGTTCAACGCCACATCATCCTTCTTCAAGTAGCCCGGAAGTACTGCGAACTTCCGTCCTCGTGATTCCAAAGTACTTCCGGGTTGTCGTAACACTAGTAGTCCTCAGGTTCTTTGTGAGCTCCCCCTGGCGGCACCCACAACACCCAACAGGGCTGAGGAAACGGACTCCACATGCTTTGTGGATGCTTTGAGGGAATCCAGGGAACCGTTGCTGTCCATGGATGCTGCCACCTAGCGTCCCAGGGGATGCAGTGCCCTGAAAAGGCTGCCTTCCTCCACTCTTTTCTTTCAGGGACGTCCCGGCCGGACTGAACCTCCGGCTGTCCATCACAGCTTACATTCTCCTATTTATGATGCTTTTGATAGTGTAAATCATGACATGGCTTTCACCTATATCTCTTCAGCTGTGTGATAATTAAAACACTTTATTGGTGTATTTGGTTTTGTTTTGTATTTTTCAAGTTCAGCATTATACATTTGAAGTCTGTTTTTTTTATTTTCACACATTCTGACAAAGTTTACTTTTTTTAATATCCTGTCCTTATTGTATACATGATGCTATGAGTAGTCCACACAGGGGTGGACTTAACATTTCGGCAAGGGTAGGCAAGTGCTTATGGCCCCAAATAGGGCCATAATAGGGCCCCTAAATAAAAATGTATTTATTTTTAATTTCAAACATATCAAACCTGCAGTTATAGCTCTTATTTTTAATGGCCTTCTGTCTGGGTGGTGGGTGGTGGGTAATGGGTGGTGGGTTGTCCCCCTCCATTCAGTCCGGACTACAATGGGCCCACCCTCTATTTAGTCCGGACTACAATGGACTATTCCATGTTTCTGCCACATTACTGTGCGGCTGGAAGCGAAGCCAGAAAGCGTAAACATACAACATGGCTACAAAAAGAGGCTTGTAGTGTAACAGGGTCAGTTATATACCAGGATGACTAGAAAAAAAAACAAAGTTACCCAAGTGGAGCAGAAAACTGAAAACAAGGAAGAAAGGAAAAAAAATGATGTAAGTTCCCAACGATAATGTCTTTTTTCTTGAAATAACCTGCAGCTTGATACTAGAGGGTCTTATTAAAATGTTACAACAAGTGCAATAGCCAAGGAGATTAAAAAAAGCAACTGGATAATGTTCTGCCGTTGTCAGAGTATTAAACACCCACCACCACCACCACATCATTCACTTCTGATGGTTTGCACCACCTCGTACAATCAGGGTTAGGCAAACTATGACCTGTGGTACAGGTGCAAATAGCCTACATATTTTGATATTTCATATCTCATGAGGCGTTCTTAGCAAAATGATGCTGCAGTTTGCTGGAGTAAGCATACTAAGCAGTGGTGTAGCTTGAGTTCATGATACTCGGGGCGGGGCTTCAATTTGCCGCCCTCCAACGTATCTGAATATGTTATGTTATGTTTTAAATAGAAAATTAAAATGACGTATAGAGAAAAATTAAGATACATTTTGCATAGATTTATTTATATATAGAGAAACTGCAATATTTTTTTCACATATAATTATTTATAAGCATCAACTAGACAAGAATATAGTACAGACGCACTGATAAGCTGTGTTCTGATTATTAGTTTAATATAATTACGCTGCGAAAACCAGAACCAATGGCGTGTACAAGCGATAGGTAGGGATGAGCAAGAACGCATTCGGATTGTTAACGAAACAAAATTATACATTGTGAATTAGTTGTTTATCTTACTAGAAATTATTATCGGTGTAATGAATTTGTGAATTTCCCCTTGGGATTAATAAAGTATCCATCTATCTATCATCTAATGTTTCTGTTTATTTTTGTTATTGCCTCATACATTTCAACTGCCGTGTCTGATGCCATCACAGAAGGACCGTCTGAAAATGATTTTTGAAGCATTTGTGGATGAAAATCAGAGAATTCATTCATGAGTGATATTTTTCCGAACCCTGCTGCTTACACATGAGCCTTTTGGCCAATAATGCCGCACCCAAAAATGTGCCGCCCGGGGTGGACCGCCCCCTCCGCCCACCCCTAGCTACGCCACTGATACTAAGCTGCCAAGAGGTGTCTTCCAAAGCAGTTAAGCTTTAGTCTGCAGAGGGATAAATGTTGGCGTTTTAGCTGGTTGCATGCCGTTGTCTTGCCTGTTTGTTTTTAAAAAATATGAGTTTACGCAGGGTGATTTTATCAACGATGGATTTTTTTGGTAGCCGCACCCTGAAAATGGAACTTCAGGTCTCACTGTAGCTGTGTACATACATTTGCATAAAGAGCACCATTTTACAAATGTTAAAAGCAGATCTATAAAAATGGATTATTCTTGTATTTCCAAGACATGCAGCTCAACGACTTGCCATCCTTCATTGTCAATTCAAATTTTGATTTCAGCAAGACAAATTATCCATTTTTTTCATCTCCTTTTGCTCTTAATGTAGACAACCTGCCAAACATGTTACTGCTGAAAGTAACTGAACTCCTGGGCACCAAAGCAAATTCAAAATAAGCTTACCAAAATGTATTTTCATGATCTCTACAAACTGCACATTGCTTAGGACTTTTTTTTCCAAGGCTTTGCAAACCTATTGGTATGGTATCATTATGAGGCATCAGTTTCAGTTGTGCACAGGTCTTTTAACAGACGGAATTGCTAACAGCCTGTGTAGATACCCACCTTTGCAATACATTATTGCAACATCCAGCATTTCACTTGATAGTAACTACTGTATTTGTGCAGAAGCAATCTGCTTCATGTTCATGTCCAAAACAATGACATAAAATTACTGCTACTGATCAGTGTTACACCATTGCCCTTAACAGCTTTTAATAAAGGTTTTGTAATTCAAACCATTTTTAGAACAACTATTCTTAAAGTTAATGTTTGAGATTAACACAAATGATAGTTTGCCTGGGTTCATAGGCACACGTAGGCTTTATACAGCACACTGCATTGTTAACAATTTGTCCTGTTTCCAAAAAATACTTTGCCCACCCCAGCTTTACACTAATAAGTACAGAAAAGTGTGATCAATGAGATTTATGAGGGTCCCATTCCTATTTTTGCCTTAGGCCCTCAAATCATTAAAGTCCACCTCTGGTGCCACATGACCAGTTGTGTTTCTGATGTCGCTGAATGTAACCACTTTAAATATGCCGGCGGCCAAATCGCTCAATATCACTCGGTGCATACTTTTTCAGTTCTTAACAAATCATAGAGATAATTAACTTCAATTATAAAGTAGACCTTACCTCTACTTTTTTTTTAATTCGTTTTTGGTCTGTGACTTTCTTTTTTGAGTTTGCAATTCTGGTTTTGATAACAAGTTTCTTTTCTGTCTCAGTAATAGCTCTTGCCTTGTTCTCGGCTATGATTTTTGCCTCACTTTTTCATATCTTAGTCTAGGTTTGCTAACAAAAATCTCATAAGACCCTGTGTCATGTAACAAGCTGGTACTGATACACAGTACTTTATCTCACATGTAAAGCAAAGATCTACCTTGCTCATGTTTCCCCAGGTGTACCACAGTTCTTGGTCCTTCCCATTTATTATCATATGTTCTCCCCCTTGGTGAAATCAATTTCCAACTCCGACTGGCCTTAGTTTTCACTGTTACGCAGATGATGTCCAGATTTATTTGTTGCAAAGTCTAACACTGATTTGGAACTCCACACCCAGCAAGTGGTTAAATACAATTTCTTTCTAATTAAATACTGAATACTGTAAACTAAAGTTTTGTTATTTGCCACCAAATACATGGCTTCCAAGACATAATATCTTTATGTTAATATCTATGGTTGATCTTTCACAAACTATTTATAATCTCGATGTATTATTTTTAAACCTTGTATAAGCTCACTGACTAAAACTGAGTTTTTCCATTTCTGCAACATTGCTCACTTTCACCCTTTACTTAATAAGAAAAATGCTGAATCACTGTTTCATCCTTTTATTACTCCCTGACTTCCATCCATCCATCCACTATCCAACCCGCTATATCCTAACTACAGGGTCATGGGGGTCTACTGGAGCCAATCCCAGCCATCACAGGGCACAAGGCAGGAAACAAACCCCGGGCAGGGTGCCAACCCACCGCAAGGGTGCACACACACACACATACACACCAGAGACAATTTAGAATCGCCAATCCACCTAACCTGCATGTCTTTGGACTGTGGAAGGAAACCAGAGTACCCGGAGGAAACCCACGCACACATGGGGAGAACTTGCAAACTCCACGCAGGGAGGACCCAGGAAGCGAACCTGGGTCTCCTAACTGCGAGGAAAATCCTAAGCCTAAAAGTGCAACGATTTTATGTGACTTTTTAATGTCATGTTATTTGTCACTCTTTAAAACCTACATATATATGTTTGGTATACAGTAATCCCTCGCTGTATCGCGCTTCGCCTTTCGCGGCTTCACTCCATCGCGGATTTTATATGTAAGCATATTTAAATATATATCGCGGATTTTTTGCTGGTTCGTGGATTTCTGCGGACAATGGGTCTTTTAATTTCTTGTACATGCTTCCTCAGTTGGTTTGCCCAGTTGATTTCATACAAGGGACGCTATTGGCAGATGGCTGAGAAGCTACCCAACTTACTTTTCTCTCTCTCTCTTGCGCTGACTTTCTCTGATCCTGACGTAGGGGGATTGAGCAGGGGGGCTGTTCGCACACCTAGATGATACGGACGCTCGTCTAAAAATGCTGAAAGATTATCTTCACATTGCTACCTTCTGTGCAGCTGCATTGTGAAGCGACATGCTGCACGGTGCTTCGCATACTTAAAAGCACGAAGGGCACGTATTGATTTTCGATTGTTTGTTTTTCTCTGTCTCTCTCTTTCTCTGCTCCTGAAGGAGGGGGTGTGAGCTGCCGCCTTCAACAGCTTTGTGCCGCGGTGCTTCGCATACTTAAAAGCCAAATGATTTGTTTGCTTTCCTCTGTCTTTCTGACAGTCTGTGCTCCTGACGTGCACTCCTTTGAAGAGGAAGATATGTTTGCATTCTTTTAATTGTGAGACGGAACTGCCATCTCTGTCTTGTCATGGAGCACAGTTTAAACTTTTGAAAAAGAGACAAATGTTTGTTTGCAGTGTTTGCTTAACGTTCCTGTCTCTCTTCAACCTCCTATGTTTCTGCGCAAATCTGTGACCCAAGCATGACAATATAAAAATAACCATATAAACATATGGTTTCTACTTCACGGATTTTCTTATTTCGCGGGTGGCTCTGGAACGCAACCCCCGCGATGGAGGAGGGATTACTGTAATTCTTTTCAGATTTTATCAAATTTTAATGTGATGTTGTTTTTGTTATAAACTAAAAAACATCAAGAACTCACGTCCTGCAAGACGAGACTTTGTGCCAAGAGATTTAACCATGCCCGGGGCCAGAAATAAAAGACAAAGAGTAGGACAGCTGCTGTACAGGCTTTTAAATGTTCGAAGTGCCACGTGAGATGCAGATCACGCGGCATGGCAGCAGCAGCAGCAAGCCAGCAGCTGATGGAGCAAAGAGGAGGTAAAAAAAAAACTGTATTTATTTCCCATTGTGTCACCATTTAAGAGGGGGTTTCGGAGGAGCGACCGCATTTCCTTGGGGTGCATTCAGCCCCCCACTTCACAACGCAAGTGGCAGAGACGCGAAGTGGCTGGCACGTAGCAAGTGGCTGGCAAGTAAAGCGAGCAGGGGGTAAGCCCCTAGTATGTATATAAAATATAAACTTCGGCTTACTACCTTCAAAATTCTGCTTGGTCTAGCTCCTATTGATCTAGTTGTGCTCCTTCGCTCTTACAGCCCTTAACCTATACTTAGGACCTCTGACACAAGTCTGCTAATGGCCCCTTAGATCAAACTGTGAAAATGCAATGGCAGGTCATTCGGTGCCACAACCACAAAATGTTTTGGAATTATTTACCATAATGCACCCGAGACTGCTCTTCCCAATCTTCCTTCAAAACTAAACTCAAAACTTTTTTTATTTTGCCAGTATTTTTCTTACCAAATGTATAGTTACTATATTGTTGCCTCTGTTTGATTGTCCTCTAATTAATATTACATTATGTGTAGTGGCTTGAGAAAGGGTTATATAAATAAAATGTATTACTACTAATTATTTATTTATTAATTAAAAGTTTAAGGACAACATGGTTATAAGAAAAACAAGCAATCATGAGAACATCTTTAAATGTTAAAAATGTATTATTGAGCATTTGACATAAACATTTTCCTGTTAATACTTGAAGTCTTTTAAGGGCAAAGCTAAACAGAAGTAAGCAAGTGAGCTGCTGTGTAAGCATAATACATTTATTTCTTCTCTTTTAAATAAATGTGCCCCAGTGGAAAAAAATACACTCACATAGGTTTAAACATTTGTCTAGCTGAATAATTCAGAATCCCCTGTACAATCAAATTAGTTATTTGAATAGAAACTGAAAACTAACAACACTTCAGAGACCACTTCTGTAAAAACAAATGTTTCCACTAAATTAGAATAAAAATATAGGTGCAATCCAGTACTCTAAAAGAATTCCCAGAGGGTTTGTGCTTGTTTTCTCATGTCTCCAGAATCTTGGGTTCAAACTCCCAGGTCTAATGTGGGTTTGCATGCTCTTGCTTTGTCTGCATGGGGTTTTCTCCAGATACTTCAGTTTTCTTTCCACATGTTAGTTTGACTGGCAATCTTAAATTGGCCTTACTTGAGTATGGATATGTGCTGTATCCATATTAGTGTACCGAGCAAAGGACTTGCGCCTTGCTGAGTGCTGATTCAGGCCCTGAGCCCACTACTGCTAGGATAGACTTCGCCCCCCCTCAATCTTAAATTGGACATACAAGTTAGAAGATGAATGGTTAGTTATGGATTTTTGACTTTTCAGTTTTTCATTACCAGCATAATCACTATACTTTTACCATTAATACCATATTTGCTGAAAATTTTAGAAAGCAAAATTACACTATGATTGGACAGATTTCCTAGACCCCTCCACCAGACATGTCAATTCTGAGCTCACCTCTCACAAGGGCCCACTGGTATGATGGCAGAACTAGCTTGTTAGCTTCATATAGTTTAATCTGAGTTTCTAACAGCTACTGTATACTTAGGATCAAAGTCTCTTTGATCACTAGCAGCTCTGTAAAATGCATTACTTCACTGTGTCCTCACATCGATGGTTATGTGTATAAAATCTGAGCTTTTAGACATTATTATAGAACTTTTCTGATGACTTTGACTGTAAGACATCTAAGCAGTGCTTTGCTGCTGGTAAGATCTACAGCTTTTTGTATCACATGTATTTTGCCTAACACAAATTGAGTCCTGTTTCATATTTCTTGGGCACTGCCTGAGTTTTGTATTTTAACATCTGCTTCTGCTGTTATAATTTAAATTTTCCACTAGTGATACAAAAATGATATATAAGAGTGATGCCTCCTGCTCCTGAATTAATACTATCCTTGTGACCAGCAAGACAGTTCAGGGTATGTGAAGGTAAAAAAAAATACCCGCATAAAAGGCCAAGTAATCAAGATCATCATTCCATGTGCCACTTGGACTGACTTTGGAGTTTAAAAAATTGTGTTTTCTTCAGAGAAATAATACTACAAAGAATGAATACTGCTTATGTGATGGATATTTGGAGCAAGAAGTCCATTTGCCAAACTCTTTGCTTGTACGAAAGGTTGTACCAGGAATATATATTATTAATCATTTGACATTTTAATTTACTGTCCTATACATTATAGAACTTATGTGATATATTATTTATATATTGTTTGTTTATGCTGTGGTGGGTTGGCGCCCTGCCCGGGGTTTGTTTCCTGCCTTGCGCCCTGTGTTGGCTGGGATTGGCTCTAGCAGACCCCTGTGACCCTGTAGTTAGGATATAGCGGTTTTGGATAATGGATGTTTGTTTATGTTGCTATATTTTTCACATCTTTATATTATCATTTTGAATTTTTTTTACGTATTATAATATAAACCGAAAATGCCTCTTTTACGTCAGCAGTCATTTCTTGGTTTGCTATATCACAAATCTCACTATAGTTCTATTTTCATAAACTGAAATTGCCAAAGAAAAAGCAGCTGAATGAAATGGACACTTATTATTTGTGGTCCATCCTATACATATTATATTGTGTTATCATCTATCCATCCAACTATTTTGAGCCCACTTAAACTCAGGCTCCCATAGCACTGAGGTGGATTATCTGGGAAGCATTAACACTAAAGTATGAACCTCACCCATGGATGGTGTGCCAGTCCATCATGGTATACTTTGTTACATGTAAAGTGTACTTAAGGTGAAACTGCGTCTTTTTCAGAGGAGCAGAGTGTTGCATTGGGCGCTGGTACCTTTTCAACTTGTGATACATTTGCCTCGGTATGACTGTCGGCTGATTGGCATCTGTGCAAAGATTATGCATTCTTCCATTACCTGAGTGGATACTCCAATTTTCTTCCCTGTTCCAAAGAAATTTCTACTGTTTGTTTGATTTCTCTTATTGCAGTGGTGTCAGTAGATGAGTGTGACCACAATTAAGAGGGCTGTGTCACAAGGATAAAAAGGGAA
This sequence comes from Erpetoichthys calabaricus, assembly GCF_900747795.2. NCBI lineage: Eukaryota > Metazoa > Chordata > Cladistia > Polypteriformes > Polypteridae > Erpetoichthys > Erpetoichthys calabaricus. Next base: position 43,776,484 of record NC_041406.2, read on the forward strand.
TAGCACAACTTGGTGGTGAACAGACTGAAGAGAAATCTTGGAGAGATAGAAAAGTAATAATAAGACAGGCAATGGTCAGATTTCCTGGAGAAAAATCGTTCCTCAAAAATCCATTAAATTATTAGTCAAAACAGTGAAAAAAAAACAGAACATGAAATTAAGAACAAAAAAAAAAGCTTTTTTTACAAAGGAAGCTGCTAAACAAAATGGTTGTTGTTGTTGTTTTGGAATTATCTCTATTTAACAAAAAGTATTTTATAAATCCTGGAAAATATCTAAAAATAAAAAAGTGAAAAAGTGATTTATTAATAAAAATATTCCTTGTTTTTCTGTAAAATATGCAAACTAAATTAACCTATTTCACTAAAACCAGATTAACTTTAATGTACTTTGTATGGACTCTTTTGTCAAAAAGAGGAAATAATCGACATGTTGCATCCTCAGAGTTGGAAGATGTATGCACTAAAGTCCATCCATCCATCCATCCATTTTCCAACCCACTGAATCCGAACACAGGGTCATGGGGGTCTGCTGGAGCCAATTCTAGCCAACACAGGGCACAAGGCAGGAACCAATCCCGGGCAGGGTGCCAACCCACCGCAGATGCACTAAAGTCCCAAATGAATTACTGTTGTGAATGCTTTTTGCATGGAGTCTGTCTCTTGTTCATGCAGCTATGCTCTAAGTATGCCTGTTTACTCCCAATTTTCCAGGACATTTTTTGGGCTTTTTTTTCACTTACCTCAGATGTGGATGAAAGTCTGGCAATAACTTTTGATGGACTTGAGCTCCATCCAGTGTGGGGTCCTGTTTTGCACACTTCACTGTCAGGATAGACTAAAACCTAGCACCACCTTCTGTTAGGTGAACGTTAAGAAAATGAATAGAAACTGAATGAATCCATTTCTTTACAAAAAACGTATTATATGTATTCTGGTAACCGTGCAAGGGTTTATTTAGTTTGTTCGTTAAATCTTTTTCATTTTTAAGGATAACCTAAAGAAAAAAACATTATTGTCTATAAAGTTTATATGATGTTTAATATGTTTGTGAATTCCATCCTTCTGAATTATGATGTTCTACTTACAAGTGATTGAGAAGCAAAAAATATTGCTACCATATTTATAGGGGATGTGCATTTACAGAACATTCTTTTAAATTAGAATGATTATGATTATTAGCTTCTGTGTAAAAAATATGTCATAGAAAATAGGGCATGCAAAGGTATATAGTTTACCACTGCTGAATAAAAATGCTTAGAGTTTTAATTAGACCTCTATGACATTTCTAAACTTAAACATGCAATGAATTGGCAGGAATAATTAACAGTTTCTTTTAAATTAGAGTTTTCTGACTGTTCTATCAATGACAGGTTTTCTATTACACTGGCTGGGGAGGATGTAGAAAGAACAGTACAATAAACATAAATGAAATTGCACTGCTGTTTCCTTTACCTGTTACCTAATACTATTTTGACACCCAGTATTAATATAATACTTGACATCCAGTATTAATATAAATAAAACATGTGCTAAGGTATGCTCAGGGAACTCTTAAATTGATCATAAAACTAGATTTATGTCTTTAAAAGTATTTCAAATATTTCAAAATCAGTTCCTGACAGTTCGAGTAAGCTGAATACACAGTAAAAATTACGATTACATTTCTGGTAAAATGTATTATTTAAAACCGCAATGAAACATTCATGAAATTGGATCTGTTTCCCTTCCTCTCTAGAATGGAAGTACACTGCCTGGAAGAAGAAGAGTGATGTCACTTCCATCCTGCATCCAGTTCCTCCCCTTCCTCCCTGGAGGAACAGAGGTTTTCCATCATGGGGCAGTGTCAACATTTGAGAATAAAAGATCCTTCCTGTGATTCTTTTGAAAAGGCTTAGCCATGTTTGGGACTATACTGTTTTTAACTTTTGTAAATTGTTTGAAAACATTCAATTTGTACTCTTTGGCACTTCTTTTCAATTTGCTATTATATTAGCCATTTTTAGGTCTAAGGCAGCCTTATCCAAAATGTTACAAGTGAAGTGATCTGTCAATTTAGAGCATATAATGCAGTTACTTTATTAAGTTTTCAAAGACACATAATTAATTTTGCACATAAGCCAATTCTTGCCTATTTTTTTCTATTGTATTGTTCAAGCTGACTTTGAGTAACCCCTTTCTCTTAGAAAGTAACAGCTATTATTAATTAAACTTTTCATAGTAAAAAGTAGGGATTCACACTCAAAAGGCCAGCTACTGTATATTTTATTTTACTCAGAAAAGCAAGAAAATGTTTTCATCAGCACGGTCAGTTATTATTTATCAATGCTTAAATGTGTCTCTCATTTTAATATCACTACTTTATTTAAACGGCCTTTTCTTTACAAAAATGTAATGGGTGGATATGGAAATTATTACTGTAGATGGCTGGTTAGCTATTGGTAGTTTATTATTTGTACTTTAATATTAAATGGCCTCATGTTAAGCAAAAGAGAAATATGCAAGAATGTAAAGTAAACTGAAGCAAGTATGATAAAAATAATATAACAGGCAGATAAATCCTTCATTATTGTCAATCTTTGATTTCAGCCAGACAGATGCATCAAGCCATCAAATTAAATAAGACGTTCAAATAAGAATGGGCATTGACCTCATTGGAAAAAATATTTTGAAAGAAGACATGAAGCCACAGTGGCACTTCAGAACCAGTAAGTACAATGCACCATAATAAAATTATATTAATCTAATTTAATGTTTCTTCATGTTTACTCATTTCTGTTTGTCAATTGGAAGTTTCTTAATTACCTAAAAATAACCGAAAAAGCCTATTAGGCTATTTATATATAAAAAAGACTTCCCAACACAATAAGCATCTATTGAAGATATGAGAAATATGGGGAAGCAGGACATACATAACTGAAAAAGTAATAAAAGTTTTACCATTTAAAACAAAAAGCTATTCTAAAATTTTAACTTTTTCAAGCTAATTAAACTTAAGAACACCCAATACCAGGACTCTTGAAAACTTTGAAATCTTCACTTCACAAAATGTTGAAATGGTAATGTAAATCAGGCTGTTAAAACTAAAACTGGAGCGACTCTTTGCACATTGTCACGGGAGGCTGGGTGACAGACCCAGCCGGGACGCCTGGAAGGACCGGGAGGTGGCATATACGTCCTCCAGGCCATGAGGGGGCAACCCCCCTGGATCTTGAGGGGACCACGGGAGAAGAGCAAGGAGGCTCAAGCCCATTGGGGCCCCTGGCCACCACCAGGGGGCGCCCCGAGCCTCAGAGAGCCTGGGAACCATTCACTATCGCCACACCCGGGAAGATGATGGAAGATCCTTCCAGGGATGCCCGGAGTGCTTCTTGGTGCAAGAGCAGCACTTCTGCCACACCAGGAAGTGCTGCTGGAAGGATGTCATCACGCACCTGGAGCACATCCAGGTGGAAATAAAAGGGGCCGCCTTCTTACAGTCTGGGAGCTAGAGTCGGGACTGGGAGCAGGACGAACCTCCCTTGTAGAGAGGAAAGGTGGCCCACGGACAGTGAAAGGCCTGAGGAAGGGTGTTTGGTGCAGGAAGCACTGTGAGTGTGCGGGACTGGTGCTTGGGGACACTTGTAGTAATAAAGCGTGTGTTTTTATGAAGAGCTGGTGTCCGTGTGGTTGTGTCTGGGCTGAACCCCTCACAACATATAAACAAGGGTTCAGCACACAAACCTAAACATAGCCATAGGCACTTGGTTTAGTTATAATTCTGTCCTTTGCTACGACCTTCAAGGGGTTCAGAGTGTGTCCTATAACTGAGCCAGTTCTATTAATTAGTCTCTCTATTCAATGGTCCTCTCTTAAAGTGATGTTACCAGCTCAAGAAACCACAGCGCAGAAAATTCCACAGATTTATAGAAGATGTGAAGGATGTCACTTCCCACATTAAAGGAACATATACTTAAAAGAAAATATAGTTATATAGTTCCTCTGTGTTTCAAGACCATTCCAACCTGTCATTAATGTGGACCCCCAAGTACTTGTAGCAGTGCACCACCTCTACATCCACTCTGGATAGTGATCAGACATGTAGGCCCTTTAGTGTGGTGAATAATAGCCAGTTTCTTGGTTTTGCTGATGCTAAGATGCAGATAATTTTCTTTGTACCAAAAAGACAAAGTTCTCCATCTGACTCCTATAATCATCCCCCATATCAATACACCCCTTAAATGCAGAATCATCTAAGAATTTCTGCAGGTGACCTGGGGCCTCATGCATAACGCAGTGCGTAGAATTTGCACTATAACATGACGTAAGCACAAAAGACAAAATGTGCTTAAGTACAGAAAAATCCAGATGCAGGAATCTGTGCGTACACAACTTCCATGTTCTTCCGCTACATAAATCCCGATCAGCGTGAAAGGTAATGCTCGTGCATACGCCTCCTGTCCCGCCCCAACTCCTCCCAGAATTACGCCTCTATGAATATGCAAATCAATATAAATAACCCTGAAGCTCAGCCTTCTGTAAAAAGACAATGGGAAAAGCACGGGGGAAAGTATAAGAATTTCAGCGAATTCCAAGTGGAGGCAAGGAAAAACTTACTATTTGTTGGTTTAAACAGTTATATAAGCAACAAAAGGAAGATGATCGAGTGACAGAGTGTCGGAGAAACTCGAAAGCTCAAGTTCACAAAGTTGCACAGTACCCGAAATAAAAAAGAAGTTGTCACATATCCAAGTCGTCGTGAAAAGATGAGTCGTAGCCCAACGTCTGAGTGTCGTATGAAAGCTTATTAGGATACAGAGAAAAAAAAATAGGCACACAGTGGGGAAAAAAGCAGGAAATGTCAACTTTAATCTCGAAATTTCCACTTTAATCACGTAGTTTATTTTGTCATTAAAGTAGAACATCATAAACTTCATCTTAAAATCAGTTAATTTACTAGTTTCTCAAATCCCATCGTAACTAAAGTAACACGTTAAATGCTTTGTTTTGTATTTGATCTTCTTTGTGCTCTGTGTGTGAATCACTACGTGGTTCTTAAACCGGCTTACTCTTCCTCCGACAGGACACAGAATCCATTACATTCGTGATATTACAGCTGTCTGAATAATTAAAATACTGAGATGTATATGTGATATCTTTTTATGATGATAGGAATGAAAGCATGTTATTAAACATGGGAACACGGTGGCGGTACTGTCTCTTTCAAACGTACTAACCTCTAATTCCTGTCCTTCCTTTTCTTTCTCCAAATACCCAATCACCACACAATCAACTCTGTAATAGACGTTAAGCCATCTGTAAGCTTCCAACGACGATTCTTCAAAACTTTTAAGGAACATTGAAATATCTTCGTAGTATGTGTTTAATTATTCTATCCATCTATCCTTCCAGCATACAGCAATCAATTGGGATCAATCTGTGAACTAGCTAGCGCTGCAGCACCGAGTCCTCACATGTTTAATTATTAACAATACAGATTATTTAAATGAAGTTAGTTTTATCCGTATAATATAATCAACATATTTTGCTGCATTTCATCTTAAAAATGATATTGTCATCATATGTAAATACGCGCTTTATAAAGTGGCGCAGGTTGTGCAATATTATAACTGAAGTGCAAGTTTACAGTGAGGTAATTGTACTTATAAATACAAACAGTTCTACAAGGAGCACTTGATGGACTGATTGACTTTGTTTAAAGTTCTTGGGATGAAACTGTTTCTGAACCACGAGGTCCGTACAGGAAAGACGCGTTTTGCCGTGGCTCAGGCAGTGTGTGCTTGATGCTGTATACCGATAATTCTCTTTCCGATCAGCTGCTGCTGTGGTTCCCCACTCAGATACAGTGATATAAATACTCCGAGTGGTGCAGTGAGAGTAATATGGAAAAAGATGATCCGTGGCAACCCTTAACAGGAGCAGCTGAAAGAAGAAAAAGAAGGTGCAGTGACAGTAACAATGCTAAAGCAGTTATGGTATTTGGAATACTATGGCTATTCCCTGGACGATTATATTGTTACAGGTTAATTACAATTAAATGCATTACACTAATAAACAATACGCAGTTAATTTCAGTGTATTTATAAAGCCGCGTCAGGGATGTTGATCTTGAAAAAGAAAGATAAACCACACAGGAACTGTAGCACTGCTTTGACGCTGGGTGCCGCCAGTCTGCAAAACCGAGTGGAGAACATGCGTACAACAGGGTATGAGGTACCGTGGAAAAGTGCGTGGCTTTATGCCAAGTTTAGGTTTTATATATCGCGATTTGAACGTGGAAACGTTCTTATGCAACATTTCTGTGCATATGCATTGTTTATACGTGAGGCCCCTGGTGTTATATTTGTACTTGGAGGTGTACAGAGTGAAGAGAAAAGGAGACAGGACTCTTCACTGTGGTGCCCTGTGTATTCTGTAAGTGCAGTATATATGACAAATGTTGATCCTCTCACTTCTATCATTGACTCTCATTTCTCTCTCTCACACAGGTGGAAGCACGGAAGCACGAGCGTAGCAGCGAGCAGAAGCACAGAGCAGCGGCGTCTCCCACAAGCACGTAAACCTTTCGCAAACACCCGAGCAAGTTCATCGGAAGTAAAGCCGGCAGCTGACCAGAAGAAATAACCGGCAGTGAGACACTTGAAGCCGACGGTCTCTGAAGCAGAAAGCACTTAAATAAACTACAGAAAACGGAGAAGATGACATCAATACTAAATGTAAGTTCTATCTGCTCTCTGCCCGTTGAGGGCACGTTTATATGTTGTATGTCCTGCAGCATGTACAGTTCAGGTTTTCCAGCCGACATTGTAGACAGCTTCACCTGCCAAAAGTGTTTAGTTAATTTAGAGTTGGTCGGGAAAATACGCGAATTGGAGGACCGCGTTAGGAATCTGATAGCGATTAGGCAAACCGAAAATTGGATCGACTCGGTTTGTTTAGACAATTCGGCTACTTCTGATTCGGCTTCAGTCTCTCCAGGCCCCACTGTAGTCAGTGCACGGCCAAAGTCAGCAGCACCAATTCAGCCACAGGGCGAGTGGGTAACAGTAAGACGGGGGTCTAAGAATCCAAAATGTAGTCCCCCAGCACCCAGGTCACCAATTCGGACCCAGAACAGATTCTCAGCACTCCACAGCGCGCCTGTGGAAACTGAAAATAAGAAAGTGCTCATAATTGGCGATTCCATAGTGCGGAATGTTAGAATTCCAAACTATGTTAAACCAGCAGTTCATGTTAAGTGCCTCGCAGGGGCCAAGATTTCTGGCATAAAGGCCGCATTGGACTGTGTCGCCGACGATGAAGTATCTACCTTATTGCTGCATGTCGGCACTAATGATATTTATTCACAGCAATCTGAGGTATTAAAGAGGAACTTCATCTCTCTTTGCATCAAAGCTAAAAGAAAATGTCGGAATTTAGTTGTATCTGGCCCCTTACCAAGATTATATAGAGGGGATGTGATTTATAGCAGATTGCATTCCCTTCACTGCTGGCTAGAAACCTGGTGTGCAAACAAAAGCATAGCATTTGTGAACAATTGGGATGATTTTTGGGAAAGGCCTGGATTTTTCAAAAGAGATGGTCTTCATCCTAACTGGAGGGGATCTTATGTATTATCCCAAAATATGGCAGCAAAACTGCCTGGTTGACTGATTAGAGCACCATCCAGGCCGCAGTCATGTGATCTTAAATCACAGGCTGTTGTTTATCCCACCTGTTACTTTCCTGAAGCTGTTACCCATAGTCCTTGTCTTGGGGCATCCAGTAAATTTAGTCTTGATACAAACCTTAAATTAATTGATAACCAAAAAATAAGGTGTATAATTAGACCAAGGGATAAAACCAGATCCTCCACCAGGGGCATCTGTAATAGAAATTTACTACAAATTAAAACAAAAAGTATATCACCAATTCAGAAAGAAGCATACAGTTTTAAATGCTGCTTATTGAACATTCGCTCTCTTGGCACTAAAGCTGTTTTGGTAAATGATATTATATTAAGTACAAAATCTGATCTGTGTCTTCTCACCGAAACCTGGCTTAGTAAATGTGACACTGTCCCCCTAGCTGAGGCGTCACCAGATGGCTACTCGTTCCTTCATAAGTCTAGAGATTCAGGTCGAGGAGAAGGCCTTGGAATAATTCATTGTAACAAAATGCAAATCACTTCTAAAAATTTAGGCAACTTTACATCCTTTGAGGCATTCATTTTAAATATTAAAACAGATTCCAACACAATTATAGTGCTAGTCTATAGACCACCAGGGCCGTATTCATTGTTCATGTCTGAATTTAGCAACCTTTTATCTGACTTGGCTATAAATTATGATCACGTAGTACTGATGGGAGATTTTAATGTACACATTGATGTGGAAACTGACACTTTTAGCAAATGTTTTACTTATTTGTTAAATTCAGTAGGATTTTGTCAGAATGTCAGAGGTCCAACTCATAATCATAACCACACATTAGATTTAATTATAACTTACAAAGTTGAAATTCAAAATTTAATTATTACTCCATTAAATTAAGTTATTTCCGATCATTACTTAATTACATTTTATTTAGTCCTGCCCTTGCCAACACACTCCCAGATTAAAACAAAGACAGTGCGACATCTAGATTGTAATTCTGATTCAAAATTTATAGATACTTTGAGTAAGTCGAGTGTAATTGTGGAAAACCATTTAGATCAGTTAACATCAAATGTAAACGCAGAAAACAATTTAGATCAGCTAACATCACATTATAATGTGACCTTGAGAGATGCTCTGGACACAGTGGCTCCCCTTAAAACAAAAGTGATCAAAGCACATAGAAACTCTCCCTGGTTTAATGAAAACACTCGAGCTCTTAAATTAGAGTGTCGAAAACTGGAGCGCAGATGGAGAACAACAAAGCTACATGTCTTTCAAATTGCATGGACAGAGAGTGTTAATAAATATTAAAAAGCCCTCTTTAAAGCTCGCTCAGAATACTATTCTGCATTAATAGATAACAATAATAAAAATCCTCGGGTACTGTTTAGAACAGTGGCTAAATTAACAAATGGAAATTCAGATTAACAGTGCAAAATACCAACAGACATTAGCAGTACAGACTTTATGAACTTCTTCAATGAGAAAATTAAAAATATAAGATCCCAGATCTCTGCATCACAGTACAAACCAAATACTAGCTTAGCAGACCCTGTCTCACATTGCACTCAGCACCTTAGTAATTTTAATCCTGTAACTGAGCAGGAAGTATTAAGTTTAATTTCTAAAATGAAGCCCACTACTTGTTCCCTAGATCCAGTGCCAACAAAACTAGTAAAAAGTGCAATGGATGTTCTTGCAGCGCCTATCCTAAACATTATCAATAGTTCATTATTGCATGGCACAGTACCTGATACACTAAAAGTGTCAGTCATTAAACCATTACTTAAAAAGTCAGACCTTGACCCACATATACTAAATAATTATAGGCCTATTTCAAATTTTCTGTTTTTCTCTAAAATACTAGAAAAAGTAGTCGCCAGTCAGCTTCAGACACACCTTACGCATTACAATTTATTTGAGAAATTCCAGTCTGGTTTTCGCACTGGTCATAGTACAGAAACGGCACTAACACGGGTTGTAAATGACATTCTGATATCCTCTGATGAAGGAAACTCCACTATAATTATGTTGTTGGACTTAAGTGCAGCATTTGACACCATCGACCATTCTATTTTACTGCACAGGCTAGAAAATGATGTTGGGCTTACAAGCACCGTTCTCGCTTGGTTTAGTTCTTACTTATCAAATCGATTCCAATATGTACAGAAATGTGCTGACAGTACTCCATCATTATACACAGAAGTTCAATATGGTGTCCCGCAGGGCTCAGTACTGGGACCTTTACTGTTTTCACTTTACATGCTTCCACTGGGATCTCTCATTAGGAAACATAATGTTAATTTTCACTCGTATGCAGATGACACCCAGTTATACCTTTCATTTAAATCAGATGAAGTTTCTCCAATGCTGTCTTTAATTAGTTGTGTTAGTGAATTAAAGGAGTGGATGAATAAGAACTACTTGTCTTTAAATACAGATAAAACAGAGATGTTAATTGTTGGAGGGAATGATGCTGATCACAACAATATTTTGTCATCATTTAACTCTGTGGGAATCCCAGTCAATTTTACTGAATCAGCCCGCAATCTAGGAGTTATCTTTGACTCTAGCATGTCATTTAAAGCGCATATTACAAAGTTGTCCAAAACATGTTTCTTCCATCTTAAAAATGTTAGGAAATTAAGGCGCTTTTTAAATAAACAGGATTCTGAGAAACTAATTCATGCATTTATCTCTAGTAGGATTGACTACTGCAATGCGGTGTTCACTGGATGTTCAAACTGTTCTTTATACAGCCTCCAGTTAATACAAAATGCGGCTGCGAGAATTATTACAAGAACAAGAAAATACGAACACATAACTCCAGTTCTTAAATCCTTACACTGGCTCCCGGTTAAGTTTAGGGCAGATTTCAAAATCCTTCTTTTAACATATAAAGCATTAAATGGTCGAGGTCCGGCTTACTTGTCTGAACTTATCATGACTTACAAACCTGAGCGCACATTAAGTTCTCAAGATGCCGGTCTGCTTATGATCCCAAGGATTAATAAAATAACAGTGGGAGGTCGAGCTTTTAGTTACAGGGCCCCTAAACTGTGGAATGGTCTTCCTTCTACTATAAGAGATGCCCCTTCGGTCTCAGCTTTTAAATCCCGGCTGAAGACTCACTACTTCAGTTTAGCATATCCTGACTAGAGTTGCTGATTACTGTACAGACTGCATCTCTGTTGTTAGTCATTAGCACTTAAACATAAGTAACATGACAGTTATAATTGTATACTAACCCTCACTTATTCTGTTTTTCTTCTCAGTACTCAAATGTGGCACTTGGTGCCTCGGCCCACCTGCCAAGTTGTTTTGCCTGCCTAAGGAAAAGTCATCCCAGATGGAGGATCGCAGGAATCGTGGGAAAGAGGGGTCCTTTCATCGGATTGGCTGGCCCAGCACTGTTTCAGCCGTGGAATGGCCAAATGGGGGAGGCAGCTTGAAGGATGAGGTCTCCAGGACTCTACACAAATCCAAATCTTATCATGGGATATATCATCTACTGTTAAATTCTGCTCTGTACTTCTAAAATTTATATTTTTTATTTCTTACTATATTGAGGAATTACTCTGTTCTGTGAACTGCATTGTATTGTATTGACCCCCTTCTTTTGACACCCACTGCACGCCCAACCTACCTGGAAAGGGGTCTCTCTTTGAACTGCCTTTCCCAAGGTTTCTTCCATTTTTTCCCTACAAGGTTTTTTTTTGGAGTTTTTCCTTGTCTTCATAGAGAGTCAAGGATGGGGGGCTGTCAAGAGGCAGGGCCTGTTAAAGCCCATTGCGGCACTTCCTGTGTGATTTTGGGCTATACAAAAATAAACTGTATTGTATTGTATTGTATAAATTGGCATCTAATTGCTGTGTGCAATTCAGACAATTTAACAATAACTTCACATTTAAGAAGACCTACTTGAAACTCACCATGTTTTTCCTTCAATTTTTATTGAGTCTTTTTTTCTTCTTTATCCTCTTTGGTGTATCAAAAGATTCATAAAAAATAAAAGCTCTCTCAGTTTTCTGCAACATTGTGAAAATGTGTGTTTCTAAGCCATATCCTATAATCTCACATCAATCAAAGTCTAAATACAGGAAACTCACCCCAACAAAACCCATTAAAGGTCATTAAATGTCCCGTGTGAGGCCACGTGGCTGAAAATGTGTCCTGAAAGGCAGGTACCATACAACTTTTGTGGATCATTGATTCCTTTGGATTATTTTCTAGGAAACATTTGAAACAGTGAAAGTTATCTGGCTTTGTATCTCGAGGTCCAAGCCTCCTTTTCTTTTAAGAACACTTTGTCAAAAATTAGGTGAATGCACAACTGAACTACTGTATAAGCATCAAACATTGCTATTACATGCCCTTAAACTAATGGAAATCAGAAAAAAGAGGGCCTGTATTAATCAGTCATTGCTAGGCAACAGAAAACACAGGAAACCCTTGCAAGGCAATCTTCAACTTTTCCAAGGAAGTGTTTTCTCAAATAATGCAGAAGCACTAGAGTGTATAGATTTTCTGCAGGGACCAATGCCTCTCCCGGAGAGAAATTAAACCTGGCCAATAACCTGGAATCCAATACCTTCTCGGCCACAAATTCAGGCTGCTTTTTGGGGGACTTTAAAGTTGTCATGAGTCCATAGACGGTCCCACTCATTTATACTCCCATGTTCACAATTTAGAATCACCCATCTACCTACTGCACATATATTTAAATGTTGGGAGGAAAATGTATTCCACAAGGCAGTGCATGAATGTGGAATTCAAATCCAGGCGGTAGCAGTGCCAACAAATGCACCACCATGTCACACCACTTTGTATAAAACAATTATTTAAAATATATGCACCTAGTAATCACTGAACATAGTTTACATATGGCAAGATAAGAAGTTGTAAAAATACAAACAAACAAAATTCAAAAGATGGAAATAAATAAAATGCAAGCAATAGTCCTTACTTTAACAGATGCAACACATTTTCAAAGAGATGCTTCAGGAAGTCCTGTATTATGTCTTACAAGACGTGCATGGCATAGCTCACAAAGAAAAGAAAACATTCTTGTATACACTTCATAAGTTTTTTCATTGAAACACTGGCCTGTCACCAGAATTCATATTAGAAAATACATCTGGGCATTCTAAAACTACTCTGTTAAACTAAATTATGATAGTATTCAACTATCAATTTTTCTATATAATCTTTTAGCTTTTCTACATGTCAGTTAGCAGATCTAATAAAAAAACAAAACCTATTTGGCACGCTGATGGCTTGAACATTTTTTAGTTAAGTATCAAACAATTAGCTATTGAAACAAGATTGTCAATTAGAAGTCTGCCTGAAGCATCATAGATTGTTTAAGGCCACTTCTTTGTTTCAACTATTTTTTGTCATGCAGAGCTTTTAGCCTTCTCATATTTTCCTAACAGACAACCATCTTTGAGGATCTGGAGAAAAAAAAGTCACTCGTATGATCATCACATCATATGCAATCTGAAAGTGTGTTTTTTTTTTTTCCAATTTTTGATTTTTATATCCTGGAAATGAAGAGCAATCCCTTTTGGCATCTCTGCTCACACCAAAAGAGTCCAAAGGAGCAATGAGCTTCAAAAATGTTATGCTTATTAAAAAAAATGATACCAGATACTGAAATAGAATTGGGAATATAAAAGCACAAAGAAATTGACAAAACAAGAAACCCAATACCTTCCTGGGCCTTTTTAAATACTTTAAGTCTTAATCCCCTGACTATCTGTTAGGGAGTCTTGTCGATTTCCCTCCCTACCACGTTCTGAAAACCATTCCCTTTCTTAATTATTGTTTTGTTTTCTTTCTCATTCATAACCCTGGCCTCTTCCATTTATCAGCGATCCTTCACTTTACCCTTCCTACAGATTCTAGACATATTCTTTACTATTGTTCAGAGCATTTTTAGTGAGAAACACTTCTGAGGTTAGGTAGGGCCGTCTGTGGCAATAAAGACAATAGACTAGAAATCCCCCAATAGTTCTTCTTGTTTAAAACACAACAGTGTTAACATAAGTTACAAATTTATTTTTTCTTTCTACACTCGTCCTACCACACAAATGTCTCAACTCCATCCTCCCCAATGAGAGCTCCAGATCCTTTCAATTCTATACAGTCAACCTGCTTGTATTACACTTTACCTGCTGTCTTACATTTCTCACCTACACAATGAAGATTCCTCCTAAATGCTCTGAGTACTCTATTTGAACATTCATCTTCAGTAAATGATTTTCTTGATGCATGCAATGCTGAAAAATGTTCTTCCACTGACAAATATTCCTAGTGGTATCTTCTTGTGTTGGTAGTCTGTCCATGAGAACAGAAAGAAGAGTTGGGGTTTGACTGAGCAAAACCAATATTTCAACTATATATACAAATATTTCAAAGAATCTGTCCTTCAACGATACTAGGGAACAGTGGGTTATGGATGTTTCAATCTCAGAAAAACATCTTGAAAAAGGAGTGGAACTCAGCCATCCATAGAATACACTTTAATTCTATATGCACCAAGCATTCCATAATTCAACCAAGAATCATTCATTCATTCTACACAGTTTGTCCAAATTTGTGTAAAATGTACCCAGGGCAAGATGCAACTTGCAAGGATCCATCAAATAATCAGAACCATTATGCCATATGAATTTGGGAATTCACTAAATGAACATATTTTTTTTTACAGAAATCTTCGCAAATGTCTTGGATAACTTTTGATGTTGCAATTACTCATACTGTAATCCATTAACAGCGATGTTAGGTGTACTCCCACATAGGATTAAAGCATTTAGGGAGAAGTAATATGATGTAGTGATAGATGGCACCGATGTCCCAGGAAGCTCAGAGCTGCACCTAAAATTAGACTGTTAATTTTGATTTCTTTCATGTTGGGTTTCAAGCAGTTGTGTTTAATGTTGGTTTATAGCTTTTGGCAATGGAGTTTTTTATTGAGGTTTAAGGGGGAAATTTGAATATTACTGTTTGTAGTGATTGTATTACAACATTACCACTATTAAGAAAAATCGAGTGTGTCTGTTTGTCACTATACTATTACTGACTATTAGCATTTAGTCACAGAGTGCGTTGCACCAAACAGGTGACTCAGAGGAACCCCTTCCCACCATATTATAATGGAACTAATGGAATGGAATGGAATTCCTATTGGAATAAGTGTACTAAGCCTTCCTTACTACTGTTGCTTACATTGGCTTCATGACTTGGCTAACCATCATCCTCACAGGAGAATCAAAGAGGTCATCAGGTGGGCCCCCTTCTCTCAATTGGTGTTTCATTAAATTTAAGGCCCATGACACCAAGAAGATTTTAACAGTGCGTGTGACATCTTACATGCATCCCCAGCCACCAAATTATAGAATACTAAAATAAAACCAACGCACTTATTTCCTGTACTGTTCTGCCGACTTCAGAGGCAAACTTTGATTGAAGCTGCACAAAACAGGCATTTACTACAAGCTTGTCTCGTCAACCACTGATGTGAACTCAGATCAGAGTTGTGCCAGACTCATTTGTATTATTACTGTCTTTCTAAATCCAAATAAGTTAAAACCTATAATAAATAAAACATAAACTAGAATCCCAACTCACCATCTATAACTCAGTGGTTAAGTGACAATTTGTATTATCTTAAATCAGAAAAAATGAAATTCTCTTCAAGAGCATATACTGTATGGCAAGAATATATTAGTATAATTTTAGAATAAGCATGCCTGTCCAGTAATTAACATTCTTATGATATTAAATGTTATATTATATTTAAGAAATTAGATGGAGTTTTTCTGCTTATGTCTTTTTCTCTTTCTCTTAGATGGGATTTGAATTTTGTTTTGTTTTTTCCTTTGTATTTATAATTTTCCTTAGTTTTCTTTGGATTGGTTTTGACGTGAATCATTGTTTATGTTGTTATTATTTGTTTGGATGAGTAGTATGCTATTATAATGTTCTGCTTTATATAAAAACAGGTTGAGCATCCCGTATCTGAAAAGCCTGGGACTGGAAGTATTTTGGATTTTGGATATTTCCAGATTTTGGAATATTTGCATAGGAATACTAAGAAATCTTTAAGCTGGCGCACAGCTGTTATGCACCATTCACTTCCCCTCACGTGCAGCAGTTTGGAAGTGGCATGCAGGTGTTATCATGCCTTTCATCATTTTGTAATGCACCTGCAGCTCCTGAAACCCTGTAACAACATTTTCCCTACATTTGTATGCAGGATACAATTTCCAGTAATTTAAATTGTAGCATAGATTTGATGTGAGTCTGCTTTTAACAGGTCAGCAACTTTATTTTGAGCAACAATAACAAAATAATGGTATAACTTAGTTCATAGATGTTAAGACACCATCAAAGACTGTGTCACTTCATTTCCTTCTGACCACTAGCTTATCCTCTCCCACATCTGGAAACACATAACACCTTTCTCGCAAGCGCACAAGAACTCTCATTGAAACATTTGAAAATTAACAATGCTGTACTTACAAATATTTAAAACTTAATTTGTTTAAATGAAAAGGTTCACTTACATTATGGCTCTTACACTTGCTCATCAATTGTGTATTGGTGCTTCGGTTGCAAACAGTAAGTACCAGCTCATCTGTTATTCACATTTGCTCATTAGTAAAAAAAAAATTAGAGGAAACATTGTCATAGATCCACATGGGAAGGTGAGGTCAGGTGTGGAATTTCCTTTTTGTGGTGTCACATTGGCACTCACAAAGTTTCAGAATTTGGAATTTCGAATAAGGGATGCCCAAGCTGTAAGATATCCATCCATCCATTATCCAACCCGCTATATCCTAACTACAGGGTCACGGGGGTCTGCTGGAGCCAATCCCAGCCAACACAGGGCACAAGGCAGGAAACAAACCCTGGGCAGGACGCCAGCCCACCGCAGGGCACAAACACCCACACACTAAGCACACACTAGGGACAATTTAGGATCGCCAATGCACCTCACCTGCATGTCTTTGGACTGTGGGAGAAAACCAGCTGTAAGATATCCTGATGAAATAATAAGAAGAAGATATTAAAGTAAAAAATAATAATACAGTATACAGAATATCTTGAAAATGGCTAAAAAGCATTACCTATTGATCTACAAATTACAAGGTGATAGTCATTAGTGTATCATTTTTACAACAGCTATAGTCATATAGCAGTGGACAAAGAGTAAATAAACCTGTGAGGTCCCACATACTTCAGAACTTCAAGGTTTACAATAAGAATACAAGGTTTTGTTGCTCTTAGCCAAAGGACCTCCCTTCACCTGCTGGACATTCTATGTTAACATTCTGCCATGATTAATTTTGTATACTGTAAATGTTTACTGTATGTGTTGTTTTTTTCTTTTTTTGCTTTGTACGCCTTCAGTTTTTTCTGTGTATTACATATTCAACCGATTGTCAACTCAAACAGCATTACTCTTAAATTAGGGGTGTTAATCTTGGTAATCTTATTTAAAAAACAAGTCCTATAAGAGGACAATACATCACAGACTGAAATAGTGAAGAATTCCAGTTTTAAATGTGACTTAACTGTCAAACGAGAGCTTTACTTAAAAAAAATGTATAAACTCTTTTAACTGTGATCATTTATTTCTGTTTTTGCTGAAACATGGTTGAGAAACAGCAAGCATGGACAAATGTCTGAACTTTGCCTGTGCCCTGCTGATTATAATTATGTGTGGAGGAGGCATTAGGTTGCTTTTAAGAACTGCTATAAATGTGGTGTTATTACTAGTGATGCATTTTCTTATTTTGAAGTGCTAATGTTTAGAATTAACTCTGAGGAACCTGTTGCTGTTGCGATGATTTATCCTCTTTGCAAAAAACAATAAGAGGTTTTATATAAGATTTTTCAGAGTCATTATTGCTCATTGTTTTAAAGTGTGATAGAATAATCCCCATGCTGAGTAAGATTAAAAAGGCTAGATGTTCAAGAATTCTCTTTCTAGGGGATTAATAATTTTTGTCTACATTAAAATTATAATCCCCATAGCTAAAAATCACAGTTTAAAGTTTAAAATTTTGGTAAATAATGAATCAGAAACTTCATGAATAAATAAGATGTTATATTTAGGTAAATGAACAGTTAATTGACCATTAAATGGACAGTGACCTATAGCAGAGGTCGCCAGCTCCGGATCTGGAGGACCACTGTGACTGCAGGTTTTCATTCTAACCCTTTTCTTAATGAGTGACCTGTTTTTGCTGCTAATTAACTTCTATTGAAGTAAATATATCTGACTTGCTCTTGAACACTCAGACCCCTTAATTGTTTCTTTTTCCTTAATTAGCAGCCAAACAATAATGAGATACAAAATGAACCAAAACAACTGGTGTCCATCATACAATATCTGAAAATAAAGAAAGATGAAGGTCTCACGAATGTTGATCTTCTCAGGTCCCCAAAACATTTTAACACTGCTCTTAGAAAGAGAAAATTAACAATTTTGGAAATGTCTGCTAATGCACCATGAGAGCAGCAACAAGCCACAAAATTAAAGAATTGGTTTCACTAACGACAAGAATAGGCACCTCATTAATGAGCTGGTTGGAGTGAAATTGGTTGGAGTTTGAGGCCCTGACTTAGTTAGTCTTAACAGTACAAACAGGGCACTTATTAAATAAAGGGTTAGAATGCAAACCTGCAGCCACGGCGACCCCTGACCTATAGCATATCACCACAGACATACTGAGGGAGAAAAATCAAAATACCAAGTTAGCCCTCTTATGATTACTTGTATGTGAAAGTTCACTAGACATTTCCATCCATTTTGAAAGGAAGTGAAATATTTTGCAAAAGAAAAATGAATAGAAGAGGAAGATGATGTTTTTTTCTAAGTTACAAAGCTAATAAAAAATATTCTGAAAGATTCATAGTTTAAATTTCTGCCAAAAGTTCCTCCTTCAAGTACTTCAATTCTGAAACCCCGGCTGAATTTTCTTTTCACTTAGCATTAGAAAATTATGTAGTGTTGGTCAATGGAAAAATCATCTGAGTTAAATATGTTTCATATTTTAAGATAATAAAATATACAAATCAACAGTAACATGAAAACTATTACACTAACTGCACCATACTGTCCCAATTAATATTTTGCTTCTAATTATTAACATGTGACTGCAGCAGACAGTCTCAATAAATTACATTTATAAACTTTTTATATTGTTGCTCATAAAACCTGACCAGATTATGATATATCAAAGAACAAAAAACCTGGAATTCACTAAGTAATTCCCAGAAATCCTAATGTGCTTATAATTTTTTTTAAACTGTAATTTAATTTCTGGTGATATACATACTATCCCTGACAGTTTACTAAAATTGTTCACAGTTTTTACAATTAAAAGTACAGTATTTTAATATATAAGAGAACTGGAAAGCAACTAATTTCCATACAACTCATTTTTGTTTCTTTAAGATTAAATAAGTGTGTATGCTATAATATTGGTGTAAATATCAAATTCTTTAATGTGTGATGTTATTGCACTTTATTGTATAACAATCATTTAATTGTCTTTTGAAAATGATTTTCCTTTGACAGGGCCAAAGGGATGATATTTCAACATTAGCCATTTTGGTTCAGGATGTTCTAAACTTTTCAGCACAATTTCCTATTCTGTCTGAAGTAGAAATGGAATGTTGTGCAGTTTAAGGATAATTTTTACAACTTAAATTGTAATTTACACACCAAATTGAGCAATGTACTTGAAATAGTTGTTGTCAAAAACAGTTTGCAAATGGCAAAATTATGTAATGATAATGTAAATATAATCTTTAAAAATTCAAATACTTTCAGTCAAGATAATGCAATAGATGATAGAACAGATATTTAGTAAATTAATTACAGTCATGTGTGTTTAAAGATACACACCAGCAGAAAACATCAATATGGGGGGTTGGTGTATATACCAATTAGCATAGGACACAAGACATGAACAACTTCTGGACAGGATGCTAATCCATAGCAGGGCAAAGACACACACACACACACATCCAACAAAAGGTTCACACACACACACAATGCCAATTCACCTAACTTGCATGTCTTTGGACAGTGGGAGGAAACCGGAAACCAGAGCACCTGGCTGAAATCCATCCAGACATGGAGAGAACATCCAAACTACATGCAGGGAAGATCTGGCCTCCTTACTGCAAGACAGCAGTGCTACCACTGTGTCATCATGCTGCCCATTCTCACAATGGCCAAACTTTATCATGTCATTAGTAGGAATGAAGCTAGAAATTAGCAGGAAAGGTTATACACAATGGAAACTTTAGTTCAGAAAAAAAAAAGCTGGCAGGATTGGGTACAAAAAAAAAAACAAAACACAAATCAACAGCAGGGCACATCTTTACAAAAACAGACAGTTACCCCGCAACCGTAAGTGGGTTAGAAAATGACTGACTCTTACTAAGACAATTTACATTTACAAATTAAGCTAGTATTAATTTCTCTGGAATGTTAGTAGAAACCAGAGCAACCAGACAAAGCAGAAGCATAAACAGGAGCTACGTTTAAACTCCACATAGTGTCTAGTCTGAGGCTTTAAGGCAGCAGAGCCAGTGCCACCATGCATCTACAGTACGTAACAACAGTTTCTAAACTTGAAAAGTAATGTGCTGCTGCATAATCTTTAATAGATACATTTGCCATTAAGTATCTTCAAATTAGACATATATTAAAGATTTAGCTAAAAATGAATGACTCAAATTAAAGACTTTATAGATACCAGGTTAGGTGAAAATGAATGCATGATGGTGGTTCTCAGAAGTGTTTGCTATACCCTATAGGCTGGATGTCAGGCTTGTGCTTCTAGTTATCTTGATTTATAATAGCATCCTTGTTATTACTTCCATGTGTTAGTCAGAAACCAAGGCTTTCAAGAAAGGAATTTGAAATAGTTTTGTAAGTAGTAAAACAATGCCTCATTGAAATTGTTAAAACAGAATTAAACACAGGAAATGATTCAATGCATAGTGAATCTTATTGAACTGCTGTTTCTATTTTTATGTAATTAAAAAATCCCAGTAACTTAGTAACTTTCTGCTTTTTAAAATACCTGTCTGTTACTGCACTGCAAAAAGCAAAGAAGTAAATTGAGAGAAACAAAATGTATTTTGCTGTTCTAAAAATGTTTAATTTATTGCTGCATTAGATTGAGGACTTACTTGATTAGGTTATGTGTAACAGTTGAAAATCAATTAAGTCATCTTTATTTTACAGATTACTTTTCAATTACCTTACTCAGGGCCGCTGCTGGCCAAATGGGTGCCCTAAGCAGAAATTTACTTTTGTGCCCCCTCCCCCAAATATTAGTTAGGCAGCCGTAACAGAGGTGAGGGCACGCGCGTCATCACGTGTGCTTAGCCTACTCTGCGTTCACCGTAAAATGCAATATATACGTTTATATTTTTGTTTATTTGTATATGTATATTATTGATATTAATTTATTATTATAATATATAAAAACGATTTTTTTGAGCAGCTGGGATGGTGCCCCCCTGGGAGTTGGTGCCCTACGCCGACTGTGTACTCTGCGTATAGGGAGCGGCGGTACTGACCTTACTGCTGCAGAGAAGTAAATATATGCACAAACACCTGCTTGTTTTCATTACCTGAACAAAATCTAAAATAAATTAAATTTCTTTTTTTAGGTTTATTTTCTGCTAATAAATCACCACACAAAGTACAATTTTAAAAAAACTGTTATTCTCTGTTCTCTTGTTCAAGTCAGTTCGGCTGAATTATTTTTATATTGCGTAGTCACCATTATCAGATTATTCTGTAGTTCAGATAAAATATGACTTTTTTTTTTCTCAGGTTTACCTACAATATTGTAAAGTAACCTTTATAGAATGATGTAAATATGTGGCTCATATTTTCAAGAAGACTTCAGCAACAAGAGATTGGATGGTGGATTTAAAATATTTCGTTTTCTTTATGTCGATGGGTATATAGTTATAGCACCTGAAAAAATAACAAAAAGCTAAAAATATCTGTTTATTTGTCACTTTTTGTGCCAAGCTATGGAATGAGCTGCCTACAGTCCCACCATTTGAATTGCTTGCAGTATACAAATGCACCGATGTGTCTTGAAGAGACACCCCTTCACTGAACATCTCTGGATTGCTTAGGCTTAGACTACCTCTGCTCACCTCCTGGATATCCACAGTTGTGCTGACTCCATCATACATCTGTCAACTTTGATTTTAATAAATCACCAACTTTAATCTAGTTTTAAGTGTGTTTATACTGCTAATCTTTGATCCTATGCTCTATGTTAGTTCTGTATTGCTGTTTACTTTGTTCTTTTTCTAATCATGTACATGCTTTGTACGTAATTATTTTTTTCAGAATTTGCCTTGAATGAGTGCATCTGTTTTATACTACCAGTACTATTACTGCTACTAATAATAATGAAGGAGGCCTTGCTGGCCTTCAATAGTGTTTATCCAGTGTTGGTCTCACCCTGAACTCAATACTGCGGGGATGATCTTCAGCTTCCCATGATTCTCAAATAGATAAATATGATTAAAAAAAAAGGATGGGCAAATAATAATATTCATGGTAATATAAAAAATTATATTTTGCGCTAAACTGGCCTATTTGGGTACTGCTATGATTTTTACACAATTGAACTATCCATCCATTATCCAACCCGCTATATCCTAACTACAGGGTCACGGGGTCTGCTGGAGCCAATCCCAGCCAACACAGGGCGCAAGGCAGGAAACAAACCACGGGCAGGGGTTTAGGATGTAGGGGGTTGGATAATGGATGGATGGATGTGTACTTTATCTGTGACTCATTTCCATAATGATGATGCAGCACAATACTCATACAAATCAGCACTTGCATCTAGTTATAACATCACATCCTATTGATAGCAACAGCTCAGAGAAATTGTTATCCAAGTTTGTGGACAAAACCATTTGATCAGAATGGTACTTTTGAAACATAAAGTTTAGTTTAGACCCTTTCTAAACATCTTTATTACTTTCATTTCTGGCTAATGTTTTGGTAAAGTTGGCTTATCCTTCTGGTTCAAACCTTTTGTTCATCTTGTTTTTGGCTCCATCTTCAGGTCACTCTCTAATCTAACTGTGGCCATTGTAACGGTAGCAGTACAGGTATGAGTAGGGCCATGCTTCCAGGATGTACTGTGGTTCCTGAGCCCATGAAATGTTTTAAGCACTTTTGATGGTAGATGAATGAACAGCTCATAACAATAACAAAAATAATAAAGTATATGCAATATTTTGAATAAAGGCTGAGAAATTTTGCAGGAACTCTTGTAGAGCATTTATTTTTTGAGTAATTATTCTAATTGCAATAATAAAAATAACATAATTTCATTTTTCTCCCTTTTTTTAATTACAGAAATCTAAATCTGACCACAGTGAATTAAGTTAACAATAGATGATGTCTGGTGTTGATATACATAAAAGAGTGGAAAAGGAATCATTGTAAAACAATTATTTTCAAATTCACACCTGGGGAAGAACCTTTCACCTGAAGGTTTTTGTTACATTAGTCATTTTCATCTGTTAATTAAAACATGTCGTTGTTCTAAATTTAGTCAGCCAATTTCAAAATGCCTCTAACTTAGGGAGAATGTGTGTAGAGTATACACAACAGAGGATTGGTTTCCTGTACTAACTTGCATAGATTCTGCCCACTTATTTTTAATGCAGCTTTCTAATAATCAAGAAACATAGGTGAAAATTAGCTGTTGTTGTTCTGTTGGATGAATTTCTGATTTATGCTGGGGCTGCTTCACTTTCTTAATTAATTACTTACTAATTATTTAGAAACTAAACTGCTCAAACTTTTGAAAACTATACTATAATACAGATAATAAATATAGAGAAAGGGTAATTGAATTGTGTGTACTAAGACATCTGGGCTTAGGAAACAAGAATAGTCTTTTGTTTAAAAAAAATTAAAATACACACACTGATTAGAACATCATCATACCACCCAAGTAAATATTAAATTTGTTAAATAGCATGATACAAAGCATTATTCGATTATTGGTTTCCAGATAGTCTTTGTAAACCTTTCTAAAGAATAAGACACGTACATAATCTACATTTTCTTTGGGAAAACTTACTAACTAAATAAAAAAAAAACCTGTACAAATTCACATGGAGCATTACTTTGGTACACTCCTTGCTTGGTAATATTTTATTTAGTATTTCTCTAAAATATAATGTTTTTATGTATATTTACAAACACCAGTTCTATCCAGGAAAATGTTTACAGTAATCCCTCACCACTTCGCGGTTCACTTTTCGCGGATTCACGACTTCGCGGATTTTATATGTAAGCATATCTAAATATATAACGCAGATTTTTCGCTTCTTCGCGGGTTTCTGCGGACAATTAGTCTTTTTACTTCTGATAGTTGCTTCCTCAGTTGGTTTGCCCAGTTGATTTCATACAAGAGATGCAATTGGCGGATGGCTGAGAAGCTACCCAATCAGAGCACGCAGTTAAGTTCCTGTGTGCTGCTGATTGGCTCAGCGACGCAGTGCTGCATTAACCAGGAAGTCTCATCTCATCTCACTCATTCAACATTAACGTGCTCTTTATACTGCATTCAGGGGATCATCACTTTCATCGTCATCATTTTTACTGCGCAGCATATTCATCACGTCATATATAGCTACGTGTACTTCGCTATACAGTAAGTGTAAACTTATCTACCGATTTCATATTGCTTAGCAGTTGTCCCTGTTATTAATAGAGTAAAGGGTGGGTTGTAAACAATACAGGGAGGGTTTAAAAACGTCCAAATAAACGTTAAATAATTAAATAAATATGGTGTCCCTACTTCGCGGAAATTCAGTTATCGCGGTCGGCCTTGGAACCTATCTCCCGCGATAAGTGAGGGATTACTGTATATGCAAATTTTCATAGTGAGATAAAGGTAAACACAGGAGCTATTTGATGGAACATCTGTAGGATCTGTAGAAATACAATACTGTCACCCGTGAACTCAAAGTTCAGATATTACAGTGCTTTTGATTTGAGTAGGTAGCTCTAAAACTGACATGGGTGTCTGGTTCTTTTGGAGCATTTTATGGCTCAGGGGCATGTTGATATCAAGCCTGCTAGAGTGGATTATGGCCTCAAGTTTTTTTTACTTCCACCTCTGACAATGTAAATAATGATATAGGCAATCTCCCAAATGTAGGGTTACTAATGACTGCTCCTTGTAAAAGCAAGTTGTGCATACAGGGTGTATATTACGTTTTACTGATTTATTACTGCATGTTGTCTTTGCTACCTGTGTGACCTCCCTTAAGATACTTTATATTATACATTTAGAGATGGATTTGATGGGATTGATGAGATAACATCCTATTACACTGAATAGTTTGTCAAACGTGTGAATACAGGACATATTCTGGGCTTATTTGTTACTGAAATACCAAACTGAGTCAGGAGTCAGCGCTGTTCTTCACATCCTCTCCACTTTTTGCCCTCAGAATGGAAGATCGACAGCAAGAAGAACACTGATGTCACTTCTGCTTCCACCAATGAACCTGCCTCTTCCTTCCTTGAACATTCTTAAGAATAGCACTTCCATCCGGTATTTTTGTCTTTTAGGCCAAATCACTTTCCAGGTATACTGGGATCACCATCCAGTGCTCCAACACTTTATCTTTGTTTTGTTCTCATTCTTACAAGTTATATCTGTGGTTATTCATACTGTAACTCGTTTCACATAGAGAGGCTGAGTTGTGCAACACATGACCCACGCTAGACAACCAAAAGCTCCTAATAACACAACATTTGCAAAAAGAGCTGTGACTTCTGCTAACTTAGTCCTACAGCACTACTGTAGTCTTAAGAGATGATCAATTACAATCTGACCTGTTGCTTTTTTATTTGTGCTCAGGGACAGGATTCAACAAGATGTGTCACAAAGCACTTGCAGAGAATCACATAATTGGGTTCTGAAAATGAATTCATTGAATTCTTCTGAGCCTTGGCTGTGTGAGGGAAACACTCTGTAAGGTGAGGTGCCGCTGTAATCTTTGCTATGTTGGCATGAACCAGTGTTTTTCCACCATGTCGCAACCCTCTATTCAATTTGAAATAAAGTGTAAAATTACAAGCATACCAAAGGACTTGTGGCTGAAGTCTTTCATGCACCACAGAACTACAGTGAAATTTCTATTTGCATTTTCAACCAGTATGAAACCTATTTTCACTCTGTGATGTCATACTAACAATAATGTATTAAAACATTGAAGAGAAAACACAAATTAGCCTACCTAGTGTACTCAATACTATTTTACTTAATACTACTGTACGAACTAAATTTTAAATCACATATTAATCAGATTACTAGGACTGCATCTTTTCACTTAAGGAATATAGCTAAAGTTAGACCTCTCATAACTGTATAAGATGCTGAAAAATTAGTTCACGCTTTTGTTTTTCACTCAAATAGATTACGGTAATGTACTCCTAACAGGACTACCTAAGAAAGACATCAATCGGTTACAGTTAGTACAGAATGCACATACTACTAATGGTTTACAAAGCCTTAAATAATCTCACCCCATCCTATATTTTGGAATGTCTGTTCTCTTACACTCCAAGTCATAATCTTAGATGTTCAAATGAAGGTCTGCTTACAATTCCAAGAGCCAACCTGAAAAGAAATGGTGAGGCAGCCTTTTATTGTTATGCACCTAAAATTTGGAAATACTTTACCGACAGAAATTCGCAAGGCTAATACTGTAGAAGAATTAAAAAACTACTAAAAACCCATTATTTTAAAATGGCTTTTCCGTGGTGAAAGGAATAGCTGTCAACTCAACCCTGCTGGGATGCTCCCTTAGAATGGAAGGATGGGGAAAGGCAGCTACTTTTGGACACTGCCTCCCCCAAGACATTAGATGGCTGCTCCCCTGGAGTATAGTGGTACCCCGGATTCCCACAGGACCTCCCGGGACTTGGAATTCGCTATCTCAGCCCTGTTGGGTGCCGTGGGTGCTGCCAGGGAGTTCTATGGAAGGACCGGGGAGTCATTCTTCCCTTATAGCCCAGAAGTACTAAGAAGTCACGAGGATGGAAGCCCTGAAGTACTTCCGGGCTGATTAAAGAACTTTAATTCTCCGTCTAACCTGGAAGTGCTGGCAAGTCACGTGGACGGAAGAGCAAAAGCACTTCTGGGTCAAGAACTATATAAAGGACTGCTGAAGACCCAGCAAGTAAGCCAGAGTCAGGTGGAGGTGGACAAAGCTTGTTGGGAGGTGTGGAAGAGAAAAGACAGAGAGAGAATTGTGTTGATTGTGTTTATTTGCCTGTTTATTGTGGCTGTGGTGCTTAGGACACTGTTTTTGAGAAAAGAAGAAATAAAAATACTTCTCAGTGCTTTTACCCTGTGTCCTGAGGGTCTGTCTGTTGGGTTTAAAGGGGCAACAGTGACGTCTAGTGTCCACAAAAGCTACATTTTAGTTGTATCCGTATTAGTCTATATGGGCATTGAACTATCATTTTCCTCTGGGTTCTGCAATTTCCTACTAATCTCTACTATTCTCTGCTGTCTTTTCTGGTTCTTCTGTGGTGGCAATCTGTGCCACCACTACCTGTTCAAGGTACCACATGGCCATCATCATCAAATTCTTCCATCTGAAGCCTGAAAACTACAAGGGCTGATTTAGAACATTACACAGCCACAGGGGATGCACAAACCAGTCTGTTTCTTTGTGCCGGTCCTAAGCCCGGATAAATGGGGAGCGTTACATCAGGAAGTGTATCCGGTGTAAAATTTTGCCAAATCAATATGCGGACAAAGATGATCTGCTGTGGCAACCCCTAACGGGAGCAGCCGAAAGAAGAAGACGATGTTAGGTAGAATACCCAGTGGGGGCTGGGCAGTCTTTTGGCCTTGGAACCCCTGCAGATTCTGTTTTTTTTTCTCTAGCCTAACTGGAGTTTTTTTTTCTGTCCTCCTTGTCATCTGACCTTACCTTTTTCTTTGTTACCTACTGTACAATATTATTGCCTAATCTTGTTTGTTTATGTTTTATATTAACTTCCTTTTTATTACTTCTTGTAAAGCACTTTGAGCTACATTATTTGTATGAAAATATGCTATATAAATAAATGTTGTTGTTGTATCTGTGCTCACATTTCTCAAAAACTTGTTAAAAGGACCCTGAGTAAAACTCCAGTTAGTAGTGATATGGTGCTGCACAGCATGGTGGGAGCTGAGTGACAGAGACTGAGAGCTTAGGCGACATCACCAGGAAGCGCTCCACTTTTCCTTACTCACAGCCTGTCCTTGTGTATACAATTAATGGAGTTCTCCTTCACCTTACAATTAAGGGAGGCTGCTTCTGAGGGCCCTTGTAATCCAGACATAGCAGCTTTGCAGCTGACCACCAGCAGGTGCTACAATGCAAATATGGAAACTGAGATGGATTGTGGAGTGATTCAATTGCAATACACGGGTACAATATATATTCATGGTAGTGTACTAGGTATTTATATGACTTTTGTAAGGTTGGGAGAAACTTTATAAATTGAAATCAATACTTCAAAAACTGTATAAGAAAAATAAATACATGTAAGTGCAGTCTTTTGTCTATTCTTACTAGCCTGTGCTTTATGGAGTGATGACCTCCTTAGCTGGATTTTAAGTGATGCAGCAGCTGTCCTCAACAGTAAGTGGAAAAGGACTCATATCCCCGCAAGCAAGGTTTTACTGAGATGAAGGTACTTTTTTTTGCTATACAGATGATACCACAAGCTGTAGCAGTTTTCCCCATAGGAAAGCTTTGAATGTCCGCTTCTTTTTCATGTTCCTCAGTTGATCTGGCTTTATTAATATAGAAATTTATCCAAACCAGATTTTCAGCTCACTAGTCTCATACCCCAAAAAACACTTAAACCCATAAGGCCAATTTAAAATCATCCTAACCCACATGTTGTTAAGGTGGTGACAGAGTACATTGTGAATGCCAAAGCAGACACAGACAAAATGCACAATCTGCACACCATAGTGTCTTACAGAACCCTAAATCACAAAGCACAGATAGGCAGAAATAAACATACTTAAACCAGTAGGTTATCAACTTTTTTCTGAGCAATATAAAAGTGTACAGACAACACTTTCTGGACAGGGGCCCAATAGTGTAGTCAAGATGTGTTAAAATAGTAAGCACTCTTAAAATAAGCTTAATATACACGTACTGTAACATAGTACTGCGGTGGGTTGGCACCCTGCCCAGGATTAGTTCCTGTCTTGTGCCCTGTGTTGGCTGGGATTGGCTCCAGCAGACCCCCGTGACCCTGTGTTCGGGTTCAGCGGGTTGGAAAATGGATGGATGGATGGATATAACATAGTAATCACACTATAATGATAGCTCTTGTCTCATTTATTGTGATATTATGATTGATAGCAAGAAGAAGCTGAAATAATACAATATTTCTAACTGTGGGAACAGAAAAAAATAAATTGAATTTATTGTCATCATTGACAAATAAAATATAGTAAGGAAAAATATATTTAATTGCAGAATTGGTTCTCAAAAGCAATCGGATGGCTTTGTTGGGCAGATATTTTCTGTAGTACTACATTAATCAAGAATGTTATAATGTGGTTAGTCATCTTTCTTGTCAGCTTTAGAAATGTGAAAAGTTTTTGAAGATTATAAGTCTCTATTTTTAAATAGGTCATACTGATGTAAGCTACTTCAGCTAACATATTTTTAGACTTTATAATCTTGGGAAAACTTTAAAGTGTTTTTGTTAAAGGTTAGGAACTATTTTGAACATGCTGAACAAGCAGAAATCTGACTGCACAGCACAGGCTACTTACCATACATGTGCACCTAGTCAAATGGTGACATTTAAATGTCAAAAGCATAGTTTGGACCTGGACGGTTCACAATCTATACTAATAAAAGGCAAAGCCCTCACTGACTCACTGACTGACTGACTGACTGACTCATCACTAATTCTCCAACTTCCCGTGTAGGTAGAAGGCTGAAATTTGGCAGGCTCATTCCTTACAGCTTACTTACAAAAGTTAGGCAGGTTTCATTTCGAAATTCTACACGTAATGGTCATAACTGGAACCTGTTTTTTGTCCATATACTCTAATGGAGGAGGCGGAGTCACGTATCGCGTCATCACGTATTACACCTCCTACGTAATCACGTGAAGTGAAAACAAGGAAAAGATTTACAGCACGAGTCAAACTAGGGAACGAAAGTAAAAGACATTAATTGTTGATTGTCTTTTAATATTGTGTAATTGTTGAGTGTCTGTTAATACTTTGTAAGCATACATATTAACAGATGTGCAATTAAACGTGTGCATTTACGGGGTGATTTCTCAGGCTTAAAGCTCAAAGTGATCACTCGAGTGAAGGCAGCTTCACAAAAAAAACAGATCCTTAACAAACTGTTATTGGTATATTTTCCCTCAATTTTAAAAGGTTTTCTTTTCTTCTTAATAAAAATTTAAAAGCAGAACTTCGGCGTTGCGAACCACGGGGATTTGAGCGACTGACGCATACAGACATATTCATGAGTGCAGGTACTTTGGAAAGAAAGCACCGTGTAAACCTAAAGTTTAAATTAAGTTCATAGACCTACAAAAGGTTGCCATTGATTTCAGGCAAGATTGCTTTTCTCCTGTACAACTATACGTTGCATTCTCAAGAGTGTGCTTGCACGGCTTGGTCATATTACAACCGGAGTGCTGAACTGACAACATGATATACAAACAGAACAATCGCAAAAACAGGATTAAATAAAAAGGCTGCTTCCGTTGGCAAACCAACGAAAAAGGAAGACCTTATATGACGTTCATTTATAAAACAGCGGAGAGGCTGTGTGAAGTCAGTTTCACAAAAAAACAGATCCTTAACAAATTGTTATTAGTATATTTTCACTCAATTTAAAAAGGTTTTCTTCTTAATAAAAATTTAAAAGCAGTACTTCGCCGCTGCAAAGCACGGGGATGTATATATATATATAGATAGATAGATAGAGATATATAGATAGATAGATAGATAGATAGATAGATAGATAGATAGATAGATAGATAGATAGATAGATAGATAGATAGATAGATAGATAGATAGATACAGATATATATATAGATATATGTGTATGTATGTAGATATGTATATATGTGTATATATATG
Organism: Erpetoichthys calabaricus; assembly: GCF_900747795.2. Taxonomy (NCBI): domain Eukaryota; kingdom Metazoa; phylum Chordata; class Cladistia; order Polypteriformes; family Polypteridae; genus Erpetoichthys; species Erpetoichthys calabaricus. Next base: position 43,807,354 of record NC_041406.2, read on the forward strand.
TAGATATGTAAATATGTATATGTATATATATGTAGATATGTAAATATGTATATGTATATATATATGTGTCTGTATGTGTATATATATATATATATATGTGTGTGTGTGTATGTATGTATGTGTGTATATGTATGTGTATATATATGTTGATATATGTATATATATGTGGATGTGTATATGTATATATATATATGTATATATGTAGATATGTGTATATGTAGATATGTATATATAAGTATATATGTTTATGTATATATATGTTTACATAACCTCTTTAACACACTACTTCTCCGCTGCGAAGCGCAGGTATTTTGCTAGTAATTTCATAAAAGGAGACTTCTGCATCATTCTAGGCACTTAAGTACTTTAGACCAGCTTTAATAAGGTCAGACAATGAGCCGTGAGATGTTTGTGCTGCTGAATTTTAAGAGATGAACACTGTTGGACATTGAATGTCTCAATTAGGGCTGCCCATGACAGCTGCTAAAACAACGAGGTTGTATGGTGTGATTTGTCATACTCATTTGCTTTGCCTCAGTGTTTGACATATTAAGTATGTTACATTTATATATTAGATTAGGTGAGATTAGAACCAATTATAGTTTATTTATTCCCAAGGGGAAATACAAATTTCACAGCGCCTCAAATAAATAAGACAGAAACTGTCAAAGATTCAGGGCACCATTGGGCAAACCTCATATAACTGGATGATCTTTTTTAGAAAAAGAAAACAAGTGTATGTGCAAAAAGTCTTCTCAGAACCAAAGCTTATTAGGCAGCCTGTCCAAGATGGTGGTTCCTCCAGTAATATGGCAATCAGGCAATAAGGGGAAGGTCCAGGTGGATGGACACCAGAAGTGATGTTGATGAAGAAGAGTTGTCAGTCTTGGGGTCTGCAGAGGGAGGAAAAGATAGAACATTACCACATAGTGCCTAACCCCTGGACAAGCAGAGTGTTACCATCACCACAGTCCTTAAGCTGTCTCCTATATATTGGTCGCTATATACAGTATATAACATTTAAACCTTACTTCCCTGCTTTCCTTTTTGCTCTGTTTTGCCACGTGGGACCTAGAGTTCTGTGGTGGGAGGAAATGAGGACACTCTAACAGTCAGTTCTGAATAAAGTCCCAGATATCAATTGTCTCCTTTCCAGCCAGGGGAGTGCAAGGCAAGAGCTGCGGTGGAGGTCAACTGTAGGTCAACATAATAAAGTTAGGATAAGGTCACCAAAACCCCTTCCATGATAAAAAAAGGCTTTTACACAATATAAAGTAGAATCTATATTTATGCAAATTCAGTTTTATACAAATTGCCATCATAATATAAAAGTAAAATCAAACAAAAGGTTTTGCAAAATTTAAACTTGTAAAGAAAGAAATGCCCAGTGGGCACCCTTTGTGTTTCTTACTCACACCAGGGTGTGAAAAATCCCACATATCCTTGCTATGATTCACTCACAGTGGTATGCTGTGGTGTTAGAACAAGAAGAAGTGTTCAGTGCTGCACTCTTTTTTACTCACACGCACTGCTGCCCAAGGAGGTGGTGCAAGAAAGAGCAAGATATACTGTACTGTATGCTAGCTGTCTCATCCACAACAGGAGTAAAAGAAATGAAACACACTTATCTGCATATGTTCACACTGCCTCAGTCAACTTGGCTTGCTATGGTGTGTGAACTAGGCAGATGTGCGCCTACAATACTCTCTTCATCTCTTTTTCACATCATGGTGTAAGAAGGAGGTAGACATAGCCCTCTCGTGTTCTCACCTGCCTCATCCAAAGTGGCATGTATAACTGCTCTCTCCTACTCACTGCTTGTATCATCTCATGTCTAGAGGTAAAGTGGTGTCCATTTTTGCAAAACGATTCTCAGTTTTAAATCTTGTTTTATTCAATTGAAACTGTTGTGTCTGCCTCAGCTCTGGCTTCCAACATGGATCCTAAATCATCCTTACAGTAAGATTATTGTATATGGGCATGTTGTATTTAAAACTACTAGTGCACATTTGCATGTAAAGCAACTGATATACTGTATGCACATAATGTATATATCAATGGTTATATGTTTGCAGTTATTTTAGGGGCAATGTAAGGGGTTGTCTAAGGACATTTCACTATATACAAATTTTTACACTGTACCATGTTTAGGGAAGTAACCATCGCTCATGTAAGACAAGAATCTACTGTACAATGTTAGTCTAGAATACTTTAATGGAGTTAATGGTGTCATGTTTTAAAACACTGAATATAAACACAAGTATTAAATAATAAGAATAACAGCTTCACTATTGTTGGTATGTTATCTTTGTTTATATGGAAGTACACATAAAATTAAACATTCTGCTTGTTAACTTTGGGATTAAAAGCATATATACATGTAATTGAAATGATGAGTAATCCAGTATAAAAGTACTGATGCACTGATATCTTAAGTGCCAACCAGAATGGTAATTTGTCTTATGTATGTAATTCCAATATGTACTTCCATAAGAGTTCACCTAGGTTTTTAGAGATGCTGTGCAGAGGGTTATCACATATTCTTGTCAGGCAACAAAAAGCCCATATTACAATTTATGTTTAGATCTATTAAATTCCTTGGTCATCGGTAATTGCTTTTTAAAGGACACATACTAGTAATCATGATAGAGTGCTCTAACAACTTTTTCTGATGCTTGGAATACCAGTTCCTTCTGTTAAGCACAAAATAACTTTGCAGGTCTGCAATGCAAGACTTTAAAATACTAAAGGGCAGTGACAAAGTGGACGTGACAGAAGTCTTTCAGCTTAATAATGAAACATGCACTCAAGGACAGTGGTGAAAATTAACTGGAAATGCATTCAAGATAGAAAACATGGTGCACTTCCTAAGACAGAGGATTATGGCATTCTTGGAACAACCTGTACAGTTAAGTTTTTGCCAAAGATAATACAATTTTAAAGAAAAGGTTTACTTTTTTTTAATTAATGCTATTTCTTCTCAGTTTTGAATTTGCATATCTGAAACACTGAAAAGACAGAAGAAAATGTGCAGCCTGATACTGCTGTGACCCTCCAGACTACTGGTGGATTACATGTCAAAAGTGTCAAATGATTTCCTTTGAGAAGGAATACTTATTCTATAGATAGTGGACTTCACTACTACCACTTTTGAAAATCCCAGACAAAGCCATTTTCTCCCATGTGCTCATGGGTTTTGTTACAGATGAAACATAGTTTACAGCCAAGAAGTTTTTATTATATTAACTAATTATCTCCATATTAGGGGGGTAAGCCCCCCTGGAGCCTTCGGCGCCCAACATCCATTTGTGGCCAGTCTGCCACTCGCGTTGTGAAGAGGGGGGCTGTACGCACCCCAAGGAGACTCAGTTGCTCCTCTGAAACCCTCTTAAACAGTGATACAATGGGAAACAAATACAGTTTTTTTTACCTCCTCTTTGCTCGATCAGCTGCTGGATTGCATGCTGTGCAGCATGATCTGCATCTTGTATGGCGCTTCGAACATTCAAAACCCTATACAGCAGCTGTCCTCCTCTTTGTCTTTTATTTCTGTCCCCGGGCATGGTTAAATCTCTAAGTCTTGTCTCGCAGGACGTGAGTTCATGAAATTTTTTACTTTATAATTTAAAAACGGAATATGAATCTGAAAATTTAACAACATCACATTAAAGTTTGATAAATTCTGAAAAGGATGATACCAAACATATATATGTAGGTTTTAAAATAAGCCTGATTTAAAGCGTGACAAAAAAGTGATGTAAAATCGTTTCACTTTTAGGCTTAGGATTTTATATATACAGTATAGAGTAGATATATAAAATCCAATGTCTGTCTGTCTGTATGTCTGTCCACTTTTCACAAGAGAACTATTAACAGATTTAAATCAGGTTTTTTAATATATTTTGCTTGAACATTCCGGTTGATTTTGTGACTTCTCTCATTGCGCTATGTATCATAGTTCGCTTGCAGTACCAATTTATTTGTGCGAATCCAAGAGACACGCAGTGGGCCGAAGGGCGGTGTCCTCCTCACTCACGTGCCAGCCTTGGGGCGTAACTTACTTCTGCTTCGCTAGCAAATGAGAGAACTACTTAACAGATTTAAATTGGGTTTTTTGTATAATTTGCTTGAACATTACAGTTGATTTTGTGACTTCTCTCATCACACTAAGAATCATAGTTTGCTTACTGGAGCGATACATTTGTGCTAACCCAAGACAGAGGCTGTGGGCCGAGGGGAGGGGGAAGCATGAAGTCAGGAGTGGGGAACCGGGCAGGGCCCTCCTCACTGTCCTGTTTCACTAATATGTGGGTGGAGCCGCAGGGGACGGCTAGTTAGTATAAGGTTAGTATAGCTAAGGGTTGTATCTGTCTGTTGCACGATTACTCGAAAAGCACTGTGGCTAAAACATTGATCTTAGTCATTGAGACTCAGATCTTTATTACCCTTAAATACTTGACAAGGTTACATGACAGAAAGGAAAAGTATAGTGGCATCATCTGCTAAGCGTGACGCACACTGGAGAAGCCAGTCCTAAGAAGATAAGAGGGAACAGCAGCACCATCTGCGGTGAGTCAAGTGTGGTATATGGAATGGAAGCATGACAAAGACAGGGAGATGCCTGCACAAAGTGACATGTGCTCGGGTGTACACAGCAACATGATCATTATCATTGCAAAAGAAAATGATACCCACGGCTGTTATGGCACAAAGAGAACAAGAGACGCAAATCTCCTACCAGTCTTATTACTGTGAAGCTGTACTTTGGCATAGTCTAAGTACAACATTGTCTGGGGAAAATGGAAAAGTTCAGCTTGCTCTGTATGAACCTCCTTTATTTCGTAGTTGATCTGGGTTTGCTGCAGCACAATTACCTGGCTAGCATCCTTTTCTGAAAGGTCTCACTGGTTTAACAAAGTATATTCTAAAATACCTTAATACATTGAGAGTTTATTAATTCACTTGATCTGTTCACTGCGGTGGGTTGGCACCCTGCCCGGGATTGGTTCCTGCCTTGTGCCCTGTGTTGGCTGGGATTGGCTCCAGCAGACCCCCGTGACCCTGTGTTCGGATTCAGCGGGTTGGATAATGGATGGATGGATGGATGGATGGATGGATTGATCTGTTAAATGCAGTAAGCACCAATAATATGTAGATCAGTTTGTCATCTAAGCTGACATCCAGCTTAAGTTCAATCATCCATATCTTTGAAATATAAGAATTATTAAAGGCTGGTTGATCAAATACATGGGAAGATACTTTATTGCTTATTGTATTTGTGTAGCATTTTAGCTCTATGTTTATTTTTTGATAAACCTTTCAAACATATCTTGCTTCTGATTACTTCGGATTTCCTACTATACATGGCTTCCAAAAGGTTTCTGTGACTCACATGCACTGTTGTTCAAATGAAATCTTAACTACACTTGTCATGATAAATGAAGAGGAGAACAGGCATTTTTCACCTTAAAAAATAAAATCAGTCATTTGCCAGTTTATTTTCTTGCCATAATCCTAGCACAAAATACAGAAATATGTGTTAAACCAATACTTTTTGTCACATTCAAAAGGACATATTTGAAATTTTTACAGGCTTTGGTTCAGGTTTGGAATGTCCCACTGGCTTCATTGTAAGTGGAAGGTGTTATTTAGTAAACGGGTTTAGTGACCAAAACAAGGATATGCTGCGAATTACATGACACGACTGTGAAGGGTAACCTTGGCTTCAAAAATACCAAACATAAACTTTATGAACATAAATAATTAGAAGGTGTTTCAAGATTGTTACTAGCTGACCAATACAGATAGTCATCTATTACTTTTGCACTTTAATATGTTGGATCGTAGTACACATATAAAGAAGTCTGTGATACACACAACTGAAAAGTGGAAACTTTGGAATGGTTAGGAATAATCTTATACGTGACAAACTATACTTTTTGTTTATTAATTCGCAGGTCAACCTGATTCTCAATGAAAGTATACAGGAAGCAGGTAGCTATTGGGAGATGAAGACTGGGGGTATTGCGATTAAACGATGCAATATACAAAGACATTTACACTGCACATACATGCGACAACTCTAGAAAAGAGAATAAAACCAAACAATTATAGCCTTTAAAGTCATTCATATAATTAGGTACTTCATCACTTGTGTACTTTATCCAACACCTTTGTCACAGGTGGCTGGGTGTGGTCGGTATTCGGCTGCCTATAAAAGGGTCCACCTCCCAACAATCAAGGCTGGAGTCAGGTGAGGAGGTGGACAAGGTCGGAGAAGGAGGTGGGCGAAGAGAGGCCTGAAGAGTGTGAAAGAGAAAAAGAGACAGCTAGTGAAGAAGCCGGGACTGTTGAGAGACTGTGGGGGTTGTTTGGTGGTGGTGCACATAGGACATTGTAAATAATAGATGTAGAAATAAACGTGTGGTGATAGGTAAGAACGTGTCTTCCTGTCTGTGTCCGGGCTGTACCCTTTCACAGTGGCGTAGTCGGCAGGATTCTCCACCTGGGTCAAGGTGGGGACCTGTATTGTTGAAAAAGTCTGTGGAAGGCCCGGCACAGCAGGGAAGCTCACCCACGGGCCGCAGGGGCGGTGTGCATGCAACCCCACAGGGAAATGTAGAGTCGCGGACCATTTGCGGTCCGCCGCTGGACTTTATGTTTCGGGGGGACTCAAAGACGCGGCGGCAGCAGGAGGAGCTGCCGAGAAAGAAGGGCTGCAGCTCCAACAGCCGCAGCAGCCACGGAGCTGCCCGGAATCTCGTCTCCCTGTGAGAGAGGAGGACGAGATGGTCGCCGACCAGAAGTCCCTCCTCGTGACAGGCACGGGATTGGACAGCGTGTCCTGTTTTCTCGCCAACGATTGGTTGGAGGCGGGAGCAGGGAATGTCCGTCTCATGCCTTGAAGAAACCCAAGTGGGCTGCAGGGAAGGGCCCATAGAGAGTAGTCGGCGAGTGACGCTGTTCAAAAGGTAAGCTCACCGCTGGCTGTTTCTCTCTCCTTGGCAGCGGTTTTGCAGGAGCTGCAAGAAGAGCTTCGGCTCGTGCTATCGCTGCCGGCTGAGCGATGTGCCCTACGGGCGGAGACGCAGGAGTCAGGAGGGATGGCAGTGGTGTGCGATCAGGAGCCGCAGGCGAAGGAGGATCGGCGCGCTGCAGGAGCTTCTGACCGGAGAGGCACAGCGGGGAAGGTAAGAGAGACCGACCCCGTGAAGCTCCAGACGCCAGTGGGGCTGGGTCTGCCCTCTTGCAATGGACAGATTTGAACCGTCACGGCGTCCCAAAGTGAAAGGAGGAAGCGGCTTGAGAAAGCCAGTTCCTCCGACACAGGAGGACGTGCAGCTGGGTGCGCGCGTCCCTCGAAGGGCCGTCCTCCTGGAGGCATAGGAATTACCCGTTGGCTGGGAGGAGACGAGCACGTGTGCTCCCGCTGGTGGTCCCGTGGCGAGGACCGTGGACTTGTCGGGCTGCGAAGCCGAAAAAGGGAGCATCGGGGTGCCGATCAGGGCCGAGAGCGTTGGCCCAACAGAGGACGAGCAGAGGGGCTGCGTCAGGGCATCGCCTCCGCCCTTGTTTTTCTTTTGAGATTACAGGATCGGGCCCTAGGCTACAAAGTGTCGGCTTGCCGCCGAGGAAGACCACTCCTCGCGGATCGGTCCGCTGACCCCTGGAGGTCTCAGCTAGCAGGGGAGTACTGTCACAGGTGGCTGGGTCGGCATTCGGCTGCCTATAAAAGGGTCCGCCTCCCGACAATCAAGGCTGGAGTCGGGTGAGGAGGTGGATGAGGTCGGAGAAGGAGGTGGGCGAAGAGAGGCCTGAAAAGTGTGAAAGAGAAAGAGAGATGGCTAGTGAAGAAGCCGGGACTGTTGAGAGACTGTGGGGGGTGTTTGGTGGCGGTGCACATAGGACATTGTAAATAATAGTTGTAGAAATAAACGTGTGGTGATGGTTAAGAACGTGTCCTCCTGTCTTTGTCCGGGCTGTACCCTTTCACACCTTATACACCTGCTGGGGACATATTGCCATGTTATAATGCTATCTACAACCACTTTGATACTGCATGAACATACAGTAACTCAACTGAATTAGAAAGCCCTACACAGACATTACGATCATATTGTATTTATGCTGCTGAATGATATGCGAACAGCCCAACACTTACCTATATTGTATTGGCTTCAAGTATTGATATGTTGAGTATATCTCTGTACTTTCAGTGGGAAACAGAACATCTATTTCAACATGTTTAGCATATGAGTTTGTTGTTGTTGGAACCAAATTCATCTTTTTTCAGAAATTTAAATTCTCTCTTAAGTTCTTCATTAAACTAGCACAAACATTTAGTCATACTGATGGATTAAGAAATTAGTGCCTTGTTATCGCACTTGCGCAGTTCCCAGTTTGTAAGCTTCATTTCATAAATACAGAACCGCTGATCGGCCCGATATTGCCTCTTTGAAATTAAATTTAATATGGCTGGTGATTTTTAATGCTTTGAGGGATGTATGCTGTAAAGTCCCCTTTCTTCTCTGTCATTAAACAGAGTAATAAGTCATGCTTAAAATATGAATCAAATAGTAGGATTTTAAAAAAAGATAACTCAAGATACCAAGATTGACCATGGAAATATGGAATGCATGGTAACCCTAATAAATTGTAAATGATAAAAAAAATGCAAACCATTGCTTTGATTGAGGTGTCTTTGAGCAATAACACATATGAGAAAAATTAGGATTATAGTCATAGTGACACCAGTACTCTATTTCTCAAAAAATGTAACTTAAAGTTTCACTTTTCTTTTTCCTTGAAATACCCTTGTAACTAAACTTCATTTAATCTGTATATTTCATTAACAAACAATGTTTTGTTTTAAATAGACCAGGAAAGTTGCTTAATTCTAATGATAAGACAGATGGGTTTTTGCTGTTTTCTATTAATGCTTCACTGCTTCGCGGGAACATCACCTTTTTCCCTACTTTGGATGTTTGTCAGGGCTCGGATATTATAGCTGGAGAGAGGCTCCATATCAAATCAACAAATGGTTCTCTTTTAATCTTTGCTGTGTTCACATCTCACACTCCCGCTGGTTATTTTGCAGATTTTCCCACATCTGATCCTCACAAGCAGGATCTGAGGTTCTGCTTAATACGTCTAAAAGTTTTTTTGTTTTTTTTTAATGCAAAAATCTTTAGTTTCATTTTATTTTTCTTTCTCGTAAAGCAACTGTCAGGCCTCAACTGATTAGGATGTGCAGGAAATACTTAATTGCAAGAGTCTTGTGTTTTGCTTTTGGCCCTAGTCTTTCTTAGGAACTCTGACCTGGCTTGATCTTTTTTAGTTGCACCCATGCAGTTTATTTGGAGTGGGCTGTGGTTCTCAACAGCAGTGGTCCTTTTCGGTTACAAGCAGATTTTTGTTATTTTTTTTCTTTCCCTCTGTTTGACTGAAGAGATGGTGAACACAAAAAGTTGCAATGGCGCCTTCTTTCCCTTGATCTTGTCCATTGACCAGCAGCTGTTACATCTTGTTTATCTATGTAGCCAGCCAAATGCCACCTTAGGTGATGGTAGTCTTTGTTCTTATTTATTTACACAACTTGTTAGTCCCGTTGTCTTTCTTTATGACTTCTTGTTTTTGCAGCTGTGGCTACTTGGGTTATGCAATAGGGTAATTCTGTGTTGTGGCAGCTGTATAAGTTTCATCTAACATATTCTTAGTTTTCAGTCAGGCAAAATTATCAAATAAAAATTCTGCTCTTTCTTTTGAATAAAATGGTCTATTTTTCATTAACTTCTTGAATTGTCCCAGTTCCTCTAACACTGTGCTAAAAGTTTTTTTTCTCTAGCATATTAGTGCCTGGTCACTGCAACTCAACAATGAAGCAGGCATCTCACAATGAGTGTGTCTGTTGTTTTATCTGCCCTATAGGACTGCAAAAGATGTCTGTTGTCCGTCCTTTTTTTGTATATTTTAGATTAAGTGGTGACTCTACATGTGAGAGTGGGTTTGAGCCCCCTTCCACCAGCTGGTGACTCAGCTACTGTTGTTTCCTGGCTTATACCTAATGTGGGTTGGACAGACTCTACCCTGTAATGGAAAAGAATGTTTAAAAAACTTGACCATTTTAATTTTGCCTCAAATTGCATCAGTAATTTTGTGACTTGCAGTTGAATTACAGATATATGGTACACAGTGGAATATGTAACGCATTTTATAATTCCAGCCCGAAATTAACATTTTAAAGAAATTTGGAAATGCTAAGCCCTATTACAATTTTCCAAGCTCATGTAATTAATGTAATTACTGAGCTATTTTCAGCTCCAGAAACTGCAGCAGTATGATCCAGAGATCTGGGCAATAAGAGCCGTTTTCAGAAATATACATTTACTGTATGGCTCTAACATTTTAATACACTGACAGAGGTTGAGCCTTTTTAAAAATAAAGCATTTAGCTAACTACTTGCAATTTTAAGTCATTCAGCAGACACATTCTGCACATATCAATCATACCCAATTCTTTTGTCAAATTCAATGCATTAAAAAATGATAATAGGCAAAAAATATTCACAATGATAACAACACGTTTTCATTTTAATACCATACTTCACTGATAGTTTGGAAATTGCACACAATGTGAGAGAAAAGGCAGTTTCTGGACAGGTGTAATTATACTGACTGTGGGGTAGAGGTACACTGCGAGGAACAAAAACAAAGGTAATTTGCAGAAATACTGTGCAGCAAATGTTCATGAAACCAATCAACTAAAGTGTTGGTTTTTAATGTTATTTACACAGCATGCAGTATATCTAGGATGGTGAATGAACAACTAATTTTTGAGAAGGAAGAATATTATCAGCTGCATGATAACCCAATCACAATGACAAGAATCCTGCAAAGAAACATCATGCGTGGGAACAGAACACTGAGAAAATTGTTCATATCAGGTAAAAGTTTGTAATCAGTTATTCACATTGTGCTTTTCTGTGGAACACTATATGCTAAATGCACCCCTCAAGTGAGGGATCTCTGAGCTAAAATTCACTGTGTGCATAAACTATTTTTAAAAAGCAACAATATATTGAACTATATTTCCTAAGACTTCTTTAGTATTACTTTTATGTTTAAAAATGTGTTTTGATAAATGATATTGAAATGTTTTACATTGTGCTTTTCTGTGGAACACCATATGCTGAAAGCACCCCTCAGGTGCAGGATCTCTGAGCTAAGATTCACTTTTTGTTTAAACTATTATAAAAAAGCATAGATATATTGAAATAGGTATATTTTCTAAGGCGTCTTTAGTATTACTTTAAATGTTTAAAAATGTGTTTTGATAAGTAATATTGAAATGTTTGTATTGATGATTTGATAAAGATTTTTAGCTTCTGACTGTTTTCTCTGTATGTGACACTAACACTTTCAATTTTTAGGATCAGTTGCGTCACGCTTAAAAACACAAAAAATTGCTTGTTTAGTGTGCAGCTGCATAGTAAATTGGTGCAGAAGGTTAATTCTAATTGCAATGAACTTGCCTGATGAAATTAGGCTGCAACTACATACTAAAAATGTTCCAAATTGCAACCAAATAAAAATGAACACCTGCAGCAGAATTTAAATCATACTAAGTGGTAAACAAAAAGCCATTATCAATGTTACAAGTGCTCTCTGGATGGTCAATGTTTGGACAGATCCTCAAGAAGAACATTACAGAGAACTGGACCTTTTCATGTTCAGTTTTTTCTACTTTTAATAATGTTCTTCATTTGTGGTAAAGTAGCATGTAATCTTTATTTCTATTTTTTGGCTGCGTATTTGTTAAGGTGTGACCAGAAGATTAAGCACAAATAATGTGATATGCAAACTCCAAGGCTGGCAGTATTCAGCAGTCCTCACTTTGCCAAGAGATGTGTCATAGCAGCTTAAAAATGTATTCAGTAACAATTAATTATGCATAACAGCAATTGTAAAAAAAGACAGAAAGTGCTTTGCAAATCAACCACGTACAGTATTAACATCCTAAATTACATTGTCATTGCTTTTGATCTACTGGGGAATTTAATTTTCTGCGACATTAATCTATTTAAAATACAACAGAAAATGAAGGCATTTTCTTACTTTCCAAGAAACTGCTTTAGGTAACCTTGACTAGAGATCGCTACACACTCAGAGCCAACCCACTCACCAAAGCCTTTACGTTCAGTTCCTAAATAACACTGGAACCGTTTTTGTACAAACCATTTTCTTGTATGTGCTGCAGGTTCCTTAAAGGGGTGTATGATGTTTTTTTTTGATTTGCCTAAAGCATTTCTTTTACCAGTTAGCAGCAGCAGTAGTCATTGCCTTGCTGCATTCAGACCTAGTGCAGTTAGTGTTTTCTGAATGAATTACTCATTGTGCTCTTCCAGAAAAAGAACCGTTTAAATCTTATTTAAGTCTAAATAATTTTCAGATTCAGCAATATCCAATCGGCAGTAATTACTCTACATTATTTGTATTCTAACTTTTAAAGGCCAGGCCACATTACACGACTGTCCGGCAATTTTTAGTCACAGACTTTATTTACTTAATATTAGCAATTATGAGTCAGTCACAGCATACTTCTGTGATGAATAGTTGTGCAGTTCGACAAATGCAATGATTCAGTCCCACCAGTTTGCTACTCGATCCGACGCAAAGAGATTTAGTTGTACCTTAAGTTGTAGGGGCAGGCTCTGTGTGAGAGAGTTAAGAACCAATGAGCGCACAGACAGAAGCAGAATGCATAATAATGCAGCTACAAGGAATTAGGAACAGGGTTTTTTCAACTTTGCAAACCGAAGACAGCCTTGTCTGACAGATATCTTGTGTTTTGCAGACTGTTACAACATGTAGCAAGGAAAAAAAGGGATGAGATTGTGGCTGAATTTGCCATACTTGGAAAGCATTAGTGTATTAGCATGTTATTAGCTGCCTGAGAAAAAAAAAGGGGGAGTTCAAGATGATGTCAGAGGTGGATTTTTTTTTGTGCACTGGGTGGTTCAATTAGGCACCTATTGTTGGGACTGGGGGTGAGAAGTTAAAAGGCTGTCTGCAGGACGTAGGTATTTGCCGTATTGCAAAGGAGTCACTTTGGCTGGTTGAGATTACAATTAATGCCAAGTTGTGATAACAGAACTGCTCCTTCCTTGGAGGATGTCTGTATTTACCTGACTTGGAAATTAACATGTTTGACAATATTGGTTTCTAATCAGCAGATCTGTACTCATTAATGGTTGGTAACAATACATTTTGTTAACTTGCGTTTTCATTAATTGTAAAACCCAGGAAATGTAGATGTGCCATTGTTTAATCCGATTGTCCAGAACTGATAATGGCAGGGACTGAAGGAGATTTAAACTCCTGGGCAGGAGAAGGCAAAGAGGGACGGTCCACTGAGAACGCAACCAAGACACTCGGACAGAGCACAGGGGCTCGTAGGCAGACGAGGGTACCTGGCTGGGACAACGTGAGGCACAAGGACAGTAACACTTACTTCCAGGGAGGAAGAGACAGCTCCACAAGGAGATGCCAGTTGTGGGTTCAGCAAGAGAGGGAAGCCACATGAAAGGACCAAGCAAAGCTGGCAGACAAGAAATGAGGCGTGCCTAGGTCACAGCAACACAAGGAGCACAGAGTGGAAAAAAAGGAACGACGAAGAGATGCTGACAGGGATTCAACAATTTGACACAACTTCTGTTAAGAAACAAGTGTCTGGTGAACAGAGTGCATCCGTGGACAGTTGAACAATTAAGTTTTGGGGTAACACAGTGTGCAAACTAGACTCTGCACCACTAAAGGTTGTATCCTCCAATTCTTGTTTTTAACTGACTTTTAGAGTGTGGACTGTGTGTTTTCCTTTTAAAAAAAGGAAATTCGTTCCTGATATGTTTAGATTTTGTTGTGTTCGTTTATCTTTTTACTGTACTTTATATTGTCTTGTGTAATAGAACTTACTGTTGCTTTTTTCTGAAATTACTGTTGTGTCTTTCATTGTGTGTTTACTCACCGCCCAATTTAAAGAACCCTGTGTGTTATTATCAGTAAATTTCAAGAGTTCCCAGTCTCTTAATAAAACTGGGTGGCGTAGTCGGATATTTTAATGGTGACTAAGTTAGATTACCTGTAAGTGTGACCAGACACCTGTCACATACTGTGAGAATGTTAAACCATGCAAGAAAGTCATCACAGTGCTATCATTTTTCTTGCTCTGTAATTCAAGTTGTGCAATCTGACACCCTCATGGATTAGTAATGAGTACATTAGAGGGTCAACTCAAGTTGGACGGTTGGGAGACAAAGTCAGAGAGTCGAGATTGCATTGGTTTGGACATGTGCAGAGGAGAGATGCTGGGTATATTGGGAGAAGGATGCTAAGGATAGAGCTGCCAGTGAAGAGGAAAAGAGGAAGGCCTAAGAAAAGGTTTATGGATGTGTTGAGAGAGGGCACACAGGTACTGGGTGTAACAGAGCAAGATGCAGAAGACAGGATGATATGAAAAAGGATGATCTGCTGTAGCAACCCCTAATGGGAGCAGCCGAAAGAAGAAGACGAAGAAGAATCTGACATCATCATGGGGCAAAATTACCAAACACAGTCGGTTGTGTAATGTGCCACCAGCTTCAAGGTTGCTTTATTTAGTCATATTTATACAAGAAAACATGAAATTTGCCTTCTCAGTTGCGTCTAATAACAAGACAGAAAGAAATAAAACAAAATAAATCGAAATAAGACAGGTTAAGGTAAGGCAGATTGCATATTTACACAAAAATTGTTACAGGATACAAATGATGGAACCTTAATAATTTTTTCCGAAATTCCTTATTAAAAATTCACACGGCACTAGGAAGAAAGGAATTTCTGGAACGATTTGTGTGGGTTTTCAAAGCGACTATCCTTCCTGATTACTGAAGTTAAGTTCTACATGTAATGGATGTCTGTCGTCAGCTGAGATTATTTCTAGTTTTGTTAGCATAGTCCTCTGACACACACTTGCCACATCATCTAAAGCTTGGATGAGGTATTTATCAGGAGTTAAGGATTTTCATTCATACACAGAAACATCCATCCATTATCCAACATGCTATATCCTAACTACAGGGTCACGGGGGTCTGCTGCAGCCAATCCCAGCCAACACAGGGCGCATGGCAGGAAACAAACCCTGGGCAGGGCACCAGCCTCAGGGCACACACACACCCACACACCAAGCACACACTAGGGACAATGTAGAATTGCCAATGCACCTAACATGCATGTCTTTGGACTGTGGGAGGAAACCGGAGAACCTGGAGAAAACCCACGCAGACATGGGAAGAACATGCAAACTCCACGCAGGGAAGACCTGGGAAGTGAACCCAGGTCTCCTAACTGTGAGGCAGCAGCGCTACCCACTGTGCCACCATGCCATCCTACAGAGGAACATGCAGTCAGTAATATTTTAGATAGGCTGAAAAACAAACAAACTGAGCAAGCTCAACATTTGTGCTGTCACAGTCAAGGTTTTCAAATGCCAGCATGACTGTCGGCAGAGCATTAATATGTTCCTATTTGAAGACAAAATAAAAATACATAATTGTAATGTAAAGAAACAGCTTGTTATGCATTTTCACTTAAGGATAAAACAAATTCTTACATGCATAAATGAAATGCCCAATGCATTATTTTTGATGTAATTGAGAAAGGAGTCTCATTTTAATGGCTAAATTGTTATAATACGTAGGTCAAAGGAGGTCAACTATAAACCATAAAATGTGATCAACATTGATATCCATTTAATATGCATACAATCTGCTTAGCATTTGCCAAGTTCTTATTGTCACTGTGCTTCTCATATCACTTCATATCAATTCTCATATTAGCATTGGCTGCCTGTCATATCAATTCCAGTTTCTATAGAAAAGAAGCATGAACCACAGCAGGCATTTATTCTTTCAACATAATCCACAAATTAAAGGGACAAGACAGTCATGTGAGAAAAGCAAAAGGTGTAGATAGAAAAGAGAAAGGAGGGCTACATAGGTAGAAATCAGAGAGTTTATTGAAAATAATTATAAACATTCTTCTAATATGATTTTATCTTTTAGCATTTACATCTTCTAATAGCTTGATTTATTTTCACAGCTTCAGCTTGTCCAGTATTTTGAGGCTCAGATTGTGCCCATTTTGTTGTCAAACTTTGCATGCTTGACTTTACTTATACAGACGGACAAAATAAAAAACATAATAAAAGTCATCATCATTGCACTTAGGGGTATATTTTATATTTGGTGGCAGATTTGGAGCCTGAATGAAGTGGTTTAAGACATTGTTTCACCGACAGTGCAGGATCCCAACTGTCATAGAATAAATAAATAAAATGACTAAGCCTGTGCTCCTGCCACCAGGTATCAAGTAAAGGATGGAATTGATTATATTATACCCCTTAGTTTTTATTTAGTAGAACAAAAATACATAATCCTTGGTTCTGTACTATGTAACTGGGATCATAAACATTTTACAGAATTTGACCTTTAAGTTACAAGAAACAACAACACCAGCCAGTTTTCCAATTAAGATGTAACTTTTTAAAGTTATTATAAGGTTCTCACAACTGACCCATACTATTCTGCTAATATCATTAAAATCATACCGTTCCAATTGTAGTCATCAAGTTAGTTCACTGTAATATGCAGTTAACTTGTCTCTTGCATAATTTCAATGAATGAGGTATAATTATAATCAGTGTGTAAGCTTTAATTCATCATATCACAGTTAGCTCCTTGCCTGTTTCTTTGGGCACATTTTTTGTACATTTTTTGTTTATAATATAATGCTTACAAGTCAGCTGCACTCATTTACGCAGAAGAAGGAGCTTATCAGTGATAAATACTACAGTACCTTGCTTTTAAACACTGGGGCCTTTTCCATAATAGATCTTTTGTTGCACCTTAACAGTTTTTGCTTCTGGCAAATTGCTGCCTGCATGAAATCTATAAAGTTAATCTTCAAAAAAAAGCATAATTTACTAATAGTCATAGACAACTGTATGTTTTCAGGCATAGCAAATGTTTCCTGAAGAGTTCTATATTGGCCTTAGGGTGTGCTTTTAATAGCCGTGATACAATACCTGCTATATTCTAGAACCTTTAAGTGACTTGGTAAAGTCAGTTCAGAAAATAAAGGATATTTCAACAGTGCCTGGCAAAATTTTGTTTTTCAAAAGAGAATTTCTCATTTATTGATCAGTTTATTTTCTTAGGAAATTAATTATTAAAAATTTAAATAGTTATTTCTTATCCTGCTTTCTTTTATCAGCATGTGTTTGTTGCCATTTTAGTGTGTTTTCAGACTAGGCTGAAAGATGCATTTTCATATTTTAATTTGTCGTTCATTCAGTCTTCTCAGTACTTGTAGTTTGATTGTCTAAATACATCATTTACAGCTAACCTTAGCGTACAGCAGTACAAGTAATCAGAAGACATGTTTCTTTTAAATGACTTCACATTAATTGCAGTATTTACAGAAGGTACAGAAATCCAGGACTCTTGACCAATGAATGAGGGGCTGAGGTGGGTCTTTAATTCAAAAGAAGAATGTGCTTCCTGTTTGTGGATAGCTTTCATGTTTCTGAGGTATTTATTTAGCATTATTTTAGCAAAAAATGCATGCATTTTGCACATTATCGGCATACAACTAGATGACATGACGTGTATTATGCAACAAGAGAAATATGATTTTTTATCCATGTTCGTTTTTCTCCCATTTCTTGGCCATCACTACATTGGGAAAGTAAAATATTGAAAATATCAGTTTTAGGTGGAGTATTTCTTTAAAATCTAAATATCTGCAATGATAGCGTTGGTTCTTTTAGCATATTGATTTTTTTAACATGTTCAAGTAAATAAATCTTAAATCTCTGTTGCTCTTTGGTAAATCTTACGGAAAGAAAAAATTATTTTTTTTAATGAAAATATTACATTAGAAGGAAGATTCCCAGAAAATTCCCTTCTAAGCTATTGACTGTACTGTCTGTTAAGTCTGAATATTTTGTCCCAAATCACAAGAGAAAAATAACTATTAAATTCTTATACAATGATTGAAAATAACTGGTGACATCTAAGCAGTATATGTGTTATTATTATTTTGTAATAAAATGGCAAGTTTTTAAAATTTTACAGTTGTCTATGAACTGTGTCCCGAGCTGATTCGCTAAATATTTACCCTGGCACTGGCCATGGAGTAAAAAGCAGGAAGAAAAAAAAAGAATCTACATTTTGAATAACATAAAGCTGTTGCCAGATATACTAAATATCAAGGGGCTATGGTGTATTACTTTATTTAGCTCCCAAAAATATTTTATTTTGTGGATGATAGAGACTTTATCCAAAATGTAATTGCATCAATTCCTAACTTGAACACTCAAAAAATTATAATGGCCAGAGACTTTAATTGTGTTTAAATCCAGACCTGGAGCCTTATGCATAACGCTGTGTGTAGAATTCATACTAAAACATGGCATACGGACAAAAGTCGAAATGTGCATATGCACAAAACAATTCAGAGGCAGAAAACCATGTGTAAGCCAGCTTCCACGCACTTCCACTACATAAATCCCGGTCTGCATGAAATATAATGCTCATGCACGCGCCTGCCGTCCCTCCCAGACTCCTGCCAGAATTACGCCTGTTAGAATATGTAAATCAATATAAATATTCCCTTAAGTTCAGCATTCTGTGAAAAGACAATGTCAAAAGCACTGGGAAAAAAGAAGAATATCAGTGAATGCCAGTTAGAGGCAATGAGAAACGTACTATTTGTTGGTTTAAGCAGTAGTATAAAGTTCAAGTACAGAAAGTCGCACAGTGCCCAAAACAATAAAGAAGTTGTCAGATTTCAAAGTGGCCGTGAAAAGGCGAGTTGTGCCCCACTGTCTGAGTGTCATATGGAAACTTATTAGGGTACAGAGAAAAGAAAAAAATTGGGACACAGTGGAAAAAAGAAAGCTTGAAATGTCAACTTTAATCTCGAAATTTCCACTTTAATCCCATAGTTTATTTTGTCATTAAAGTAGAACGTTATAAACTTAATTTTAAAATCATTTAATTTACTAGTTTCGCAAATCCCATCGTAACTAAAGTAGCCAAGTTTAATGCTTCGTATTCTGTGTGTTCTTCTATGTACTCTGTGTATGTGAATCACTACTTGCTTCTTAAATGGGCTTTCTCTTACACTGATAGGACACAGAATACAATACATTCATGATATTACAGCTCTCTGAACATTTTAGAATACTAAGATGTATACTTCATATCATTTTCATGATGAAATGCATTAAAACATGTATTAAACAAGGGGGCACAGTGGCACAGTAGTAGTGATGAGCTGGCTTTCCCCCCAGAGATTGTTCCTGCCTCCTGTAAGATATTTGTTGTGCTGTGCGTGACCCTCAATGAAATAATTTGATGCACATTGTAATAAATCCTTATTTTTATTGCAGCAGTACTCTCTTTCAAAAGCACTAACACCCAATTCCTGTCCTACCTTTTCTTTCTCCAAGTAATCAATTGCCCCACAATCAGCTCTTTAATAAATGTCAAGCCATCTGTAAGCTTAGAACGCAGATTCTTCAAAACTTTTATGAAAACACTGAAATATCTTTGTAGAACATTATATTACATTATTAGTATATTATTCCACCCATCTATCCATCCAGGGTTGCGCCATTCCCAGTAAGCATACTGCGTGAGGCAGGAAACAATCCCTGAATGGGGTGCCAGCTCATCGCTACCACTGTCCACCGTGTCCTCACAGGTTTAATTATTAACAATATACATTATTTTAATGAAGTTTAAAACTTATCTGTATAATGTAATAAACATGCTTTATTGCATTTCATCTTAAAAATGATATCAAGAGCTTTAAAAAGATAGCACTTGGAAATCTAAATCGATTTAGAAGCAAGTCATCATCATATGTAAATACACATTTTATAAAGTGGCTCAGATTGTGCAATATTATAACGGTAGTGCAAGTTTACAGTGAGGTGATTGTACTTATAAGTACAAATAGCTCTACCATGAACACCTGATGGACTGATAGAGTACGTTTAGTGCTCTTGGGAGGAAACTGTTTCTGAAGTGTGAGGTCCCTATGGGAAAGACTCTTAAGCGTTTGCCATACTGTATGGGAATTTCAAATAGACTGTGTGCATGGCTGAGACAGCGTGTGCTAGATGCTGTATCCCGATAATCTGATCAGCTAATGTACAGCTGTGATTCCACACTCAGATACAGTGGGTTAAATACTCTGAGTGGTGCACTGACAGTGACAACGCTAAAGCAGATATAGTGTTTGGAATAGTTTGGACATTCTGTGCACCATTACATGGTTACGGGTTGATTACAATCAGATGCCTTAAACTAATAAACGATATGCGGTTAATTTGATATTTGATAAAGCCATGTTAGGGATTTGAATCTAAAAAATAAAGGGAAACCACCTAGGAACAGTAGTACTGCTTTGATGCTTGGTGCTACCAGTTTGCAAAACTGAGCCGAAAACTTGTGTACATTATGGTATGAGCTGGAGTGAGAATGTGCATGGCTTTATACTAAGTTTAGTTTTTATACATTGCAATGTGAGCTTGGAAATGCAACATTTTTGTGCGTACGCACCGTTTATACATGAGGCCCCAGATCCTGATGACTAGCTTGCTGAGTTTTATAAAAAATTTTCAATCAAGTTAGCTCCCCTTTTATTAGCATCTTTTATAGACAACATAGACAATAAAATTCTACCTCAAACTTTTCGCCAAGCATTAATTACCATTTTTCCTAAGAAAAATAAGGATTTATTACAATGTACATCATACAGACCAATCTCACTTCTGAACAATGATGTTAAGATTCTAATGTAATATATTCGCTCATAAAGTCCAACACTCCAGAGATCTTATTATCTTTGGAAGCTGAAAAAGCATTTGATATGGTTGAATGGGATTACCTATAAATTTCGGTTTGGCCCTAAATATGTGCATGGATCAAACTACTGAATAACAGTTGTGAAGGAATAAACACACAGAAACTCAGGTTAAGAGTTGGGGATCCTCCCTGTACACTGGGTGTAGCATCCAGTACAAAATAAAGGTCAAGTTCAAAGCAAAACATTTGACAAAATAAAGGTCTCTCCCTGGTTCTTTTATACAAAAAACAAAGGAAGTGCAATTAACGTGGAGGAGGTGCAGGGAAGGCAGACGCTGACGTCAAATGAAGTGGCTGGAAGTGACGTCAGGAGTGAGGTTGCTGGACTGTAGTCATCGGGGCCATCCGGAACATGGCAACCCCATGGAGTTAGCTGAGGACTCTTTTATTGGAACGGGACATGATGACCAGTATGGCCGTTTTACTCTGTCATTTTTCTGTGGAGTTAAGGAAAGAAAAGCATTAGTACCTCGTCTTATCCCCCTGTCTTTCGGTTTTTCACGCTCGATCGAGCCTTTTGACTGTCCCCCTAAGAGTGCGTGTGTGACACAACCCCCCCTTCAGCCCAGACTCGTCGGGTCGGATGGCCCGAACCGAGAGGTCATAAATCCGGGACAGACCATCAGCGTTAGCTTGGAGAGTACCTCGACGATAAATGACCGTGAACCTGTAGGGCTGTAGGTCCAAAAACCACCTAGTGACACAAGGGTTTGATTCTCTATGCACCACCATAGCTAGTTACAGATAAAATATTAGTAAATATCACAGCAGAATGTTTCCCATAATTTACCAAATACTGGAACTGTGCTCCAACTTGGTTCTTGTTGCTGATTGCTTGTTGAACTACATACAGTTAAGTGGCATGACACTTTCCTGCAATCTCATGTACTGTAAATGAACATACACATGACTTGGAAATCACTGTAACTGATAAAACAATTTTCCAC
Source organism: Erpetoichthys calabaricus (assembly GCF_900747795.2). Classification (NCBI taxonomy): domain Eukaryota; kingdom Metazoa; phylum Chordata; class Cladistia; order Polypteriformes; family Polypteridae; genus Erpetoichthys; species Erpetoichthys calabaricus. The sequence goes on from NC_041406.2 coordinate 43,829,274, forward strand.
TTGGATGTAATTGCAGAATGTTTACCTAATATCTTCATGGAAAGTTTCTTATGCAGATTAATATACCTGTAAGTATAAATGTGTACAGTACAATTTTCCACCTGTCCTTCCCATGAAAGTAATTTGAACTCTAGACTGCCACAGTAAAAATGAACTGCCTTTAATGAAGTTAATGCCATCAATGTTTTTCAGTTTTTTTCACTTACAACTACAAAAGTTCTGAAGTGAAAATATTCTATGAATTAAAATGTTCAGCTTTAACATAGCTCATAGACAATAGTTTGCAATAGATTGATAGAAATGTGGATAACAGTCCTTTGTCAGCTATTTGATGATTAATTTAGCAAAATCTTATATTTATTAAACTTAATAGGAAGGCTACAGTGAATTACTAAGCTTCTTATGTATCTAATGTACAATATGAAATTACATTTTCATTAGTTCAATTTATTGTACCATTTACTTTAACATTCACCAGAAGATGAACACATTTATTTTAAACTACATCTAATAGCTTCATGGTACAGGACAAGTATTTAAGATGTGGCCCAAGTGTTATCTTTTTAAACATTCCATTTGTTTCTCAGTTTTAGTTTGAAGGCTATAAATGTTGATTTGTGCAATATTTTCAGTTAAATTTCTGTAATATGCTGACCATGGGCTAGGCAAATTTAATTTGGACTAAGAATATTTATATTTTAATTCATTATGTTAATTCACCCCTTTTAATCATATTATTCAATATTTCCCATACAACAACAAAAAAAGAAATAGAATGTATTTTTATATTTCTGTATTAAAGGGACATTTAAGCCCTAACTTGATTAAACAGGTTTAATAGTGAATGTATGCGGATCCAGCTCAGGGTACATTGCAGACCTAGGCAGTGCTGGTTGGAAACACACTAAACACAGCAATCCAAAAGAGAGTCCCCCTTTGTAGATTTTCAGCCTGGTCAAGACCTTCATGAGGAAGCTGCTGCTTCTCTTTCAACAAGTAGAGAGGAACACATTGACACACCTTCCCACACTGAAAGGGAGGAATCTATCTGCCGATCAGCTTAACAGACATGCAGTCATGTTCTGGGCAGTGCATGGTGAGTTTTCCAGATAATCTGAAGATTTCAAAGCAGTGGAAACTGAAATGTTCACCATCTCTTCTCCTTTTACATGTGATATGAACAGTGTCCCTAGGCAGGTACAACTTCAACTTATAGACTTGCACTCTATTCCATTGCTAGCAGAACACTTCAAGTTAGTGCCATTACTGACATTCTACAATTCTCTCTAAAAGGAGAATTTCCCTCACTTGAGAAGACTAGCTCAGAGAATGCTTGTCCTCTTTAGCTCAACATACATATGTGAACAGACATTCTCCGTAATGAAATTCAACAAATCCAGGTACAGATCTTCTCTCAATGATGATCATCTCACTGCTGTAGTGCGAATAGCAACATCAAAAATTACACCTGACTTCATTTCACTAGTTAAAGCTCATCAAAGACTTAATTCTTCCCACTAAGTTGTCAAAGGTACAGTAATAATAATAATAATAATTCATTACATTTATATAACAGAGACAGTAAAATACTTTATCAGTGATTAATGCAGTAAAATGTACTTCTTATTTTGTTTTTTTTTTTTTTTTTACACAATCAGGAATTGTAGATTGTGTTAGAAAGCATACTTTATTGTGTGTTTGTTCTATTGTTCAATAAATCAAACAGAATGTGTTCAGCTCTCCTCAACAAGCTGTTTTTCTTATGCCCCCCCCCCCATAAAAAATGCTTGCCTACCCTTTATAATAAATAATTATTTGCATTTATATGCCGCTTTTCTCACTACTCAAAACACTCTCCATGTAGGGAGGACCCGGGATTGTTTGAGATTATCTGCCAATCCACCTGTCTTGATATCATCTGCAAACTTAACCACCTTGTTAAGTTATTCCTATCCATATCATTTTTATCAATTAAAATTAGCACTGGCCATAGCACCGAGCCCTGTAAAATACCAATGTTAATGTCAACCAGTTCTGAAAGGGTTCCTCATATCAAAACCTTCTGCTTCCTGTGTCTGAATCCATTTTGCATCTATCCAACACCCTGAACCCCCACTTCTTTTAGTTTGATGCCCAACCTCTCATGTGGCACCTTATCAAATGCATTCTGAAAGTCAAGATAAATAATATCATATGCTTCACTTTGATCATACCATTTTGTGGCTTCTTCATAGAATTCCAGCATGTTGGTAAAACTCAGCCTTCCTCTTCTGAACCCATGCTGACTGAACCCATACTGCTTTACAGGTTGGCATTAACTCATGTCGACCAGACAGAGCAGGACTGGAAGAATTTTCTAATTCTATATTGTACATGTAATATAAATGTAGTAATCAGTTGTAAAAACATGGTGGTGTATTTTGACATTTTCATATTTCTACATAATTTTATCTAGTGACAAATCACTCTATAAGCGTATACATCAGTGAAGAACAGTAAAGTTTTATTTAAAAAAGTAATTTGGAAGAACATACTAGTCAATGTTGAAGAACTGAATTTCAATGTATAGTTCTATTGATGAATGGGGTGCAAATTACCTTATTAGGAGAGAAAAAATATTTCACAGGTACATTTTAAAGACTTGGAAGATAGGGAAGTAGAATATAAATGTATTTTGACATATTATTTGAAAAGGCAATTTCATTCTAAAGCTGACAGCACAGAGTTTTAGGGAACTTAAGTATATTTCAGATTAAATGGATCTCTGCTTTAACTCATTCAAACACACAGCTGAGAAATTTATTTTCCTTGTCATTAGAAATGCCTTGTGCATCCCGATTAATCTGAAGCTGCAGGCCAGTTGCAGTGAGACACAACAGAAAATTAAAAATAAACAAAGAGTCACAATGCTTTTAGTGATGATTATAAATGGGTAAAATTAGAACATTGATCAGATTGCCCTGAAGTATTTAAAGGAGAGCAACTCAGTGATCACTACAAGCGAAATCATTACAGAACTGGATATATATATATTAAAATAGGCATTGATTTGAATTATAACATGCCAAGATTAAAAATGAAATTTTTTATCTTATTCTGGAATAATCATTGAGCTGGAATAGTTATACTGAATGAGTTAGTAACAAATTATAATACCTATTATAGAGTGCACACCATAAAAGCATATATAGTAATTCATTCTTTTTCTTCATCTTTTCCCACTTCAATGTGGGGTTGATGTTTTATAGGTTCCGGTATGCTTGTTATGGCAAGATGCCTTTCATAACACTATTATTTCTTTAAGAAAAAATAAAAAATAAACCTTAGTTTTTTTTCATTGTGTCTTTTTATATCATACTTACATACATGTTACAGACAAAAAGCACCCTGCCTTACTAAGCATTTTTATGAAGGCTGTAATACAGTAGCTGTTGTAGCAGTAGGGGGTGCTAGAGCTCCCTTGAACCCTCAGATACCACTCCAAACTCCAGGTAAAAGTCCAAGACTTTTTATTTTTATAATAACACAGTGCACAAAGCACCCTCCACTCCACACTACTCATATAATCAATAAACACTACAATAATCACAATTCCTCCACTCCCAGACTCTTAGCCAGCCTTCCTCCCAGCTCGGCTCAGTGTCTGAGCTTTCCCACAGTCCTTTTATATTCCCTGACCCAGAAGTGGCTCCAGCCCAGCAGTTCATGAGTCCTTATCACTTCCGGGTCAGATTAAAAGTCCTTTTCTTCAACCAGGAAGCACGTTGTTCCTTCCGGTCATATGATCGTGATGCACTTCCGGGTTATAGGGCACATATAAGTCCTTGAGCCTCCCTGCAGCGTCCTCTGGTGGGCCCCACGGTGTCCAGCAGGGTTGGGAATAAAAACTCCATTGTCCATAATTCCCTGCTGGTCTTCGGGGCACTTCCATGCTACAGGGAGGGCTCCATCTAGCGGCCTGGGGGTATTGGCTGGGATAAACAGCCGGCCATCTCCCACACTGTCTATACTGCAGTCTGACCATGAACACATTTTCCCATGGCTGCATCATTACAGGACAAGTATTTTTATTTCCTAATACGCGCTTTCAATCAAAGAAAAAAACAAACTTCCCAATATTTTTTATTAAAATGTAATCATCTAAACTAATTAAACAACAAAACAAATGTACAATCTATTATCTCCATGGCAGAAATTAAGTTATATAGTAAAGTAGGCATGAAATGCCATGTGCCAAGTTTCTCACAACTCTGATGTAATATGGAAGTCAGAAAAAGCCATTAACTTAACACTAGAATTACCAAAGCCTACGAAAAAACTTGTAGTCCCAGCCCACCTTAAATCCCTTCACACCTCTCCATCAGCATTTTTTGTCTTGTTAATGTGTCGATCAACACAAGCAGCCTGTTATCCCATCCCCTCACACACCGCCGCAGCTCAATTTGCAAAGAAGGTTCTCAGTGCTCAGTGTTTATCTTGGAGTGAAGTGCTGGAGCTGTAGAGGGTATATAATATATCGTTATTTGCAATACATACATTTCATGTGTGTTCCGTGTCTACAACAATCTATGTAAATGCATGTTTTTCATGTTTTAGTAATAAATGACAAAATGCAGACATTGTAAGCTGGAGCGCTGATCGCACCCTCAGAGGACACAGACGCCCCTGGGAAAACCCCTGAAACAGCTGAGAGTCTACCTTCACATTGCTCCTTACCCTTCTTACTTGTGCTATAACGCGCGATAAACCTCTCCGCTTACTTAAAAGCCTTGTACAGTGCCTGTCAGTTTTGGAATTGATTGATTTGCTTCTCTCTCTCTCTTTCTCTGACATTTTCTGCTCCTGGCGGAACTGTCATCTCTGACTTGTCATGGAGCATGTTTAAACTTTTGAAAAGAGACAAATGTTTGTTTGCAGTGCTTTGAATAAAGTTCCTTTTTTTTTCTACAACCTCCTGTGTCTCTGTGCAAATCTGTGACCCAAGCGTGACAACATGAAATGTATAATGTGTATATCAAATATGCACTTTCACAAAAGGCACAAGTGTAATACAACAGCTTCCGTGGGGCAGCTAACTTGTAATAAAGAGGTCGCCAGAGTGAACTGCTCTTATTGTTAATATTATATAATAAACACATACATTTGATTTGCATCTGTAACAGCCGGTGTAAATTTATAGTACTTGTAAAAGTTAGCTTTTTTTTTTTTACTTTTATTCTCTCAGTCACGATCACGATACAACCCTCCACCACCATCACCACCACCCCAGATGTGACGCTGTTAGTTTTTATTTGAAACTGGGAATAACTGTAGATGTGAGTGGTGTTTTGAGACAATGGAACTGGCAATTCTCTGATCACACACAAATACTGGTGAATCTGCCTTCTTCGTATCTCACCGTCACTTGAATTTTTTTATTCAGTTTTATTGAGCGTTCCTGCTCATGCTGAATTAGTATGCACCTTATGGTCCATGATGTCAAAGCCGCACTGACAAAAAAACAGAGACATAGGTATATATGATATTTGGAATAATTAATTTTATGACCTGTATAGTACATTTCGGAAAACATTGTGGCACGGATGCAATGTTATTCATATTATTCATATTCATTTGCATGCCTTCTTGCACTTGTAATCAGTGACCGCGTTTTTTTTGGGGTTTTTTTTTTTTTGTTTGTTTTTTTTTTTGATATTGCCCAGTCTCCACATTTTGATGCATGGTGGTGTTTCTTTTGTACTCCAGGACATGCAGAGGAAAAAATAGTACAGAGAGGTCAGTTCCGCACTATATACAATCATCAAATTAAAATGTTAACAGTTCCCACACACCAAAGGACCATCCTTCCTACATTTACGACATGTGTACCTGTTGCAATGTACACACTTCTCTCTATGCTGTGGTTCCTGTTACACTAAAGGGGCTGTGGGAAGCAGCGTCTTGGAACAGAAGCTTGTCGATGTTGCATCCTCTTTTTCTTTTTCCCTCGCCTTATTTTGTAAGAAGTGACAACAAAGTTCCTCTGCAAGGTGAGCCAAATACGCTTTTCTTTTCTCAGTGGATCCCCGTGCATGCCTTGAACAGTACATGTGCGTTGATTGCAGCTAGGTCAAGCATGTTGTAGCACACAGCAACTGGCCACCTGTTTACTCCTGCTCGCACTGAATAAAGCTCACGCCTTTTGGTTCATGATGTCAACGCAGCACCGGGAAAAAAAAAAGAGACAAATATACAGTATGTGACATTGTGAAGAAATCATTTTATGACCTGAATAGTACCAATCAGAAAACATTGTCGCACTAATGCAATATTATTTGAAAACGAACAGCATCAGATTGGGTGTAAATTTATAGTACTTGTAAAAGTTAGCTTTTTTCAGTTTTATTCTCTCAGTCACGTTCATGCTATCCCTGCCCCCCCCGGATCTGACCCTAACTAACAGCGCCAATATAAATTTACACCCGATCTGATGCAAATAATATTGCATTAGTGCGACAATGTTTTCTGATTACGGTGGCACGGTGGGTAGTGCTGCTGCCTCGCAGTTGGGAGACCTGGGGACCTGGGTTTGCCTCCCGGGTCCTCCCTGCGTGGAGTTTGCATGTTCTCCCCGTGTCTGCATGGGTTTCCTCCCACAGTCCAAAGACATGCAGGTTAGGTGGATTGGCGATTCTAAATTGGCCCTAGTGTTTGCTTGGTGTGTGGGTGTGTATATGTGTGTCCTGCGGTGGGTTGGCACCCTGCCCGGGATTGGTTCCTGCCTTGTGCCCTGTGTTGGCTGGGATTGGCTAAAGCAGACCCCTATGACCCTGTGTTCGGATTCAGCGGGTTGGATAATGGATGGATGTTTTCTGATTGGTACTGTTCAGGTCATAAAATGATTTCTTCAAATGGAGGAATTTGAAATACCTATCAGGCAGGGTTCAACCAATGAGTTTCCACATTGTTATTCAGCCTGAGCAGTGAACTGAATACAAAGGCAAGTGATGAAGCTTCTGTGCCTACCTGCTACCCAATGGAGCACCATGGAGGCAACTGAGGGACCAGGGGAGAAAGCAGACACAAAGAGCAAGAGGAAGGTCTCGTTGAAGGAGACATAGGGTCTCAAATGAGATGCAGACAATAGTTGACCATGTCATCAACCATGGCTTGAACATGAGAGAAGCAGGTCAACATGTGTGGGCCAATGTGTCGCATTTTATTGTGGTTGGCATAATGTAATAATTTGGAAATGAAGATGGGTACAGTAACTGTGGACTCTGCTGTGCAATACTTATAGTACCTGAAGATTTAGATGTACATGTGACGTCCCCTACAGACTCCTTCTTCCCACATGGGAGTCTGTTGAGCCAACACCGTCGATAGTTATGACCAAGATGAGCTGACAAATGAGGACAAATCTCATTGACGCCAGGGGATGGTGTAAAATGCTCAGGTGGTTTTATTTAAAAAAAAAAAATCCAAAACAAAAGTAAAACCAAAAATGTCCATTGTGCAGTTTTCACAAAAAAAAAACAAATCCATAAAATCAGTGAAACGTGGAGATAAAATCCATAGTAATTAAATAGTCCTCATCCGATCGTAGCCCACCACCTTGTGTCACCCCGGTTCACACATCACAGGCATTGCCGACAGAGCCTCTGCAGCATGAACTTCTTTCTGCCGAACCCCGTCTTGGCTGCCGCCACACTGCGCAGCCAGACCGTTCAAGGTCGGCACACCTCCCATCTTCCTTCGCGCTCACACAGTCGCTCCTCGGATCCTCTGGGAGGTCTTATATCTCGCTCGCCCCACTCTACACGCTTAGTCAGTGGAGCGAACCAGCCCCTAGAGCGCCTCAGCCTGCGCTCCCTTCTGGAGCCCCAGCTCGAGCTGCCTTCTCCAAACAGGGGGCCCAATCGTCTTTCTCTGACTGCCCTTCACCATATATTATCCTCCATCATCCGTCCCGTTCTTTCCCCTTTCTTTCTTTTACATCTTGTATCTTTCTTTTTCCCCTTGTGCCGGCCCATATATATATACCCATCTCCGTGGACTTAATCACACGCCCACGGAGACTGACATAGCTTTATGGATTTAAAACCTGGCCATATTTAGTTGTAGCCGCCGACCCACTATACCAAAGTACATTTCACAAAAAATACACAAAGATGAATAAATGTGTGTATTTTCAGAAGTGCAAAAAGACTCTGAAAGAGGAAGAGGCTGCTTGTATTTAATCCATAAGTAGCAGACCACAGAGTTAAACATGGATACCAACAATTTCACTGCACACTGAAAAGCAAAATGGATTGCATTGTTTTGCATTTTCCTATTAGTGTGTAGTTGGTGTTTAGAATTAGCTATTCATGTGATGTTTTGATGTAGAGTTTTTATATAGAAATACCATTTTTAGAAGAGTTAGTATGGTTTAAATGAAGTATGTGATTTACATGAGATGTCTGACTTGTTTTGTATTGTGTGAGTGTTTATGGGTATTGTGTATAGAGTTTGGATAGTTTCAGAAATCAAGTGTAAGCAGTCAGAAAGAACTGTAAAACAATGTGAATCGAGCAGCACTGCAGAATAATGCTCAGAGACACTGTACTGTAGGTGTTATCATACACATGTATTTCATGCTGTAAATGATATCATTTCAATTGTAAATCTTAGCTTTTCAAAGCTTGACAAAATGTAATGACATTAATTTAATATGTTTAGTCTGGTGATCACTGTTTGCCAATTTCTGTGGGCTCAAGAGGTGTCCAACTTAATGAACGCTTACATGACTGCTGATTGGGTGGAAGAGTGTGGAGATAATGAAAGAGCATGCCACTTTTGTAACAATGGGATTTTGGAATTGGTTCAGTGGTGAGATTCATGTAATGGGCGCACCCTTTGTGCAGTGTTCATATTTCCCTGTGTGGGTTTTCTCCAGGTGGTCTGGTTTCCTCTCACAGTCCACGGATGAGCATGTTACTTGGATTGTTGATGCTAAATTGTCCCTTGATGTTTGTGTAGCTGGTGCCCTTTCCCGGGATTGCTTCTTGTGCCCAAGACTTTCTGGGATAGACTCCAGTTTATCTGCATTTCTATTCTGGATAAGCAGGGTTAAGGATTGATTTCAGGAAACACTTGTAAATTAATGACTTACATAAAGATTACATTCATGAGGTATGGATGGTGGAATAAGAAGTGTACTGGTACTGATTTTTAAGAATAAGGGGGATGTGCAGAGCTGTAGTAACTAAAGGGAGATAAAATTGATGAGCCACAGCATGAAGTTAAGGGAAAGAGTAGTGGAAGCTAGGTTAAGAAGGGAGGTGATGACAGGGTGCCTCGAGAGGAGTTATGTGAGGAAGTCGGTAGTGGCAGAGAAGTACGTAAGAATTGTACAGGATATGAACAAGGGAAGTGTAACAGTGGTGAAGTCTGTAATAGGAGTGACGGATGCATTCAACATGGAAGTTGGATTACATCAAGGATCAGCTCTGAACCCTTTCGTATTTGCAATGGTGATGGACAGATTGACAGACGAGATTAGACAGGAGTCCACATGGACTATGATGTTTGCTGATGACATTGTGATCTGTAGCGAGAGTAGGGAGCAGGTTGAAGAGACCCTAGAGAGGTGAAGATATGCTCTAGAAAGGAATGGAATGAAGGTCAGTAGGAACAAGACAGAATACATGTGTGTGAATGAGAGGGAGGTCAGATGAATGGTGAGGATGCAGGGAGTAGAATTAGCGAAGGTGGATCAGTTTAAATACTTGGAATCAACAGTACAGAGTAACGGGTATTGTGGAAGAGAGGTGAAGAAGAAAGTACAGGAAGGGTGGAATGGGTGGAGATGAGTGTCAGGAGTAATTTGTGACAAACAGGTATCAGCAAGAGTGAAAGGGAAGGTCTACAGGATGGTAGTGAGACCAGCTATGTTATATGGGTTGGAGACGGTTGCACTGACTAGAAAAAAGGAGACAGAGCTGGAGGTGGCAGAGTAAAAGATGCTAAGATTTGAATTGGGTGTGACACGGACAGACAGGATTAGAAACAAGTACATTAGAGGGTCAACTTAGGTTGGATGGTTGGGAGACAAAATCAGAGAGGCAAGATTGCATTGGTTTGGACATGTGCAGAGGAGAGACGCTGGGTATTTTGGGAGAAGGGTATTAAAGATAGAGCTGCCAGGCAAAAGGAGAAGAGGGCCTAAGAGAAGATTTATGGATGTGGTGAGAGAGTACATGCAGGTGATGGTGAAACAGAGCAAGATGCAGAAGACAGGACGATATGAAAAAGGATGATCCACTGTTGCAACCCCTAACGGAAGCAGCCAAAAGAAGAAGAAGAAGGTATGGATCGTGCCAGAGCATGGGGTCATCCAATAGGAGACAGACTGTACAGTTGTAGAAGTGACCAGTGAGAAGAGTGCATGAGAGGAAAGGCCAGAAAAGAGCAACATGTTGTGAAATTGTATTCTCTTTGAATTTGGGGGAAAATCTTACTTTATTACAATCTTAATATGAAACGCTAATGTGTTTGTCAAATGTGCATGTACCATGCAGGAACTGAACCCTGGGCCCCAAATTAACAACTGTGCTCCCTTTCCACTATGCTATTTAAACTGGCTTGTTTGTGAACATGGAGTTGTGAAAGTAATCACTGAAGAAATCAAAATCCTGCAGAGGAGGACGGAAGAAGGTTATAAGAATACTATTTCTTGATCAGCTGCTGATATGACAATAAAGCTGTAATGTTTACCAAGTTGTACTGTAATACAACATGGATTCCATCAGCTTGACACTTAACGTCACAGGTGTGTAATCTGAACATATTGCATTTTGCTGTGCTTTTTGAACTATGAGAGATGTTGGTGATGATTTGTTCTTGTGGCTTCTCAAAGTGAATATCAGGAGTGTACACATAAATGTGGATTGGTGAAGCCTTTAATGAGGTAATGAAGAACATATTTTGTGTGTGGAATTAACTAAGCCTTGACTGGAAAACAAAGCATAATCAAATGAGACACAGAAAACCTAAAAAGGAGTGTCATGTTGGAATGACAAATATGGATGAGGTTTTTTTTTTCTGTTTAATTTAAGGAAAGAAAACATTGTTGGTCATCTGTGGGAATTGAGCTCAGAGGTGTTGGTTCATAGATGGGTATCCTACCCACTATACTACCATTAAAACTGCTTAGCCTCTCTTTCTCAGGTAATACTGTACATTATACTGTATAATTAGAACAAAGAGCATTAGACCGAGATGTAAGGTAATATAGAGGTGAAAGGAAATAATGGAACTGTGCCTCATATGTGGATTGACTTCTAAAACTCACTTTTACTCTGTTTTGGAGGCAAGAGGAGGACATTGTTTGACTTAGAATAATTAGAAAGGTTTGAAATGTTTCCAAAGAAGCTGTGGTGTAGTGGTTAGCATAATTGCTCTCTAAAGAAAACTTTTGTGTTCGAATCCTGCCCATGATGTTTTCATTTTTATCATTATGAAATATTTCATAATGAATAAATGCATAATTATATTTTCTCAGGTATTGGCCATTGTTATTTGGGGAGCAGCTACAAGGTGTCAGCATGAAAACATTTCAATATCCTGGTGACAAGGTAAATATAGAATAATGTGTTGAAATCTGGATTTTCAACAGATGTAGTTGTGATTCTGGGCCTTAAAAATTGGAAATTTTAAAAATGGCATGTGTCCATTACGCTATGGTGTGTTTCTGTGAAAATAACAAAGAACTGTAGCTGTGGGAAAAATACGGAAAATTCATTTGGGGTTGCCACACTCAGACAGATGGTGTAGTGGTAGTTGTGTGTTAATAATTTCTGTGATGAGACCCTACGGGTTCCTGAGTCATGGAGGAGTAGTAAATTGAGGTAACCACACATATCAAATGCTTCTTCATGAGAGTCCAAAAAGGGTCATTTTATGCATTCCCCTGACATCACTAGACCCAGGTATGCTATGCAATTAAACTCATCAGCATGGAACAAATAAAAATCTTTTATTTTCTGCATAAGTAAAATGTGCCACCTTGTTATGAAACCTGCAATTTTATGCATCGTCTGTGTGGTTATAAATAGTCAGTGCAAGTGCTTTGGTGACTAGTGTTACTGTTTGTGATCACTGGTGTTGATCTGACAAATTTGCCAAAGTGTTTCTCACAGTAAATATGCCATGTTCGCCAATGACCTTGTTTGCAGAATTATTTCCTGAAAATTTATTGTGCAGCCAGCTTAGACTCACTTTTATCTCCTAATGCCCAAGTGTGCTATCACAGAAGTTTAGCAGCCAGTGTTGCTATGTTGGATGGGACAGTCCCCTTAGTATCCTAATAATTGAGAAAATATAGGGTAAAATAAATATAGTGTAAAAATTGTACACTAAATCGAGTATCCTAATAGTACACTAAAAATGACTAGAAAACTTAGAATAATTTGTAAACACTAAACATTCAATCGAAGGAAAATTGGAAATGTGTTGGTGTATTTGTGTCTTAAAAGTTGTGTCTTTTCGTATGAACTTGTATATGAGCTGCGTTGAATATGTATGCCTACCCCTTTAATAGTATTACCCAAAGTGCTATTCAATTGATCAAACAGGAAGAAGTGAAATCTCCACATGCTTTAAGTGTTGCGCCTATTTGGTAGCAGCAGCAGTGAGTGAGCAAGTCTATAAGGGAAAATCAAACAAACTGAATGTCTGAGTTTGAGAGAGGTGAGTACCTGCTAACAAATCTGTCGAGGGTATAACTTAGTGAATTCATTCTTCCTGCCCTCATGAACTTTTCCTCTTCTGAAATTAAATTCAATCAATTTTATCTCGAGGGGTGCCTGGTGGCACAGTAGTTGGCACTGCAGCCTCACAACTCAGGTCACATTTTTGGACACAATTTATGGTCCATAATTTGCAAACACTTCTTTAGACTTCAGAAACTCTTAAAAGACTATTGAATCTTCATAATCCACTCAAGTTCAATTTCTTCTTGCCTACTGACTTCAATGCATTTGACTGAATTCTGCAAAGTTCCCGTACATTTCCCCAATTTCACTAAACTTAAGAAAATAACAATTCAGCCAGGTTTGCTCATCACTAGTGAGCACAAACAACACATTGCTGATGCCAAATAAACAAAATAAGTACAAATATATTGTACTAATAATGCAATATGAGATGTATATAAGAAGGATTTGGCTCCGAAAACAGAGTGAATCTCTCATTCTGAGGAGATTTTCAGGACTCCTTTTGCGGAACAATGGGCACAATTATATCACACTTTTCATACCACTCTATCTGGATGGCATGGTGATTGGAGCCTGGAAAATAATGGGAGATCACCAGACAGACAGAAAAATATGAAAACCAATAGTAATAAATGGTAAGATTTTGTAAAAATTGAGCTCAATTCTTTTTAGAACCAATTATTTGCAAAGCAGACAAAACTAGGTGTCTGTAAGTTTGATTTCTTAATTTAGCACGGATGACGAGGTCCCACCTGGAGTGTAGAGTATTGTGATATTCTTACATTACATTTGGGTGGAGGTTTCTCCCCCTTAAAGTTTCGAGCACAAACATATATGTAGTGTTTTATGTATGGTGTTGTATATTGTATCGGGTTTGACTCTGTGTTTGGGTTTGTGTCCTGGAAAAGCTGAGGAAGCTTAGGTTTGGAAGAGGAATGGATGGATAAATGGAGGAATGGATGTTATAGTAATACGAGGTCATAGTAACTGTGATCTTTTAAGCTATGAACAGAGTAGACAAAAACTTCAGTTAACAGAAGTGAACAGGATTCATGGAAAAAATATGTGATTGGGATTCCATGATTGGTTATGTTACGGGAAATGCTCCATAAATAAATAATAGTCATGAGCCGCTGTTAAAAATGAATCCCAAGATGAATGTTCTTCTGTTACTTTAAAAAATGGTGCCACTTTGAGGTCTTGTTTAGTATAGCATGGCAAACTCACTTGTCCCAACAGAGCAGCCTCTTTTACAAGTTGGGTTCATTTACATTGCACAGCTATAAAGCATTTACATTACACTAATCAAAGAACAGATAAATGGCATGGTCTTCAAACCTGTCTCTTGAGTATTATCTCAAAGTTATTAATAGTCATACTGAATAAAACTCTGGTAAATATCTGTTTCATAGAATAAGACTTATTTATAAACTAGCTCTATTTTGTAGCTTTGCCTCGGGTGTTTGATAAGAGAGTGGGTGTTAGTTGTAGTGTTGTTAATCAGATGTATCAGAAGTGCTGTAAAAGTAAGAACTTTTCTTTATACAATGTTTGTAGATTTTGTTTCTTATTTTTACCATTAGGCAAGTATTATTGTTTCTGCATCTACTTTTCTCTTCCTCCCTTGTTGCTTCTAGTGCTTCTAGTTCTACTCTCACAGCCACAGCACCTGGCACCATCACTGGAGCTTTACAGTGAGTACTAACCTTTGAGGTTTGTGTCTTCCTTGAGTTTCCCTGACCTTTGTCCTTCCATTTCACACTTCACTGTACATGCCAATCATGATCCTGTCTCCTAATTCCTGTCAGGAGCACCACGCCCTTCTTATTTTTCTTTCCAAACAATTGGTTAGGGGTGCTATTTATGTGGTCTATCCATCCCTTCATTTGCATGGATAGGCACATTCTGAGCATTGCACAAAGCATGTACAGTAACACCATAATAATGAATATTAAAATAAAAATGACATTTGAGTTTAAGAGGTGGAATCTGCATGTTCACCCTTAGTGTTCATTGGTGAAATTTAGCAAAGCATTTTCTGAATGAATATGCAGCATTTTCTGGAGACCTTGTTCATTGAATATGAACCTTATTCCAATTCCTGGAAATGCATCGTGTGGCCAGTATAGGCGAACATGTTCTTCTAAGCGTTCTTGGTGTAGTTGATGGCAGTTGTGTTATGAGGATGCCTCGATGATGGGCCATTAGTTAGAACAGATGCCACTTGCTGTTGGTGTGGCAGTTATTGTACTGGAGAATTGTGTGCAGGGTCTAATGGTAAAGAGGGACAATTACACACCTCAATAATGAAATGCGTTCAAGCTCATTATTATTTTTATAATAGTACATATAGCTTTGTTTTGTCACTAAATATGATATATTTTGTAATTGAGGATTTGATGTAAAACTGAAGATCTCAGTCCAAAATAGGGAAGTGTGGTCTGGTGTTGGCAGAGATGACTTTCATACAGATGGCTCTTGTAAGATCCATTTTCATAATTATTTAGGATTCATAAATATTTTACTAGATAACAATGCATAATCTATGGGAGGTTCCTATAACCCCCATAAGTAGAATTGAATTGGTATATTCTTGCCATTTCTAACAGCTTTAAGTAAACATTATTCTTCAGTTAGTGACAGCCTTGCCATGTGTAAGGTATAGAGGGCATACGGTTTTAAACCGTGCTCATGCCCACGCCTTCAGGCTCTTTGAGTGTATGAAATAACTCATAAAGATAACGTGCTTATATAAGCACGAAGCCGTACGCTTAAATTGCACAGAAGAAGAAATTAAGAGCTTTTAAGTATGGAAACAACTAAAGTTTCTCAAGAAAAGCTAAGTTTAGAGAAGATACATTTTTCCTTTTTTTGCCTTTTATTCTACGTGTGTAACTATTTTTTCTTTATTCTTGTGTGGATTATTTGCTTTAAACTTTCACTAAATAATTTTAAAACGAACTTTTTGGACTGACAGATTTCTTTCGACACGTGTTTTACCGTGCTCGATCTCACCTTATGCTTCAGCGGCTACAGCTCTGGTTACATAAAATGCATAGCAAATCACATTGATGTTGAGAGCCCTGTAGGATTGTGCATGGTCTGCCGATTTCTTGATAATCCTTGAGGAACCTTAGACTATCCTTAAGAAATATTGTTACAGTCATGGAAAATCCCAGAAGAAGTCGCGTGGAGTAATGACAGGTATATGTAAGGTAATTGTCTGTTTACGATAAATTTGTCAGTCGTGGATGGGAATTGAACTTACACTTCCTGATTGAGAGACATGTATCCTACCCACAGCATTTATTTATATAGCACATTTTCATACATATAAATGTAGCTCAAAGTGCTTTACATGATGAAGAAAAGAGAGAAAAAAGACAAAGTAAGAATTAAAATAAGACAACTCTAATTAACATAGAATAAGAGTAAGGTCCAATGGCCAGGGAGAACAGAAAAAACAAAAAAAAAAAACTCCAGACGGCTGGAGAAAAAAATAAAATCTGCAGGGGTTCCAGACCATGAGACTGCCCAGCCCCCTCTGGGCACCAGCCCCGTCTGGGCCCACTACACTAGCATACCTGGCCTGGGTTACTGTCTCAGTTGATCCTGTGGTATTTGAACAAAGAACAAGAAGCAGTTGAGGTGGACACTAATTGTTGAACTTTACCTCATATTTGTGTTAAGTTTACTCAACTCTCTTTCACTCTATTTGAGGGCAGACAGAGGCTTTTCTGTGTTTGACAAAAAATAGAAATGTGTGAAATATCCCAACCCAAACCAACATTGAGATATGGTGTAGTGGGTAGAATACCTGGCCTTAAAATAGTGGTAATGGGGTCGATTCCCAGCCATGATGTTAAAACGTAAAAAACATATCATTGTAATCTTTTGGACACTAGGTAACTAAAGACTAGATTTGTATCACTTGGATTTTCAATAGAATCTCTGTGATCCTGGACTATTATCAAAATGTGACATGAAATCTGTGACATGTACTGTGTGCTTTGATGCGTGCCGTGCTTCTCTTCAAATGACATTAAATATACTTAATAGATATGGAGAAATAGTGAAAAATCATGGTGTCCAGGTCAGGTGGTATACAGTGAAGTGGTCGCTGATTCACAGTGATTCATGCAATCTCATCCCACAGGTTCAAGTCTAGGCACTAAACGCTGCATAACTTTTAACTTAAAATGTGTTTCCTTTTGATGTAAACTGTACATATATTTTTTCTTTATTTGCTGGATGTCTCTGTATGCCTGTAGCTGTTTCCTGAACTGTTTGTTTGGATGTTGCAGTTGTTCTTATTTGCATACTCACTGGTACTGCATATTTGCACACAATTGTCAATAGTTAGAGCTCAGTGGTCTGTTTCCTAACCCAGTGGCACAAAACCCTTAATGCACATCCAGCAGTTTGCTCTCTGCACTAATCCCTTAAACACTTCCTGCTCAACACATCACGAAGTGTTCAATTTCTAAGCACAAATTTCATGATCAACTCTCATATTATATTTTCATAATGCTAAGTTAGATAATACTTACATTTGGAAATCAGCAAACACAGAGCTCCACTGAGCAAACACTGCAGATCTTTTCTCCACACTTCTCTACCAATACTATCCAATGTAAAAATTGTATCATATATATAGTTAGAGGCATGACACTAAATTAAAGAAAAAAATATGTTAAGGTGACGAGAGGAGGGACTGAACCCATGACCTCCAGGCTTACAATGTACATATCCAAATATTGACAGTAATGTGACCGCTAAGCTACCACTAGCGCACTGCACACTATAGATTGTACCGTCAGAGTATGCATACATATATATGGGGGCTGGATGAGTTAGACACGCCTTTCAATGTAACTTTTCATGGGGTGGCAGACATTGAGGTTTGGTTTCTGGAACACCCAACCTTCTCTGTTGTTGACGTTCCACCATATTGTCCCATTCTGAACCTTATTAAGGAGTTCTTTTCCTGATATCAATCAAATGCAGTAAGAGGCATTAGACTGAAGTAAAAAAAAGAACTGACCATAAAGTGTCAGAAGATGGGATTGAACCCATGATTTCCAGGGTCATAATGAACATGGCCAACTATTTACAGTAACTTGACCACTAGGCTACAGTGACTGCTGATACAAGCCCACCATCGCAACAGATTGTACCTTTGGAGTGTACATATACAGTATAAGGGGAAAAGGCACACAGTGGATGAATTAGACACACTTGTCAATGTAACTTTTCATGGGGTGGCAGACATTGAGGTTTGTTTCCTGGAACACCCAACCTTCTCTGTTGTTGACATTCCCCCATATTCTCCCTTTCTGAATCTCATTGTGGAGTTCTTTTCCTGATATCAATCAAATACAATAAGAGGCATTAGACTGAAATAAAACAAGAATTAACCATCAAGTATCAGAAGAGGGGATTGAACCCATGACTTCCAGGGTCACAATGTACATAGCCAACCATTTTTACAGTATTTTGACCACTACGCTACAGAAACTGCTGCTATAACCCCACTATCACAGCAGAGTACTGTATATTTGGAGTGTACATTTACAGTATAAGGGGAAAAGGCACACAATGGATGAATTAGACACACTTGTCAGATAGGGTTCAAACAATAAGTTTACTCATTGTTACTCCACTTGATCAGTCAACTGAATATAAAGGAAACCCCTTTATATTTAGTTGACTGCTACACAATGAAGCACCATTGAGGCAACCGATGGTATTGGACAGGAGAGAGGCAGAGAGGAAAAGGAAAGGCTATTTTGGTAACAACTGGGTTTTGAAATCCATTCAGTGGTGAGATTCAAACACTGGTTGTGCCCTTTGTGGAATTTGCATGTTTTCCCTGTGTTGGTTTTCTCCAGATACTCTGGTTTCTTCTCACAGTCCATAGACATGCAGGTTCGTTGAACTGTTGATGCTAAATTGATCTCTGATATGTGTGTCCTCATTGGGAATGGCTGGTGCTTTGTTCAGTGATTGTTTCTTGTTCCCATTACTTGTGTGGACACACCCCATCTTCTCTGAATCCCTGTTTCTGGATAAGTAGGGGTAGTAGAAGGATTTCTAATTTATGACAATTGAATTAAACTATAAACCCTTTCACATTCTACTGTAGTATATCAATGATCCCAGTGTGAAAGTATCATTAGATACTAGATTTTTAGCACTTGGATGTTAAATAGATTGGCTGTGATCCTGGGCAGTTCCCTAACCGCAAGCTGTAAAATGGAATGTGTGCTCTCGTGTGGTGTGCTTATATAGAAATGACATTAAATGTATTTAATGGAGAAATAGTGAAAAACCATAGATTGCAAGTATTTTTACAGTATTTTGACCACTAGGCATTGGTTACTGCTGCTGCAACCCCGCTATCACAACAGATTGTATCTTTGAAGTGTACATGTATGGTATAAGGGGAAAAGGCACAAAATGGAAGAATTAGACACGCTTGTCAGATAGGGTTCAACCAATGAGTTTCCACATTGTTACTCCACGTGAGTATGGTACTGGCCAACAATGCCACTGCACACTGAAATAGCAAAATGGATTGCAGTGTTTATCATTTATCCTATCAGTGTGTAGTTGATGTATAGGACAAGCTATTCATGTGATGGTTTGCGTGTACAGTTCAGATGCAAAAATCACCTTTTTTTTAGAAGAGAATGGTTGTGAATGCAGTGTGTATTTTGTTGTCCAGTGTGTGACATGTTTTGGGTTGTGTGAGTGTTTGTGGCTATTATGTACTGTATAGAGTTTATATAAGATGAGCTGTAGTTTCAGAAAATATATGTAAAAATTGAGAAAGAACTGTAAACGAATGTGAATGGAGCCACACTGCTGAATAATGTATAGATCCACTGTACTGTATGTATTATCACAGACATGCATGTCATCCTGGAAACTGTATCAATTCAAGTGCAAGTCTGAGCTTTTTTAATGAGAAAACGTAATGACATGCGTTGTTTTTGGGGGTTTTTTTGCCTCTCAGTTTGAATAGCAGGAGTTTAGATATAAATGTTGCATATTTAAGTCTTTAGTGAAATGATTAGAATCACTTTGTTGTTAACACAAGTAAAGCATATGAAGCAAAGTGTGCATCATTGAAAACTTGACGCCCAGCAGTGTACAATATTGACAAATATATAATTTTATTTTTCTTAGAGGAAATATTTAAGGCCATAAATGGGAATTGAACTCAGGCCTCGTGGTTGATGGGCATATATGTATGCTATCCACTAAGCTACCACCTAACCTGGTCAGGAGGTATTTCTCAGTTGATACTGTACATCATACAGTATGATTTGAACAAAGATCAAGAGATTCAGGTGGAAGATAATTGTAGAGGTGGATCTCAGATGTGGAATAAGTACAAACGACGGTATAATTTTATTTTGCCCAGTGTGTAACTCTGAAGAAATAGAAAGGCGTGATATAACTAGTGATGTAGTGGTTAGCATATCTGCCCTTAAAGGAGAGGTTGTGGATTCAGTTCCTGGGCATGATGTATGTGTGTTTATTTTTGTTTTTGAAGTATCTATCAATTTCTGTAGTAAATTTGTATTGTTTTTTGTTATCAGGCATTGCCTATTATTCTAGTGTGAGCATCTAAAAGGTGTTTGTTAGGAAAAAATAGGAATGCCAAGAGACAAAGTAAAATATTGAGGTATATATTAACATTTGGAATGTAATCAAGTTTTTGTGTGATCCTGGGATATAAAAAAAATGGAAATGTGTGAAATGGAATGTATCCATTCATGTACAGTGTACTTGTACAGAAAGTTACAGTACAGTGAGTGATCTGTAGAAAACCTGAAAAATAATTTGGGTTTGCAACACCAACTCAGATGGTTTAGAGGTAAGTGCATGTGACTGTCAATAAATCATGTAATCTCATTGTACAGGTTCAAATCCAGGAGGAGACTGGATCAGGAGAGGAGGAGGAGGAGGAAAGAGTGGGAAAAACTACATTCAGCACCCCTAGTGGACACTGGCAGTACAAGGTACTTCCATTTGGGCTGCATGGGGCACCAGCAACCTTCCAACGTCACAGTAGATAGAGTGCTTCGGCCCCACCAGTCGTGTTGTGCCATCTACCTTGATGACGTGGTCATTTTTTCCGGCACATGGGAGGATCATGTACTGTAGGTTTACGCGGTCCTCCTGACACTAGCGAAAGCCGGCCTGCGCTTCAATCCCAGGAAGTGTTTCTTCGGTTTGAACGAAGCCAGATTTTTGGGATGGCCCCGTCCGATGGTCAAAAAGGTGCAAGCTTTCTTAAGATTAGCGAGTTACTACTGCTGGTTTGTACCTCGGTTTTCTGAGAGGGCCGCCCCTTTGACAGAGTTGACAAAGAAAGAAAAGGGCCCCTTTATATGTGGTGTGGCAGAACGGGCATTCAGTGACTTAAAAATGGCTCTCACTACGGCACCAATTTTGAGAACACCTAATTTTTCGATTCCTTTTCTCCTCCAGACTGACGCTTTGGACACAGGTCTCGGTGCCGTGCTGAGCCAAAGCGTCGATGGTGTTGAGCACCCCGTCATTTACCTGAGCCGGAAACTGCTTGACTGGGAGACAAGGTATGCATGTGGAGCTGGAAGCCTTGGCCATCAAGTGGGCGGTAACTTTCCTGCGGTACTACCTGCTGGGCCAGGAGTTCACCCTGGTGACGGACCATGCTGCCCTCCAGTGGATGGCTCGTCACAGGGACTCGAATCCTCGGGTCACCAGGTCGTTTTTAGACCTGCAGCCGTATAAGTTCACCGTCACTTATCGTCGAGGTAACCTGCAGGCCAACGCTGATGCACACTCATGGGTTCACAACCTCTCGGTTTGGATCGCCCAACCCGATGAGTCTGGGCTGAAGGGGGGGTCATGTCACGCACGCGCGCATGGGGAGCAGTTTAAGGACCCGACACGCAACGCGACAAATCGTGCCAGGGGAGAACGGCAGCATACTTACTGCTCTCTCTTTATTCCTTCAGAAAGAACGAGGCTCCGCTGCCGTAATACTGCCCGGACTATTCTAAACGCCGCAGCACTTCCGGGTTCCTTTCATCCCTCTGGTCCCCCTATGATAACATCACCTGTCCATCCAGTACCACAGTTTTCCCAGCATCCCACAGTTTAATTTCCGGTCCATCCTTATAAAGTGTCTGTCTAACCCTCCTTCTATGTCGTTTGAGTTGTTGAAAATACTGACGATCCTTTTGTGTTACAGTATACGGGACAGGGTCCCAAACCTTTATGCTTGTGTACTTGTGTTATTTCTTCACAGTGGTAAGAGTGGTTTTTCCGTACTGCTAGTAAAATAATGTTGCATTCTAGCTAGTCACTTCTTTCTAAAGAAGAGTATCCCCACTGACTTTAAAATTCTATTCAGAGAAAAAAATACACTCATCTTATAAAGATAATACAGCAGAATAATGAAGCATCTCAGTGTTAGATTTAATTGAATTTGAGTCAAAATCCATTTGGGAAACTTGCATTCAAACATGTAATTAAAATTAAACAATAAAAAGATCTTCCCTCACTGAGTAATTTATTTTATCTTGAAACAACTGGCAAAAGTTACCACTAGTGAAGAAAAATTACATTTCTTAAATGACTCAATTTTAGTCACCATTTGGCACCAACATTCATAAATATATTATTGGATAATGCTTTATTTTTGTAAATGACATTCTTTTAGATTAAAAAATAATAATTATAAATTAAATTTTGATACATGAAATACATGTAGAAATGTTCTGCTGCTGCCACTGAAGTTACAGAAAACTGTATCAGAAATGAAATATCCATTAATGACGTCAACCATGAATATTTTAATTTAACTCAGGTCAAAACATTTCAGGATATAGCGTCCCAGGGCATTTTGATTTAATACTAATATTAGTGCAGTCAGCCATTTGAATCCACAGGTTCTGCATCCACAGATTCAATCCACCATGAATCAAAAATATTTAAACAAAAAAAAAAAAATTTCCAGGAAGTTACATAACCAGAACTTGAATACTACACTGAATCCACACAAATGATGTTTCACCTACATAAACCTTGTTACTATTTTTACTTCCAGCAGAGTGAATTTTGATTGTCTTCTTTGTGCTCTGCCAGAGGCCTCAAGAAATTGAGGTAGGGCCAGCCTGAGGACATCACTATACCATCCAATCAGTAGTAGCAATGGCCGGTGTGTACAATGTGAAGGGACTTAATTAGTGCAAGCTCAAAGGCTAAGAGGAAGTGTAAAGTGCTGTCTCTCGATGAATAAATGAAAATCTTAGGTCTTTTATAAGTGGCACGTTACTTTCCAAAGAGGGCCATAAGGTCAGTTAGAATGAATTGAGCCTGTGCACAATGTAAATGTAAATTATATACAGTTAGAATTTATATATACAGTGTACATTAAAGGAATGTCTTTGGAAAAACTAACAGTCATTGCAAGATATATACAGTCAGTGGCGTAGTGTAGTGGGGGCGGCAGGGGCGGCACTTTTAGGGGGCGGCAAAATTTCACAATAAATAATAATAATATCTTGTAAAAATTTGAACCATACCTAAATAAGGGGGTGGCGGAATTTTCCTCCGCCCCGGGCGGCTGACACCCACGCTACGCTACTATATACAGTAGAACACATATTTTAAATGCTGATGAAGCAAGTCACTTTAAAAAGGTCCAAAAGTCAGATGTGGCCTGCCATACCTGTCTTACAGCCACCTTTATCTCTGCCTTTATAGAATTTTTATAGAACCTCTAGTTAACAAAGACAGATAGCTATGGGTTCTATAGCAATTGCAAACTTCTTCGGTGATACAGGTCTGCCTTGAGTTCTAACGTGAAATAATCAGAATTTATATATCTAATCTAGAATGTACTAATTTGATCCAAGTTCAAATATTAGGTCATAACCTGAATTTGCATGTTGCAATAATGAAACATATGCTTCATTAAAATCTATTCAAATAAAAAGATTTTTCACCATCCAGGGATAACAATTTCTATGGTAACCTGAGTACTCTAGGGGTATATACTATATCAAACAATCATAAACCTTTTTTTAGCTAAAAATTTCACAGTGTCTTAACGTCATTATTCAATGAAAACATGAGAGGATCTTTATTCTTCTTTGGAAAAACAATGATTGATGCCA
Source organism: Erpetoichthys calabaricus (assembly GCF_900747795.2). Classification (NCBI taxonomy): domain Eukaryota; kingdom Metazoa; phylum Chordata; class Cladistia; order Polypteriformes; family Polypteridae; genus Erpetoichthys; species Erpetoichthys calabaricus. Next base: position 43,853,191 of record NC_041406.2, read on the forward strand.
GATATAGTTTTTGGTAAAGTGTTGTCTTGCCTAGATTTTTCCAAACACATAGTAGTTAGCAGTTACAGTGCTACTTAAAACTGTGGGGGTCTGTGGGGTTCCCACTTTGCAAAGAAATGATAACACTGTGGATCTGAACCACCTCACCAACTCTTCTACATATTTTTATCCAGGAATGTATTGTCAAATTGCACTTTGATATACTTAGACCTATAATCTTCAAAGTATTATTTTTAACCTTCAGTAACATTAGTTCCTACTGCATGATTCATTTCTACAACTGTGTTCACAACCTCATTTCAGTGCATTTACTGAGCTAACATAACAGGCTCATTAGACATAAAAAGTAGGATCCTGTTGACTTTGGTGGAGAGCAGAAATCCTAGAGAATGCCAATGGTTCTTGACAGTCCAAACAAGAATGATTTGCCAAGGACAACTAGTAAGTGGCCAGCAAACATTTCAATACTATCACAAGACAACAGAGTTGAGATAATGCAACTAATATTAGATATGATGTAACATGATTTGACTCTCACTGCCATTTTGGGACTTTAGATGTTTGCTATGTGGTTGTTAGGGGTGACATCGGGGTCACAAACAGCATGATATCACAGGTGAAGGAGTATAAAGGTCAGCCCTCTGGACTCCCTGGTTGTCTTAATTTGGAATCACTAAAAAGACTCAGCATTCTGTTTGTTTGTTAATTTGAGGGCCTCATTGATTTTGATATCTTTTCTGTCCCTGACTATGACCCAGTTACATGTATTATTCTGGCTTTTGATCTTCTCGGCCCTATCTTTCACTAGGAATTGGGGACACCAGAGGGTGCATAGCTCCCCAAACACCCGACACAACAGACAGAGGCACAAGTTCCAGCACAACACAGGCTTTATTTTAGTGGGGTATCCCTTTTCTTTTGCTCCCCACCTTATACAGCACAGTACAAAGCACCAAGCACAATAAATTATCACATAGCACTTATTCGTTTCTCTCGCTCCTTCTGCCTCCACTCCTCCTGGCAAGCTTCGTCCACTTCTTCCCAACTTTGGCTTCCCGAATGGAGTGAGATGGGCCCTCTTATACAGCACCTGGAATTGTTCCAGGTGTTCCACAGTCTCCTATCAGCCGCACTTCTGGGTGTGGCAGCAGCCCTGCAGAGGAGGACTCAGTCATTCTCCATGCGCCCATGCTCCAAACCTGTGGCACTGTAGCAAGCCCAGGGGGCTGCCCTCTGTCGACCTGGGGAGGGATTGTCTCATACAAACTCCCTCCCCCAGTCCTTCCATAAGAATCCTGGTTGTCTGTTACAGAAGTTATCTTACGTTTTGGGATTAGATTATTGAATTCTGACTCACCTGGTTATGACTTTAGCTTGCTTTATCCAATTTCACTCTATGTCCTGGTTCCTTTATTAAAAACAGCTGCTGCCATGCATAGTCAGTACAGGATGTAGCTAGAAGGAGGAGATTAAAGGCTGGACACTGCCAGTTTTATTAAAAAGTCAAATGTTGGGACGTATGTTGTATAAATGTTCATTGGAAGGAAGGAAGGAAGGGAAGTCAGAGAGAGAGTTTTTTTTCTTGGTATTCTTGTTCATTTCTATATCTAAAAGGTGAGAATTTTGGGTTGATTGCTGACTATAATTTCTCTGGTATGTTTGGGTGCATTGGTGCTCCCTGTAATAAATTAGTGTCACATCCAGAGCTGGATCCTGCCTGTTGCAGTCAATATAATCTCTCACTGCTAGCCACTGTGTATTGGACATAGTAAGATGGGGAAAAAAAATGTTTATTTTATACACTATATTACTCTAACCTAACAATGACAAACAATATTCTTTTGTTCTTCGTTCTAAATAAATGGCTCACTGAGTGTCACATTTCTAATCCAATCCAATGACCCATGAAGGCAGCCCTCAAAGTAGAGGTGGTGCTTTTAAACCACCGAGAGGTTAAGGTGCTCTTCTTAACTTGGTCCGACGGAGAGTAAGTTTCTGATGACAATAAACTCTATTAAATAAATATCTAATATCAATAAAGCTCTATTGTTGGCATGGAGCTAGACAGTTTAATATCTGTGGCAGAACGAAGGGCGCTCAGCAGGCTCCTATCAATTATGAAGAATCCACTGCATCCACTTAATAGTATCATCTCCAGACAGAAGAGCAGCTTCAGCGACAGACTGCTGTCACTGTCCTGCTCCACTGACAGATTGAGGAGATCGTTCCTCCCCCAAACTATGCGACTCTTTAATTCCACCTGGGGGGGTAAACGTTAACATTTAACATTATACATAGTTATTGTCTGTTTTTCACCTGCATTATTATCATTCTTTAATTTAATATTATTTATTGTATCAGTATGCTGCTGCTGGAGAATGTGAATTTCCCATTGGGATTAATAAAGTATCTATCTATCTATCTATCTATCTATCTATCTATCTATCTATCTATCTATCTATCTATCTATCTATCTATCTATCTATCTATCTATCTAGCTATCTATCTATCTATCTATCTAGCTATCTATCTAAACTGTCTTCAGGCAAAAAGTCTCTTGAAAAAGACCCTTATTTAACATATAAATGTGTGTCACATGTGCGGAAAGCACATTGCATGTGTTAAAACTAAACATAACCTATTGCAAGGAAAAACCTTTCTACAACATCTTATTACAAAATTTCATTCAGAGACATCAACGGACTAATTGTAAAAGTGAATGATAACTTGTTGCAGGTGTTGAATGCACTCTCTGTTGTTAATTTATAATGATAGTGTAGAGGTCAATTTAAAGTTGAAAGAACTGGCAGCTATGTTCTTGAAAATATGTATTTCAGAATATGCATTTGAAATAACCAATGTGTCATATCCCATCAAAAGTAGATGAAAAGGACTACCTTTAAGAGAGCTGATAATGAAAAGCCACAGGAGATGCAGATTTTAGTACTCACAACACCCAATTCAACAAATATGCCTAACGACACCAGTAGGTGCACAGAGAAGGCTGCACAACATCCACCTTCTGACTGCACATCTAAACAAATAACTAAAGTAAGTTAACATTACTGTCTAATTGGAAATGCCCTGTCAGAATACAGACACAGTGTTTTAACACATAGTATATACCCAGACCACAATGTTATGCCTTTCAGAGATGCAGTAGTCAAAATGACAGAAAGGTATTGTAGCAGACAGAAGCACATCCCAAACAATGATGCATAGTATGTTTTTGTTCTTCATGCAAGTTGTAGCTATGTAAGTTGTGCTCCATCAAGTAATCCGTGAATCTATATTCTGTGTCAGGTTTTATGATAAATTCTACCAAAACATACAGTACATTACATAGGAATTAATGCTGTTATACTCAGCTTTTGGGAAGAAAGCATGGACAAGTTGTTGGACTGTTAATCATAAGGCTGCCAGTTCACCCTCACTAGCTCACTATATAACCCTACCATGTAAATAATGCATCACTGTACAAAAATAGCTATACCAGCGTGAATTATGGAAGATGTAGTACAAAGAATTAGATAACAAAATACATGTAATAAATGTTCTGGCAAAACACCAAAGTTTAAGGTGACCTTTTAAAAAAGAACAGTAGAGATGACATGAGATTTCTGGTGCTATCTAAATTAAAAAAAATGCATCCAGCGTACCAGAAAAACTTTAAACATCTACCAATAGCACAAATCAGCACATTTTCAGTCACTTTTTGTCACTCTTTCTTTTCTCTACTTTCCCTTCCTGGACCATACAAATGTATAATTGTTTGCTGTGTTATCCAACTGAGGTTATTTAAAATATATTTGCCTGTGACAGCTCCTGGAAAATGTGTATAAATAACAAGCATGATCGTCTGCTTAAAGAATTATATAAATATTTTAAAAAATTGGCAGTACTGAGTCTAAAAGATTAATTTCCTGCCTTTGCCGTCTTAGGTATTGAGCTAGAAGAATTAGAAGACATCCTCTCAAAAGTCATTAATTGCCACTTCAGGCAGATTAGATGTATTATTAATTATAATACTTCCAGCAAAGAACATACAATTTTAAAATAGAGCAGGATAATCCAACTATTTCAGTTTATTAAGATTAACTTCCTTTGCTGACCAGTAATATTTACCATTAACTCTACAATTGGAGATGTCTAAATGTAAAAACTGTTTCTGGTATTTGATATTGTGCAAATCCTCAATATTTGTGCCAGGGATGACATGTAAATTATCACTTGTTGATTTATTTGACAGGTAATATTGTAAATAATTTGTCTGTTTTATTAGGTTTTCTTTGAAGTGTAGGGTATAATCTGCAGTGCAGATATTTTCAACATTAATAACTGCATCCAGTCTGGTCAGCAACTTAGAACAAGAAGAGTTTCGGAAGTCTTTAATTTAGATATTTTTGGCTTTTGATACTGCAAAAGTAATGACAGTGCTATTTATCAGATAGAGAATAATTTAATCAATTTGAAAGTAAGAATTTTAAAATGTCATCAAAACAATATTTTAGTGATGAGCTACCCTTAGTTAGTAATTATGTTTAGCTATTGTTTAAATTGATACCTACCAAAATCCATTTCTTTTTGTTTGGCTTTTGCAAATTACAGTATAACAAATCTTAAAACTCTCTCCAATTCTTCTCCCATTCACAAGAACTAATAGTATAAAATTACATTCTAAGAGAAGATTATGTAGTCTGTATAATCTTACAAAGTGTGCTCCTTAAAGCCTACCAAAATTTAAAATCCTTACTTGTTGCAGAGAAGCCCAGCCATTCTGTGTGGTCTTTATATGGTCTCCCTACATCCTCATAGATTTTTTACTGGGCTCTACTGTTAACTCCCACCAGTCACCTATATGTAGGTTAGGTTGATTGTAGTCTCTGAATTGTTCTGGTGTGAATATGTCAATGGGTGCCGTCTGCAGTGAATGGTGCCATGTCAAGGGTTGTTTTCCTAATCAGTAATATCCTAAATGTATGCTTCCAGTAAGAAACCTTTAAATACCAGCAATGCGGCAAACTTGGATTTGGATATCCTGGGACAGACTTCATATTCTTGCTCAAAATGATGTCCAATCATCAGGACCAGCTTTATGGTGGGGCACAGAAAAAAGCTTCCTTGCCTCTCTTGGCCTGGACGTCATTGAGTGGTTTGTTCCTAGTGACATTTGGAGACAGAAGGAGAATGAGAGAATCTCAGGATCAGAAGTTGATAAATGATATATTTTAAACTTCAGGTAAGATGACTGTTCTGTAAAGGAACACAAGTGCAGTGCATGCTAGGGAAGTTGGAACTCTAAGCAGGACTTTAGAATTTAAAAAAATTATTTTATGCTTTGGCTTACTTAGCTGGGAATCATAAAAAAGTGATGTCACACCTTCTAGTCTTGCTGAGCCTGATGTTTTATACAACTGGAGACAATCATGAGTGAATTTTGCGTTAAACCAGGTGGGAAGAAGTAGATGACTCACTGAGTGTCACATTTCTAAACCAATCCTGCGCCCACTGAGGAAAGCACTCAAAGTAAAAGCAGTGGTTTTGAACTACAAAGAGATTAAGGTGCTCTTGTAAACTTGGTCCAGCAGAGGGCAAGCTTCTGAAGACAATAAACTGTCTACAGACAAAAAATGTCATAAAAAGACACCTATTAAAAATATAAATGTGTGCCGTGTGTGCCGATAGTACATTGTATTTGTTAAAACTAAACATAACCAGTTGCAAGGAAAAACCTTTCTGTAACATCTGATTATATAATGTCATTCAAAGACATCAGTTGATTAGTAGTAAAAGTGAATGATGCGTTGCTGCCGGTGTGGTATGCGATGGCATTTGTTCATTTATGATGAAACTGTCAGAGTCGACTTAAGGGTGAAAGAATTGGCAGCTATGTTTGTGAAAATATGAATTGTAAAATATGCATTCGAAATAAACAAAATGTCAAAAAGAGTTGAAAAGGACTTTCGTTAATAGAGTTGATAACAAAGAGCCATAGGAACTGCAGATTTCAGCACTCAAAATGCCCGATTCAACAAATTTTCCTAATGGCACCAGTAGGTACACGGACAAGGCTGCACAGTGTCCTCCTTCTAACTGTACATTTAAACAAATTATTAAAGTAAGTTAACATTGCTGTCTAAATGGACATGCAAACATGCCCTGCCAGAATATAGCCACAGAGTTTTAACACATAGTATATACCTAGACCACAATGTTTATTTAAACTCTATTTGCTGTTGTTATACCATTCAGTGATGCTATAGTCAAAATGAATGAAGATATCACAGCAGACAGAAGTGTGTCTCAAACACATGGAGCCAAGTAGCTACGTGTGTGTGTGTGCCCATCTCTTCTGTCGCTGTGCTCATTATAACATGCAAAATAATCATTAACCCTTAAACTGCCACACACTTGGGGGTTAATGCACCCCTGGATGCCAAATACATTTTTGCTGCACTTTTTACGGAAATGTCACAATTCACCAAGAAAAAGTGAAATTTTAATGGAACATATTTTTTTCATGGAAAGAACATCACAATTACCGCAACACTGATCAATTTACACACAGCCAATGAACTGTAAAAACTAAAAAAAAACTACTGCAACAATCTATTATATGTACAAGGTGCAACTGACACAAGTGATGAAATTCAGTAAATCACCAAACCAACTGTATTTGATCTGGCTACACACAATCACACAGAGGCCAATGCTGATGCTTGCAGGCTAGTCTAGTGCAGCTGCTGAATCCCAGGGACAGTTATGCTGCAGTGCTGCAGGGGGCAGCAGTGGTCATGAGCTGGCTACTCAACAAATGTACGGCACTGACTGATCAGCTCTGGCGTGCTGGCAAATTGCACTGGGAACCAACTACAGCCGGTTGCGCCGTTCAATGAATGTACGTTGCCAAATATACTCGGCTCCTGTGTGCTGGCAAATTGCCCTGGGAATCATCTTGTTCTTGTGTGTGAGTGGACATTTCTTGGCAGGGAGGGCTTCTGTTCTCTGTCTCCAATGTAGAACCCTCATCCTCATCTGAGTTCACCTCTGTTATAGCACGTCTTAATTTGAAAACATGACTGAGAGAATAAGACTGAAAAAAAAAAGCTAACCTTTACAATTACCACAAATTTACACTGGCTGTTACAAACTCAGATCAAATGTATGTTTTTATTCTATAATAGTAACAATAAGAGCAGCTCACTAATTCTGGTTAGCGGCCAAACTCAAACCCGCAACCTTTTGATTATGAGTCAGCAGCTCTTACCGCTGTACCACCCAAACAGTCGTGTCAGTGTCATACTCTAATCTGGTTTCTTTTTCTTTGGTTATATTTTTGAATAAAAGCGCACTTGCTTTGTTATGCGTGTACCTTTTGTGAAAGGGTGCTTGCTGTTTGTGCTGATCGACACATTTACAAAAACAAAACAAAATGGAGAGGTGTGAAGGAATTTAAGGTGGCCCTGGATTGCAAGTTTTTTTATAGGCTTCAGGGATTCTAGTGTTAAAGGCCTGGATCTTGGTTTTTATCCAGGACACTCAAAAGCCCAGACATCTCAGATTCCTCTCACAGTCTCTCAAGAGCCAGGATCAGAGCCTCTGTTGACTCCGAGAACATCATAGGATATTTGGCAAAGTCTTTCTTCACCAACAGATGCCCCATAGCCACTGGACCCCACGAACCTGCCCAACACCCAGTAGGAGCAAGAACACACCCCTGACGAACCCCAGAATAAATTGGGAAAAATTCAGAGACACTGCCTCTACTTTGCACAGCACTCACAGTACCATTGTACAGGCTGGCCATGATATCCATCTACTGTACTTTGAGGGGATCTTGCGAAGTCTCAGGATGTCCTGCAGGGCGGCTCAATCAACTGAGTCGAATGCTTTATGAAAATCGAGAAAGGCTGCAAAGAAACTCTGCCAATATTTGTGTTTGTGCTCAATGAGTACCCTCAGTGCCAGGATGCGGTCAATGGTAGACTTCTTAGGCATAACAGCAGACTGCTCTGGTCACTGGTAGGTGAGTAAGTAATCACGGATGCTAATGAGGATGGTCCTAGCAATGACCTTACCCAGCACCAAGAGCAGTGTTATTCCCCTGTAGTTCCCACAATCCAGGCGATCACCTTTCCCTTTCCAGATAGGGACGATGAGTCCTGTTTTCCGGTCAGTTGGGTTGATGCTTTTCTCTCATATCGAAGCAAAGATTGCTTGCAATGCAAGAAGGACAGCCTTACCACTAGTCAGGAGAGGTTTACTCCGGACTCCACAGATCCCTGCAGCCTTCCCTACCCTCTGCTGGTTCACCACCTGTGCAATCTCAGTGAGACTGGGTGGTTCACAGCTAATTGGAGGATCAGCGTCAAGAACCCTGGACCCAGAGATGTCCAACGTCCAAGTGGGAGGATCAGCTTTACAGAGCTGTTTAAAGTAACCAGCCCAGTGGGTCACAATTGCAGTGTCATTAGTAAGGACCTTTCCGTCTCCCAGTAGAATACAATTTGATGCAAAATAATATCACAAACTCAATGGCCACCACCCTCTCTCTCACAGCTACTCAACCCCAACCTGCCAGTATAGATTATGCAGCCTTCTCCCCCTATCAGCACAGAAGCAAATCAGAAGGTGCTAACAGCCCCCCAGCTTCTCCACCCCCTTTTTCTCACACCTTCACTGCTGACCAGGTTAGAGGAGAACAGCGGAGGCTGCACCCTAGGAAGGCAGCTGGCCCAGATAAGTTGTATCCTAGACTTCTAAGAGCCTTTGCTGCTGAACTGGCAGAACCCCTTTGGAACATCTTCAATCAAGCCTGGGACTTGAAAGGGTCCCCACACTGTGGAAGACCTCATACCTCATCCCATTTCCCAAGGAAGTTAGATCCAGTGAACTCAATGAGTTCAGGCCTATGGCCGTAACATCTAATATCATGAAGGCCCTGGAGTGACTACTTCTTCATCTCCTCAGAGCACAGGTGAATCATGCAATAGACCACCTTCAGTTTGCCTATCGAGAAAAGGTGGGTGTGGATGATGTCATTCTGTACCTTCTTCACTGGACCCACTCGTATCTGGATATCATCTAAGTCCTGGACAACCATAGGTCTAGACCTCCAATGAGACCGTTCACCATTGAAGGGGTTGATGTGGAGTGAATCAAGAATTATAAATATCTGGGAGTGCAGGTGGATGACAGGCTGAACTGGTCAGAGAACACAAAGGCTCTGTTCAGGAAGGTGCAAAGCTGGCTGTACTTTCTGAGCAGGCTGAGCTCCTTTTAAGATGTATAAGAAACTCATGCAGATGGTCTATCAGTCGGTGGTTGCCATTACTCTCCTCTATGCTGTGGTGGGCAGGGGAGGTAGCTTGAAAATGTATTAGCTATGCACTGATATTGCACTACTTGGTCAATACTGTGTTATTTTTTTTCATTATTACCCTATCAACATAAGCCATGCCACTCTGTTTTACTTTACCTTAATACCGAGTCACTTTAGCATTTGTCACTTTAATATTATGTGCCATCGGTCACTTTGGTAGTAGTATTATCTGCACAATTCTAACTGCACTGGCATTATTGTATGCACCATCTACATTACCTGAATTGGACTGTAAGATTCCAGTTCCAGTGTGCTGTGCTTGTATTACTTGTACAGTATTTTTTCATTTGTGTAGTGAGTACTTAAATGTTTGTATTTAACTTGATATAATTATTTCTTGGTTACTGGTACTTGAATTTCTCTCTGGATCAATAAAGTATCTATCTATCTGAAATATTTCAAATCTTCTATTTGAATTTCAGATGTCAGAATTCATGTTACATATGTTTGCACTTTTGCTGAATAAAGTGAGTTGTAAACTTTCTTTTTAGTAACAATACAGTGAATGCTTAATACCACAAGTGGCAGGTTATTTTTAGATTATATAAACATGAATATAAAGAATACATTTGTGCATTAGTACCTGATATTTCTTGATGACAAAAAAACAGCTATGTTCTTAAGCTATTCAATAAAAAATGGCAGTCTTCATGTTAGTCTCTTTAATTTTTTAATCAGTCAAATAAAACATAATTATGCATGTAACCTATTTTTAACAGTAATTGTGTACTTTCTATTTCAATAATAAGAAGATTCAACATATAATTAGTACTAAAATATCCATTTTTATCCATAAAACCTTTACAATAACATGTTTCATCTGTTTCACAAGCTTTAAGAGCAGAAATTTCCCAGAAGATGTACAAATGCTGTTCTGAGACTGAAATATAATAAGTATGAATTCATAATAACATATTCTGGTCAGGTCTCCTGATATTGCAGACAACTTTGGCTTTGATTAAGCAGCTTTTCGCTCAGCCTTTACGGTTACAAAAAAGATTTTTAAACGTGTGGTTGACAAATGTATTGTGTTCTGCCTCTGTTCTTTAAATTTATTAGTGTATCACCTCTAGGAGGAATTTGAGTTTTGGTGTTGCTGTACATTTGGAAGAATTACATTTTGAGGTCTTTAAACGAATAGTTGTGTATAACATAACAGTAAAATTTGCATGATATTTAATACACAAGGAACATTTTATGTTAGTCTTGAAAATGTTCTGCACAAAATTATATAATTAAAATATTTAAAAAGTATAGTAAGCTGCAGTTTAAAATTCATTCAACTTCTTAAAGTATTACAGTTAACTGCTTAGCTTGAAAGAGATTGGGAAGATATGACAAATCAAAATGGCATAACATAGTCACAAAGCTGAATAAAGTTCAGAGAGTAAAGGAAATTACTACCCTAGCAAAAGGAGAACTTGCTTGCATATCAGAGTGGAGAAAAATAAATCTCTGGGGACTTGTAGACCTTCCCCTTGCGTAGATTTTTACAGAAGGCAGTCTTCTAGAAACTTCTGTATGGTAGAATTCCCCATCACACTAGAGGGCAAGCAATTGTGCTAAGGATGTCTGATTACCACAAGCTGATAGGCAGCAGTTAGCTAAATCCATTTATAAAATGCATAATGTCATCCTGCTGCCTTGATCATAAACAAGTCAACCCATAAGCTTACAAACATTTTTCTTACAAGCCTTTTTCCTTTCCTTTGCCACTTGCTAATGTGCCCTAGTGGCCTTACTGCTGAATGAGTCAAACCTGCTGCCAAATCAAACATTTTCAGATATTTTCGATTGACCTTGTGTGAATTTTAAGATATTTATAATTCATTTCACAATAGTTCAAAATCACATATGTAAAATTTTATCTATTTTGAGATAACACTAAATATATTTGAGATTTCTGGAAATGTTCAGGAAATTATTTGGAGATATCATAGAATGGATTTAATATATCTGAAAATGGACAAGAAGTTACATCTGGAAACATATTTGAGATATCTTTAATTACATTTCAGATATCCATCCATCCATTTTCCAACCCGCTGAATCCGAACACAGGGTCATGGGGGTCTGCTGGAGCCAATCCCAGCCAACACAGGGCGCAAGGCAGGAACTAATCCCGGGCAGGGCACCAACCCACTGCAGTACATTTCAGATATCCTAATCAAAAATCTATTTTAGGATGTCAGGAAATTAATTTGAGAATTTTAAAATGTATTTCAGTATATAGACCATAAGTCAATCTGAAGATATGAAAAATACATTTTTAGATATGTTAATTATATTCCCAGATATCTTAAAATAGCATCCATTGTATTTTCAGATATCTCTGTTTGATTTCGGCATATCTTGAAATCTTGTGTATTTCAGGATATCTCACATTAATTTCAAAATGTCCTAAAATGACAGGATGCCCTATTGAAAACCTAAGCAATTTTATAGGAAGTCATTTTGAGGTATCCTGAATTGCATGTCAGATGTCTCAAAATTACCACAGTTATGTTAGGTAAGAAATATGCAAATGTCTCTGTAATCCCTAAATCCATCAATCTTTCTAACTTTTTTTATTCCAACAGGTGATTGAAGGGAACAGGTGACTTTGTCAGTGCTTTTGGGCGAAAGACAGGAAACAACCATGAGTATGTAAAATATATTTTAAAAAAGAGATGCAGTGAAAGAATGTATTTTATTAAATTAAAAACAATTTATATAGTCTTAGAAATTCATGTTCTATCAGTAGAAGTGGGCCACATAACAATATAAGAATTACCAGCATTTCTTCCCACTGGTCAGTATCCATACCTAGTTTTCTTTTTCTATCACTGTTTCTTTAACATTTTGTAAAGTGCTTTGAGCTACACCCTATATATGAAAATGCACTATAGAAATAAATGATGTGGTTTGTACATCTACCTAATGTCATTCTGAGATATCATACACAGTACACATGCAAGTCCATCATGCCACCAAATAGCACCTTGGCATGTACAAGAAGAACAGTGCCACTGTAGCTCCTGTCTTCTCTCTAGATTTTCTGTATTACTTTCCATGAACCTATGTTGTCTTTTTGATGCTCTTACCCATAGAAACCCCTTGCCAGACAGGCATTCCCTTACTGCATTTATACTTTGTCGAGAAATAACAAGAATTCCACAACGGAAAAAAGTTGTGGACCATCCCCATATAATGTCCAACAGACAAATAATGAAAAGAAAGGAAAAATATGGATCAAAATACTTTAAACAGCAATTGACAATGGAAATTACAATCATGGTGTTTTTATACTGGAGAAAATGGCGGGTGGAAATGATGTGGCAGGAGATGACATATAATGTCCAACAGACAAATAATGAAAAGAAAGGAAAAATATGGATCAAAATACTTTAAACAGCAATTGACAATGGAAATTACAATCATGGTGTTTTTATACTGGAGAAAATGGCGGGTGGAAATGATGTGGCAGGAGATGACGTCGTAACTTTCAGACGGATGTAACATCATCTTCAGGAGATAAGATGTGACTTAATCGAGTTGGAGCTGGAAGTGTGTGAGGTAGGTTATTTTTCTTCTTTTGGTCTGATGAAAAAGAGAGAGAGAGGCGTTAGTACCGTAAATCAACCTTTCATCTCGCAATGTTTCACTCACCTCAGGGCTTGTTGACTGCCTCCTAAGTGCATGTGTGGGACAACTTATATATTTGTAGATAAATATTGCATCATATTTTTTAATGTTCATTTTTGTTCTGTTGCAAGTTATTTTGTGTTTTATTTATATTACACTCTTTTTTCAAATATGGTGGTTTTATGACTAGGTTTGCATATTTCTTAAGATAAAATAATTGTAACTTAAACCACCACTTTACTATATGTACTAGTTCATTAACCTAACAGGTTAAAAGAAATTCTGAGCAAAGCAACTGTGATGTTCTTAGAAAATAAAATGCTGGAAAACTAACGCTACAGAAAATACTAAATTTCATAAGATGTTGTCTTTTATGTTTCCTTGACAGAACAGCACATTTTTCAGTCAGAAAGCAGAGCTTAACAATGAATAGTATGCCAAGAGTACATCAACATGCTTGCACTGCTGTGGGATACGTTCAAGTGTACTTTCTCTTCTGTTAAAATGATGCTGCTTGGAGAAAATAAAAAAAAAATCAAGTGCATGCTTACCTTAGCTAAGATGCGTGTTGCATTTCATGGACATATACTAAGTGGAAGAATGATTAAGGGTGAGCAGTGAAATCAATCATGCAATTTAATAAGTAGCTGTGGACAAAAAAATAACTAATAGTAAATTGCACTGCATTAAGATTTCCCCTGAGGCATTACTTAAGAGTTACAATTAAAATAGGAAAATGTGTTGGTGTAGCTTTAAATACTGTAGGAATAGTAATGCAGTGCTGTAAAATTGCAGCTACGAAGGTAATAGTCAAGTGGTGTTTCTGTTGTCACCTTGTAGCATGTTGTTTATCAAATTAACTAGATGGACAGCCAGGGCCGGATTTATATGAAAAGAGGCCCTAGGCTATTCCACTTATGAGGCCCTTTCACCTTCCATTTTTAAGTTTGTAAATTACATGAGAGATAATAAAATACATCATTACTGTGATTAACCAATACATTTTTATGTTTATTTATTAGTCATATGCGTAGAATTTCTCCTTATTTTCGGTTCAGTGTTTTAGTGTTCAGTTTTTAGAATAGTGTAATTTTAATTTTGCTAACAATTTGAATGTAGGCCCCTCTTGATCTTGAGGCCCTAGAGTTAGCCTATAGGAAAATCCGGCCCTGTGGACAGCAAACAGTATGCATCAAATCTATCTGTATGTCTTTCAGCAATTTTTATTATTAATACAGTGCTGGTTACCAGGAAACTACTAAATACAAACACTAAAATCCTCAGTAAATTAAAGAATACTGTAGTGAGCTGAAGTGAGCAGCAAATAAAAACTGTCACTCAGATATCGTTTTTAGCCTTTGGTTTTCCATAAGTTCCTTTAAATTTTAAATGCTTTAAATGTAGTGTCTTCTATTATGATTTTTGTTTTGTTTGTATATTTGGATACATTTAATTTCTTGGCTTGACTTTCTGTGCTTTTCAGGACCTGCCTGCTACTTTGAGCTATAAAATAAAGTAAAAAAAATATCGTTGTCCCTTTCTGTTAGCTTATATTATTAGAGTGGCCATTGTCTGAGAAACAACAACAATGTATTTCTTGTATAGCCAAAATCACATAATGAATGCCTCAATGAGCTTTAACAGGCCATGTTTTTTGCCCCCCAGCCTTGACTCCCAAAGAAGACAAGAAAAAACTCCCCCCAAAAAAAAGCTTGTAGGAGAAAACTTAGGAAGAAATCTTGGGAAAGGCGATAATGAGACAGGCCCCTTTCCAGGTAGGTTGGATGTGGAATGGGTGTTAAAAAATGGGGCTAATACAACACACAAAACAGAACACAAGTAATTGTCTTCACAGAGCTAGATGGTCAATCTATCATTTCCACCTCAGAAATACAATAGTACAAACTACAAGGCAAAATGCAAGAATAGATTATACCACTAGCTAAATACAGAACTATCATATATGAGGATACAAATTTTTTAAAACAGATCTAAAACAAATTAGAAATGAATTAACATAAAGGAAAAATGACAATATCTGTCCATTAGCTAATTGTAGAACCAGGACCAGATTATAGAAAGGCAGTCAGACAAGCCAGGCACAGTCAGAGTCCCTGAGACCTCAACTAACTGACCGCCTCCCCTCTTCTGGCCATTCTACAGCTGAGTCAGTAGTGGGCCAGTTGATCTAATGAAAGGACCCTTCTATCCAATGATTCCAGTGCTCCTTTATCTGAGATGACCTTTCCACAGGCAGACAAACAACCTGGCAGTACAGCAGTGGCAGCAAGTGCCACAGGAGAATACCAAGAAGAGAAACAGAATTGGGAGACCCAATACACATAATTTAGGGTAAAAGAAAAATGTAAAAGTATTCAAAATGTGTATTACAGTTCCTGCAGAGGTACTGTTTACTATTAAACAGTCTAAATGCAAATGATCTTATATACTGGATTTTTATTCTGCTTTGCATGATTCTATTTTTAGACATACTGCTAAAAGAGAATTTATAGTGCAGAAGATGAATGGGATTAATAATGACTTGACTAGGCTTTTCTAGGACAAGATCTGCTTATAGCTGTTCTACAAACTTTTTATCATCAATTTTTAATTGAATCAAATTATGTACAAACAAAAAGAAACATGAAGACAATCCAAATAAAAAGAACAGTGTAACCCGCAAGGTGCCCATCACGCCCAATCCCATAAGTATCCCAATTAGAATTTAGGAGAAGTTACAGAAAGTGTGAAGAAGTGCAACAAAAGGAGAGACTGAAGAGTGACAATCACAGAAAGGCATGAAGAGAGAATGGATATTAGGGTGTGTGAATTTTTGTTAATTTGTATGTCTCTTTCAGCACAAATAATTTTTACTTCACAAAGAATTGTAATATGTTATTATTTCCTGTATTATTATTATTACTCACTTTTTAATATTTACTTAATGTTTTGAATTCTCCCATGGTGCCATTTTGTTTTCTAAGGAGTACCGCTATTTTATTGAGCCACTGCTATGACACAGCAACCCATCACTAGGTTTATGGTCATCGTTGCTGCACGTGATGATAACATCAGCACTTTGTAGTTAGTAACACTAAACAAAGAGTACATTTTTATAATTAGATTTTCATACCATGGGAATATTGTATCATGAAGCCTGAATCGTACCATGAATTATATGATGGGCAAAGTGCAGCGTAAGCTGTAACTCTCTCAAATTAAGGTGGATGGAGTTGAGCCTGGAGATTACGAGATGTGGCTTTGCACTCCCTGCTTCACAGATGCTTTCTTCCACTAGCAAAGACAGTCTCGAGCTTTGGAAAATTTTAAAGCATCTCTAAAGCTGTCCACATCAGGTGGGAACTAGCTTGCATGCCAGATTCCAAAACATAAAAAACAGTGCTGGAGCTGCTGCTGTTTTAAATAGGCATAAACAATCTTAACAAGAATATAAATAATCTGGTTAAATGATGCTAAACTAGGTGGAATGGCAGATCATGTAGAATCAGATGATTCAATACAGAGTCACTTGTACAAAAAACAGGCTTTGGTGGATCTATGGCTGATGAAACTTAATGTAAATTAATGCAAAGTGTTACATGTAGGAAGTAAGAATGTTTGATTTGAATACAGAATGTTCAAAACTTGATTATGCATTTATAAGAATGACTAAGGAGTCAGAATAAAATTCTTTTTCTACATCCATATTAAGAAGGCTAATAATATTTTATGTTTGGCAGCCTAGTCTGTGTACAATTCAAAGGACGCTATGATTAAGATTTAAAATGCAATAGTGAGGCTTTATCTGGAGTACTGTGTACAGTTTTAAGCAAAAGGATATGACTGAATTGTATAAAATAACGAAAAGAATTGGTTACAGTGAATCTTGATGGTTACTTTTAAAAATAATTCTTCAACAATCTTTCAAGGACAGATTTCACACAAACATTAGAAAGATTTTCTTGACATGGAGAACTACAGACTCACAGAATAAATTGACAAGTAGTGTGATAAATAATAGATGTTTACAGAATAAAGCAAACAGTTCATGTTCACTCTTCAATATAAGAATGTATCTGTGTGATTTATTCCTTATCTTTTTACAGTACATAATATGCTACCGTGGCTGTTCGTTTGTCTGTCCAGGATTTTAAATCATTGTAGCTCACAAACCATTTGACCTATTGACCTGAAATTTGGTACACATATACTACGTGACATCTACTATCCACTTTCGGGGTGATGATTGACCTCCAAGGTTACTCCACTTTTTATTTGTATTTTATTGTAGAATCAACTCTCAGCAGTGGCCAGCAGGGCGGCCATGTGGTGCATGTGTACGGGCACCATTCTCATCCCTACCACCTTCGCCATCACTTCCCCTATCTCTTCATATCTTAAATCATTCTTGAGGCAGATTGAAGACTTAAGTGCCAGATTAAGTGAAAAATTAAGGAAAACATACTAAGAGATTGTAACACAAACACTGACTTAATCAGTTTTAACATGAAAAGATGCAGACGAAAGAAGAAAAGAAGCGGGCCACTAGGGTGGAGAAAAGAAGAGCAGCTCCGGAAGCAGCAAACACATCAACGTCTGAGCAAACAAATGCTAAACATACAGAGAAAGAGTATGAAAACTATGAATGCTCAAGTCACATGCAATGCACTGTTACTGGTTTTATATAATATCCTTCAAAGACAGCAGAATCTAGTCATTTTTGTCAAATATTTTTGGCTTTGATGTTGTTTCCTTTTGGTTTTAGTGGTTGTACACACATATTCCAGTGTTATAATTTTGAATCCTGAGTTTAACTGATCGTAGGCTCCTTGATCATTTTAAATTGAACTTGTACATATGTTGGTGTTCAAATAACAGTAAGTAGGCAATGAATTAATTCAACCAAAACACTATAAAATCAGGTTAAACTTTTCACCTCTCCCAGCTGTTGTATTACAGCAAAGGTGTTTTCTCTGTCTCATATTAGTTTGGTGTTTTATTACTATTTTTGCTACTTTTTAATTACTTATTTTCACACTTTTTATGTAATTTCTTTGTTCTGCTTATTATTTATTTCCTTTTATTGTGGTTCCATTCTATGTATGCTGTAGGGGGTACTTCAAGAGGTGGGGCCACTCTGACATCACTGCTACTTAGACCACCCTCTGGCTATATATTGAGCAAAGGAAGAGGATTTTAGCTGTCATGCTTTGAGTTGGCATTGGAGTTTAAGAAAGTATTTCTTTGGATTAGTTCTTGGATTCTTGCTTCTGTTTTTAGGTCTCTAATTACTGGATTTGTGTTTCAGGACTTGTTTATTGTTGATTGCCTGATTAGCCAAATCCGTTTGCCTCTTTTCACTCTTTTGAGCATTTTGTCTATTTTTTGTCAATCAATCCTTATTTTTAATGATTCTTTGTTTTTCATTTATTTTCAAATCAGAGGTATACAGTTATCCTCTGTTGTGTAAGACTTTTTTCATATTTTTTTAAAATATTTAACTCAGTTCCACAATTTTTACCAGTACATCATATAGCACATATACCTAACACATGTCTTTGGGATATGGATAATACAGGAGTACCACGTGTTCATAAAAAACATTTTACGTGCTGAAATAAATGTGTTTCTCACCCAGACCAGGGATTGGCACTGTCCTCTGACACTTTCTCCTCTTTTCCCTCTGCAGACCATCAGAAGAACCTGCCTCCTAAAGACTCCACTTCCGGTTCCAATCCCCTCGAATCCACCTCTTCCCCCCTACTGACTATATAACTGCCATGTTTTCTGTTTGTTTTCAGTTCCAGTTTGAACTCAAGTCTGTAAAAACTTATATTTTCATTACCTTATTTCAAGTATACAGGATGGAATCCTCAAGTCTTTATGAGCTTGTTTCTGTTTATTTTACTAATTGTTAATAACTGATCATTGCATTTATGATTGTTAGTTTGTCCAAATACTTTTGAGCCCCTAGAAATGTTATGCAGAAAAATGGCTGTCATTCCTAAATGGCTCCTACAATAATTTTGGTAAATCCCTTAAATTAAAGCGTAAAGTCTATACTTCAATCACATAATGATTGCTTTATTTCAAATCCATTATGGAGGCGTACAGAGCCAAAATTTTGAAAATTGTGTCACTGTCCAAATACTTATGGACCTAACTGTATATATATCTATTATGAAGAAATAAACAAAGAAAATTCCCCATATAATGTCAGTGGACTAAGTAGTCTTGAAGGACTCAGTGTTCAAAAATTGCAAAACAAACATTTCACAATAAGTGTTTTCTTCGGGGTTCTTTTATGGAAGGATGGCAGGAAATGAGATACTGAAAGGAAGTGATGTCAGAAAGGGGCAATGTAAATGACGTCTTCATTTGGAGCCGGAAGTGAGGTTATCAGGGTGAGTCGGAAAGATATCATCAGAACTGAACCAGAAGTGATGTCATCATTACGTAACTGGAAGTGACGTCTTCAGGAAAAGAAACCAGAAGTGAAGTCATCATGGGGAGCTAGAAGTGGTGTTACTGCATGGGATTGAGGTGAGAATATTTGGTTAATCTTCTGTTGTTCTGTAGAGAGAAGAGAAAAGCTGTTAGCACTCTGTTCCAATCTCCCATCTCTTGCTCTTTCACGCTCATTTGGACCCTTTGGCTGCTCCCCAAGTGCATGTGTGTGACACTATATATATATATATATATATATATATATATATATATATATATATATATATATATATATATATATATATATTGCTCAAAATAATTAAAGGGACACTTTTAATCAGAGTATAGCATCAAGTCAATGAAACTTCTGGGGTATTGATCTGGTCAGTTAAGTAGCAGAGGGGGTTGTTAATCAGGTTCCGCTGCTCTGGTGTTAATGAAATCAACAACAGGTGCATTAGAGGGGTAACAATGAGATGATCCCCAAAACAGGAATGGTTTAACAGGTGGAGGCCACTGACATTTTTCCCTCTTCATCTTTTTTGACTGTTTTTTCACTAGTTTTGCATTTGACTACGGTCAGTGTCACTACTGGTAGCATGAGGCCATACCTGGACCCTACAGAGCTGGCACAGGTAGTCCAACTTCTCCAGGATGGCACATCAATATGTGCCATTGCCAGAAGGTTTGCTGTGTCTCCCAGCACAGTCTCAAGGGCATGGAGGAGATTCCAGGAGACAGGCAGTTACTCTAGGGGAGCTGGACAGGGCCGTAGAAGGTCATTAACCCATCAGCGGACCGATCGGTATCTGCTCCTTTGGGCAAGGAGGAACAGGATGAGCACTGCCAGAACCCTACAAAATGACTTCCAGCAGGCCACTGGTGTGAATGTCTCTGACCAAACAATCAGAAACAAACTTCATGAGGGTCACATGAGGACCCGACGTCCTTTAGTGGGCCGTGTGCTCACTGCCCGGCACCATGAAGCTTGATTGGCATTTGCCATAGAATACCAGAATTGGCAGGTCCACCACTGACGCCCTGTGCTTTTCACAGATGAGAGCAGGTTCACCCTGAGCACATGTGACAGACATGAAAGGGTCTGGAGAAGTCGTGGAGAACGTTATGCTACTTGTAAAATCATTCAGCATGACCGGTTTGGTGGTGGGTCAGTGATTGTCTGGGGAGGCATATGCATGGAGGGACGCACAGACGTCTACAGGCTAGACAACAGCACCTTGACTGCCATTAGGTATCAGGATGAAATTCTTGGACCCATTGTCAGACCCTGTGCTGGTGCAGTGGGTCCTGAGTTCCTCCTGGTTCACGACAATGCCCAGCCTCATGTAGCGAGAGTATGCAGGCAACTCCTGGAGGATGAAGGAATTGATACCATTGACTGGCCCCCAGGCTCTCCTGACCTAAATCCAATAGAACACCTCTGAGACATTATGTTTTGGTCCATCCGACACCGCCAGGTTACACCTCAGACTGTCCAGGAGCTCAGTGATGCCCTTGTCTAGATCCGGGAGGAAATCTCCCAGGACACTATCCATCGTCTCATTAGGAGCATACCCCGATGTTGTCAGGCATGCATACAAGCACACGGGGGCCATACAAACTACTGAGTACGATTTTGAGATGCTGCAATGAAATTTCAGCAAAATGGATTAGCCTGCCGTATCGTTTTTTCACTTTGATTTTCGGGGTGTCTTTGAATTCAGCCCACTGTAGGTTGATAATTTTCACTTCCATCAAATGATGTGGCATCCTTTTGTTCCTAACACATTACCATATCGGTCCATATCAGTATAGATATCCAGCAGGATGTGTTTTCAAAATGCTCCTTTGTTTATATATATATATATCTTTATATATAATCTTCATTTGGATTTTGATCTTTGTTTATCCGCGAATTCACTGCCTTGTGTGGTGTTCCTGCTGTGTTCAGTAGAGGGCAGTAGTGATGGAAGAGGAGAGGAAGTGAGGGGGAGGATCGTTGGATGAGGTTGGAGTGTGGTGATTAAAGAGGATTGAACTAAAGGAGACTACGTGCTGTTTGTACTGGCTGAATACACAACACCTTGGTTGTTACTTTTGTTTACAAACACTGTCGATAGCACTCTTTGTGTTTAGATCTGGCGTCGACACCGTGCTTTGTGTTTAGATCTGGCGTCGACACCTGCTTCGTTGTCGAGACTGTGGTTTTTTGTGTTTCTATCGACCGTTGTTGGCAGCACTTCGTCCAAATCGAATGTTCACCCACTTCTTGGAGTCGGCAGTGAGAGTATATAAGACAGGCACACTTCTGTGATTTTCCATCAGTCGGCGTTTGGAGTTCAAGAAAGAAGCATTGGTTCTTCCTTACTCTTTGGATTGCCACAAAGCAACCTGCGAGATTGGAGAAAGGTTGAGAAGAGATCGTGAGAGGAAACGACAGCGTCATGAAAACGAGACGGACTGTGAATTGAGAGAAGCAGAAATGCTCCTCCACCACCACATAATTACTATTCGGACAGTGATTCCGAGTAGGCCCTTCCTATTGAATCAATATCCAAGGGTTTTGATTTGTAATTTTGTTTCCCTTATAAAAAATCATAATGCTGTGCGACGAAGGGCCCAGTTCATGACTGGCAGCCGCGTTTAAACAGGGAGCCCTTCACAGACAACTTTAACACGCGCAATGTAGTTGGGCGCACATGGCTAGTGTGTATATATATATATATATATATATATATATATATATAAATATATATATATATATATATATATATATATATATATATATATATATATATATATACTGTATACAACCCAGCCACAGGGGATGCACAAACCAGTGTGTTTCTTCGTGCCGGTCCCAAGCTCAGGTAAATGGGGAGAGTTACGTCAGGAAGGGCATCCAGTGTAAAATTTTGCCAAATCAATATGCGGACAAGATGATCCACTGTGGTGACCCCTAACGGGAGCAGCCAAAAGAAGAAGAAGATATATATATATATATATATATATATATATATATATATATATATATATATATATATATATATATATATATATATAAAAATATTGTAAGGAACGGCCGGCACTTTATTCCGGCCAGGACGTCCCAGTAATGGAAGGATGGGGAAAGCCAGCTTATCAAGGACACTTCCTCCCCCAAGACGATAGATGGCAGCTTCCCTGGACTGCAGCGGTGCCCCGGATGGCTGCAGGGAACTATGGGACTTGGAGTTTGGCAGCACAGCCCTGCTGGGTACCGTGGATGCCGCCATGGGACCCTGTGGGAAATTGGTGGGAAAACAAATCCTCGCCTAGTCCGGAAGTAAAAATGGACTATGACAATGGAAGTGCCGAAGTACTTCCGGGCTGATTGAAAACCTGAATTCTCCAACTGACCTGGAAGTGCTGGCAAGTCACATGGGAGGAAGAACAGAAACACTTCCGGGTCCAGGACAATATAAAGGACTGATGAGAACCCAGCAAACGAGCCGGAGTTGTGAGGAGTGTGACGAAGCCTGCTGGTAGGTGTAGTGGAGAATCGTATTGTGTTTATTTATAATTGCATTGTCTGTTTGCTGTGGCTGGGGTGCTTTAGAGTAACTACAGAGGGAAAAAAAGAATAAAAAGAATACTATTTGGTGCTTTTATATATATATATTATATAGCATAGTTTACTGTCAAATAATGCAAAGAGTACACGACACGTGTTTCGTCCTCATTTGGGCTCATCAGGCATACACACTCTACTTCTCCCCTCTCGGGATTGAACCTCGGACATCAGCGTCAGAGATGAAGCCCCTTTACACTGCGCCATGGCGTGTGGTTCGTTTATTTGACTACAGGCTGTCAAATAATTTAAGTGTTAATCGAGGGCAGCATTATAGCATGCACATACATTTATTTACATACCTCAGAGCACATGAATAGTAGTTCTGTCCCCACCAGAGCTTCTTCAGAATGGTGTCTGCATATTGTTGTCATGGGTTTCTTCTACCAAATTTTACCACTGAATTGGCTTGATAAGAATGATTATTGCATGTATGTGCAGTATCCTGTGAGAAAATGATGTCCAGTCATGACCTTGTCCTTGATTTGTAATGAATCCTCACTTCATCTTCCTATAATAACAAGAACAAAAAAAAAAATTATAAGTGAAAAGATGGATGGACTCCAATTGAAAGCATCACAAAAACACACACTTCAGGTAGTTTTTTTTCAGATGATGCAAAAACTTGTTTTGGGACTGTCTGTATCCAATAAACACATGGTGAGCATTAAAATTTAACACAGGCTGAAAGACATTCACGCTGTTTATAGCAGCAGTGGCTTTGAATTGGAATGTCTATGCCATGAATTTGCATAATGCGTGTGACTTGGGATTCATTGTTATAATTCATTGTTTCTATTCTAAAAAGAACTTTCATGTTTTGTATTTTGGAAGAGAATTGCATTAAAGAAAAATGTATTCACTGTTTGGATTTAAGACAAACCTTTCTTTAGTTTTTACAGAGTTTCAACACTATCTTCTTTCTTTCTTTCTTTCTTTCTTTCTTTCTTTCTTTCTTTCTTTCTTTCATTTTACAAATAATTACAACATAGATTTTTTTATATTTAAGGAAATTGTGCCTTCATCCTGCTTTAGAATTAAAAAGCACAGAACAATGAAATCCCTACATACCAATAAATAAATAAACATATCAATATAGTGTGTGCTCAATAAATAATTTTAAAATTCAAATTAAATATGTAATAATGGAAAAAATAATTACATCAGAAAATGACTTGTTACAGTGAACTACTGTCTCACATAAATTTCAACTGAATTGACTTGCTTTGTGTGTGTCTTTCTCTTAGTTCAGACATTAGGCAATCAGTATATGGCAGAATACATGACTTACATCATCTGCTAAAACAAAAATATTATTCCAAGAGTTCTTTAAACTTCTTACCACACAACCATCAGAGTGACTTGATGCAAGTTGTTTAATGGAGATGGATGGATGTCAGAAAACCAACATCTGGAAGAAAAAATAACGTCTCATGACAAAAACAAAGATTTCAGCTGGATAAAATAATTGCTTGCAGGGGCAAAAAAGAAGTACCAAGGTTGCAGGTTTATGTCCCTAAATTGGAGGAATAGAATGTGTTAATTATTTAACACATACAATATTTATTTAATAAAACTTCATGTTTTACATGGCTTGAATTCTATGCTTTGTAAAAAATACATCATAACATGAACAAAAATACTCAAAGCACTTGACATAAATATTAGCCATTTATTGTGCCAGTATATTCACCACACGCTAGCTTTTGGGTGGTGAAGGGATGACAGAGAGAGACAGTCAGACACTGTGAATGCATAGGGGGTGCAGAATGGATGAGATGGGCAGTTTAGTCAGAACATTGGGAAACACCCTCAGTTTTACATGTCATCCAAAGGATGGCACCATTTTTTCAGCATGGTGTCCCCATCACTGCTCTCATACATTGAAATCTACACACAGACCACAAGGTAAGCTTCCCATCAAAGTTCTCACTAACAACTCTTCCAGTTGGTCTGTTATCCAACTACTGGGCAGATCCACACATGCTTAGCTTCAGGTAGATTACCTGTTCTAAAGTGCTGGTGGTACAATAATAAAGAACATAATATGATGAATTACAAGATAACAATTCAGTTAACAAAAATAAGATAATTAAAATGTACCATCTGTTACTTACAAAGGTAAATAAGACCAATTCCTTGACATCCAGCTAAGGAAGTGTCCATTTTAAGATCTGCAATAATATATTCCAAATTATCCTGATTACATAGCTACAATAAATATATTCTTAAGTATTTTATTGGCATATTGCTTGAACTTCACAATGTACACTATGCATTCCTCAGCATATGGCCAGTGAAGAGAAACCTAGGTTCTTAATTACTCTTAATGCTATAAAATGAAGAGAACTTAAAAAAAATAAAATAAGATCATTTTATGATTACTTTGCTATGCACCCATTGCTACTGCTTTAGGGTCCAATTCTGTATGACCTTGATATTGGATCGAGCCAATTCAGCAAGTAAAATTAAAGTTTGAGTTTCAGTAAAGGAAATCATATTATATTAATGATTGTAGACAAAGGTAATTTTGTTAAGGTTTACTTAATTTCATGTACTTTAAAGTATTAAGAAGGATTACAGACAATTTGATTTGATTTAAAGTGACCAGGCATGGAAGAGTGAGTGACCATGAGCTTGCAATGATTAAGATTGTGGGCTGCATTTTCTGTTGATGAAATAGCTTGAGCTGATCTAAAAAGTTATATGCATAAACACAGAATAATGAACTGGCAGAATCTGAAACTGAGGGTATTTCTTTTAAAATACACTTTTCCAAAATTCAACAGTCTAGTTTATTTATGCTGCAAAATATTTTGTAAGGCATACCAAAGGCAAGCTAAAAAATGACAGCTGCCTTGTTTTAAATGAATTTTGATGACGTTTATCATTTAAACTAAAACGTTTGTAACAAGTGGTTTTATATTCTTACTAGTCATTTAGCCCCTTACAATAACGGGCGCTAGAACAGTAGTGCATAAACATTAGTAGGAACAGTCTATATTAAATGGCAAGGGACTTTGACCTCATTCTTTTTGTTGGTCGTATTTTTCTTCTTTCAGCCTTTCTTTTGTTGATGTTTACTTGCTGAGCTGACCGTTCTTCGTGGGCTGCCGCCATGTATTGTGCGTCTTTAATTTTCTGTGACAGTAATACTGTCTTGTATGGCTCTATTCAATAAGGGCGCGTAGATAATTTAGTTCAAATGGTTTTGGAATATGTGAAGAGCAACAGGTGCAGATCTTAATTTACGCACGCCTTTATTCGCTGCGCCCAATTGAGGTCGTCCTTTTGAGGCTTGGCTTTTTGTGTGCGCCCTTATTGAAGGATGCCTGTGCGCGCCTTTATTGAAGGATACCGTCTTGTACGTCCACTGGCTTGTACGTCCGTAATTTACCTTTAATTTTCTCTGGCAGTAATACAGGCGTGCGCGTCGGTAATATGCCTTTAATCTCCTCTGACAGTAATACTGGCTTGTATGTGGCTGTAATATGCGTCACTGTATTGTGTACTTTAATTTCCTCTCGCAGTAATACTGGTTTGTATTTCCGTAAAACGCCTCTAACTTTCTCTGACAGTAATATCGCGCATCGCACCGTGCCCCGCGCATGCGCACTTCACCAGAAGACACCCACACACGGACACCTGGACGCACATAGGGATTTTATATATATAGATAAGACTGAATGTTTTAAGCATTTTAAATTATATTATAAAGCCGATTTTGTTCCAAAGGTTTAATGTCTACATTATCACATAACACTATGAGCCCTAACCTTTATTTCTGTTATTTGACATTTTGTATGATTCCCCTGAAATGACCTTTCTTAGTTTGCTTTGGTTTCCTACTTTCTGCTGGTGTGGTTAATTGGCTGGACTTCCCAAATTACCTGCTGTAACAAGAGTGCCTTTAGTTCCACTCAGCCTTTTTTGCTGGTTAATCACAGCATAGGCCAGACCTACTGATTGTGCATAATCTTTACAATGAAACTGAAAAGATTTGGAATCAATATGAGTAACTTCAACACTTCATTTTGAAAGAATGGACATCAAAATCAAGAATAAAAGAGACACATTCATATTTTAGAGCACTTTAATTTAGCAAAGGGAAAATTAGGCTTCATGATACAGGACGATCCAATAAAGGATGCATTATTCAGATGGGTAAAATCACTAAAATGAGTTTAAGCAGGCAAGGATCTGTTAAAAAACAAAAATAAGGCGTAAAATAATCCTGTCAGACTCCACTCTCTGAACCTAGAATTCATGATTGCATTTTGCTCTTAATATTTTATAAGTTAATGACAAAAATAATATTCAGTAGTATTTGTTTTTAAATGTTCAGGGAATGAACAATGTATTGCCCTTGTCTCATTGTACTTCTTGTAAGCAACCTTAACACACTGTTAGTCATCAGTCCTGTCCTGGCTATTATGTATTAAAAAATTGTTTGAAGTTTTGCTATTCATTTTTCGTTCACAGAGGTTGACATCATTAATATTATAATCGCCTGAACCCTTTTTATTGCATTTAACTATCAAAAACAAAACTGGATACTACACATTGAGTTTTGCTAATTTTTCATAAATGAGAACAACAGACATAAAATACTGTCCAAATGATTTGGTCAGAAAGAAACTGGTTCGAAGATACTTTTAGAAACCAACCATTGCAAACCTAGGAAGGACATAAAATAAAGAACAAAATGCCTCAAATACTTAAAGAAAAAATCATCCATATGTTCATGTATTTAATTGATTATTCCACAGATTGTATGTCCTAATGCTAACTACACTAGTTTTTATTTTCACTTGAAGTGTTAAGCAGCTCTGCATCTTATTACATTGAACGTCCTGGATGTAGGCCGTAATAAGTTCTGTCAGGAAAGAGGTGACTAAACCATTTATGACTCTGTATTTGAAAAGAGAGGATTTAAAAATTGTCCCTAAACTCATTTTGAAGCCATTGGTATGATTTAATAACTGTAGATAAATGGTTGTATTTCTTAGTTCCAATTATGATCCATGATGGTTTCTGAATTAATTGTATAGTAGTTATGGAACAGTTTAAACTGCCTGACTATAAGGCATTAGAGAAGTCAATTCTCCTCGAACCAAATCAATTAGGTAGATGTTCATGATTCTCCTGCTTAAGGCCCCACAATAATTTTGCAAACGCAGGTTTTAGTAAGCTCAGGACTGCAATATTTGAAGATAAATCAGTGGCAAAAAAACAGCTAAATTCCAAAAGGGTTCTGACAAAAACAAAATTCACATCTTTTCATTTTAAAATATTCAGTATTGTCTTATTATTTATTGAATTACAACCCATTAAATGAATTACTATTTTTAAGGAAATTAAAGACAAATAATTAGTATTTATCTAATGTCTTTCACGTGTAAAACCATCAATTTATCATGAAGTGAAGTAATAATGTTAATGAATATGAAACATAGACACAATTTTGTGCCATGCAAACCCAGAGCAATATGGCAGTTGGAAAAAAATAATGCATTATTTTTTTATACTGTAAGAAATTAAACTCTGTGAAATACAAGCCACTTGTATTAATTTATTTTAAAGGGATGTCAATCAATCAAGAAAAGCAGAGGCTTTTACTGTTCCAGCATCCGTCCTTCATTGTCCTCCATAGGGAACTAAACTATTGGCCCTGTACTGTTAGACTCATCATGGACCAGGCACAATTGGCATAATTTCTGAAATAGGTTTCTTTTGTCTAGGCAGTTGGCATCAGTGTAATCTACAAGAGCAATACTGTTACTGCACAATACCAGGCTCATATGGCACTTTGTTACAATGGCAGAAAACAAGGATATATGTGCATTCAGAAATGATGAAATCCCTTAGTATGCCAAACAAATGTAAATAAAATGAAGTCTGAATTCAATAAATATGCAACATATATGGAAGAGATAGATGTATTTGGTGCTGGTTGTTCTGTAAGAAATGGTTAGGGATGAATTATGGCACTGTCAAAATCATTTTCGCCATGATGGGCTGAGCACATTTCACAGCACCCTGACACAGGACTGCTGATTATGGATTGAAAATGTAAGTAATAAGAAATGTCAGGAAAGATTTCAAGTGGTTGATGGAAAGATCAGGCATTAGTGAACAAAAAGAAAAAGATCAGTCATCCATGGATTCTTTTTTTGTGAACCAAAGGTTGCAGAAAAACAACTTTGCTCTGTGAACTTGTTTTTTTTTTAAGATCAATAAAGCCAAATCTGGTCTTTGTCATATTTTTTTAATTAATAGTAGGCATTTGTACTATGCCATCCTAGATATGTTCAGTAAGTTGTACAGTTACTTGCAGCCTCCATTCAATGATTCAGCACCTATTAAAGTGTACTGGCAAAAGTTTTACCATCTGGACACATAATAGTATAGCAGTAAATACAAAAGATCTATATTTTAATTATATTATGAAACTTTTATATTCCTTCAAGTTTTCAAAACAATATTCATTATTTCTTTCCAGCACAGTGTTATGCTGTGGATATCACAAGACAATTTCACTACCACCACCTGAACAATTCATTAGTTTCATTAAATGTTAATTTGATTATATTCTCTTCATATAAGAGTGATGGGATGGTGTTTCCATATTGTATATAATATTAATAAGAAATGGTGTGCCCTGCAATTTACTGTAACCATGTCAAGAACCGGTTATGATTTTTAATCAATACCGCTGCAATACAATTAGAATGACCAATACTTTTTAATGGAAAAAGTTAATTTAGAAAAAAGAATGGATAGATGAAATAGTACAAACCTGTAGGTTTAAGCAAATTATATTTTTAACTTAAAAAAAATGAAATTAGAACAAACAAAATGAGGTTTATCACGCTGGTGTCTTTAAATGTACAAAAAAAGATCAGCGGGAAGGTGCTATTGAAATAATTAATGAAATAAAATAAATTTGTATTTGCCTCACATTTGTGGTGCTCTTTCTTGGCATTAAACCATACTGCTGCTCACTAATCATTACCTCCCTTCTTAACCTAGCTTCCACTACTCTTTCCCATAACGTCGTCGCTCATCAATTTTATCCCCCTGTAGTTACTACAGTCCTGCACATCCCTTTTATTCTTAAATATCGGTACCAGTACACTTCTTCTCCACTCCTCAGGCATCCTCTCACTTTCCAAGATTCCATTAAACAATCTGGTTAAAAACTCCACTACCATCTCTCCTGAACACCTCCATGCTTCCACAGGTATGTCATCTGGACCAATGTCCTTTCCATTTTTCATTCTCTTCATAGCTGTCCTTACTTCCTCCTTGCTAATTTGTTGCATTTCCTGATTCACTATCTCCACATCATCCAACCTTCTCTCTCTCTTGTTCTCTTCATTCAACAATGTACTCTTTCCTTCTGCTCAACACACTCTGCTTACTTGTGAGTATGTTTCTATCTTTATCCTTTATCACCCTGACCTGCTGCACATCTTTCCCAGCTCGGTCTCTCTGTCTAGCCAATCAGTACAGGTCCTTTTCTCCGTCCTTAGTGTCCAACCTCTCATACAACTGATCATACACGTTTTCTTTAGCCTTCGCCACTTCTCTCTTCACCTTGCGCCTTATCTCCTTGTACTCTTGCCTACTTTCTGCATCTCTCTGACTATCCTGCTTCTTCTTTCGCCATCCTCTTCCTCTGTATACTCTCCTGTACTTCCCCATTCCACCACCAGGTTTCCTTTTCCTCCTTCCTCTGTCCAGATGTCACGCCAAGCACCCTTCTTACTGTCACCCTTACTACATCTGCTGTAGTTGCCCAACTCTCTGGTAACTCTTCAGTGCCACCCAGTGCCTGCCTCACCTTCTCCCTAAACTTAACCTTGCAGTCTTCCTTTTACAGCTTCCACCATTTGATCCTTGGCCTGCCCTCACTCTCTCCCTCTTCTTGATCTCCAATGTACCTGTGTGCATCTTCCTCCACTCTTGTACTTCACACTATGTTCCTCCCTCTTCTTAAAATATGTATTCACCACAGCCATATCCATCCTTTTCGCAAAATCCACAATCATCTGACCTTCTTCATTCCTCTCCTTGACACCATACCTACCCATCACCTCCTCGTCTCCTGTTCCCTTCACCAACATGTCCATTGAAGTAAGCTCCAATCACCACTTTCTGTCCCTTGGATACACTGTTCATCACGTCATTCAACTAACTCCAAAAATCTTCTTTCTCTTCCATCGCACACCCAACTTGCGGTGCATATGCACTAACAACATTCATCATCATCACCTCCAATTTTCCATCTTCATAATCATTACTCTGTCTGACACTCTTTTCACCTCCAAAACACTCTTGACATACTGTTCCTTCAGAATAACCCCTATCCCATTTCTCCTCCCATCCACACCATGATAGAACAATTTGAATCCACCTCTGATCAACCTGGCCTTACTCCCATTCCATTTAGTCTCTTGCACGCACAATATATCAACCTTCCTTCTCTCCATCATATCTGCTAACATTCAAAGTTCTGACCCTCCGTTCCACTCTCTTTACCTTCCTCCTCTCCTCCTGCCTCCAGACATGTCTCTCCCCTCTTCTTCTCCTTCTTCGGCCAACAGTAGCCCAATTTACGCCAGCACCCTATTTGCTAACAGTACTGGTGGCGTTCATTGTTAACCCAGGGCTCGACCGATCCGCTAAGGAAATCTGTATTGTTGTCCGCATATTGATTTGGCAAAATTTTACACTGGATGCCCTTCCTGATGTAACCCATTTATCCAGGCTTGGGACTGGAACGAAGAAACACTGGTTTGTGCATCCCCTGTGGCTGGGTTGAAGCTTGCCCATATACATTAAGTGGTCTTTAATTGGGAAAAGAAAGGAAAATTGGAGCAAGTATAACCCTTTTCCAGTTGATTTTTTTTTTTTGATTTTTTGTAATTTTTTTAAAGTGTTTTCCAATATTTTTCTTTTATTTTAATTTTTTTAATTATATTGTATACTATTTTTGTTATTTTGAGTGTTCAGTATGTGAATTTCCCCTTGAATTCCCCCTTGGGATTAATAAAGTATCTATCTATCTATCTATCTATCTATCTATCTATCTATCTATCTATCTATCTATCTATCTATCTATCTATCTAAACAATTTTTCCAAAAGGTTTCCAAATGCACAGGAGGCCCTGGCTCCATTAGGAATTTATTTTAGGTGGAAAAGAGATGAACTCCACTCTCCCCACATGTTTTTAAATCAACAGGTGTTGTGCACACACCACCCTGTGCTAGGATAACCTTCTGTTTGTAATTTTAACTTTAAATATCTTAAATATCCATTTGTTTTAGTAGGATTTTAAGTTAAATCAATGAGATATAGTATGTATTGCTGGAGCTCCATATAAGTCAAACAAAATGTATGCATTTGAAGAAGTCACAGATCATGCAGATGTCGGCACTCTTTATCATAGCCCCTGGGTAGGTGTCTCCTATCAGAAAATTGGTTTTCAAATTCCCTGTTCTGGCAAATGTAGGACTTTCTTCCGGCACAACTACATATAAGCAAAATATTGTGTGTCTCCTTTTTCCTGTGCGTTAAACAGAGGTGCATTCTTTAGTTCCACGTTTTCCATAAACCTTTTTTTTAACTCTCAGGCCAAAAAGCCTACTTTGAAGATTTTGTTGAAAATGGTATTTTGTTTTGTAGGAACATACAGCAGAATTTTGTGTTTCTCATTTCTCTTGTCCTAGAGTTATTTTGTTGAAAAATTAATCTTATTTTTTTTCTCATGCTGCTTTCTTTTGTAATTTCCTTCTTACTCAGTCGAAAGGATGACAAAATGCTACATTGTACATTATTGTTCTTATAGTATTAAGTGCTGACTGCAGGCTTAATTTTATTATTTGGAATAGACAATAGATTTAATATTATATTTTTTGGCTTTAGGCTACCATGCTTTTCACAAAGGAACAGAGAAAGCCTTTGAAATAGAAAAAGGCCATTTGTCCTACCAAAGTCAATTAGTTCTTTATAGACTTATTAAATTCTTTTATTTACTGACAGCCACAGGCTAGTATATAGTTGTTAAATTTCCCACAGTTTTAATAGATACAACAGTATTTAGAAAAGTAACAAATGCATTTTGTACTTAACTCTTGTGTATGTGAAGTTGCACTTTCTTGTTTATGTATATTCAAGATTTTATTCAGTGCTTTTGTAAAAAAGTAAAGTTGCCTAGAAAGTTCCAATGATATTACAAATCATTAGATATTATCTACCGTCCAAGACATAAATTTATAATTTTGAGACAAATCAGCAATTCTTAACATTAACCTATTTTTTATGTCTCCTAATGCTGTAAACTCTGCTGGTATATTCCCCAACTTATATAAAGTACTTCATTACTTAAACTCAGCCATTGCCATGGTCTTATAATTACATGACAGACCAGAAAAGATTGAGTTCAGTTTGCTTTATTGTTTGCTTGCTCAGTATTCTTCCAAGTCTCAGTACATGTTTCTTTACTCTTGTATTTTACACTTTTAACATATGTTTTTAGACCTAATTTTCCCTTAACTGTTTTACTTTGTTATGATCCATGATATTCAATTTTCTGCATGTTTGTTTACCATATATTTTTACCTCCTCTTTTTGATGTGTTTAACCTGTTGATTATGTGATCTTATTGTGTTATTCACAACTATGATTTCATGTCCTTCTGCTTATTTACTTCTATTTCAAAGATTTCCACCATCAGCTCTCATCTTTTTACAATGATATTTATTCCCAGTGCTTGAACACCTTACTGAAGAGAAAGGATTTATGTATTCAAGATGCATTGTAATTGGAGTCAAACGACAGATTTCAATAAATCACAGTGACATTTTTAGGTTTTAAACAATGTGGGCTTCTCTTGGACTTCTTTGTATAATATAAATTACTTAGTTAATGAAGTAGTGATGGGAGTATGATAATTCACATCCATTGTTTCTGTAACAATTTTTTTTTAGATCCGCCAATAACACATCTGGGTCAGCGCTGTCTTTTTCTGCCTTCTGGCACTATTTTTATTCCACATTGAAATAATTTCTCAATCCTTTCAGCTACAGAGCAAATCCAACTAATATCTAGTAATTAAAACAAATCTTTAATTATTCATCGTCAGTAACCATATCTAATTTAGAAAAAAAAAAACATATTTAACCTTTTGTTTCATTCTCATTTGTAATGATTTCCTTTCTGTAATTTCTTATAGCCCGGCAGATAAAATATATTTGCCTGCACCATAAACTACCTGAGCCCACCTTTAGAACATCGTCATGTGTGGTCGGCTGAGAGCTTATTTTTCTATTCATATCTAAAGCAAAGACTTTTCACTAAACAGCAACCCCTTTGCTAACAGCAGGTAATAGGGTGGAGTTGCTGTTTGGAATTTAAGGGTTACTGTATAGGGTGGTCCAGATCTAACTATGCAACTTTTAATGCAATGCAGGAAAACAATGTATGACAAAAGAATTGTTCGAAATATCTTGCAATAAACGAATGCAGGGCAGGTGCTGCCATCTATCGGCAACAAAAGTAATTTTTTGTGAATTCTCTATGTAATAAACTTAATAAGTTATAGCATAATGAATATTGCATAATTGCATAATTAGATCTGGACCACCCTGTATAGTAGACCACTGTACTTATTAACTTCAGTTCACAAGATTTTCCATCCTATTTTTTAACAAAATCATTTCTCATTTCTTGTGATACTCTGCTTTAAGAATGATCCTTGATAGGATTAATAGAGCTAATATACTTTGAGCAGTTTCATGGAGGAGGGGATTCTCAACAGAAAAACAAAATCCTAAGCTATTTTAGGGCAGGGAGAGGTCATCCTACTCTGGAAGCTTGTCGACCGGGGCAGGGTATGGACTAATAAACATTGCTGGGCCACACTCTAATAATAACAGACATTATCCTAGACTCTTCCCCTGACCTATCTCTCCTTTCATATGCAGCCTGCTGCTGGTCTCAAACTAGCTTGATGTGCTGTTATAAATCATTTTTTTATGTGGCAGCCATGTAGTAGCTTTGATTGGTAAATAAAGGGGTGCACACACATTAAATATTGTGCATTCTGTCTTTCTATAAATTTTCAGTGATTTAGTCTGCTACACTGACACAGTAATTAGCGCTGCTACCTTGCACCTACCAATTTGCATGAGTTTTCTTTCCACATCCTGAAGATATGTAGGTTATGTTAGATTAAGTTAATTTTAGAATTCTTAATTGGTTGATAATGAGTGAGGAAGTGAAGGTGTATGAATGTGTCCTGCACCTTGCATACCCATAGTAATAATCTTGTACTCAAAACTGCCAGAATAAGTACCAGTCTCTGCCACCCTAGTAGGTTAGAAAAGGCATGGAATTTGTCATGAGTTTTTCCATTTTTATTCTTTGCATATATTTTTTGTTGTTTAAATTACAAAATTTGAAAGTTACTATCATTATTTAACAGCTAGCTATTCACTGGACCAATGCCATTTTTACTTAATATTTGGTATTTACTGTGCTGCTGTCTTGTTTTTGATTTTGCATGAAATTCAAAGGCTCTGTTGCTGGGGGCACTGTCCCCATTGTGCATTTCAATGTCACTAGCATGATGCTTTTAAAGCCAAATTCATGTATTTTGTGGCTTCCAAGAATCATTTTTAATATTCAAGAAGACTTGCACTTTATCTTATGATCTATTTGCCCTTTCAGGAAAATTGACTTTTCCTTTTGGATTTGATTTTGGCTTAATATTTTAGTAATGACAAAAGATTTATTGACTTCCCAGCTTTGATCCCTGCTAGTTTTTGGTGCACTCTTATCCTGATTGATCACTATTACTCCTGTTTCCAATACCTATCTTAGTAACCTACAACTGCCTTTTCATAAATGGCATAATACAATTAAAGGATGGATTTTTGTAATTTGAATGTCATGGTTTTTGAATATTAGCTATTTTTTTTTGAGCTAATTTTACCTATTGTTGCCTATTTTTTGCCTGTCTTTAGTTTTTGATCATCCACCAGTTGCTGACTCTGCTTTAATTTAACAAACAATAAACATGTATACTGTACTTTCTTTTAACTTCCTTTTACATGCAAGCTCTTGCTGCATTTACGGCGTACGTTACACCCTTTCTTACAGTTTCTGAATCCACCATAACTATAATTTCATATGGCCAGCAATGCATTGTTTGCTGGCCTCTGAGCTGATTTACAGTACAGTTGCAACTGTGTTGACTTTTGCTCGGCCAAATTCAAGCAATGATTAAAGACATTTGGAAAAACATTAATAATGTATAATTTATGCACAGATGAGGTGTGAAATGATCAAACTGTGTCTCATAAAGGTAGCATTCTTTGAGAAAATAGTAACATCCCAGCCCAGTGCACTCAATGATTTTAAAACTAATTTAATAATGAAAAGTTGTTTTCATTATATTTCGGTTTATATTGAAAACAATTGGTTAATTATGTGATAAATCATGCAGTATAAGAACAGATGCTGACTCCCCAACATGATTCAGAAATGCAATTGAAGTCTGAACACAGCTGATTTTTTTCACTACTTTCTCATTGATTTTCCAAATGACTTGTGAATTGAATATACAGTAGACACTTTGTTTCTGTCATTCTTGTTAAATTGTTTCCAAACCATTATTTTTTGCCAAAAATGAGACATGCCACCATGATTTCTCACTGCAACTACCTAGGTAAAACTCCTTACCAATTAGGAGAGCCCTCAAGTTATCTGGCTTTTCAGAAGTATTATGTACAAAGAAGTTGTGCATTATTGACTTTTTTCCTTTAAAATAGAACAACACTGATGTTGGTCTAGAAACTATCACGTACTTAAGACCACATTTTAACAATGAGATGCAAATGCCTGTGACGTTGCAGCATCACTTACACCTAAAGCACATTGACAAAAGTAAATCATGAGAACACATTCATTCAGTAGTAGATTATTTATATTCATTTATACCTAAATATATTTTTGCAGACATTTACCCCTTTTGCAGCAATTATCTGGCATTCAGCAAGCAGTCAATTGGAACAATCATTTAATTTGGCTTACACAACGGTAAATTAGAATTAGATAAATGAGAATTACATAGCTGCTGATGCTAAGTGGATTTTGTTCTTTATTTAAAACTAATTCAGCATTTGGTGAGATTACTGGTATTATTTTTTTCCTTTTTCTTAGAGGTGTTTTTTAATACTTATTGTATTTTTTAGAGGGTGATCAGAATGTGTAGTGTGATGACCACATGCCAATTGGATGTTTTTTGGCCAGCCAGTTACATTAAAAGTGCAAGTTAAGCACAGTTGAGAAGATTTTTTCATTATGGTAAATTTCTTTGGGAGGAACAAAAGGATGTTTTCTTGGCATAGTAAGCCAGTTTAGCCTATATATATATATATATCAGAGGCTGCCTTAGGGGTATGCGGGGCCTAGGGCTGACCAATCCCACACAGGGCAGGTTACGTCAAACGCTGTTACTGGTATGTGTGGACTGTATAAACTTGCACTTGAATTTAATAAAAATAACGT
Source organism: Erpetoichthys calabaricus (assembly GCF_900747795.2). Lineage (NCBI taxonomy): Eukaryota > Metazoa > Chordata > Cladistia > Polypteriformes > Polypteridae > Erpetoichthys > Erpetoichthys calabaricus. The sequence goes on from NC_041406.2 coordinate 43,890,832, forward strand.
TAACATACTGTACACCAGATTTTCACTTTACAGTATTCAGCTAAATTTTTGCAAGATAACACATGGACTTTATCAAAATATAACTATATAATCTATTAAAGTGCAATTCATAATTCATGACAATACCACGACAGTGAGAAATGCAATGCAGTGTCATGCGGAAATTAGCAGGGCCTCTTCTAGAAAAGTACCCAAATTGCAAGTATACTCTGAGTCTCGATATGCAGGATGTCATAGTCATAGCACACGTTTAATGTCATGTCAGCCGTTTATCATTAGCGATACATGTTTTTGTGCATTAATATTCGGACATGTTTATGGCCTACAAATTAAATGTGAGTTTCAGTGTTTCGACAGGAAGTGTGAAATTAACGTAGAGGTTTCGTCATGAAATCTCTTACCAGTTTCCAGGTTCAGAGATGAAAATCCACTTTTCTTGCCTTCCGATTGGGAAAATCGTTGATGATATCTTCGTAGTAATGTCTTTTTCTATAGATAGGATCGCCAGACCACAAAGCCTGTCTTGAGACATAGTCAGTGCAGGATTTACGTATAAGCTACACAAGCTATAGCTTAGGGCCCCCACCTTCTTGGGGGCCCCCAAAACAAATTGTCCGAGTGAGCAATTGTCATATATACTTAAATATACTACAGCATTATTTGTCCAAATCAGGCCCGGCCTTAGGCATAGGCGAAGTAGGCGACTGCCTAGGGCCCTGGCGTCCGGGGGGCCCCGGATCGACTCCTTGGTCTAATTTTCACGCATTTCACAGAGCTTCCAGGGGGGCTCCGCCCCCCTCAGGGGGCCCCTGGACCCCCCTTTCTCCTAGGGCCCCATAATACCTAAGACCGGGCCTGGACATAGTTGAACTATACTAGAGAATATAACTTGACAAATCCACTCGAACGGGACACGCGGACCTCAAAAGCGGTGCCCCCTTACGTGCGGGGCCTAGGGTCGTCACCCCACTTGCCACCCTCAAACACCGCTCTTGATATACATATAAATATATATATATATATATATAATATCTGCTGGGTAATGTTTACTAAGAATTTTAAGAAGAGTTTTGCTCCCACATCTTCTGATGATGCTGTCACTCCATACACAGCAAAAATAGTGATGCTCTTGAAAGTGTACAGAAAAATCACTTCAACAAAGATTTTTCCTTGGGGAGAAACAAGAAACATAAAATTCCTCCACAAAACTCATACCTTAAATGAATGTTAAATTGATGTATTTATTACATTATAACTTAAGAACAGAGGAAATAATTAACTAGGATCTTAAAAACATCTTAATGAACAAACCACAATAAAATCCAAAATGCACAAACAAATGGGTGTTATCAGGGTCCTCACAATATAACATTATCAGAATATGTGGACGACAATAAAATAATACTGCAATTTGTTTACAATTTTGCAAAATAATGGGCATTACCATTCAATTCTTCATTACTTTTCTGTTTAGTTTTTCTGGTTGTTATTAAAGTAAAAGTTGTTTTGTTATACTTGTGAGCAAAAACATGTTAATTTATAACACCTTGTAAGAAAAATTCTCAACTCTGAACATTCCCTGAAATCTTTTAATTGTGGAAAATGATTTCACATTATCTTAGCAGTCCACACAGTAGAAGTGTGTACACTCAGTTATGGTGCATAAAGCTTACCTTGGTGTATTGTTCAAACCTATTACTTTTTAATTCCTTATTCCTTTCAATATGAGCTGTTTTATTTTTAGCAAGGGTGTCAACTAATCATTGATATTGTCGTTCTTCACATTTACAGTATAAATAATCAATCAATTGAATATAAATATATATGTTTAAAATTCTGGTAGCTCCATACATGATTAGCAATGAGTTAATTTCATTTTTATACACAATGTATAAAGCAAGATGTAGACACTGTTTCTCAAATACTACTTACATTTTCATGTTTATAAATGATGGGATTGCATAGATGTAGTTTGGCCAGTATGTTGCTGATAAATATAAATGGCAGTTTCAGGTGAGGTTTCTGCTGCAGCGCTAATGTTAGTGTTGAGCCAACTATTAGATATGAAAGTAATGTACATTTATCAATAAAATCCATTGCTTTTACATTCCCAAAGACAGTTGCAGAAAGATCTTGATACTTCTGTATATTGATAAATCACAATGAAATATATTGAAGTACTATAGTGTTAACCATTACACATTAGCTCAACTTTCCCAAATAATTTAAAGCTCTTCACTTTTTCAACAGAATCCCCTCTGATGCAGATGTCAGTGTGATCTGTCAGCTACTTCCTGGAGTTTATCGCAAGGTCATTAGGTTTGCTTAATTAAGGGTGAGGTTATTGTCATGGCACCACTCCGTCAGCACGTAGACATCTTTGTAAGTAATCTCATCGTTCTTAGTGTTCAGGCCTACGGTGGTGGTATTATCAGTAAATTTAATGATGGAGTTGGAGCTGTGTCTGCCCACACAAGAAGAGGCAAAGAAAGAATACAGAAGGGGGCTCAGCACACTACTCTGTAGAGTATCTGTGTTGAGAATCAGTATAGAGGATGTGATGCTGCCAACCCTACACATGCTGAGGTCTGTTGGTTAGCAAGACCACAATCCAACTGTAAAGGTTGGCACAGAAACATAAATTGACCTAAATTGAGGAGCTCAGTGGTCAGCTTTGCTGGTTCAATGGTATTAAATGCTAAGCTGTTGTCTATAAATAGGACTTTGGCATAACAGTATCATCCTGACATGCCAAGATAGAAGTGCTAGGGATATGGCCCTCTCTTTATACCAATTGTGATGAAATGCAAACTGAAAGTGACTATCTCAAGTATTCTTTTTAATGTGATCTAGCTCTTAAATGACAGAATCTCCTTGGTATTTTACCAGGCCTACAGTGTGTGGCTTAAGTGGTTTGCCAGCTTCATGATTTTATTTTATTTTTAAGCTGTTTGTCAAACTATAAGACCCACAGTTGGTTGTATTTGCAATCATTAAGGCACAATTAGGCATTCTTTAGTTTAACTGAGTCAGTATGATATCTTATAAAACAAGTGGATTCATTTTACTGGTACTTTGGCCATTAGCCAGATGGCTAACTTAACAGTTTTCAAGCTCTACTTTTATCAGTACCTAGCCCAGTTCTCTTATTTTAAAGCTAGTACCGCTAAACAATAAAAGCATTGAATGCATTCATTTAAAAGCTCCAGCCCTATAACAACCTGGCTCTGAAAACAACTTGGCATCATAGCAAAATGCAAAAAGGGTGGCATTACCCGTAGTTTATGTTTTACAGTTGCGCACAAAAGATTTTAAAAGTCTTTTTTTCTATTACAGTAATTAATAACACATCTTCCATGATCAACCAACATGCTTGTAGAACACAAAATATTACTGGGCAGTTGCCTTTATCCAAAGCAACATCATTAAGTGGATACATTATAATTAAGAACTTTTTTAACATTTAGAGGACTGGCACATTTAGCAATTTTATTAAAGGTTACAAAGAAAGTGGAAGACCAAACTACTACTTTAAGGTGTTAGGTCCAGCGTTGATTCCACTAAGCTATGCTGTCTGTCAGCATCAATTAACTATTGAAATATTTAGTAAGTAGATTCTGAAAATGGTATTTTAAACAAAGTGTTTCCAATAGTAATGGGAGCTTCTGTTTCTCAAAACAGTTGGACTTATATTGCATGTAAGTTTATACTACTCATCATTTTCACAGTAGGCATATTTACTTGTCATTTTTTCAGTCCAATATAAAGTAATAACTGCAGTTGTTAACTGAATCCAGTGGCGTAGCGTAGTGGGGGTGGCAGGGGCGGCCCACCCCGGGCGGCAAAATTTCACAATAAATAATAATAATATCTTGTAAAAATTTGAACCATACCTAAATAAGGGGGCGGCGGAATTTTCCTCTGCCCCGGGCGGCTGACACCCACGCTACGCTACTGACTGAATCTCATTATTTACAACAACATGCCAGTGTGACTTCATCGGATAAAAAAATAAATAACTCTGGCAGAATTCACCGCAAAATCTGAACTGATGGAAGCAATATATTTCTGACCGCAAACAAACTAGACTCAACAACATACAGAACATCTGAATTTTACTCTACCGGTGTAACTCAGATATGTCCAGAACTCCGCACCAAAACTAAAATATTGAAATTCGCAAAACTAGGTATTTGTTTACAGTGTTTTGTGATGTGGGGATCACAGACTTTCACAAGAGAGAAGGAAGTGATATTCCCAAAAAAATTAGCTTTATTGTTGTGAACACAGGAACCTTCTGAAAGCATTTATTCAGACGGCAGCTGTCACTCAAAGACACACAGGTTGCAAGCGGGAACGATGACGTTGTCCTGCATTTGCTGTCTTCTCAGATAAAAAGAACAGATAGCTTTACTGCACAAGTGAGGAGACAGAAAGTGAGCACACAGCCAGGTTAGTAGCTGGTTTTAAATGTTCCCCACATCAACCAGCAGGTGACAGATGCGTTACACGGGGAGCCTGTGAACTTGCAGTTACACTGGCAGCAGACAAGCAGCCCCTGCCTGCAGTAAGAGTGTCTGTGCACGGCGCAGTTGGGGGGTTGTAGGAGTCTCAAAAATCTCAGTTTGCAAAACAAATCAAGTCAAGTCAAGTCAAATTGGGGAGCATGCACTGGTACAGTGCATTGCCGCACCCACTACACGACGAAACAACTCGGGATTCCGGTTTGCAACCCACCAGGCAGACACGCGGTCCAGTCCCACCCACTGGAAATGACCCTCTATGTGTCGCAGCCAGGTGTTACATGGGCGACGCCTTGGCCTGGTCCAGCCACTCGGGTCCCCAACAATGAGGATCTTACGAGCCAGATCACCCTCTGGGAAACAACCCACATAGCCATAGTGCCGTAACTAATGCTTCCTCACAATGCAGGTAATGTGCCTCATTCGGGACTCCATGAGCAACCGCTCATTCGACACAAAATCAAACCAACGGTACCCAAGGATTCTCCGAAGAGACACAGTACCAAAGGAGTCCAGTCTTCGTCTCAGGTCACTGGATAGCGTCCATGTCTCACTACAATATAGCAAGACAGGCAGCACCAGGACTCTAAAGACTTGGACCTTCGTCCTTTTGAATAGATATCGGGAGCACCACACCCCTTTCCAGCGAACCCATGACCCCCCATGTTCTCCCAATCCATCTACCGACTTCATAGGAAGAGTCACAAGAGATATGAATGTCACTGCCAAGGTAAGTAAACCTCTCAACAAGGTCAACACTCTCTCCCCAAACAGACACACTGCTGATGGCTATGTTCAAGAGGTCATTAAAGGCCTGGATCTTGGTTTTTATCCAGGACACTTGTAAACCCAGATACTCAGACTCCTCACTCAGTCTCGAGTGTCCCGATCAGAGCCTCCATTGACTCAGCGAAGATCACAGCATCATCAGCAAAGTCAAGATCCTGGGTTAGCAAATCTGTTGGTGAAGAAAGATTCTGTTGGTTGAAAAAAACAAATCCATAAATAAATAAACAAAACAAAGCAGTTCAGTTACTTTGAATGTTTAATCTGCATACATTACTTTTGAAACAACCATTTATTGTGAAAAGTTTTATAAAAAAAATATATGAACTCTGCACAGAACAGTATTAATTATACATAAGAACATTACTAATTTTTACCAGGTTCATTTTGTTAAGATTAAACGATTGAGTAAACTTCCTAAACTTTGCAGCAATACAGGCTGGTTTTCTATCAGAGATTAGGTGTGTAATGGGATGTTACTATCTACTAACAAAATCGATCTTTGCAACAGAAGAAATTGATTGAATTTAATCTATACATAGTCTCCATCCAAAAATGAGCATGCAAGTATTGTAAATACCAGGAGAAGTGATACAAGGATTCTCACAACTCATCAAGCCCACAATTGTGTCTCATAATCAATAATCTCATTATTGACAAAAAGTTGCTACAGGGACCTAAATTGCATTAATGAATTAGAGGCAGCAATACATGATTATGTAAACTACTCATATTAATTCAATACCTATACTACATTATTTCACATTTTTTCTCATTTTTGACACTCTATATTTTTCTTTGCTTGTGATTTAGAAAAGATAATTTTAATTTAAACCTTCTTTCGGCTGCTCCCGTTAGGGGTTGCCACAGCGGATCATCTTTTTCCATATCTTTCAGTCCTCTTCATCTTGTTCTGTTACACCCATCACCTGCATGTCTTCTCTCACCACATCCATAAGCCTTTTCTTATGCATTCCTCTTTTCCTTTTGCCTGGCATCTTTGTCCTTAATATCCTTTTCTCAATATACCCAGCATCTCTCCTCTGCACATATCCAAACCAACGCAATCTTGCCTCTCTGACTTTGTCTCCCAACCATCCAACTTGAGCTGACCCTCTAATGTACTAATTTCTAATCCTATTCATTATATGCAGCTCTATTGAACAATATTGGATTTTGTAATATAATATTATATTATAGACTGATGATTCTTATAATTTTTGAGGTTTTGTATTGCTATAGACTTATTTACTTCTGGTGAGTCCACTTCATGTGATCAGTCCATAATGATAATAAAGTACTACGATTATAATTTAAGATAAAAACACTTACCAGTCAATGCACAAGGCAAACCTGTTGTTTATCCTTATGTTTTGCAACTCTTGAAAGCATAGTAGCAAAAGCAGTGTTGTTTTTTCCAAAATTAAATATGTTATTGCATTTTACTTTGATTTGAGTCATGGCCAAAATATAATTTTAGATAAATGTGTAGAAGCAAAAAGTACAAGTCAGGAAAGCCAAATCAGGAACATAACATCACTCCAGAGTGTCCAGTTGTGTCAGAGTATTTCATCTTCTGGCAATGGTCTTAGGATAAATATAGAAAATGTTTCTGAAGATTAGTTAGAATTATGTCATTGGAACAATCAGTCATGATATGATTACACAGTTTTGCAGTTTTATTTTAAATATTAGGGGTTTATGGGTTGATCTCACTGTAATATTTGAATAATATTTTTATCAGATTTATAGCTGGTTCGGTGTGCTTCTCTCCAATTTTGTGTGTTTTTTTTAATATATTTAAATTTACTTATCTACGATTTTAATATTGTTTGGCTAGCAGATGGCCTCTATGAAGCAAAAACACAAATTTTTTAGGCACCATGGGTGACCCTATTTAATGTTCAATATTGAAGAAATGAACAATAATAGAATTGAAATGCTTGTGAAAAATGTCTGTAATGACATCAGGCTCTTGGCAGCCTTTTATGGTTGACTTCCTTCCAGGAGGGAATCCTCCTCGGTCAGAACTGCAGTCCAAAATGACAGTGGACTACTTAAAGATGTGAACTATGTAGCAGAGTAAGTGGAAAAGGTGGGGAAAATGACATCAGTAGTCCTCCAGTAGTCCAGTAGTCCTCTTTTCCACCGTACGGAAAATGGAAGTTGTGTTACTGGCTGTGTCACACCCAAATCCTTCTCCGTAAGTATTTTAGACCCAATACCGTGCAACACATCCAATACTGATGGGCTTGACACCAGCTACAATTTATAATTCATAACCTAGTAAATTAGACTTTCAGTTCCTAACACTTGTGTATTAAATGTACTGTACAGGGTATTAAGATGTTTATCAAATATTTAGTTCATGTACTCTTCTACAGAAGTACTCGTATTATTGAAAATTTTGCCATTTTCATCATCACGTTGTCTCCCATCATCTCTTTTTCTAAGACAGAGATGTCCACTAAACTAAAGTTAATTTTGTGTTATATATCCACTTTAAACATTATGCAAAGTACAACAGCCATAATTGAATAAAAGTAAACATATCTTTCTGAAAAGTGACTATTCAAGTAAAAGTAAAAATTCCCCATAAGCAAACTACTAAATTAGAAGTTTTAAAGCATCTGATAGTAATAGTATTTAAATATTAAAAGTTCAGGCAAATGTAGGACTTCTTTGTGTTTTATATATAGTCAAAAAGTTCCTACAAACTTAAAATAATTCAGACAGTGATTTTTTTTTGTGGGTGATTTGTATTTAAACATGAGCAAAGTAACTGCAAGTAAAACAGTGACAGTCATTGAGAGTGGACATCTTAATAATTATGTCTTAAATCAGTGGAGTTGGTGCAAATAGCAGAGGCATACTGGATCCCCCCTTCCCCACCACTCTTTAAGAAAAAGCTAATCCCTTCCTGAAAATCCTATTGTAAAGTGAATTCCGATAGCCAGATTACAATACTTTAAATGGAAAATGATTTTAAGCATTCCCTGACCCCTAACATGCTCCCTGTTTTTGTTCAAGTAACACTGAACATCATGAAAATTCAGGGAATTTAATAACAACATTACACATTTAATAAGTAATAAGGCATTGCCCTTCATTAAATAATGTTTGTTAAGTTCTTTACTTAGGCCTTATGACTTATTGTTTCACATGCTCACAATTCAAAGGAATGATGAATGAACCGCAGCACATGAACACCCAGGTACACCTCTCTGCCCCTTCTCATTCAGCTGGCTGCTCTGAGGATAGTGTCTGAATGCAGCAGTATCACCTTTGGAAGTAATTGAGACTGGGATTGTGGATAACCAACATTTAGCCCCACCCCAAATGTCCAGCCCCACCCCATTCAGGAATTGCCCAGAGGATAGGATATGAATGCAGTGGGATCAGCTGTAGAAATAATTGAGACTGGGATTAGACATCACTAATGTCCAGCCCCGCCCCAAACATCCAGCTCTGTCATGTTCTGCTAGCGGCCATGACATGTACTTGGAATAACAGCGTAGATGATCTGTTTAAGTGCTAATATATGCATGAATTTTCCTAAAAACAGGGGAAGTATTTTAGATAATTGAGTAAAATGTTGGGTGTCTTTGTGTGGCCCTTTTGATTTATGCAGTAAGAGCTGTGTCTAGCAAATTATATCCAAGTAAGGCAGCCATTTGTGTTTGAAAATGTTCTGAAGTAAAAGTGAAAGTAGACAGAAATTTGTATAATCAAGTAGAAATATTTTTAAAACATACTCAAGTACAGTAACATAGTATTTCTTCTTCACAACTACTATACAACCTTTTTAGATGTACACAATGTTATGAATTTATTAAAGAATTATATGATGAATACAACAGCTTGTTCAAAATGTCAGGATTTCCAAACGTTTCCATAAATGGTTCTGTTAATTCTAGGATGTTAAATAATCCAGCTATCATCATGTCCAAAATGAAATTTATTAAGTACTCAGTAAAACACCTACTAAAATTGTCTCTTTAACAATAATGTAGCCCAACAACATGTTATTACTTACTGTCTCTAAATTAATTTGCAGATCTGTTTCTTATCAATTATGTGTCATATTTTCATTGCCATGTATAAGTTAATTAATTACAAGACTGAAAGGCATATCTCTCTATTATAAAAAAAAAACTTGTGACGAGACAAGACTTTTTCCCAGGGACGAGATGTGATCTTTTGAAGAGAGACAGAGACACTTTCACTTCCTGCGAGACGGACAAGTCACATCATACTTACAACCTTCAGGCGCAAGTCCAGTGATACACATGCAGAGCAGGTTAGAGATAATGGAAGTAGAAAAATTTGAAAGTCTCAAAAAATGAGAGTAAAGATCACATCAGCGCAAACAAACTGAAAATATTACTTGGGGAAATAACAGCAAAAAGAAATTGAATATTCAGGTGCTGTACAGGCTTTTAAACATTTAAAGCGTCGCACAAAATGCAGATCACGCAGCACGAGCAAAGAGGAGGTGAAAAAAACACCTGTTACTTGTTTCCCAATGTATCCAGGAGTTTCGGAGGAGCGGCCACATCTCCTTGGGGTGTGCTCAGCCCCCTGCTTCACAGCGGCGCTTACCACCGGCGGGGGGGGGGGGGGGGGATTGGAGGGGTGCTGGGGGGACTGGGAGGTGTAGGTGAGTGAATTGCAGCTGCTTGAGCAAAGAAGAGTTAAAAAAAATGTATTTGTTTCCCATTGTATCACCGTTTAAGAGGGGTTTCGGAGAAGCAGCTGCTGGCAGGGCGGGTAAGGGGTTGGCGAGTGAAGCGAGCAGGGGACGAAGCCCCCTAGTCACCTATAATATTATGAACACACTGATAATTCTCTATCCTGTCATGTTTTCCTAATTCCAACATTTTCTTAACTGAACCCTATAAAACTGCCACATAAAGTCTATAAAGTAAATATATTAAATATTTATAGTAAATTCTGAAAAAAAAACTTGGAACGCTTAGAATATATCTTAAATAATATGAAGAGATTTGCAAAAGAGACATTTGTTTTTACTTATGGAGTTTCATTTCTTATCTATTTCTAAACTGAAAACATATTGAAAGTTGTTCACAGAATTGCTCCAGCAACAAAAGCATTTAATCGCAGTTGATTGATTCCAAATTTAGCATATGGTAGAAAACACGGTGTTTCGCTAATTAATGTAATGGTGGCATGTTGCCCCATATTTTGGCAGTCCATGTGAATTAGATTACTAAGTGGGGCAGTGTTAGCAATTTACAGTCTATTAAAAATATGTTATAAAGATAAGTATTTCAGTTTATTTTTAAAGCAATAGTTTGCCTTGGAGACAATGTTTCATTAGTGAAGTAAATCCTCCCTACAGTGCATTTCAGAAAATGCTAATGATATAGCAGTAGGTAACATATGTTTTAAGGCTCCCCAGTGAAATTGTAATTAGCATTCTCTGTATGGATACTACACAAGAGGATGGCAAGATCACAAACAATTTGATTTTAGTGTAACTGGAGAACTAAAGCAAGTTCTGCACAGTATCAAAGAAGACATTTGCTTCAGGTGCACTTTCAACTTCATAGTTCATCAAAATGCATTATGTACAGTATCTATCTCTGAACTAACAAAAGAACACCAAATACAAACATAAGAAAAATAAAGTAGACCATTAACTTTGCAGTAAAAATATACAAACAATCCACTAATAATGAAACTAAAGTCATCATATGACAATCAAATACAGTCTACAGAGGCTTTAAAACTTGTTAGGCATAATAAGCAATTTGAACATACATATTTCACACTGACAGTTACGTCACAGCAAAGGTTACATGAGTAGGCCACACTAGAGCACCTTTGCAAAGTGATGATGGTGCAAACTGTTACCCTAAATTTTAAGAATAGTTATACAGTATAACCACCATTGACGTTGCTAACAACTTGATTAGAATCCAAGTAATGTTGTAGATATAACAAATAACATTTGCCAAATGTTACTAGCAAAATATTTCTTTACCAAAAATGCTGATTTGTTATATCACAGGAACAAAAAATGTGGCTCACACACCACCTGTGCTCCACAATGTAACAGTCATCAAATGTGAGGAAAATTAACTTTAAATTATTCCCATATATTAGTCCACTTTGCACTTACATAGTTTTTAAGGTTGTTTTTCATGTCTTCAAAAGGAATCACAGTTTCTTCTACTTTTATTTCAATCCACGGTATTTGTGTATTTCAATTAATTTGTCATTAAATATTGTAATGTGCACTGAGATGGAAAATACACACAACTCAAAGTTCTTTTATTTGCACATATTTATTATTTTACTAAAATGTGACAGCCAAACAGCCTCCAAAATTGTATCTGAACTACCCTGTTGTTATAACTATGGAAACAGTGAGGGTACAAGTTCATAGGAATATTTTCAATTTTGCACAATTCCTGTTAACTTGTAGCAGTTGCAGGGGCGGATCTAAGGGAGGGTCATGTGATGGCATTTGCCACCCTAACAAAATTATGTGCCATCCCATTTCCCCCCCAATGTAAATACTGTATAATACATATTAAATAGTTGCATGAGGCACATTCAAAAACATTCCGCGCTTTTTTTTTTAACTCTGTTAAAACTTTTCTACATAGTCACCTTCCTTTGCAATGCAATTCTCCCAGCACCGTACCAACTTTTTAATGCCATCAGCAAAAAATGTTTTTGCCTTCACCGTTTCCAACGAAAATATAAAAGTGTGGAAACTTTTTGAACGTCCCTCATAATTAATAACTAAGTTTCAAAAAAACTCTTTTGACATAAAGCATGTCCTACACTCAGCCTTCCATGTAAACTCCCCTTCAGAGAATAATGGCTTGTTCCACACATGACTTGCATCTCTTCATCCTTTTTTGTCTGCCGCTATGAATTTAAAGGCACCCAATTTGTGACATTAAGAAATTGTATTGTATGTATCAGGTTAAAGAATGAAGTAATGTTAAAAAAATAATTTGTAAATTCTTTACTTTTCCTCTGCTATGTATGTAGCTGAAGTTAGCATTAAAGACTGGTATACTCAAAAAATAATTTGATGTTTTATGTTTATATTACTTTATATTTTGTGTATTTTTTTTCTAGTTTTATGCACATGGTTTGAGAACTCTATTTTACCCTAAAACTTACAAATACTTGTCATTGGACACTGCATTTTCTATACATTTGAAGTTATTGGTGTCAATAAAAAAAAGAGAAAAGTAACTTTTGTTTTTCATTTGACAATGCTGCTGTTATTACCCTAAGTTCTTGTCTATAAGCCGGACTCATGTATTAGCCGGAGACCAAAAATCATACGAATTTTTAAAATAAAATCGTATCATAGATAAGCCGGACTCATGGATAAGCCGAACGTACTATAACCTATAACTAATAGAAGGGAGGGAGGTCAGTGGTCTCACTCGCGCCCATTTAATTTCTTTAAGGGGGGAGAGAGTGTGAGATATTGCCATCTCTCTCACTCCCCGCATGGCGCGGTTGGAGCGGCCGGAGCGCGTTCTTTCTGCTCTGGGCGTCGCTGAGTCAACACGAGCGCGTAGCGGTCATTTAAATTGTGATTTTATATGTAAGCATATTTAAATATATATCGCGGATTTCTGCGGACAATGGGTCTTTTAATTTCTGGTACATGCTTCCTCAGTTGGTTTGCCCAGTTGATTTCATACAAGGGACGCTATTGGCAGATGGCTGAGAAGCTACCCGGCTTACTCTCTCTTGCGCTGACTATCTGTGATCCTGACGTATGGGGATTGAGCAGGGGGGCTGTTTGCACACCTAGACGATACGGACGCTCGTCTAAAAATGCTGAAAGATTATCTTCACGTTGCTATCTTTTGTAAAGCTGATTCCTGAAAAGACATGCTGCACAGTGTTTCGCATACTTAAAAGCTCGAAGGGCACGTATTGATTTTTGACTGAAAAACAAACTCTCCCTCTCTCTCTCTTTGTCTGCTCCTGACGGAGGGGGTGTGAGCTGCCGCCTTCAACAGCTTTGTGCCGCGGTGCTTCGCATACTTAAAAGCCAAACAGACATATTGATTTGTTTGCTTCACTCCTTTGAAGAGGAAGATATGTTTGCATTCTTTTAATTGTGAGACGGAACTGTCATCTCTGTCTTGTCATGGGGCACAGTTTAAACTTTTGAAAAAGAGACAAATGTTTGTTTGCAGTGTTTGAATAACGTTCCTGTCTCTCTACAACCTCCTGTGTTTCTGCGCAAATCTGTGACCCAAGCATGACAATATAAAAATAACCATATAAACATATGGTTTCTACTTCGCGGATATTCTTATTTCGCGGGTGGCTCTGGAACGCAACCTCCGCGATGGATGTATAAGCCGGACTTATGTATAAGCCGATATTCTATTTTTTCATTTTCACAACTTTTTTCCTTAGATAAGCCGCGGCTTATTGACAAGAACTTAGGGTATATATGCCACAAAACGCTCAGCATTCAGGTGTGCAGATATTTACCATAGCAGATTTATAGATGCAATATGGGAAAAGTGTTAACTTCCACTTTTGTAAAAGAAAAAGAAAAGAATGTCGAGTGAGTTTGTAACTCTGCCAGTCAGTAATGTAGAAATTTCCAGAATGTGTATTGTTTGTAAATGGGTGTCCTTAAAGTTACTTCAGTTTGTATGTGAGGGGAACCTGTTCAGCCTGTTATTAAAGCAGTGGGTTAGGTTTAAAGATTTACTGTTGTAATGTTGTAATGTTTAACAGCAAAACTGAGCAATTTATTAAGTAAAATAAAAGCAACAGTCTGTTGTTAAGGATATACCTTTAATATTCCTTTATGCTCAAGTTTGTTTATATGTATTTATATGACTTAATGGGAGTATGTTTCTATATATGACTTGTATATATAGCATTTCTTCCATACTATTATGGCTTTGTTATGCATATTAATACATAATACTGTTAACGATAAATAGTAAAGAACCCTGAAAGAGTTAAATAAGAGGAAATGTGGAATAATAATAACTAGCAAAATACCCGCGCTTCGCAGCGGAGAAGTAGTGTGTTAAAGAGGTTATGTAAACATATATATACATAAACATATCTACATATACACATATCTACATATATACATACAGTATATATATACATATACACATCCACATATATATACATATATCAACATATATACATATCTACATACATACACATATATCTATCTATATATGTATATCTCTATCTATCTATCTATCTATCTATCTATCTATCTATATATATATATATATATATATATATATATATATATATATATATATATATATATATATCTATCTCTATCTATCTATCTATATATATATAGAGATATATATCTCTATCTATCTATCTATATATATATATATATCTATATATCTATCTATATATATATACACATATATATATATATATATATATATATATATATATATATATATATATATATATATATATATATATATATCTATTGTCAGTTCAGCACTCCGGTTGAAATATGACCAAGCTGTGCAAGCTTACTGTTAAGAATGCAACGTATAGTTGTACAGGAGAAAAGCAATCTTGCCTGAAATCAATGGCAACCTTTTGTAGGTCTATGAACTTAATTTAAACTTTAGGTTTACATGGTGCTCTGTTTCCATAGTACCTGCACTCATGAATATATCTGTATGTGTCAGTCGCTAAAATCCCCGCGCTTGGCACCGGCGAAGTACTGCTTTTACATTTTTATTAAGAAGAAAAGAAAACCTTTTTAAATTGAGGTAAAATATACCACTAACAATTTGTTACGGATCTGTTTTTTTGTGTAGCTGACTTCACACAGCCTCTCCGCTGTTTTATAAACTAACGTCATATAAGGTCTTCCTTTTTCGTTGCTTCGCCAACGGAAGCAGCCTTTTTTTTTAATCCTGTTTTTACGATTGTTCTTTTTGTATACCAGTTTGTCAGTTCAGCACTCCGGTTGTAATATGACCAAGCCATGCAAGCACACTCTTGATAATGCAACGTACAGTTGTACAGGAGAAAAGCAATCTTGCCTGAAATCAATGGCAACCTTTTGTAGGTGTATGAACTTAATTTAAACTTTAGGTTTACACGGTGCTTTGTTTCCAAAGTACCTGCACTCATGAATATGTCTGTATGCGTCAGTCGTTCAAATCCCCGCGGTTCGCACCGGCGAAGTTCTGCTTTTAAATTTTTATTAAGAAGAAAAGAAAACCTTTTAAAATTGAGGTAAAATATACCAATAACAGTTTGTTAAGGATCAGTTTTTCTGTGAAGCTGCCTTCACTCGAGTGATCGCTTCGAGCTGTAAGCCTGAGAAATCACCCCGTAAATGCACACGTTTAATTGCACATCTGTTAATATGTATGCTTACACAGTATTACACATGATAAACATCCGGCGCCGCCGTGAGTGGCAGCCTTTTCAGCAGCTCCGTGTATGACTGTATATGTATGTGTACTTTTCTACTTTTATTTTTCTATTTTTATTTATTGATCACTCCTATTACTTTATTTTATGTGGATTCGTTCCCTGGACACACTTACTTTTACACCGTGGGCATGGATTTTTACACGCCGAGACTCGCCTATTCAAGTACTCAACTTCGAGCGCTGAGAAAAAATGCCAGTGCTGGTGTGGTTCCATATTTACCTGACGAGGTAAAAAGGCGGTATCGTGGCAGAAGAGCCGGCACTAAGCTAAAAATGAAGCGGCTTGCGAGAAAATGGCGTTTCAAGCCTTCGGTGCCTTCTGTGATTCTGGGGAATGTGAACTCAATCTCAAATAAGATCGACGAACTGGCTGCGCTGGTGAAAAATGTCAGGACCTACAGAGAATGCAGTTTGTTGTGTTTTTGCGAAACCTGGCTAAATAACACCATCCCAGATGCCAACGTGGAGCTACCCGGGTTTAGCACAGTTAGAGCGGACAGAGATGCAAGTACCTGTGGGAAGCACAAAGGAGGAGGACTCGCTCTCTATGTTAATACACGGTGGTGTATATATATTATAATTGTGAATTTCCCATTGGGATTAATAAAGTATCTATCTATCTATCTATTAAAAGACACTCAACAATTACACAGTATTTAAAGACACTCAACAATTAACATCATTTACCTTCGTTCCCGCGTTTGACTCGTGCGAAATCTCTTCCTTGTCTTCACTTCACGTGATTACGTAGGAGGCGTAATACGTGATGACGCGATACGTGACTCCGCCTCCTCCATTAGAGTATATGGACAAAAAACAGGTTCCAGTTATGACCATTACGCGTAGAATTTCGAAATGAAACCTGCCTAACTTTTGTAAGTAAGCTGTATGGAATGAGCCTGCCAAATTTCAGTCTTCCACCTACACGGGAAGTTGGAGAATTAGTGATGAGTGAGTCAGTCAGTCAGTCAGTCAGTCAGTCAGTCAGTCACTCAGTGAGTCAGTGAGGGCTTTGCCTTTTATTAATTAGTATAGATATAGATACGATGGAAGTAGCTGTAACAAATGTATAGAAATAAGAGATGAAGGATAAAATATATAAACTCTAATGTTTATAAATTGGTGAAAGGGGATGAAATGGGCAATTTATTACTGAAAGTGTTGTTTTATTGTGCTGTTGTAAATAAACTTGTGATACAGACACTGCTGAGGAAACAGCATGTTGAGCCATATTTATTAATTATTCCCCTTTTTGGCAGGGGTGTAACACATGGGTTTGTATCGTCTCTCCTGGGGTTTCAAGAGGCAGAAAGATTGGATGCTAATGCATTAAGTGTTAAAATTATTGGCTGTTTGGAGAGGAATGGTTTGAATTATAAAGAAAACCTTGTAGGTCAAGGATATGATGGAGCATCAGTTATGAGTGGGGTGCATTCAGGTGTCCAAGCTTGGATAAAAGATATTGCCAAATTTGCATTTTATGTCCATTGCAGTGCAAAATTGTTTAACTTGGTGATAGTTGGTACAGTCAGAAGTGTACCTGATGCTATTAATTTTTTGCTTTGTTGGAAAGTTTGTACGCATTTATGTCTGGACCCTATGTCCATCAGAAATAGTTGGCTGGTCAGCATGAGATGTTTACAGAAGCAACAAGGGAGCTTCAGCACCTTAGCGATACATGCTGGGCTTACAGCGATGTAGCATGATGCAATGTAACGGACAGACTGCCTGCTGTTCTTAAATTTGTAACACTGTCACATAAATTTATTTTTCTGGTTTGTCTTTTGTCTCTCTATGTGAATCATGTTTCCATCTGCGCACAATGTAGCATAAGATGGGCGGGTTGGATAGGGAGGACCTTTGTGAGGTATGGGGCTGTGTGATTTCCAGGAGTGCCATGGAAATGGATGTACAATTGAAAAGGAGCGCGAAATGGCTGGAAAAGAAAAGGAAAAAAACAGCCTGAGCTTAATGCGGAGGGGAAAGAACGTGACCTATCTAAGGCCTGGAAAAAGATTGTTTCTCGTGGAGCACCAAAAGTCCGATGCAGTTTGGGGTGGCCACCTTGAAGATTCCTGATACACTGAGTGAAGTGTATGGAGTGTATGTATGGTTAATGATTTATCTCCTAAAGAAAGTCTTGCAAACATTTTTGTTGGAACTGCTTGATGCCATCTTAGTGGCACTCTTTGCAATGTGTTTCTGAAGCTATTTCTACTCTTGCTTGTGTTTCTTTTTTGTTTTTTGCTTTCCAGTCATCCCATGTTTTTGTTTTAAGGACATCCTTCTTAGTTGTTATTAATAAACATACTTTGACTAATTCACTTTTATTTATTACCAAGATATGTAGAGTTCTGTGAACAAACCTAAGGAATGTATTGCTTTTTTCCCAAAAATATAAAAAAATGACCTTTTTCTGAAAAAAATGACCTTTTTACATTTATTTTTAATACATATTTAATAAACTTGAAAAGTTAATATTGTCAGTACTTCTGTTGCATTTCCTCACAACAAAAAAGATACTTTTTGTCAGTTTGCCTGAAGAAAGGGCCTTAGCTGCCTCGAAAGGTTGCTCATTGTAATCTGTTCAGTTTGCCAATAAAAGGGTCATTCTGCTTGACTTCTCAGTTTGGTTACAATACATAGATACTATTTTGCGAAAACAGAAAGTACATTGTCTTTAAAAAGAAACACAATTGTGTGAGCCTCATTTTTTTCCTGCAAGTAATTCAGATCTCTATAAACTGCAAAAGAATACACACATGCAAACCATGCAGGCTACATCTTAAATACAAAATAGTGTGCATAATTTCACGTGCCAGTGTCTATGAAAGTCCCCTAACATGGTAAGCCATGCAGCTTAAAAATGGCATTAGCAATCATCTTGTTGGTTTTTGATGCCCAGAACATTATATTTAAAAGAAATTAACTAAACAAATAATAATCACATTATACAGAAAGTAACAACTCCAAACAATTTCAAAAAATCGTGATACACCGGAGTAAAATGTGTTTCATATATTACTCTGGAATGAGGCAAAGATAAGAAAACTCAATGTCTTCAGTCCTGAACAGTGAAGTCTGTTCAAGAATATAATTGAGATATTCAGAATGATTAAAGGCATCAGCAAAGTCATTTTGGTGATGAAAATCCTCCAGATTGAATCCAGTATGTTTCTTCAAAAGCACTACCACTTACTCCCTTGGAAAGTAATAAACAATTACTTTAAGATAGAGCTATAACCTTCTGTTTAGAGAATGGTTGGTTTGACTGGCAACTTTCTCTGTTTGGGGCGACACATCTACAGCTCTACAAAGCCTTGATTAATACGCCATCAAGCAACTCTCGCATCCACCATGAATAAGAGAGCAACACATAAGTGAAAAAGAACGCTTTACTAGTTTCTTCTCCATATTGGACTTGAAAGCTCTAGGTGGCAGCTACTTGGCTTTGGTAAGGCAAACAGTTTTGTTGACAAAATCTTTTCTTTTTTTTTTTGTAGGCAAGAAATATTTCTTATATAATTCACCTGTTTTTATTTTAACAAAAGGTTGCAGATAATTTCAGCATTACAGGAATTTGTATCTAGATGACAATGTTTTGGTATTATTATAAAATAATAAACATCAGATCATAAAAAAACGATGATTAGGTATTGAATACTCTTGTGCTTTTGAAGTGGTTGTCTTGTCATCTTTAAAAATAAGACCGTGAGAATATTGAATTAATGAGGCACTACTCAATCAAAAAGCAGTTGTCTATTTTGGGCTATATTTTTTTACACTTAAATAAGATGAATATTTGTTTTTTTCTGCTTACCCTTGTTTAGCCAGTTCAGAAAAGACTGGTATAAGTGTCTGTTTCCTTTCAGAGTTTATTCATTTAATTTTCTTATTCATTGAATCCTTCCATACAATTAGTTTTAACTCTTTCATGTAAAACTACATTTGAATTCTGCCAGTGCAGGGCTATGTTTAATTATCTGGATAACTGTTTCACCAATGATGGAGAAAAAACAAAGGGGCAGAAGATTACATTATTCTTAAAGAACCTGCCAATAGATTTAAAGAAATAATTGCCTGTGTTTCCTTTTGAAATTTTTAATATAAAAACTCCAGCTGACTTTCTTCCATTGATATTGCATACTCAAGACAGGCTTTAATTAAAGGGGGTGTAGACGTTCCAGTTGAGAATCATGGTATGTCTTTTAAAGCAGGCTTGACATTAGAGTACTCACTATATAGAGTAGCCTGAAGTGAATAATTATATCTTTCAGCAAAGATGGAATTCAGCACTTTAAAAGTAACTGTCAAACATAGTTCTGAATGCAAGCAAGCACTTTTCTTTAATACTTATTCATTCCAGGAAGTATTATTTTACAACCATAAAATTACATGCAGTTTCTCAGGAATCCATCTTCTAGTTTAAAATGGGAACAATCACCACTATTATCAATATAGAAAAAGCTTACTTATGTAATTTCTTCTCTGACAAAGAATACAATGTGACAAAGGATAATATATAGTAAAGCTGGAAGGCTGATGGAAGACCACTGCTAGGCACACATTTAACAGGCACATCCATTTCAAATTAATTCAGCTACATCACTGTGGAGCAAATAAAGAGCCTAAGAGTCTGAAGTGTAACCCAAGTTCAGAGTGAATAGTAATAAAACATAAGACAGTCAGTTAAAATACCCCCAGTATAAACATTATAATTATATTTTCTGTTTTTTTTTTTGTGATATCAGCATATTGATTCATTACCTTACGTAAGGTAACTCTGAATATTTAAATCATTCAATGTGAGTGATTTCTGAATAACACAGACCTGCAGCATTGTGTGCTAAGTACTTTGTAATAGTAAGGATAGAACTTGGCATATTTATATCATATGTCGCATAGTCAAGTATTCAGAAAAGGATGTACAGTAAATTGGTGCTTTAGTTACAGAATAGTCATGAGAAACATTTTATTTGTTTTGTATTGTTCTTTAAGTTCACTAAATTATGACATCCTCTTAAATCACCAATAACAAATCGTTTTATTTTCTGTGCCATATTTTCGTGATAATGGAGCACAGGGTTCTTATGTTCAGTATGCCAGCTTACTCTTCTCCTTTCACAACAAATGGTCTTCATGTAATTTATGGAATTCAGCAACAGATGTGGCATTTAATTCTTCAGGTATTATCTGGTTTTGAGGATCGTATGCTTTTAACTTCACACTGAGGGGCCATTAACACTAGAGGTCCAAACTTCCTGAATTGGCTTTTCACAATTCACTACTGTTTGAGTTTTGTCTGAAGTCCTGCTGAATTTTCAAATACTTTGGATTATTCTTATTTCTTCTGCTTGTGCTTATAATTTCATTCTTTAGGTTCATTAACAAAAGCAAAGAAAGGAATGGAAAGGCATGGTGACAAATTAATTAAAGGTGTTTACCACTACCCCTAGCAATCCACTGTCAATCTCACAATATATGTCTACCCTGCACTTAATGAGCAAGGCCCAGAGTTATAGTACCTTGTACATTTGAAACAGCTGGTCCTCCTTACTGCAAAGAGTGGAGACAGTCTTCTGGTAGGTAGGAATGAATTCAGATTTACACGTGTTGATTGTTATCCTGCAGCATATCTGGCTGTATACTATTGTAGTGTGAAAAAAGAGACCACAGTTAAACCAACATTGTATTTATGTATAATAAAGTGGGCATAATAATATGCAAACAGCAAAAACACAACCCACATGAAACAGGATCATGTCCAGTCCATTGCTGTCCCTTCCATTAAAATAACAAATTGGAAGGGAGAAAATAAACATTCCTATTCAATTCAATTTGGTTTATTTTCATATGCCGCTCTTTACTAAATGCAGGCACAGAGTGCTGGGATAAGTTCTCAGGTAAAATGTAAGCAAAAATGTTACAAATTACTACATTCAGAATTAATACACATGACGACACAGATTTGTTTAAACACACAGGAAACAATGTAGAAACTGAATAACCAAACCAACAACGTCTGTCTATTAATTAATTGCTGAGCTAGGTTCATTTAACTCTCAGAGGACAACTGTGTTTAGTGACTGAATTACAAGGATGCAGGCCTGATTTTATTCTGAAAAGACTGGAAAACATCTATAACTCCTAAAATGTCCATACATACAAAAAAGAATGATGTCAAAAGAATCCATCCAGCTCCTCTTGAATATGAGATTCAATGGCCAGCTGGAGTTTTGAATTGTAAACGTGACTCTGACCATTGGTATTTATTGATCATATGAACCATGCAAGTATGTCACTCCTAAAGTATTGATGCACCTTAATTTACCAAAGCATCCTAAACATGTGGTCTCAAGAATGGATGTGACAACTATAGTACCGAAGAATGATATCTATTCGAAGGTGTTTTGGCACCTATGATCAAAATTTCATATAAACATTGTGTTTGTTAGGGACAATTTATGATCAATACAGAGGACCAATGTAAACTCACAAGCTAATTTGAAAGAAACAAGCTTTTCAATCATTAAACTCCAGGTATCTCCATCCAACCTACATTAATACTAAAGTCTCCTAGTGGGATTTTAGAGTCAGTAGTTGGTGTATCTTTTATTAAATGAAGTGAATACACTAAGAGTGCATAATGACTCAATTTTCACCCATTAGTACACAGATAACGGCTTGTGACTGATTCCATGCTTATGCAGGGTCTCTTCCATGGGACAACTTACAGAATATTCAACCTGTAATATTCCACTCCATTCAAGTGATATTCCACTTCTCAGGAGACCCTTTTCATTACTAAAATACTGTAGAGTCAAGTTGATTTCCCTTTTCACAGCCATCAGCTATCAAGGATGCCATCTGACCTCCATCCTAGGTGAACTGCATCCATCCAGGATAGTGGGAAGCATTTCCATTACATAGTCACTGGAGAGCTCTAGGCCTAGCTGCAGATCCTGTCACCCTGTTTTGGGTCGTCTGGTTGATTTTTGATTGAAATTTTATCAGAATGTCATTTTAGATCACTTTCACCAAACCCTCCCCCTCAGATTTGTATGAGAAGCATAATCCTACAGTAATACTAAACTTTTGAAGGAACTTAGTTAGCAGCTTATGTTTTAGCAATTTTTTTAACTTTGGTTTTATAAATATGTGTTTTGTAAATAAAACAGCTATTTTCATTCCAGCTCTCTTTAAGAATTTTCCACATGCAAGTGAAATTTAGCTCTACCTGTGTAAACATTTTTCTCTGACATTACTTCTTCTAGCTATGTTTTGGTTATTTATGGATTTTTTAAATTTTATTTAAAATTTTTATGAAGAAAATGAAATCCTCCATTATATACAGGGGAGCCATATGAAGTGGAAGTGACAGTAAAATCTATGGCAGTCAGTTGTTTTGTTGCTTGGCTATGTTAGCAATATTTTGTGAATTTTCAGCAAGGGATCCTGTTAATGCTAGCTGACAAGCCCAAAAGGCAATAGTAATACACAAAGGAGATTTGTTATAACTACACTTCTAAAAACATTTAAATAAAATCACAAACAATATTTTATATCTATTGTTCTTAAATTTTTTTTTCTTACAACCCAATTTTGTCTGCTGCATATCCTCGCAACCCATAATTGTCATGGAACAGTAGACGATCATCATGCCATTCCCCAGAACATCATCAACCCTCCACCATGAAGAATCGCTGCTGAACGTTATCCGGGTGGTGGTTGGGATTTTTCCTTGGATAATTACTGATGATAACAACATCCCGGGGGTTTGTCTCAGCCATGCAGCCCTTTCTCATGCATTTCAATTGTAATTCCTGACTCAGTGCGACCTAATTAAAGGTAGTGATCCATAGTTTACGAAACACTGCTTTAAATAAACTTAATCTAAATTTCTTATTTCTTAAATAATTTTTCATGCCTTACATTTTTATAAAGGTACATGGAAATGCCGAACTGCCACTGTATCAAAGAGTCTATTTCAACTAAAATGCTTCTTGGATAATTCTGAGACCTCTTGTGAACAGTCACTGGCATTTACTTACCCTTTCAGTGAAAAAAAAAAATTGAAGAAAATGAAGATTAAAGTACTCTCTAGCAAATGCAAGGAGTACTTGTTATAAAGAGTTTACAAGTCAGAATTTGTATCACTAGAACTTTGAAAACTGACTGTCATCACATCACCCCATATACCAATGGGAGCTTATAAATCATTTGTGCTTCCAAAGAAAAAAAATATTGTGATCCATTTGTTTTTAACTTGTTTTTCTGACCCCTCTTCTCTATTGTTTTCATTTCCCTGTCACCAGAATAATAATTAATGTCATTTGTACTTGGCTTTTCTCAAGCAATCACTAAATTGTTAATGACACTTCTAATTTAATTTAAATGGCTTGTTTCTGTTCTTATTCTCCATTAGAAATTTCTACCACTTGATAATCAGTCACCAAAAGATGTGTGAACAATTGCACATTATAGCACTTTAGTCCACTACTTTTTCTCATATTTCCTTCTAAATGTTTTATGCTTACTATAAATAAATATACACGGTACCAAGCAAACTGTTATATCCATTTTATACCATGAAATTTGTAGTTCATTATTAACTGGCAAAAAATTAAACATCTAAGAACTTAGAATTTTAATAAATAAGAAACAAAGATTAATCAAAATGATGCTGTATTACCTCCGGTGAATATTCACAGACTAAATAAATCTCCAGATAGTTAGTCATTTTAGAGACTACAAACAAGTCATCAAAATAAATTACTAAATTAAAAAACAGGTAGAATTGTGAGTCTTCTCAACTCAGGCTTACACTCATCGATGTAATCCAACATGCAACTCCAAAGAGAAAAAGTAGGAAGAGGGTTTTTTTGGTCTTCACTGTATATACAGGAAAAAGGACCACAGTGAAAATACAAAATAACATTAGGAAGAAGAGGATACAGAGAAAGCTAGGGAAGCTTTAAGAGAGAGCACAGCAGGATAAAGGGAGAAGAGTACAAAAGGAAGATAAAGAGAAATTCAAAGCTTTATGTTAAAAAACACTAAGTGTTGTCACACATGTGCGATTAGGAGGCAGCTAAAGGGCTTAAGTAATGGTAATATTATGCTGGACCAGGGGGTGGCAGAGTGTGCTGACTGTCTCTCTCAGTCTCTTGCAGACCATTCTTGGGAAATCCCATCGGGTTCCGGCACCACTGATGACGTAATTTCTGGTTCCAGCACCACTGATGATGTCACTTCCGGTTCCGGCCTGGATGACCTCATTTCCTCTCCCAACTTTTAAAACCGCCATCTTACCTCCACTTGATCAGTTCTGTTTTAGATTCCATTTGATAAACATTTCAAACCTTTTGCAGCCAGGACTATATTATACAGGTGGCTTCCCCAAACCTTTGTGACTGTCTGGAGTTGATTTTGATACAGTGGCATAGCCGGCAGGATGCAGTATACCCTGCAGTATACTGGGGCTGAATTTCTGGGTGGGGAGCTAGTCTGGTGGTCGGGTATAACTCAGAGCAGGCTTCGCTCCCAATATATAAATCTGGGCTAAAATATAACCACAGGGGGAATATGGAGTAGACTAACACATGTGGGCTGGTCCCTGGGGATGAAATGAAGGGGGATTTTAGGGGGATGAAATGAAATGAATATGTTCTCTTGGAGGAGAGAGCTGACCTCAGAGAAAAATGAGATGTCCCCAGACCAGCAGGCTAGAAAATTAATGACTTGGGAGTATAACTCCCAAAAGAAACTCCAAGAACAGGCGGAGGCTCTGCTGGAGCAGGTGGCACAATGGCTAAGGCCATTTGAGCTGAACACCTTTCAAATAGTGCAGCAGGTGGCCTGCTTTTTACTATTAAAGAGCCTCCCCGCTAACTTAGCCCAGCCGGTCTGGGGAAAATTCCGCAGTATGAACGAGCTCCTCGAGCTCCTTGGAATGAATAAAACAAGCCTCACAATCTGGGAGAGCATAACAGTTCCCTAGTGAATTCCGTGGAGATTATGTTCCACTTAACTGGTCCTTTTCATGTGCTCCGAAGCCTGTTTTGAAGTTCCCAGGCCGTCGGATGCACAACCTGCCTGGACAGGAGGTGGAATGCAGGTGGAGGGGGAGGGACGGTTTATGTGCACTTACCAACCCCATGATGCTATGCTATATAGGTATTGTAGTCGTTAATGGATTTAAAGTCGAGGCCCTCTTTGACTCAGGCAGCAACATCTTCATTGTTGATTGCTGATATGTATTACCGTGACAGTGGATAAAGGGAAAGACCAGTATTAAATGTATACACGGAGAAATCTGAAAATACAAAACCCCCCGGTGTTTCATCTGTCATGGAGGATCGTTGAGAAAAATCCCCATTGCAGTCCTCCCTTCGCCACCTTTTCCAGTGATTCTGGGGCGGGACTGGTCTGAAAGTAAATGTGGTATCCTTTTGACTACTCCCAAATGAAGCTTAGGCCTAGTTATAGATGGGGATGACCCAAATCAAGCTGTCTCCACACCATGTATATCAGCTGGCGGAGAGAGATACGGAAACCCAAGAAAGGGGCGCGGAGATTCCCGGGCCGTCGCAGGCAGATACGTCATCAACTCACACCTTGAAGAGCCGGGATGATGATCTGCCCCTTGAGATCAGACTGGACCCTCTCTCCGAAATACAGTTTCAGTTTAAAGAAATGCCGGTTTCTTTCAAACGGGAACAGTGGAATGATGACTCCCTGAAATTTTCGAAAAATGCAATCATGCTTGTCAATGGCCAACGCACTCATCAACCCATGCCACAGGGTCCTCACTTTGTGATTGAAAATGATCTGTTATTATTGACTAGCGGAACATGGGGGGGTGGGGGGGGTGGTGAGAAAACTGTTGCTAATCCCACAAACCTACCGGCTGCAGGTCTGTGAGTTGGCGCATGCTCATCTCCTGGGAGGCCATTTGGGCACCAAAAAAACACTACAGCGAATTATACTCCGATTTTACTGGCTGGGAATTAATGAGGTGGTTCGCCGTTTTTGTGTCTCTTGTCCCAAGTGTCAATTACGGCAAATTCCTAGGAGGGACCGTGCTCCTCTCGTTCCCCTTCCCTTGATTGATGTCTCTTTTGAATGTATTGGGATTGATATTGTAGGACCCCTGGAGCCCTCAGCCCGAGAACATAAGTACATATTAGTCCTTGTGGATTATGCTACTCGATATCCTGAGGCTGTTCCAGTGCGCTCAGCTACATCTAAGGCAATCGCAAGGGAATTAGTGGGGGTCTTCGCGAGTGTTGGCATCCCTAAAGAAGTCCTTACGGATCAAGGGGCACCTTTCACCTCGGAAATGTTCAGGGAAACTGCCAAATTACTGAAAATAAAGCACTTAAGGACTGCGGTGTATCATCCTCAACCGACGGTCTCGTACAGAGGTTTAATCAGACTCTCAAACAAATGCTTCGCAAGGTGGTCAGCAGGGATGGGAGAAACTGGGATCAGCTCCTCCCTCTCGTCCTCTTTGCATATCAGGAAGTTCCACAAGCCTCTACGGGATTCTCACCATTTGAATTATTATATGGACGACAACCTTGGGGAATATTGGATATTTTAAAAGAAGGATGGGAAGGAGAGGCTCTTCCCTCTACCAATATATTAGAATATATCGCACAATTACGCAATAGATTTGGAAAAATTTGACCACTTTTAAAAAGTCACATGGAGGAAGTGCAAGCAGCACCGGCCCAATATTATGACCGTGACACCACCCTCCAAGAATTCCAACCAGGGGATCGGGTTATGGTCTTGGTTCCAACCTCTCATTCCAAATTACTTACCCACTGGCAAGGACCTTACGAAATTAAGGAGAGAAAAGGACTCGTCGATTATTTGGTGAAACAGGCCAATCATCAACTGAGGAAGTGGATTTATCTTGTGAACTTGCTGAAGCCATGGAAGGAAAGGGATCCAGATTCCTTCTGTGCTCAGCCCCACTCATTCTGTACTCAATCTACCATCCTTAATTTCGGGCCAGAGCTGAATTCCAGACAGAGACGGGAGCTGGAAACAGGGAATCCCTGGTCCAGTCCCATTGTATTGGTTTCTAAGCCTGATGGAAGTTGGAGGTTTTGCAATGACGTCCGTCGGCTTAATCAAGTTTCCCAATTTGATGCTTATCCAATGCCTCGAGTGGATGACCTCCTCGAGAGGCTCGGACAAGCACAATTCTTGACCACACTTGACATGACGAAGGGGTATTGGCAGATTCCTTTAACGGACTCCGCAAAGGCCAAGAACGCGTTCAGTACCCCTAGTGGACACTGGCAGTATTGCATCCTTCCATTCGGGTTACATGGGGCACCTGCAACTTTTCAACGTCTGGTGGATAGAGTGCTCTGCCCCCATAATGCATATAGTGCTACCTTCCTGGATGACGTCATCATCTACTCCAGCTCATGGAAGGAACACGTACAGCAGTGCTTCGGACAATGGGAAAAGCTGGGCTTTGGATTAATCCAAAGAAATGTTTCTTTGGATTTAAGGGAGCTAAATATTTGGGCTAGCTGGTGGGTCAGGGTTCTGTTAAACCACAGTGTTCATAGATTAAAACCATAGTATCCTGGCCCCGTCCGCAAAAACCAAGAAGCAGGTCCAAGCCTTTTTCCGACTAGCTGGGTATTACCCCGGTTTTTGGAAAGAGCGGCACCCTTGACTAATTTAACAAGGAAGAGGGCTCCGAATAATGTGGTATGGGATGATACGATGGAGGCTGCATTTAGTGACTTTAAACAGGCCCTTACATCAGCACCAGTGTTGAAAGCTCCTAATTTTTCTCTTCCTTTCATTCTCCAGACCAACACCTCAGACACAGGCCTGGGTGCAGTGCTGAGCCAAATTGATGGTGTCTATGGTGTTGAACACCCTGTCATGTACCTGAGCCGGAAACTGTTGGAACGGGAAACCAGGTATGCGGCAGTGGAACGAGAAGCACTTGCTATTAAATGGGCAATTACGCAGTTGAGGTACTACCTCTTGGGTTGGGAATTCACTCTTATGACGGATCATGCGCCCTTACAGTGGATGGCCCTACACAAGGAGTTGAATCCTCGAGTCACCAGGTGGTTTCTTGATCCTCAACCGTATAAGTATTCGCTTGTTCATCATAGGTGCTCCCTCCATTCCAATGCCGATGCTCTTTCTCATTCTTATGGCCTCTTGGTGCAGGTCACCCGACCTGGCGGGTCTGGGCTGAGGGGGGCCTTGTCACACACGTGCGATTAGGAGGCAGCTAAAGGGCTTAAGTAACAGTAATACTATGCCAGACCAGGGGGTGGCAGAGTGTGCTGACTGTCTCTCTCAGTCTCTTGCAGACCATTCTCGGGAAATCCCATCGGGTTCCGGCACCACTGATGATGTCACTTCTGGTGCCACGGATGATGTCACTTCCGGCCCCAAAGATGTCACTTCCGGTTCCGGCCTGGATGACCTCATTGCCTCTCCCAACCTTTAAAAACGCCATCTTACCTCCACTTGATCAGTTCTGCTTTGGACTCTTTTTGATAAACATTGCAAACCTTTTTCAAATCTTTTGCAGCCAGGAACATATTATATGGGAGGCTGCCCCAAATCTTTGTGACTGTCTGGAGTTGATTTTGTTACACTATTTAGAACAAAGGGCTTAAGCATCTATTACTTAATATTCCATCTCTCAACACACCCAATATTAAACCCATGCAATCTAATTTAGGATTTTGAGGGCCACGGCCCATAAATAAATATTCTGTTCATGAATTAACAAGTCAGAAATATTGATTTAAATTACTCATGGGAATAATTTTTCATGAGATGTCCTAACTCCTGTGGTAAGGTCCACTCTATATTTAAATAGGAAATAAGAAGGCTTTTAAAGGAAATTAAACTCACGCATCTCCATGAGTACAGTGTACCTATTATTTATATGTGCTGTATGAGCGTCCATCAGTTATTGAAAGACAAATACAGAACTTATAAATACCGAAAACATTCTGTTTATCTCACAATATGAGAATGTTAATGCTATTTTACATATACAGCATAAATGTATATATATATATATATATATATATATATATATATATATATATATATATATATATATATATATACAGTATATATATATATATATATATATATATATATATATATTATATATATATATAAATGTGTATGTGTGTGTAATTTAATCATATTCTTTAAGAATTTTTTTACTAAATTTGTTCTGTGGTTGTTATGTAAATTACAGTGTAAAGGTGTTCACAATGAAAGGTATTAAAACAAACTTGAATTGTTTGAGTGACTGGCAAAATTCCAGTAGCATTTACATGATAATTTGGCTAAAAATAAGGTTCATTTCTTCATTTCTGCTGTAGCTTTTCAGTAAATCAAAGGGAATAAAAGATAATGATGACTTAAGGCAGGAAAACAATACTATCAGGACGTGTTTTGTGTTTATAAAATGTCTGATTAAAAAGCATACATTTTATTATATTTACAAAATATATGGTAAATGTTAGATGCGTTCTTTACTCAGTTGTATTAATATGTGACAACGGTCAATAGAAACTAAAATCACCAAGTCATTAAGGGCTGCATTCAACGTCACACCGAAAACCAAAACTTGAAATTACAGG
Organism: Erpetoichthys calabaricus; assembly: GCF_900747795.2. Taxonomy (NCBI): domain Eukaryota; kingdom Metazoa; phylum Chordata; class Cladistia; order Polypteriformes; family Polypteridae; genus Erpetoichthys; species Erpetoichthys calabaricus. The sequence goes on from NC_041406.2 coordinate 43,921,264, forward strand.
CAACTCATAATGTGACTCAGTAGTGTTTATGGCAGCCATGTGCCTGTATTTACTCCCATAAATGTTTGGGCATGTTCCTGATGAGAAGGCAGATAGTGTCCTAGGGGGTCTCCACCCAGACTTAGGTTAGTGCATCAGTGAGCACTGATATATAACATCCCAGAGGTTCTCATTTGAATTCAGGTCTGGGGGATGTGCAGGCCAGTCAATGGCATCAATGCCTTCGTCATCCAGGAACTGCCTACACACTCTGGCAACATGAGGCTGGGTATTATCCTGCACCAGGAGGAAACCAGGGCCCACTGCACCAGCATAAGGCCTGACAGTGGCTCTGAGGATTTCATCTCGGTATCTAACAGTAATCAGAGTACCATTGCCTAACATGTGGAGGTTTGTGGGATCTTTCAAGGAATGGCTCCCCAGACCATCACTGACCCACGCCAAACCGGTCATACTGAATGACCACGTCATCTACAGACTCTTTCACGTCTGTCACATGTGCTCAGTGTGAACCTGCTCTCATCTGTGAAGACAATGTGTGCCTGTGGTGGAGATGCCAATTGTGGTACTGCCTGGCGAATGCCAATCGAGCTGCACAGGGATGGGCTGTGAACACAGATTCCCACTACATGATGATAGGCCCTCATGCCACCCTCATGGTGTCTGTTTCTGACAGTTTAGTCAGAAACATGCAGACCATTAGCCAGCTGGAGGTCATTTTATAGGGCTCTGGCAGTTTTCCTCCTTTTCCTTCTCGCACAAAGGAGAATATATCAGTCCTGCTGCTGGGCTTCTACAGCCATGTCCAGCTGTCCTCAGGTAAAGGCCCGTCTCCTGATATCCTCCTCCATGCTCTTGAGGCTGTCCTGGAAGGTACAGCAAACCTTCATGTGATGGCACATATGGATGTGACATCCTTGCGGAGTTAGACTACCTGTACAACCTGAATCAGCTGCAGGTTCCACATCATGCTGTCAGTAGTTAGAGGGACACTAGCAAAAGACAAAACTAGAAAAGAATCAGTCATGAAGTATTAGGAGAGCGCAATTGTCTGTGGCCACCACCTCCAAAAACATTCCCATTTTCGGGGCTGCCTTACTGTTGCCTCTTCAGTGCACATGTTGTCACATTCATTTGCACCAAAGCAGGTGAAGTTGATTCACAATCACTTATGCTTCCTAACTGGACAGATTGATATCACTGAAGCTTAATTGATTTAGTGTTTGACTGTGATGATTAAGTGTTCCCTTAATTTTTTCGAGCAGTGTCTTTGAATAGGCAAACAGTAGATGATCAAGCAAACAGTGCCTACAGATAAAGGTGATATACTTGAATAATAATACAAGGAGATTTTGCATTTTTAGTCATTTATTTACCAAAAATATCAAAAGATGTAATGATCTACTGGTGAAAAAGTAAGTCCACACTTGGACACTGAAACTGTTAAATTGCCCCCTTTAACATAAATGACTTATTGTAGGTATTCTGCATAACTGCCCACCAGTCTCTGTCATAAGCTCAGTTAAATATTTCACCACTCCTTCATGCAAAATTACTTCACCTCCAAGATGTTTATAGGGTTTTGTTGCATGTACTACCCGTTTCTTATTTCCCTGCAACATTTCAATGGTATTCAAATCAGGGCATTGACTAGATCAGTCCATAACCCTCTGTTTCTTATTTTAACCATTCCTTGATGAATTTACTGGTGTGCTACAGATAATAATCATATTGAAATGTCCAGTTCTAGTTCAAATTCAGCTTTCAGACAAATGGCCTTGCATCTTCCTCAAGCACACTTTAATCAGATGCAGAATTCACAGTTGACTCGAGGCAGCAAAGCAACCCAACCTATAACATTTTAAATTTGGATATGAAATGGGCAGTACAAGCAAGAAAACCCACAAACATCTTAAAAGTTAACGAATTTTGCATGAAGGAGTGGTCATATATTTAATTGAGCTGATGTCAGAGACTGGTGGGCAGTTATGCAAAATACCTACAAGAAGTCATTTCCGCTAAAGGGGGTAGTACCAGTGTCTGAGGCCAAGGGTGTTCATGATTCTATCTATCTATCTATCTATCTATTGTGAGACATGCCCGGACACCATCACACTGAGACCACATCTTTATCAGAAGTCACACGTTTATTTTTCTTCACTTTGCACAATAGTCCCGCACAGCACACTGTGCTCCTAGCACCAATCACCTCTCCTCTGGGCTTCTCTCTCACTGTTCGTGGGCCGCCTTTCCTCTCTTCATGGGAGCCTCGTCCTGATCCCTCTCCCGACTCTAGCTCCCCGATTGTAGGGATGTGGCCCCTTTTATTCTCACCCGGACGTGCTCCAGGTGCCTGATGACATTCTTCCGGCAGCAGTTCCTGGTGTGGCGGAAGTGCTGCTCTTGCACCCAGAAGCACTCCGGGCATCCCTGGAAGGCTCTTCTTCCATCTTCCCGGGTGTGGCGGAAGTGAATACCTCCTGGGCTTTCTGAGGCTCGGGGCGCCCCCTGGCGGTGACCACAGGCCCCAACGGGCTTGAGCCTCCTTGTTCCTCTCCCGTGGTCCTCTCCCGATCCAGGGCGGTTGCCCCCTCGTGGCCCGGAGGATGAACATGCCACCTCCTGGTCCTTCAAGGCATCCTGGCTGGGTCTGTCCCCCAGACGCTTGTGACACTATCTATCTATCTATCTATCTATCTATCTATCTATCTATCTATCTATCTATCTATCTATCTATCTATCTATCTATCTATCTATCTATCTATCTATCGTAAGTTAAAAAAATCTGGTGGTTTCACACATGTCACATCAATGTATTTAAACATGCAGGGTATAAAGTAATTTAAACAAATTCACTTGATAGAGTAAGACATCTTGCAGGCTGGAGCAGAGGTTCGTGTCAGTCAAGCTGAAATAATCTGACAGATGGAAATGAAAAGTGATTTAAAGATTGCAGGATTTACAAATATATTTGACTTTGCCCCCAAAAGGCTATATTACTTGCTCTTATATAAATGATTAAACTGTAGTACCATCTACTGTACACACTTGGCCATGCTAAGTTTACCCATTAAAAGGAATACACTCAATTGACATATATATCTTTTTCTTAGCACATAATGCAGTGCCATCTAATTGTAAGACTGCAAGACCCAGATCTGCTATTAAAATACGAAAACAGTACTATTATTTACAGGTATATAGGTCTTGAGGTAGTTGTTTATCTTAAAGCAACTATGCAGTTGTTAAAATAATAGCAAAGCTTCAATATACATTGATATTTAGAGGATTATTATTATGTGAGTTGGTTAATGTGACATTTTCTAACTTCACTAGTAAATGCTTGAAAAAAATAATACTTTGAAACTTATGTTTACCATCTATTTGGTTTGATTTGCACAAGATTTGCACTTACATAATATATAAAGTTTTAACATGTCAGTCAAAAGATTTAATTGTAGGGAGAAATTGTCTTGAAATAAGATATTTAAGCTACTCAGAAAAAACGAAATGTCTGTCAATGCATCATTTCAAACGATTTTAATTCATAGACCTTACAGGCACTGTAAAGTAAAATTTCACATATTCATTTTTATTTGCATTTTCTTACTAATGCAAATTTTTGGCAATACAAGGTAAAAGTCATCATGTGCATACTTCACAATTTTACATAAAGCACTTGGCAGTTAAAGAAATGTACTGAAGGCCCCTTAGCACACATTGATAATACTTGTTTTTCCTTTTTAGATCTTCAGCAAATACTTTTGTTAAACTTAATATCCAAACATTTATTTTCTAAACCCAGCTATTCAGAGCAGGGTCATGGGGAAGCTGAAGTCTATACCAGCAAACTTCAGATGTAAGGTAGGAATAATCCCTGTACAGGGAGCCTGAACATCATATGATAAACACACATGAACACATAAGGGGCCAAATTAGCATTGCCAGACCACCTAAACTGCATGTCTTTGGACTGCAGGAGGAAATTAGAGCACTGGAGGAAACCCGTGCAGACATGGGGAGAACATGCCAACTCCCTGAAGGGAACACTTGGAATTTGAACCCCAGTCTCTTTGTTGCAAGGTACTGCCACCAATATGATTATAACATCTATGAAAGTTATATGTTTAGAAATATTTGGAAAGCTTCAAAACCCTGTCCCAAAAATGTTCATAATCTATTAAATGAAGAGGAATAAATTGATAATACTGTATGTAACACAAATACAAGTTTATATTTGTCATAAATAACAAAAAACATTCTAAATAATCTGCGGTGGGTTGGCACCCTGCCCAGGATTGTTTCCTGCCTTGTGCCCTGTGTTGGCTGGGATTGGCTCCAGCAGACCCCCGTGACCCTGTGTTTGGATTCAGCGGGTTGGAAAATGGATGGATGGATGGATTCTAAATAATTAATTAAAAATTGCAAAAATGTTTAAATTAAATTTTTTCAATCTGTCATGATTTGACTCTGTTTTTTCTCATTTGCTCCTGGTGATGTAAAAATTAATTGTACATCAATTTGTTTGTTTTAGATTTTTTTTTCTGAGACCCAGAAATCCAATGGTAACATTTATATTTTGTTTTAATGTATAATTACTTTTGGTTTTAATTTTTTGTGTTCTTCAATGGTCCCATATTTTTTGTATTGGTGCCGCCATTTTGGGACCTTTTTGTTGATGGTTGCCATACCATTGTCAGGTATGGTTAACTAGAAGGTGTGGCTCGTGACATCATCAGGTGAAGCATATAAAGGTCAGTGCCATACACTTCCTGGTTGTCCAAGTTTGGGTTCAATTTAAAGCATTCAGTGTTTTGTTTTTTGCTCATTGAAAGGTTCTTTGGTTTAAAAATCGTTTCTGTCCTTGACTATGATTTACGTCTCCCGTTTTGGCCCAGTTACATGTATTATTTTGATTTCGCTGTTTCCGCCTCATTCTTTCACTACAATTTTTCATCCTAGGTCCTGGGCTTAGTTTATTAGATTCTTGCTGTTATAGTTAAGCCAGGGTTTCTCCCCTAACTTATGCTTATTTTTCTTTTTTTGTTCTTCTTTGTACTTTTTTCATTATCATTCATTTTTCCCCATATACTTTATAATATTGTTCTTTTCATTTATTATTTGTTTAATAACGTATTATTAACCCACATCGGTGATAGAATAAAACATTTGATATCTATTGTCCTACATATATTTTCAGTGCCTTTCCTCTGTATCCTCATGTGTCTGAACCACTCTTGACCAGCACCCCCCTCTCTCAAATTTTGTTCTTGTAAAGTCTGTTTCTCAAACTCTGTCATTTTGAGGTGTCTTACTCACCTACTCTCTGCTTGTATACTTCCTGTCTTTGAAGGTAACTCTCAGAGTTCCCCCAACTCCTTTATTCCTCTTGTGTGCCTCACACTCTCACTTCATTTTTCAATTATGTCAACAAAGCCAAATTGACCAGTTACACCAAAGACGTACTGACCAGAGTGTTTGTAGGGAATGGACATACACAATGACCGTTGCATTTTATTATACTTAAAATGTGTTAATTTGTTTCTGTTTGGCTATTGTTTAGTATCTATATGTGTCTTACTTTCCCCTGTGTCCCATGTATTTTGTTGGTTGTTTCCCCAGATTCAGGGCCACGTATCCATCTCTGTTTTAAGACTGCCACCTGCCATATAAAGATTTATGGGAATGGTAGTCCCTTGTGGTTCATTACAATGTGCTTTAGTAGAGTAGAGATTTGTCTTTCTAAGCATGACCTTGGTTTGATTTTTATGGATTCCTTGATATTTTTTTATGTCATTGGATTGCATTTACTGGTTTTGTGAATCTGGACTTTGTTGCTGTGGATTGTTTTTATATGCAAATCCTTTTACCTCCTTTTTTTTGGGTGTTTTGTTATTTTTTGATATTTTGTTAATATATCCTTTAAGATTCTGGTGTGAACTCTCTCTGTACACACTGGAGTTTCACCTTGTGAAAGACATTTTAAGACTCTCCTATGAATTTTGAAATTTAAAAACCATTTCTCAATTTTGAGTCCTAGACAGGCATGAAGCCTCACAATTTTCCTAATGTTAAGCTCCACTGGATTGAGACCCATTTTAGGATAGACCAATTATGATTCTGGTCTGTTTTTTGTAGGTCTTTTTGAAGGCCTCACCTTGTTGCCATTTGTGTGTTCCTGCAGTCACAACACTCTGTCCAGGTTACAACTTTAGCTTGCTTTCCTGAGTTGACACTTTCTCATGATTCCAATATTAAAAACAACTGTTGCTATACAGCACAATCAGTACAGAATCCAAAATATGAATACCTAAAGATGCACATGCCCATCTAAAGTGATGACATAACACACTGTCTGGAAAGCAGCATAACAACAGCAAACAATATTGGAATCAAAAATATACAAACAAATTTAAAGTTCATAGATTTGCACTTTAACCAGTAATTATGTGAAGGTTGGTGCCAAGAGTCAAGATTTTTATCTATACTAATAAAAGGCAAAGCCCTCACTGACTCACTCACTCACTCACTCACTGACTCACTCATCACTAATTCTCCAACTTCCCATGTAGGTGGAAGGCTGAAATTTGGCAGGCTCATTCCTTACAGCTTACTTACAAAAGTTAGGCAGGTTTCATTTCGAAATTCTACGCGTAATGGTCATAACTGGAACCTCTTTTTTTGTCCATATACTGTAATGGAGGAGGTGGAGTCACGTATCACGTCATCACGCCTCCTACGTAATCACGTGAACTGAAAACAAGGAAGAGATTTACAGCACGACTCAAACGCGGGAACGAAGGTAAATGACGTTAATTGTTGAGTGTCTTTTAATACTGTGTAAGCATACATATTAACACATGTGCAATTAAACGTGTACATTTACGGGGTGATTTCTCAGGCTTAAAAGCTCGCCTTTTATCAAACGCAGGGAATGAAGGTAAATGACGTTAAATGTTGAGTGTCTTTTAATACTGTGTAAGCATACATATTAACACATGTGCAATTAAACGTGTGCATTTACGGGGTGATTTCTCAGGCTTAAAAGCTTGCCTTTTATTAAAAAGGTAAATGCAAACTGTTTTCATTCTGAAGGGCACAAACCACGTTAGATTTCAGCCGTTAAACGCGCAAAAATGTCGGTACACCAGATAAATAAGCGCAACATATTATCAGTTGTTTTGTATGCTTACAATACATATAGAAATGTGTTAATCGTTAACTAATAGTATGGGATGGTGTTGTTCGACTTGCGCCTTGATTTAAACGATTCCATGTCTTGGTGGGTTTGCGTAGCTTATTGTCAATATCTTTACACCTGTTTTTTAAGACTTATTGACTGAAACGGGCTTTCACGAAAAAACGTACGGCTTTGCTACAGGATACACTCTCCACAAGTTAAGGAAGTAAAAATAAAGGTATATATTTCTTTTTATTTAAACCTTTTAAGTTCGTATGCATAGCCCCATTTGGCTGTTTTAGTTTTTTTTTTTCTTTCTTCAGTAATATTTAATCTCCTTAAAGAAAAACAACATATGCATTTTACTTTTTTTGTATCTCTTTAGTAATATTTTAGTGTAAAAGGATAACCATTATTTAAACCTTTTATGTTACTTTATAAAGTTATTTTACACAATGTTGAAAAATTAATAAGAAAGCTACATATTTTGGCAGCTGCTGCTTTAATTTTCAATGAAATGAAAAAAGCTCTCCAAGAGAAAACCTCAATGAAGAAGAAACAGTTTGCACTAAAAAGGAGAAACCCTCATTTATAAAGGTTTGCTGCAGATGACTTAACTGAAAATAAATGAATAGTTCCTATGTGTATAATACATATTTATCTATTTGACTTATGCCTTTATTCCAGCAACTTGCAACATCTGAGGTACAATTTGTTACATTACTTTTGTTTTTTGCAGCACAGACAGGTGAAGTGACTTCCTCAGGGTTACACAGTGGTGTCAGTACCAGGATTTGAACTGACAAGCTCCGGGTTTGCTGAAATATTACTGAAGAAAGAAAAAAAAACGAAAACGGACAAATGGGGCTATGCATACAAATGTCCATCCATCCATTATCCAACCCGCTATATCCTAAATACAGGAGCCAATCCCTGCCAAAACAGGGCACAAGGAAGGAAACAAACCCCGGGCAAGGTGCCAGCCCACCGCAGGGCGCACACACCCATACACACCCACACACCACGGACAATTTAGAATCGCCAATACACCTAACCTGCATGTCTTTGGACTGTGGGATGAAACCGGAGTACCCGGAGGAAACCCAGACAGACACGGGGAGAACATTCAAACTCCACGCAGGGAAGCGAACCTGGGTCTCCTAACTGGCACCTTTCACTGCGCCACCATACCGCCCGCATACAAACTTAAAAGGTTTAAATAAAACAGAAATATATACCTTTATTTTTACTTCCTTAACTTGTGGAGGGTGTATCCTGTAGCAAAGCCCTAACTTTTTTCATGAAAGCCCCTTTCAGTCAATAAGCCTTAAAAACAGGTGTAAAGCTAAACTTGCAGCACCGCTATTCAATTACACTTGCCTAACGCCTCTCCTAAGGGGAGATACTGTGGGATCTGGGCATCCGTCAAAGCACCAATCACAGGCCCGATTAGAAAGCGGGAAGCTGTGATTTGTCGTCTCCCTCCCATGTAACAATCACAGCCCGTGTTACAACGCACTATGTATGTATGTGTATATGTATATATGTGCATGTGTGTGTGTATGTATGTGTGTATATGTATGTGTATATATATGTTGATATGTGTATATATATATATATGTGTGTGTAATATATGTGGATGTGTATATGTATGTGTATATATATATATATATATATATATATATATATATATATATATGTATATGTAGATATGTATATATGTGGATGTATATACAGTATGTATATATATGTATATGTAGATATGTGTATATATATGTATATATGTATATATATATATTTACATAACCTCTTTAACACACTACTTCTCCGCTAAGAAGCGCGGGTATTTTGCTAGTTATTCATATAGCCAAACTTTAATGAATTTTAATAGTCAGGTTTTACACCTGGTGTGTAAAAGATTTTGAATGAAGTTAACATTTAAAGATGCAAAAAGGAAAATGTAACTCTCTAGAAACTTTTTCAAGTGTAGTGTGGATATATGTATATAGATGTTGACAAGAATCAAAAATAAGCAATAGAATTCTGTTCTCTTTTTTTCTTTTAAAGATTTGGTGTATATTTCCCCTTATTTTACCACATGTTTATGATGTTATAAGGTATCACGGGGGCCTGGTAACATGTGCATATAACGGGTTGGTGGTCAGCTTATATAAGGATTCGCTGCAGACTCAGAAAATCACCGCCCTTTGCACATACAAACAAAAGAACGTTTAGTTTTTCTAGTATGGAGAAAACAGTTTTCCTGGTAGTTTCTTTTTGTTTGTTTTTACTTTTGTTTTCAACTCTTTTTCTGTTTGTTACACATATTGTCCTCTAATATCAGTAGGTTTTCTGACCTTGGTACTGATCTGTGTTTTTCTTCTGACTACTCTGTGATTCCATATGAAAAATATCTGCCTCCCTCTATTTCTGTCTTGCTATCTTGCCAATTTAGTCTTACATTTGTTAATGTTATTATTTAATGACAGATGTATCCTGATAAAAAAGTGTTTTCTGTTTAATGTTGCCTTAACTGTTCAAAAGTGTCCATGCATATGAGAAAAGCTGACCTAATGGACTGTTATTTCCCATTTCAGTATCTAAAACAGGTTTCAAAGGATCAGGTGCATCCTACATTTTGGTAACTTGTTCCTGCCAGGAAAAAAACAGTGAAGTTGCTGTTAAAAAGCTGGGCGTATGAACATTATTGCTATGCTCCAGTATTGGTCACTAGCATTCTAGTTTGCATTAACAAATATGCGTCTGCATTGAAAAAAAAAAAATCATATCTTGACATGTTTTAGAATATAATTTACAAACAAGTCCATGATGTTTTTTTGCTTTGCAGTATCATATTCAAATATAGAATTTCTATGAGATATTAAAGTTTCTATTTAACTGAATGAATCAGTAGTTTATTCCTTATTCTCACAAAAGTTTGTCTGATAAAGAGTATTTTGATTTCTGCTTGAATGTACTTTTTATTTTCAAACTGTGAGCCTAAGATGGTAAATATTATTTGGACAAGGAATTCTACTAGATCAGCTTTATGAATGCCTTTAAGAAGTACTGAAAAATTACCAACTGATTGTTCAACATACATCATATGGACATGTAGTGTAGCGTTAAAATGGCTGCAGTACAACTGGAAGCAGAGCCAATTCTGGAATGTTTTACACAAACCAGTTTGTAAGGGTATTTACTTTCATTCTGTTATTCCTAGTGATGGGTGGTAGAAACTTACTTATTTAGAGTGACCAGGCCATGCTATACTCAGAAAGGTTCTCTAGCATCTCCTGGAGAATTCCCTAAAGTGTCCAGACCAGTCAAGAGGAATAATTCCTCCAATATGACCTGTGTCTGCCCTTGGGCCTTATTCCACTTGGCCATGACATATGCCCTGGAGTCATGCTAACTACATGTCCAATCCACCACAACTGGTTCCCCCCTAACCAGGGCAGCAGCAGTTCTACTTTCAGGTGCTTCAAGGCATGTGTTGCACAGAATGGAGAGTGAGGCCTGAGTGAGGCACCTGTCATGGAGAGTGAGGCCATCAAACCTATGGAGAAACTTCATTTTGGCCACTTGTACTAGCAACGTTATTCTACAGTTTTAGAGTTTATCTGGCTTGGCTGTGATATTGTGGTTTAAGAATGAAAATCACAATGCACAACATCCAGTGTTAACTGCAGACAAGAATCTCGCATCCAAGAATTACATACTTTAGTAATATTCATGTCTTTGTTTTCACCTGTCTAATTGTGTGGGCATACAGGCGACTGTGAAACAGCAATCCTCATCACGTTCTCTGTTATTTTCTTAAGAAGATTACACTCCATATAAAGATTTTAAGCACTTCAATTTTGGTACACTGTTATGCAGCAAAATGTAATTGGATAAAGATAAGCATTTGCTTGCAGCTCTACGTTATATATTTTGATGACATTAATTTGGATGCTATGGTTCAAAAATGAGAAAAATGCAACACCTAGAGAATAGCATGCTAAGGAAGCAAGGAAACTAAGAGTATGTGTTCAATATAAAATTAGGAAGTCCACAACGACATAACTTGCCTGGTTTGTATTACTCAGATTTTTGCAACCTTCTATCCACTCTAGAAGTGAGGGGAGAGGTGAGTAGAGAATGAAAAAAATTAAAGAAGTTTAAAAGAAAATGAATTAATCCTGATTTGCCTTAACATCAAAATTGTAGTGAAGCTTGAATTAGATTTCCAAAAATAAGAAAGAAATCATCAAAAACAGGACATCATGGTTGTGCAGTGGTTACTGTTTATGCCTCGTAGATCTTGTGGTGTACTATGACACCTGGCCATTTCCCTTGCGGAGTTTGCACAGTTTCTCCCTGAGTGGGTTTTCCTCCTATGTCCCTGCCTGCTAAGTTAATTGGCAATGCCAAATTGGCCTCAGTGTGACTTTAGTTGTGTGTGTGAGTAGACCCTGTGATAGACTGTTGCCTGTCCATGGCACCTCATGACCCAGAAATAGGTTAAGGGGGTTTGAAAATGTTAGGCTACATTATGAAAATAGACATAGCACTGTATTGGTGTTAACTTTAAATACAAAAAATTTCAGCAGTTATAATTGGAAGCAGGGGTTAGAAGAATTTAAAAAAGAAAAAATTAAAGTGAAAACGTCTCGTATGTTGTTCTTGTCAATTTCTTCTCCTGAAAGTCCATCACAAATGTGGATCCCTTCATTTATTTTCACTCTATTTTATATACCAATCATTTTCATAACAAATACCAGCTTATTGTAGGTCCTTATGCTCTTTTTATAAAGGATTCCATGATAGTGGACATACTTAATGAGAATGAAACGTGTCATGGTCCAGTGATTGATGATTTTGTAAATTGGTGTGACATGTTCATTCTACAACTTAATGTTACAAAAGCTAAAAATAAGATTATTGATTTTAGAAGAAACACCATTTATCCACAAGAGACAATCATTAAAGACCAGGCAGTAGAGCTTGTTGAAAGTTATAAATCTCTCAGAACACTCATTGACTCAGAACTGACTTTCAATCAGAATACAGAAGTAGCCTGCAAGAAGGAGTCCCAGCGCCTCTTCTGTCTCCAGAAAGTCATTTAAATATGAAATGAAATTTTAAACTATGGTATGATATTTATGAAGTCAGCTTTACCATGTGCATTAATAGTTTGGCTTGAAAATAGTTAACAACGTATGATTTGTCTCATGTAGTAACAAAACAAAACAGAGAAATGTTTCTGAGTTATTTGATAAATAGCACTCACCCTTTATTTTCAAGATTGTATCTATTAACATCAGGTCATATGTATAACATTAAGAAAGGATAAAAGTAAGAAACTCAAATGTTCTTTCAACACAACAGCAATGAACATGCTTACACCTGTTTTGTTTTCTTAATAGACAAGTGCAGGTAAAGCTGCTTGTCTCCATAGGCTGCAATTCCAGTAAAAATGTAAAGATTGTTGATTCAAATTTCTTTACTAACAGTAGTTGATTTATTGTAACATTTATATTAATGTTGACAATGATACAGTATAGACTATCAAAGAAAGGACTACTCTAGTGCACACATTCAAATAGAAAACTTTACCATGATTCTCACTACAAGGTTTCTAGTGTAAATTAAAGTGTGTAGAAAAATAGTTAAGCTGAGTATTTCTAGAAAATCCAACCCTGAAAGTTCCAAACCACTCTATTTGTGTTTGCAAAGTTCATATATTAATTATATTGTTCCCTTACTATATCTTTTAAACTTTATAAACAAATGTCATCAGCAACTGCACAGTTACTAGATTTTCCACACAAGTTGTCAGTCCACTGCATCTTTTCTCTACAATAACTTAACAGATATTTACCTAAAGAGACTGTTACCAAACCAAACAGCCTCACACAACATTTACAGAAAGATCTTCAAGATCCATTATAACCCATTTACTTAGCTTGCTAATAATGTACATTTATAAAATATAAAGGCCATTTTTTCAGCAAGTAATATAAGTTATAATGGAAAGCAGTATTAACAAGCACCATCTTTATATTCATCAAAAGCAAGAAGCAATTTCATGGCAATAGGATTGCTTTATACTCTGCGGCTAAAATTGATTTTTTTTTGGGATAAAATGATAAATACAGATAGTCTGTGTGAAGAAAATGAGAAAAATGTATGCAAAAATAAAACATATACTTTACTGGAAGAAAAAAAGTTTTAGTTTCTGAAAAAAAAAACACAATTTTTAACAATAATGGAATTTTCTGTGGTGCAAAAAAGCAATTTAACTGGTCTTGATTTTTCTGCTATTCTTCATTTGTGTGATGCTGGCACTGTACGATTACATCGTGATGAAAATTAATGTTTTTCAAGTCATTTTATCTCCAATGTTTTTTTTATCTATTTTAAAGTAAAACCTCTTTCATGTTTGTTTCAATATTCACAAAATATCTTGTCCCAACTAACTCCATCCATCTATACATCATTTTTTTTTACCTTCTTATCTAGGAAGATATCTTGGAGAAAGAAGTTCATGAGGCAGTGGGGGACTTAAAATATTATTATTGAAAATGAATATATATATATTCTTATTATTCATTTATTCAAGTAAAAGTAGCCGAGGATGCAATCACAAAAACAACACAGTTGTGTTATTAGGAAAACAGTGAATATTGTTAGTATTGTTCACACAATACACTATAAATATTATGACCAGCATAAGCAAACTACAAAAGTTCTCTTTGTCTCATTTTTTTTATGATAAAATTTTTGTCTTGTACACATTTGGATACCATATGTTGATTTTTTTCCAACATTATTCAAAACTATATCCAAACTTTTGACCACACTAATAAAATGAGGCTAGCATACATCACAGCATATGGAGGCCTCATGCAGACAGTCATTACACAGTGGTCTCTGAATAAGATTGGAGATTAGCTCTGAAATCTGTTCCACATATCAGATTATACAAACTACAAACAGTCTTAAATAATCCATACATTAATTTAATTTAACCTTCTTTTAAAATACTGAATAACTTCAGACGTCCTAAACTGAAAAGTAATGCTTCATTTCTTAACAGAGCTGGAGATCAGAAGGAATGGGTTGCATTTCAGGTTAACACTAAGTGGTTTCTACACTTGCTGCTTTTTTCAACATTTTCTGTCTTATATACTTCATGCTGTATTTCTAAATGTTAATGGCATACTGTACAATTACTATTTGCAACATTTCAGTTTAAATGAACTATTTTCTAGGATGGGCTGCTTTAGTCATTTAACAACATAAAGATCAGTGTTACTGTTTTAAAAGAAGTATTGCTCATTGGGTATGACACACCAAGTCTTACTAATCAAATCTACCATATTGTATTATCCATTTTTGTCACCACAAAAATGAGCATTTTTGATATTAATGCCATAAATTTTGCTAGTTAATGTGGCTGCTTTTGGAGATGATGATGGGTTGTTTATTTTCCTTGTTCCAAATTATATGAATGGAAAATCTCATTCATTTCCATATTACAATCCACTTCTTTTAGTCCTTCTTTCCTGTCAAACATTACTAAATCTTATTTACATATGGACATGTACTCTGAAATTATCTTTCTGTTTCGCTCATCCTTACATATTTACTCATCCACATACAGTGCATCCAGAAAGTATTCACAGCGCATCACTTTTTCCACATTTTCTTATGTTACAGCCTTATTCCTAAATGGATTAAATTCATTTTTTTCCTCAGAATTCTGCACACAACACCCCATAATGACAACGTGAAAAAAGTTTACTTGAGGTTTTGCAAATTTATTAAAAATAAAAAAACATAAGAAAATGTGGAAAAAGTGATGCGCTGTGAATACTTTCTGGATGCACTATAAGTGCTAACATAGTTCCTTTTTGATTTAAAGTAACTCACTTGCAACTGTATATCAATCAATATGCAAAAAAATGTCCTTTTCCCTCACTTTGCCATAAAACACAAAGCCAAAAATGATCATTAATGATAATATTGGATCATACCAACATACATGACTAATCTTATGCGCTGAAATGGATTTCAATGCCCCACTTTTCAATAAAGGTTGTGTGACCAGTCCATAAATTTTTAAAGAATGTCCAAAGCTCCTCAATAACAGAGAAAGCTGTTAAGTTGTTTTAAGGACATTATGTATCACATGTGAACCAAACCAAAAAAAAAAAAGCTGGCCTCTCATGCTTAAGCCAGGTTATACATCTCAGATCTTAGTAATTAAAATGAAAGTGAATTATCCCCTGTGAAAGCCGGTTTCAGTAATACACCAGAATCTGATCTTTATCTTCTGAATGTTACCTGGCATTTTCTGTACACGGTTACATATTGTTTGAAAGACTCTCATCTATTAGTAATTAATTCAGGTGGTTTTTTTAATACTCCCCATGATTTTCAGAAGACTGAAACTCCCAAAGAAATCATTTCTCATCATTTCTCGATCATGAAAGAGAAATGATTAATTTTCTTCAGTGCACAATTTTCAGTACAGAAATTAAAAATAGCACAATCTGCAGCAAATAAAGGCAAAGCACACCACTGTGGCATATATTCCCTTGGTACTGTTCTATTTATTTTAAAATTCCTTTGTATACCATTGATATAAACACATGCAGTAGCGTAATAATACATAACTCTTTGTTTGCTGATTTGCACATAATGGTTTTCAAAGTTTCAACTTTATTAGGCCTGAAATAATTTTAGATCAGAACAAAATAATGCTTTTCCATTGCACCAAAGTACAGCAAAGTGATCATCAACATCAAGCCTTTAAAATGTCTTGATGACTAATAGTAGTGGTCTTCATGATTGTCATGGTTCTCCATTGAGTATTATAATTAGAATGAGACACTATTGTTCGGAAAGGCAGTGCTGCTGCTGAAACAGGATTTCTAAATTTGCCAAGGCTCATATTCAGTCAGCTACTAAAAATAATACTGAGATTGTTGAGCATGTAGGGAATGCTGCAATAGATAAAATCATTGTACAACTGCAGAGCCTGTGATGCAAAGGAGCAGTGGTATATACTCAGGGAGCTATCACTGTTTCTACCAGATCTGCACTACATGTTGAGGAGCACAAGTTCAGTCTAGCAGGGAAGGTACAACATACAAAGAAGTGTTTTCATATTATTCTCATTCTGCAAATTTAAACATATGCAGGCTACAAATCCAGCTGGAGTACCAATCAAGCAGTGATATCACGCAAGGGTGTATACGCTGTAAATTATTCACACAGGCATAAAGCAGATCAGGCAACACTATAACGTGTCATACATTTACAGTTCACATGTGTGAAAGTTATCTGCAAATCGGGTATGTAGCGCAGATCAGGCAGTGACAGCTCCATCCAACATGACTGCTCCAGCTCTGTGATGTTGCATTGACCTTGCAAAGCATCATGCAAAAAAAAAAGTTTGTCCAAGCCAGCCATATAAATTTTCAGAGAAAAATTTGTCAAACAAGATTAACAACAAATCCAGCAAATTTGCTGTTGAAAATGCTTTTGTGAATTTCACCAATAAACACTAATTAAGAAGAGGTTATAAGAAGGCTACATTCTTTTGCATTTATTTACACCCCACTAGGGAATTCAAGTTACTTTATTCACTTATTTAATTCCAGAAATCTGAGAGTTAAAATCCATTTTAGTAACTCTGTGCCAAATAATCTTAATGTGACCGTGTATGGCACTGTAAAAAAGGATTTCCCTCCTCCTTTCTGATTTCCTCTGTAATTGCAAATTCTCAACACTAAATGTATTCTGGTCTTCAACCAAAATTTAGCAGCATATTAAGGTCACTTGAGTGAACAAATAATACATTTTAATGTATTTATTTAATGAATAATGTTAATCAACACAGCACAGAAAAGTAATTGCCCTCTTACACTTAACTGATTACACCAGCATTTCTCAACCTTTAAGTATTTGCGAGCCGAGTTTTCATAACAGTTTTAATCGCGTCCCCCTAACGTTTTTTTGAAACTAATACAAATTTGTTCTTTTTTAATTAATGATATATCATACATTCATATTTTATTATACCTACTTAACTTTTATCAACATTTATCTAACTCTATATTTCTTTTTCTAGTATCAGAATGTAGTTTAAGTTAACTTGTTTTGGTTTCAATAGATGTATTTTTCATATTTTTGATTCTTGTTTTCTTTCTTTTCACATCTTCGCACACCCCTTTTTGTTACTTCGCACCCCCCTAGGGGGGCCCGCCTCACAGTTTGAGGACCACTGGATTACACCAACTTCAGTGGCAACCAAATACCTCCTATAATTCAGTATTATTTTTTCACATCATTGTGAAGGCACTTTAACCCTCATTTTCTTGTAGAACTGCTTTATTTCTCATTTCAGCTCATGTGCAGTAATAAAGAGAAACCAAGGACGGGCAAAGTCTTTTTCAGTACACTGTATGTAGTGTTAAAAATATCATTGAAATGTGCAGTCATATTTTGCAGTGGTGTGGACATACCTCATAAAAGCATAGACACATCACCCTTGATTTCAGTTGAGTTAAGAAATGTCTTAAAGTCAGAAATTAACTTAATTAGAACCTTTCTAGACCTTCTATCCCCTACCCTGATGTCCTTCTGAGACAGAATCTATAGCAAAAATGCTTGACACTATTTCTAAACTGTGATGCCCTGTGCCTGCTGCCAATGGTCACAAACCCCTTTGGGACATCTCATAGTTCATAACCTAACTGGACAAGTGGCAAGTGAAGAGGCTTTCAAGTGTACACTATTTATTTAAAAAAATTAAAGTGTCACAGTACAAATGCAGTCATTCTGTAAATACATTTTTTTTTAAATTGTGCCCCTAAAACCAATGTCTTCTGGAGTGGAAATAAATACTTTCAAAATGCAACAGAAACCCTTCACTAAGTATTCCTTTCACTCTTCCTGCCAGAAAACCAGAATGAATCCCTCCTTTATAGCCCATGGCATGCTGATCTGCTACCTCCATTGGTACCTACAGATCCCTCAGCTCTTTGCAATCTACCAATGCAGCTGTGCTGTGGATCCCCTATTGTGCCTTCCTAGGGCGACCCTCCATTCTCTTCTGCCCTCTCTCTTTCTCTGTGAAAATCAGCAACCTTGTATTCCATGGAGCCACAGAACTTTCATGAAAGCCACCAGTCCTACTCGCTCCTGTAGCTCAGCCGAGTTGATGCTGCCTGTCCTGGCCTCTCATCTCTGAGTACACCCGACAAGCTGTACTTCTCTCAATCTAATTCTCATAATTCTCATCCTGTCCTTAGCACTTAACACCCCCCCCCCCCCTTCCTTTTATCCCCACTTAATTCCAGTGATGTCCATTGACTGCAGGGTAATTGGTGTGAAAATCAACACATGGTGTGCAGTACTTAAATACCATTAAAATCAATAACTAAATCAGTCCTTTAAAACACACTGTAACACAATTTATCACATACTATAAATACAGAAGCAAAACCCATTCAACACTAAAGAACTATTATTCTGACAGAATATTTCTTGGGTAGTTCACACTGAAAGTACAAAAGCTGAAAGCTCAGAGGCCGAGCTGATTCTGTGGCTGACATGTACCTTAGCGCCCTTTTAGGTTTTTCTGCTCAGTCCTCTACTTTGAATGTGACAAGAGCAGTGAAATATTTTTTGAGTTTTCAAAGTCAGGCATATAGATTATTCTCATCCCTTGACTTGTGAGGTGGGACTGAAGTGAGTGAAGATTTTACTGACATTTTATATTTATTTCTATATTGTATATTTGTATATTGTACAAACAAATCCACCTTAATAAAAGGACAAGTGTCTGTGTGTGTATCTGTGTGTCCTTCCAGTTGCTAGGGTTAGGAAGAAAATTTTAAAAATAGGTAAAACATGTAGAAGAAAAGTAAAAAAAAAATTAAATAAGGGTCAAAAAATTGTTCTTATTGGCCTATTCTGTTGTCCAAAGTTATACACCAGCGACTTTCTTGCACCCACTTGGGCGATGTGAACAAGGTTTATAGTTGCAATACTAATGACTGATAACTTAGTGGTGAGCAATAGATAAGTGAAAAGAACGATAAATTGATGCGTATCTGGAAGACCCAACGTAACTAACCTAGAGTTGCAAAATCAGGCAAATGACAACTACCACATTTTTCCAGCAAAACAGTGCAACTATAAGAGAGGTTAGTTTGACAAGAAAGTCGAGAAGAACTGTTTAAAATGGGCGGCTCCATCTGAAGAAGAAAATACCAACTCAGTGGAAAGTTATTGGGTGAGTATTATTACACCAGACCAAATGAACAACCCATGTATCAAATACAAAACTTGAGGTCTATGTTGATTACTTAGGTATCAATCCAGCCTAAATGGGTAGCACAGACAGTCATGCATATGCGTAAGCAGTAGAAGGTGTGAAGCTCACTGAAAAATTCAGTGACAATAATTAGTTGCCAGTTAATTTAGTAAGTGCTCAATGAATATATTCTGCAAAGAAATGATCTTTTACAGTCCATGCAGTGGGGTATGTCTTAGTGCTTAATCAGGAGAGGCAATTCACCTTTGTGAAATGCAATGTGAAATTTAAATCCCTAGCCAAGTTATTGTCCTCTCCATATAAAACGAAAAGAGGCAATTTACACTGCATCTTTGGTATTGCAGATTTTAGATTCTTTTTTTTTGTTTTGATCTTTGGATTTCTGCATTTAAACCCTTCTAGTAGTTCTACATTATGCATATGCAAAATGGCATATGGTTGTTGAAACACCTCCTATGATCAAGATTGGATCTGCTGATCAAGTGATTATTTACAACTGTCAGATAATATCCTACCACGAGTACTTTTAATATAATTATGTATACAGTTTCATTTTTTTAGTTGTTGTTCAGTTTGTACACTTGTCTTATATGCTCTTTTTTAAAAAGATTAATTTTATGCTGCATACTTTTCAGCTGGCACTCCTTTTTAAGCCAAAAAACAACACAGAGCTTCACTTTTCCTTGTTTTTCTAAACCTGTTCTTGGCATTGAATTGTTGCTAAGAAAACCCTGATTTCCCACCATGCCGTTGTTGACTTTTCATTCAAATTTGGTATGCAGTTTGTATTCCATATGAATTGTATCAATTTTCACAATGGACAGTTGTGGTTTAAATTAGTGAAAAAGGACAGACATTTAATTGTTAAATGCTGATGATGCAGGAATGTAATTTCAGCTAAATGTACAATACATTTACAAAATGTACTATTGATAATTCTTAAATCTGTAAGCTTAGTTGTAACTTAGGTCATATTGAAAGCTTAATGAACCAGTAATTGTATTAGCTGCTTAGAAAGATAAGCCATATGTGAAAATGTCGTTTTTTAAGTCACAAAGTCTGTAATGCCTTTTTAGCATAGAAAAAAAAATCTCTGTTTAAATTTTCTTGAATATCTTTGTTTTGCCTCCAGTCATTAACTTTCACTATTGAACATTTTATTGCATTTGAATGTTACCAGCAAGTAAAAATGACATTTTTGTTTTTAATTCTTAATCATTATGATCATTAGTCAGTACTGAGAAATGCTTTGTAAAATACCATTATCTCGTGCAATAGAAAGGATTTGATTACTACACACTTTTTAAGAATAATTGGCAATAGAGATTGCTGTTGTAAATTGTTAAACTATTGACTGTGTGGTCTTACTTACACCATTGTTTTTCCTGTCAAACCAGCTGACTTCTAAACATAAAAACATACCTAAAGGTGCCAAATTAGGTACACATTTATCTGTACATAAAAATATTTAGATCTCTTCACCTTCTAACACACTTTATTGTGTTGTAGATTTAACTTTTAAATGGCTACATATGCCATTTTTGCTTAGCATTCTACACTCAATAACCCATAATGACAAAGTGAAAGCATATTTTCAAAAAAGTTTTGCAAATTTATTAAAAATCAAAATCTGAAATCTCTCATTTATACAACTATTCAGACCCTTCACTGTGGCACTCCAAATTGTGGTCAGAAGCATCCTGTTTGCTTTAATTATCCTTGAGATGTGTCTAGAACTTTAATGGTGTCCATTCATTCATTTTCTACCACTTAAACGAAGCCAGGTTGCAGGGGCAACAGTGCCTCTGGGCATCTTTTGAAAAAGGTATGGTGTTTCCCAATGTCCTGGCTAAATTGTCCACCTTGGCGTGCCCAGTGAGGCACAAATGTCCCTTTCTCAAGCCACACTTGTCACCTCATACTGTGGGTTGTTCCCATGCCATCTGGGAGATATGTCATTCCAAATGAGCCAGTCTTCCCTGAGGTCTCCTCCCAGCCGATCGTGCCTGTGGCCTGTGAAACCTCCAGTAGGCATCCATATCAGATTCCCAAACCACATCAACTGTCTCCTCTCGATGCAGAGGGTCAGCAGCTCTACTCTGAGCCTCTCCCAGATGATTGCATTTCTCACTGTGTTTTAAGGACAGCCCATCCACCCTGTGGAGAAAACTCCAGTCAGTTTTTGTGTCTGGGTTCCAGTACACACCCAGCCACTATTGCCGGTGGGGGGCCCACAGGAAGAAGTCTACTTGTGACAAATTGAATTGATTGGTCATAGTTTAGAAAGGTACATACCTAAGTATATTGTGACTGGTGTAGCCACCGGTTAGCTGCCCATAACAGTGGCGACTGTCACTCATGTGCATTTCAGTAGTTCCCCTGCTCAGTTTCTCCTCCTGCAGGCTCTTTTATGCTCTTAACTGTGAACTGCCTGTCTGTTAAACATTAAACCTATGGCAAAGAAACACAGCTGCCACTTCAGAAGCTTCCTGTTAAACAGTATTTCAATGAGAAACAAACACACTCTTATACGTCCCCTGCAGGGGTTGTAGGCTTACCACGTAACATGTTTCTCACACAAGGTTTAGAACATTTAAAACACTGAGCCCTGGCCAACCTAATGGCTCACTCTCCTGTCCTGTCACCCTCAGACTGCATCTGCTCCAGTTGCTGCTTCCGAGTCATTTATTCCACTTGAGGACTGTGTTCTTTTGACCTAGAGAGGGAAGCTGGAGGTGGCATTTGACAGCTGCAACCTGTGTGCCTTTCTGCTGTTGACAACCCCCTTCTAAATAAGGTCTTGTGTTTGTATCTGCCAGTTCAGCAATAAAGATTTTGTACCTTGGGAACCTGATCCCTTTTCCAGTCTCCTGTGCAATTCTGTGACCCAAGCTTGACAATATATAGTAAGGTCTAATAATTCACTCTACATTCCAGGACAAAACTCAGAAAAATGAAGTCTAAGGAACTCTTTGTAGACATCTGCAATAAAATTGTGTTGAGGCATAGATCATGGCAAGGTTACAAAACCATTTCTAAAGCTTTTAGTGTACCCAGGAATACAGTAGCCTCAATAATTGTGAAAAAGAAGTTTGGAACCACTAAGAATCTTCCTAGAGCTGGCCGTCTGACCAAGTAACCGGGCAAGAAGTGCCTTGGTGAGGGAGGTGACCAAGAACCCAGTGGTCATTGAAACAGAGCTTCAGAGGTTCTCTGCAGAGATGGGAGTAGCTGTTGGAAGAACAGCCATCTCAATAGCACTCCATCAATCAGGTGTTTATGGTACAATGGCTAGACAGAAGTCACTCTTGAGCAAAAAGTCTCTCTGGTCTGATGAAACAAAAATTGAACTCTCTGAGCAGAGCTGAAAGCATTACATCTGGCAAAAATCAGGCATTGTTTTTCATCTGATTAATGTCATTCCTGCATTAACACATGATGGTGTCTGCATCATGCTATAATGGTTCTCATGCATTGACAGATAGGTTGGGAGCATGCACTGACAGTGCGTTGCTGCACCCAACCACCTGGATTGGGACCCAGATGCAGCAGGTGACACCTCAGCACCACATTGGAACAGTATGAGGTTGTTTAAGATGGCTGGAGTGCAAATCCTGCCACCAAACCCCAAGTTTGGCCTGTAACTTGGAGGACCTGCTTGCAGGGCTGGATGCAGATTAACGTCATACCCAGGACAAAGCAATTGCAGGTTAAGGGCCTTGCTCACGGGCCAACGGAATAGAGTCGTTTCTGGTGTTTTCGGGATTCAAACCAACAATCTTCCAATTGCCAGTGCAGATCCCTAGCCTCAGAGCCGCCAATCTGGGAAAGGGAGACTGGTCAGAATTTGGTGAAAGATGAATGCAGCCAAATACAGGTCCTTGAAGAGAACTCACTCCATAGTGCACATGACCTAAGACTGGGATGACATTTCACTTTTCAGCACAACAGTGAAGCATACAGCTGAGACAATGTTGGCGTGGCTTTGGGACAAGTCTTTGAGTGTCCTTGAGTGACCCGGCCAAAACCCCGACTTAAACACCATAGAATAGCTGTGGGGAGACCTGAAGGTCGCAGTATACCCACAACACATTAGCTACTAGGTTGTGAAGGTGTGAGAGAGATAATTTGCCAGTTATGAATAATTAGGGGCCTGGAATGACCACGCCAAGGTGGACAATTTAGCCAGGACATTGGGAAACACCCTACCTTTTTCAAAAGATGCCCAGAGACCTCTTATGACCAAAGAGACACAGGACCTCAATGTTATTCCTCATTTGAAGAATGGCTCCAATTTTTAATGCACAATGTCCCTGTCACTGCACTGGGGCATTGGACTCCACACCCAGATCACCGCAACACCTGTTCAGTAGCAACCCAAGCTTTTTCCTATATGGTTACCCATCCAGCAAAGGATGCCTTAAATGAAGCTCTTCAGGCAACACCTGAAGGCCCAAAACGAATTGTTATAGGAAAAGGAATTGGGGCACAATTGCCAATGAAAAAGACAGAACAACAAAGACACCTTCCCAACACATGTGTAATGACAATACTAAATGGCAGCAGTCTGAAATGAGAATTAGGAGAGTATAAACTGGCCAAGGTCAAAACCAGAAAAACAAGAATGACAGAGACAAATTCAGAATGAAAAGTCAAAATCATATTTAAGGGGTGTAGTAAGAGAGTCAAAACTGTAAATTGCTTATAAACAGGCACAAGACATAAACCAAAAGACATAGTCAAAATACAGAAAATGTTTGTAACCAGAAATCAATAATCTCAAAGAAATGTATACAAGAGTTTTAGGTTATATCCACAAACACGGATAACCATGAAGCATACGACACTGGTCTTTATAGCTTTGACCCAGTGATGTCACTTCAGGTCACCTTACCTAGCAACAGCCTGGCATCCATAAGCAGAGAAGTATCAAAAGGGCAGTGCCCCTAAGTAAACTTCATAACTAACATTGTTAAAAACACATTGAAACAAAAAATAAATGTAACTACTGGATTTCTTGACCTCTAAAAACCTCAAAACAACATCTCACATATTTAAAGCCCTGGAACTTTAAAATAAAAACAAAAGATAGATCATGACAAAATGTAATGAATGTTCTGAAAGTTTGGTCTCATAGAACCAAGCGACTCATTTACGGCAGATTCTCAATGTGGGCGCCAAATAAATTCAGATTTCATATCCTTTCCTTCAAATATATCAAAGTCCTACATTATGCCCAGCCTAACTTTTTCAACAGTAACTGAAGAATTTTGTTTGAACAAATTTTAATTTTGAGTTTGTGGAAAAATACTCGTACTATTTTTTGATTTAAATTAGTCTAATAGTGACAGGATTTCTACAAACATAACAGTGTCAATTGATTTCAAATCATTATCCTTTGAATTTATATATAACAATTTCATTGTTTTTGGATCTGAACATCTAACATAAAATACGGCAAACTACAAGTAGCAGTCAATAATGATAGACTGAGGTAACTTACTTGAGTATTCTGCCAACAACTTAGATAAGCAGGATGGAATTAGATGGTGCAGAAAGCATTCAGATCTTACAACAATGGCTGCCAAAAGTTACTTAACCTTTGTCAGGCAGCTTGGGAAAGCCAGATGTACAAAGTCAGTTTTGAATATTCAGAGACTGACTGCTGGAGGGGAAACCTAAGTGTGGATTGAAAATAAGATCATTGCACATGACTAAAAAATAAAGCATATACATTTTTGCAAACACGAGAATCTATAAAAATGAAAGTTGTGCAGCCACTGTGATGCCCAAGGGTGAGTACAGCTGCCCTAACCCCAACACAGACAGGCAGGACACAGGTTTAGCACAGAACACACACTTCTATTTACACCTGGGGAGCGCTTCTCTCTGCTCCCCACAGCACAACACAGTACTTAAAACACCAACACAGTCCCTTTGCCACCATCTTTAGTCCTCCACACAGGCTTTGTCCTCTTCCTCCGGACTCTGGCTGTTGACTCCAGGTGACTGGCCCCTTTTTTAGGGCACCCAGAAGGACTCTAAGTGCTCAATGAGCTTCTGGGTGTGGCAGAATACTGCCTAACAGGGCCATGAAAACATCCATGCACCCCTTGGTGGTGGCCATGGGCCCCAACAGGGCTGAGCTTCTATGCTCATGACTTGTGGCCCCGCTGGAAACCCAGGGGGTTGCCCTCTGTAGGTCTGAGGGAGAAACTTTCCTGGAAATACTCTCTCCCCGGGCCTTCCATAGTCAGGGCGTCCCAGCCGGGTAGTCTGCCACATTACCGATATTTTGTTTTTGCAAACATTTAGAAGCCATTAATGCTTATATTTGTCCAGGGTACATATTATTTTCAACTTTGTTTTCTTTGTCTTTGCAGCTCATGTGTGTTTTGACATTTTAATTGTTCTTTTTTGTTTTCCTCAGAATGTTGCTCATTTGTATCAAATAACAATGCGAAGAATGCATTCATTGAACAAAATGGGGTTCTTACTTACTTTTTCATAATTATTCCATCCATTTTATTATGTTTCAGAGACACTTTGTGTAGCTTATTCTGACAGTAGCACCTGCAAAGCAGTAACCAACATTAATTAAAAGTGCCAGTTAATTATAGCTCATACTCACACACATCCCATACCCACTTACATGAGCCAAATTAGATCTGCCACTTAACCTGATCTTAGTATATTTGGGATATAGTAGAAAAGATGGATTAACTGGAACTCCTGATAGAGCTGTAGGGTCATCCAACCCCTGAAAAAAATCATTCAAGTATACTATGGAAAAGTAAGATACTCCTCTGAGGATCACCACCCAATCTCTATATGACCACTAGTGATGAGCAAACACTGCAGAGTTTGCTTTGCTGTCAGTTTGGAGAAATCATGGAAATGTTCAGGAACTTCACCAAACTCTACAAGATGCACTGAACTCTATAGGGAAGAAGGAACTGAAATAGTTTTGAGTAGTTGTCCCTAAGTGGTAGGAAAGAATTTGCCAGCTATGCTGGATGCATTATTGTGGCCATAAATGTGATCTGAGCTGTGAGGCAACCATGCTAACCACTATGTCACTGTGCCTCAACAACAAAAGGATGCAAATGGAATGATAACCACTTAGAAGATACAACAAATGGCCACAAATTAGTAACAAGTAATGAAAATATATGTTATTGCACAGGCACAGTTCTAATCTTTGGACACCCATTGGCCAAGCCATGAAACAACTGTGTGGGATCAATTTATTCCGTTGTGTGGTACATCTTTTTTTGTACCGGATCTATCCGCGCAGATAGTTCACACTTTTTACTTCCGTCCAGAAGATAGAAACACCTTGTAAATAACAATAAATCTCTCGCTATTCTCATTATGTCATAGGGTCTCATGTTTTCTGATGTGGACAAGGGGATGGGGGTGTGGAGAGAGCCTTAAGGCTTGTTTTGACCTGTAGCTGCAGCATATGGCTAATTATTTAGGTGAGTGAGTGAGAGACCGCACAGGGATCAGTATTATGTATCTGGTGGCAGTACTTATAATTTTGTCATTATGTTCAGCTAATGTACCCAAATGAAAGTACTGCAATTTTTCTTTTTTTGAAGCATGTTCAGGGTGCAAATCCAGTTAGATTGGGTCATGACATCACATATACGAAAAGCAGATTGGGCAGCAATCTTACAATACACATGTGTGAAAGTCCTACTCATGGCTGCTACAGATTTTTGATATCACGCTGGTCTCACAAAAGCATTATGTGGTGCTGGGGAAAAATGTTTGTGTAATTTCCAGTAACAAGTTCACAGGCAAAATCCAGTATATTCATTGTGAAATATGGCTCTGGCAAATTTTGCTGATCAATACTAATGACTAGTCTGTAAACTACTACACTATTGAAACAAATACCACAAATACAACAATCCTTATAATAATTCTACTACTGTTTATCAGGAAACCAAACAAACTAGGCTACAGCAAGTACACAAAGAGAAAAATGTACAGGATGGTTTTCCCTGGGTGTACAAGACTCCATGTCTTTTGCTAAAATGTTTGAAAGGCCATCTATTCCAACACTCTACATATTGCACACATTCTCAAATACATGCAGTACTTGTGTGATTTTACTTTCATTCTGTGGTAACAGATATTTAGCAAAGCATTGAACCAAGCGAGTTTATAATCGCTTTTCCTCCCAGATGTAAAAATTACAACTCTGTGGCCCAACATTTAGAGGCTACAAATACCCCTGTCACTGTTTGGTAACTTGTTTTAGTTCTGGGACAGGACTCTGTGACACTGTCAATGCACAATGATTGATGGAGGTAAATTTGGTCTGTGTAGTAGGGCATTTCTTTTCACTTAAAAGCAGTGGTACACTGTACAAAATGTAGAAGATTTATGCTATGCCTCATTTTGATGTAAACAGAAAGTATACTGTATGCAGTAACACAGAAACATTTTCTCCATGGTGTCCCTGCCATCATTTTCACAAAACTGCTAAGTTAACAGGTTGTTTTAAAGTATTCCCTTTAAGTTTTTATTACTAATGCTACAAAAAAAATGTTGAATGTGGTAATGACTGCAAAATCCATCTATAAAACATAATTACATTAAAATTTTAAACTGGTTAAACTGATCATTTTTCTATTATTTTTAAAAATGAGGTAAATTACATTTTTTCCTTGGGTTTTTTTAAGAACAGAAAGGGAAACACTTCAAACCACTTTGATTGAAATGGTTACCAAAGAATAAAGGTGGTTCATGTCACAATCTCACCAGTGCTACCATGAATTATTAAAAAAGTATGATACTGCACTGTGAACTTTCATAACTGTAATGCTGTCTTTTGGAGAAATGCAAGATGAAAAGTTAAAATCTATGCAGTTACTGCAGCAAAAAATGAATCTCTTCATTGACAAACTTAACACCTGCTGCACCAATCCCCTGCTTAATTTCAAAATTGTTGCTACCCTCAAGACTTTTGGTCTCCTCCACTTGGGGTATTTGCTCACCCCTTACTTGCAAGGGAATAAAACACTTCTTCCTGATAGAGAACAATGAATTCAAGTTTGGAAGTGCTAATTTTTATTCC
Organism: Erpetoichthys calabaricus; assembly: GCF_900747795.2. NCBI lineage: Eukaryota > Metazoa > Chordata > Cladistia > Polypteriformes > Polypteridae > Erpetoichthys > Erpetoichthys calabaricus. The sequence continues at coordinate 43,949,872 of NC_041406.2, forward strand.
AACTTCATCTCACTCAGCTGTGAACTATTGGAGTGTGCAGAGCTCACAGTATGATTTAATCCAAGATAAAAAATCATCTGCAAACATCACAGATGTAACCTTTGATTCCTAAACCATAGCTGTGCCTTGATATCCTCTCCATCAAAATCATAAACAGAAAAGGAGATAAGACACACCCTTGGTGAAGTCCAGTACACCCATCGAACAATCTCCAATTTATGACCAGTATCTGAACGTACCTGTCACTCAGCAAATACAAGGAACAAATAAAGTAGCATGCATTGGCAACCCGGAAATTCCATACCCCTGACGCACACTTCATAGGATATTATGGGATACATACTGTAATCATAAAACAATTTCCAAATCCACAAAGCACATGCAGACAGGATTAGAAAATTCCAATGACCACTCAGATATCGTGCAAATGTCCACAGCTAGAATGGATACTCTCCTGGTACTCAAGGAGAGACTTTTCTGGGCCCGTGTGATATATTGAAGTATATCCTGTTGTTTGTCTTTTTAAAAATGGAGATCATGACCCTAGTCTGTCAGTTTTAAAACACTGTCCCATCTTTCATACAAAACTGAAAAGGTACATTATCCAAAACAACCCTATAATATTAAGGGCTTTTAGTGTTTCCAGTCATCCATCCCTGTGGCCATGTCATTTTTCAGCTTTTTAACTACTATAGAAACCTAAGATATGGCAATAGCCCCAAACCAATCCAATAATTCTTGCAATCCATCCTCTAGGGAAAATATCCACCAGGTTATAGAGTGCTCTGTCCACCTCTTGATTATATCCTCAGCTAAGGTTAATAATATTTGAAGTGCTTCTGTTCATCATGAACGTCACCCCACTCATGAGAAAATTATATTCACCATCCCTTCACTGCTTTTGGTTAACGGGTTTGACATTCCATCATCTCATTTTTTCCCTCCTAAAGCCAGTAATAACAGGCACAACTCTTCCTCCATCAGCAGAGTTTCACTGTGCTGTGAAATGTTTAGGTATGCAACATTGACCAAACACTGTGACCCACCGAGTAGAAGAATATTAATACTGAAATCAAACGGGCCACCACAGTATAAATACGTTTTGTTTGCTGACTGCGCACACACTTTGCAGTCTGTGTGATAAACTTCACATGTTAAGTACAAACAAGCAGCCATTGAGAAAAAAAGGCAATGCTTCTCAAAAATAATGCAGGAGTGGCGTGACTAATCTTCCAAGAAAATAAACGTGTTACATTTCTTGTTACTTTAAAATGTAATCTGACTGCTGTGACAGAACCACTAGGGAGCGTAGCAGCCACCCAACCTGACACAGACAAACGCAGGAGGCACACTTATAAAAACACAAATATTTTTATTTTCTTTCTTCACCTGTGGGCAACGCCTTTCCCATTTCCCACAGGCACACACAGTTCCACTAAGCACAACACTGCACAATACTTTCCTTCTCTATTCGTTTTCTTTTTCTCTCCTCCTCGGCAAGCTTTGTCTCCCTGCTCCCGTCTCTGGCTCACCGAGTAATGTCTGCTGGCCCCTTATATAAGTCACCTGGAAGTGCTCCAGGTGCTTGTTGCCCCATTTCCGGGTATGGCGGAAGAACTGCCCACATGGGCTCAGGAATGACTGCAGCACATCCTGGTGGCACCCCCGGATCCCAAAGGGGCTGTATCCAACTCCATCTCCCATGAAGCCCTATGGGAGTCCGAGGTACCACTGCAACCTATGGAGGCTGCCATCTAGAGTCTCGGGGGAGGTAATGTTCTGCCCACGCTTGCTCCCCCAGTCCTCTCAGTGAAGAGGTGTCCCGGCTGTCTGTGACACTGTGTAATGCACATTACTTTTAACATGTTACCCCCAACTTCTCATCACTGGCATTGACATATTTTATTCATCTACTTTCTAATGTGCTTATGCCATTCAGGTTCATGATGCACTCATGTATCAATGCCCACACTTCAACCATTTTTCAAAATATTTTCAAGAAAGATATTTTCTGTGCCCAAAGACTACCAAAACTTAGAAAGAACATGATGATGACCCAGCCCATAATATGTATTGATATACACATAAGAAAAATGTAGTGTACTTTTAATTGGGGAATATAAACTGCTTCATTATCATATCTCAGAGGGCATAATAGAAAGTATGTGGGTCTCCTCTTAATTTAAAATGGTTTATAAAGAATGCCATTTATTTAAATAAAGTCAAAAGACTTCACAGGGCCTGATTAAAAGCAGCATAAATCTTTGTAAAAGAAAATCATAACTAACTATTTCATTCATTCAATTGGGAGTAGATTTTTTCTATTACAGACACCTCCCTTCATAATGGGTCTCATTAATAATATATTGTTGTAGCCTCCTAAGATATAAATCCTGTTATTTGTGTTAACTTGGGTGCATATTTTTGGTAAGATATTCTTCATGTAGTAATAACAAAAAAAAATCAACAAATATATCTCTTAAGGAGCTAAGATAACTCACAATAAGTTTATTTAAAGAAGTAGTTATGGATTTTCCAAAAAAAAGACAATAAGAAAACAAGGAATGCACAGTTTAAATCAATATCACTGGCAACACACAACTCTTAAAAATATAAAACACAAAACTAGCTGCATAACTCTTCTCAGAGACCTTTCTCTGACACCAGATAAAACAGAATTTTGTTACTTAATATCAATAACCCTCTGTGTTCACATGGTTTTCATCCCTCTATCCAACCTTCCATTACCACACAAATGTATAAAAATTACATAAAAAAGCTGCCTGACACTTTGCCATAGAAACTCAATGCTTTAAATCCAAAGAGTAAATATCAAATTTATCAGCCTCTTTACAAAGGTCAATACTCTGGTAGCATAAAATAGCCCTGAAGTCATCAGAAAACATTGCACAGAAGGTGTATCCTGTGCAGATCAATAAATTGTTCTGCACACAAAGCACGCTTCACTTTCTTTTAGTGCAAGTTTGCTTTTCCTTTCTTAACAGACCTAGTAGTCAAAATATCACCAAACTGTATTTGATGTTTGTTTAGCAGAATTTAAAAATCTTGAATTATTCTTTGCAGTGCCTCTTTTCATTATTCTCATTATCTGATTGTAACTTTTATACTGTAAAATTAGGATGCCTTTCAGTCCAGAGCCATTGAGGTGACCAATAAATAATACCAGAGTTCAGCTTAAACTGTTGCAGAGTGGGTCGTAATGAATTTCCAACAAATATTCCAGCCACACTGCAAGTGTACCAAGCAGCGCAGCAGAGGCTGTTCTGTCCATCATTTCTATAAAATTTCTTACATTAATTTTTTTTATTCCAATCCCACTTATCCAGTTCAGGGTTGTGGGTCTACAAAAGTGACCTTAGTACTGGGACTGCCAGGTACTCTAACTGGAGATAGCTAGGACCATTAACCAATTAGACTAGTAGAAGCAATCTGGTGGCTCCTTTTCTGCATCTCATAGAGGAGCGCTAATGAAAATACTGATCGCTGCATGATTTGGAATCTGTAATGAAAATATTGTCAGTTAATATATGTAGGGTCAAGATGGAGGAGGAGGAGGTTAGGAGCACACGCTGATACAGCTTATCACCACACCCACCACATGGCAAACCAACTCAGAATCCCAGATTGGGACCCGAGTGCAGCCATACAACAGGTGACACCTCAGCACCACACTAGTTCAGATGGAGTGGAACAGTGTGAGGTTTTTTATGGTGGCTGGAGTGCCAGTTCTACCACCGACCCCCAGGTTTTTCCCTGCAGGTTGGATGGCCTACATGCAGGACTGGGTGCAGGTTAACATCATACCCAGGACAATGAAGGAGAGTGCTCCAAAATACTTTTTTTTAAATAAGCAACACCTGAGCTTTCTCAAAATCTGTTCTCAGTTTTCATCCAGATTGCCAGTTCAGGTACATCTTACAGTAACTGCAATATTTAGAAAAAGCAAAATCAGCTAATGAGATACATAATAATTTAAATAATATTTGATATCTCTTGTCCCATGTGTACTTTCAGCACCTTTCCTCTGTATTCGTGCGTGTCTGAGCATCTCTTCACTGGCACTTCCTTACTCAAATATGTTCCCTAAAAGCCTGCTTCTCATACTCTGTCATTATTTTCGAGACGCCTTTCTCTCCTCCTGTTCAGTTTTATTCATTCTGTCTTTGAAGGCGACTGTCTTAGCATGCACCTTTACTCTTCCTTATGCATCTCATATTCACACTTCCACCTTCTTCACGTCACCAAAGCCAATCTGACCAATCAGATTGCTCTGGGGGGCTGAACACACAGAGCTTAGTGTTTTCCTAAATGGTAGATTACATCACAAATTTCACCTTAGTATAAAGAAACATGTTCCTTTTCAATGAACAACCCAGGTCATCCTACTTAGTTTGTGGGATTTATGTAACCTGTTCATTTTCTAAAACTGCTTCTTAGATTAAAGATGATGGAGTGCTAGAGTTTATCCTAGCAACATCAAGGGCAAAATAAGAATTAGCCCTGGGCAGAATGCCACAATGATACAAGAACATTTTCTCATATTGGATCAAATTAGAACCATGATTGATTGTAACATGCATATATTCACAATGTTTGAGAAATCTCATGTAGACATGCACATAATAAACAAAGTCCACACGGTGGTCCTGGAAGTGGGAGGCAGCAGTGTTCACCACTATGCCACTGTACAGTCCAACTAATATAAAAGCAGTTGTAAATCCACAAGGATTACTATCAATGAGGTTCAAATTTAACATAAAGTAAAATGAATTAAAATCTACAAAGTATATGAGAAGAACAACATGACAAAATTGAATTCTGATCCTTAGCAGTGAAACAGTTAAGCAAAATATCTATTGCCATGTTCTTATTTAGAGCCTGAAGTTGTCACTTTCTCCTTACAGTAAGACTGATAGCATAGCAGCAAGATGAACCATGACCACACTGAATTAATACAAGAACAGAGGCAGTGTTCCTTCAGAAAGCGAAAGAGATAATTTAAAGTGCCTGCAGAGGCAGTCCAGCTGAAAAGAAAAAGAGAATAATTTGTACCAAGGTTCACTATCCTCCACAAGATGACACCTGAAACTGTTTGTTTCTCTTTTGTACATTTTTGTCTCCTAGCATGACTGTAAAATTCAGCATTTGCCCAGGAGACAGTATTTGTTGATTTATTTTGATGTCAATCTCTACATTATTTCATTTGTGATGGCACAGGAGTAAAAGCTGTAAACTCATTTTTCCTAAAGGCAGCAGGGAAGTCAAACTCAAACTGCAGGTGGGGGAAAAGCTGAACTGCTTTATTATCTGCTGGGGCCATCTCAGATGGGTATACAATTGTGGGACATTAACCTTCTAACCAGTTCCTTGCAACATTCCTCTAAATCATAAAACAAACATTTTTGAAATCTAACAAAAGTGCTTTAGGAAGGTTAACACAAATGTCTTTTACTTGCATAAAAGTTCAGTGGTGGTAATTGCAAAACTTCACTTTTGATTAAAATGAAGCTGTTGTGTCTTTCATTTAACCAGATGCTGAAATTCCATCCAATGTAATCGAGATCCTTTATTACTCCTATTGCTTCCTGAATTCCCTGCCAAATAAAAATGATCCCTTTGCATATGTTTTTTTGCATCTTTCTCAGTAAGAGTAAGGATCATAGGTACTTTACAAATGTACAGGTATTATACTGTATTTAACTGCATACATATAATCAATGTTTTGTTTTTTACCTTTTTATATATGGCTTAAACTAATCAATCAATAATAAATATTTACTTTTTACTTTGATTCAATTTTTGTCTATTATAAGCTTACCATATTGTAGTTTAACAGCCCTACAGATCTGTAGGTTCTCATATTCTCTTAAAAATGAGCATAAATGGCACTAATGTTTTGAATTTACATCCTATCACCAATTTAAGACCGGATCTACTATAGGGAATAAGAGCAGCAAATTTGTTTACCTTCAAGGGTTTCTTTTCTGATCACCAACAAATGCATGGATTGGTAGATATTTTGTTTGTAATTTTAAAGCTGAAAATATTCAAGCATCCATCCATCTTTACCCTCTCATCTTTGGCAGGGTCACAGGGCAGCTGGAACCTATCCCAGCAATCATCAGGCGCAAAGCCACCATGCTGTATAAAATTTAAAGTGGATGTATACTTTCAGGCAGCACAGAACAGTAAGTTTTTGAAGTAAATTAAATACATTATAATTTAAATAATATTTGCCCTATGTGTACTTTCAACACCTTTCCTCTGTATTTGCATGTGTCTGAACATCCCTTCAACATCGCATACAAAGACTTATGGTGCGGTGCTGTAGAAGATTGAAAAAATATCTGTCTGTATTTAATAATGAATATCATTTCCCATGGAATGATAACAGTTTGCACTAGTATCAGTTCTCGATGAATGGCAAGCTTTAATTACAAATGTGTAATGAGCCTTTTATACGAAATCCGAACATTCAATACAAGGTCTCCAGTGTCTCAAATGTAGCATTTCTCCACTTTAACTTAGAGAAAATGAGAGAAGATGAATAGAAGAATCTATTAATGATAAGTCAAAAATGAAAGATTTCATTAAGTTGGTTGCGTGAGATTCAAGGATTAACTGCGGCAGGTGTAGTTATTAGTATCAGAAGACAGGAAGAATATTGGTAACCTACAGCTGAACTCAGAAATGTGTAGCCCTTATAAAACTAAGTGTTTTGAGTCCTGATATGAACAAGATTATGCTCACTGATCTAATACTTAAGCAGAAAATCTTTTTGTGGGACATATTTCGAAACATTCTCAAACCTATAAACACTTCAGTGCATTTTTAATTATATTTCAAAAATCCTACAACTGAAATTCTCAGGTATATCAATATCTTATCTAGCATGAATACGTTAGTTAATGTGTATTGTCATCCTGCCATTTTATTTTTGCCCAGCAGCTAGAAAAAATAAAGATAAAAGAGAGCACTTGTATTTCTACAGTGACTAAAAAAAAACTTGAGTGAATGAATAAAATTTTATACTACAGAGGGACCTGCTCTCCTGCAAAAGTGGTTAATTTTTGTTTATATGAAACTTTTCAAATATAGAATATTGTATAGTTTACACTAAAAAGACTTATCGGTATGTAAAAGTGTTTTAAAAACTGCATATGGCATATGTCAACAGACACTTGCAATAACCTACAAATCAGGCCGAGTGATTTTGCCAACCTGATGGAAAAGGTGACAGGTAATGAATTTGCAAAAGCTGTTAGATCATACAAAGACAGCAAAGCACCTGGCTGTGACGAGATCCTCAAAGAGTTTTATGTAAAGTTCAAAGAGCTAATAATACCAGACATGGTAAAAGTATTCAAGGAAATCCTACAAAAGAAGGAAGTGATGAGTACCAATAAGACTGGAATCGTAACCCTGGCACCGGAAAAAGAAGGAAATGAAATCAACAACTGGAGACAAGTTACACTATTGTGTCAGAACTACAAAATACAGGCTGGAGTACTGGCAAAAAGGATGAAACAGGTCATAAAAAAACTTGTACATAGTGACCAGACTTGTGCTGTCCCTGAGAGAAAAGGGGTGGAAAATATGGTATTAATAAATGAAGCAATAAAGCTATCGGAACACAGACAGTGGAATGTGAACTTGGTAAGTTTAAACAAGGAAAAAGCATTTGACAAAGTGGAACATGAATACCTGTGCAATGTGTTGAGGCAGATGAATTTACCAGAAGAATTCATACAGTGACTTCAAACCATATATAAGGGAATAACAAGTAAAGTTTAAACAAATTGATCCATGTGCAAACCAATTGAAATCACAGCAGGAGTCAGGCAAGGATGTCCATTGTCAGAGTTGTCATTTGTATGCTGTATTGGAACACTGGTGAGTAAAATATGGAGAGATTAGAGGGGTGGATATCCCAGGGTGTAATGGCCAGCAGGCAAACATTTTTGCCTATATGGATCATATGGCTGTAGTATGCTGAGATAGATTGGGAGTTTATGCAGTGATACAACATGCAAATATGTTTTGTAAAGCATCAAAGTCAATACTGAACATGAAGAGAGATGAGTGAGTATTGCAGGGAAGATGGACAACGAAACCACATGCAGAATAAAAATTACAAGGTTGACAAAGATACTGGGAGTGAAATATGGAGGTGAGCATGTAGAAAGAGAAAACTGGATGAATTTAGAAAATTAAATAAGGAGAAAGATCAGTCTACGGACCTTAAAGAAATCGGACAATGGAGGGAAACATTTTTTTAATAAGAACAATTATATTGCCTGTGGTCTTATTTATAGCAGCAGCATTCTCATCACCAAGAAGGCATATCAGGAGGATAATAAGAAGGTTCAAAGTGTTAAAGAATAAGCAGAAGTAATGTGAGTGAAAGCAAAAGGGGGAAAAGGTTTTCCTGATTTCCATAAGCTGGTAATTGTAACGTACACCATCACAATAGTGAATGCAGCTTTAAATAGAGAAGGGAGAATGGCAGACATGGTTAGATATTTGCTCGGTACTGCACTGAGATCTACAAAATGATATAAGCCAGCTTAAAAAAAAACTGTAGCAATTAATGGCTTAAAGCATTACAAAAAAAGTGCCAAAGTGTTAAGAATGTTAAAATGAGAAAGAGAGCCTAGAAATACATGGGAAATTGGAGGAACTTGGTCAAATTTACAAAGAAGGAGCTACCAGTATTAAGAGCAGTTCTTTTCATGTGAGGAATCGCAGATAGTTTTTAAACAAACAGCATATAAAGACCTATCAAATGAACAAAAAGATATTTGCATGGCAGGGTGTGAGGTAGGTGTTATACCAAGGAGAGCGGCATGCCAAAAGAGGAACTTAGACAAAGTAGAAATATGCCCAAGAGAAGATTGTATATAAGAAGAAAATGTAACACATTTATTTGGGATGTGTGAAATAACAAAGATCTGTGGCATATGATGGAAATAAGATGTAAATAAAATTGTTTAAAGGTAAAGAAATAACCATAGACATGGTGTTATATTACTTGAAAAGTCCAAAAGAGTCACCAAGCTACAAAGTAAACAATGGGTGACACTAAACATAGGAAGAGAGACTTTGTGATGGGCAAGAAACAAAGTTAAAATGAATAAGAAGAAAGTGATGAGAAAAGGAATATTACAAAAATGTGTGGAAGGAGAAAAAGAATACATGATGAGAAAAGAAAGGAAACAAGGCAAATCGTTGAAGTATATGACAAACATAAAAAAAGAACTTATAGATGACTGGGTAAAAACAATAACTTCTACATGAGAGAAAAGTTTGAGATAAATGAAAATAATGTGTGAAGGAAAAGGCAATGGAAGCAGGGTGAAGGATTATGTGTTGTTGGCGGCTATCACAGTGAATCAAGAACAGTGCGGAAATCAGTTCATAAATAACAGGATCATTGTGAAGTGTAACACTTAAAGCAAAAACAGACCAATAGCATAATGAGTTGTGTCTTAAGTAATAGAGTTTTGACAAAAAGAAAAAAAAATCCAGTGAGGAGTGATATGTAACAGTAACTACCTGAGGACCAGAATCTAATAACACAAGATCAAGTAAAGCTACGTACAAAGAACAAAACCAAGAAGGAGACAATTCAGAACTAACAAGTCAAAGGGGCAAAGCAGACACATAAATCATGGACAGAAAATGGGTCAAAAAACAAAAAGTACTCTTGACATTATGCCTACTTTATCAAAATCTAACTAATTCTAAGTGTAAGAGCCATTGGCTAGTGATTTAAGTTATATAAATGTTTGTCTAAATATTAGCGCATAATCTATGGGAGGTTCCTACATCCCCCATAAGTTGAATTGAATTGGTATCTAATTATTTTTAGCCTCTCTGACTATACATTATACTCAGTTAGTGACCTGCCTTGCCACGTGTAAGGAGTTGAGGGCACAGGATTTTAAACCACGCATTATTTGCCAAGTAATATGAAAGACAACCTGCTTTATTGCATGTGCAGCGCCTTATGTTTAAAGCATACAGAAAAAGAAGTAAAGCATTTTTAAGTATAGAAACAACTAATGTTTGATAAATAAAGCTAATTTTAGAGAAGATAAGCTTTTCTAATTTTTTGCCTTTAATTCTACGTGTGTAACAACCTTTTTCTTTATTCTTGTGTGAACTATTTGCTTTGAATTTTCACTAAATCTTTTATTGGCTAACTGAAATGATTACAATATGCAAGCTTTCGAGGCAACTCAGGCCCCTTCTTCAGGCCTGAAGAAGAGGCCTGAGTTGCCTCGAAAGCTTGCATATTGGAATCTTTTTAGTTAGCCAATAAAAGGTGTCATTTTGCTTGGCTTTTCTCTACATTCATAATGGCTAACACGGTACAACACCCTAGTACACTAAATCTTTTAAAACAAACTTTTGGACTGAGAGATTTCTTTCGGCACGTGTTTAACTCGTTCTTGATCCTGCCTTACACATTAGCAGCTACACTAAGAACAGACGTTTTGGAAAGATTTTCATTCCCCTAGGGAAAACAAGCATGGCAGAGGCCACCATATTTATACCAGAACTGAAAGGTCATGACCCTGTGATATACAAGAATGGAGGTTCAATAAAATAGAAATGAACAACACAGAAAAATACAAGAAACAAATCAAAACTCTTTTAAGTCTTTGTGACTGAATGACTGCTGTTTGGAAATGTTTTAATTTGCTAATTATTTCCTACCCTACTCCACTAGCTTTCCAGGATTCAAATCTGCCTTTTTAAAAAGCACTTTGTGTCCTAAAGACTTTTTTCTTGTTTTTCTACCTTGTCAAAATACACGGTTGGATGAGAACAAGAAATAGAGTGAAACTGCCATTTAGCATCAAGGAGGCTCACTGAAAATTCTTAAATGTTTGTTGAATTAAGTTTAAAAAGTGACATATAAACAAGTGACATATATAAAGAAATATAAAAGATACACTCATTGTAATTGTTTGCTGATGACATTGTGATCTGTAGCAATAGTAGGGAGCAGGTTGGTGAGACACTGGAGAGGTGGAGATATGCTCTAGAGAGGAGAGGAATGAAGGTCAGTAGGAACAAGACAGAATACATGTGTGTGAATGAGAGGGAGGTCAGTGGAATGGTGAGGATGCAGGGAGTAGAGTTGGCGAAGGTGGATGAGTTTAAATACTTGGGATCAACAGTACAGAGTAACGGGGATTGTGGAAGAGAGATGAAAAAGAGAGTGCAGGCAGGGTGGAATGGGTGGAGAAGAGTGTCAGGAGTGATTTGTGACAGGCGAATATCAGCAAGAGTGAAAGGGAAGGTCTACAGGACGGTAGTGAGACCAGCTACGTTATATGGGTTGGAGATTGTGGCACTGACCAGAAAGCAGGAGACAGAGCTGGAGGTGGCAGAGTTAAAGATGCTAAGATTTGCATTGGGGTGACAAGGATGGATAGGATTAGAAATGAGTACATTAGAGGGTCAGCTCAAGTTGGACGGTTCAGAGACAAAGTCAGAGAGGTGAGATTGCATTGGTTTGGACATGTGTAGAGGAGAGTTTCTGAGTATATTGGGAGAAGGATGCTAAGGATAGAACTGCCAGGCAAGAGAAAAAGAGGAAGGCCTAAGAGAAGATTTATGGATGTGGTAAGAGAGGACATGTAGGTGATGGGTGTAACAGAGCAAGATACAGAGGACAGAAAGATATGGAAAAAGATGATCTGTTGTGGCAACCCCTAACAGGAGCAGCTGAAAGGAGAAGAAGAAGAAAAAGAATAGATATATGAATATTTTGTCGTTGCAATTAGTATAAGTGTCACTGTTTTTGTAATAAATCAATGTACCTGTAATTTTATCCAAATTTTTTCAAATATTTTAAGCTTCCTTAAAAATTCTGATAACTATTTCTGCTTTCTCTTATGTGAAAGAGAACGAAACTTTTTCCATTTCATACAGTCCAATTAACAACTTGACAAACATTCTTGTAAACATTCTAAAGCATTCACTGCTTAAATGAAATTAGCGGAGGGCTTTGTTCCTTCTTTCTCTACTCCAGTTTCTTAATTATCTTCTTATTCTTATTGGCAAGAAAACATTAACTATAGAAACGTTAAATGAAAGTTCTGTTGTGTCTTTCATGGATTGGAAGTTAATTCATATGCTTTTCTCAATGAGCATGTTAAGAGAGAATAATCGGGATAATTTGTGACAACATTGTAAACAAAATAAACAGAAGAAAATTGAACCAAGTCTTTACTACACATTGCTTTAATTTTTACATATGAAAAATAGAATTATTGTTGGAAGGTGCAGATTTGTTTTTTAATTCATCATAACAGACAACTGAATAATATGAGTTTCTGGCACAATAAGTAAATTCAGCACAAAGGACTAGAGCCATGGTAGACTACAAAGCTTATGATAAGCAGTTATAAGAAAACAAAGCATGATCTTACAGGAATATTTTAAAGAGTGGATAAAAATATATAAAGCTCTTAGAGACAAAGGAAAAAAAAACAAAGTATTGTCTAGATGAGAACACACATCTGAAATCAAGAGAACTCTGCTAGACATCATGATGGAAGCCTTGGGGCCTGCAGGTCATGCACTGCTACATGACAAAAAAGTTTGCCTGCTGTGTTCACTAATGACACAGAATTATAGCAGATGGTCCCTTACCTCACAGTTGCATTGTTAAATAGAGAACACAAGTTAATATCAAATGTTCCATAGGACTGTGATGAATCTTGATTTTCTTTCTTTATGTACAATTCTGATACATTGTTTTTAATTTTTAGGAACTCATTCTAATTGTTATTTTTAATCATTTTGTTGGCGACCTTATCGTGTCAGCCTTTTGAGTGTGCTGTGCATCTTTAGCCATTTTGTTGTTAGCAATGGCATTTGGTGCCGGTGGAGCGAAGTATAACTTTACACATAACATTGTTTAAAATGGTGGTGCAATTTTGATGGTGTATATGTTTTTAGATATTTCTTAAGAAATAAAGATTTTTGGTATGTAGTTATTTAGGTAAATGATTTTTCGGATAGATAGAACTTGTTTTGCTTTGTTATTTAACAGCTGAATTTTTGTTTTGTGTTCCTGATTTTTATCAATTGATCTTTTGATTTCTTGGTTTAGACCCTGTCTTTATTAGGATTCTCTGTCTCACCCTTTCTGAGTCCTTTATTTTCTGGTCTTTAATTTACAAGTTAGTCTTTCAAAATAAGCTTCCATTAGCTCACAAAAAGGACACAGTCATTTTATTAATTTGAAAACTGCTTTTAAGATTTATAAATATAGCCTACGTGATGCTTTGCACTATTTCAGAATAAACCCTCAAGCCTGTTATCATGCAAAATCAAATATCACATTTTACTTTTTTTTCCTTTATTTGTGAGATGGCTTAGGAGAATCATCATGTAGTTTTTGTCATGTTATAACTAGTCATAGTCTTTCAATACTTTGTTCTCAAGTGGTCCCTATTTACACTTTAGGGACATGCTTATGGTGACTTATAAATGTAGTGTTGCTGGGCCAGATGTGATTTTCAAACGAGAACACATATCTTAGGATAACTCATTAAAAAGCTTGTAATGAATTGAGGCAAAATCATCCTCTGACAGGGTCACAACCACAGGGCTTCTTTCTAAAACACCTGCCCCCACTTTCTCCAGTTCATCTACTTTAAACCACTGGGGTTTCAGGGAAAGAGCAAAAGAAAATGAAGAAAAGACTGAATACTGAGAAAAAACAAAATGCTAAAATTACTGTTATCAATTCAGGAGCTCGATAGCACAAGGTAGCTTAATGACTAACTTGTATATTGTAATGAGCACTGCGACAGAGACATGCACTGACACACACACTTAGACTACCACAGCTACAAGCATTTGAGACATGCTTCTGTCTGCTGTGATATACTTCTGTCATTTTGACCATCGCATAACAATATGGCATAAAAACATCAAATAGAGATTAGAGAAACATTGTGTTCTGTGGATATACTTTGTGTTAAAGTATAGCATGTTTGCTCTGCGTTTAGTCGTGCAGTTAGAAGGTGGATGTTGTGCAGCTTCTTCCATTCTACTACTTGTGTCATTAGGCAGATTTGTTGATTCTGTTTTTTGAGTACTGAAATCTGCATCTCCTGTGGCTCTTTGTTAACAGTTCTCTTAACAGCAGCCCTTTTGATGGTGTGTTACAAATCATTTACTTGAAATGCTATATTTTGCAATTCATATTTTCATGAAAACAGCTGGAAATTATTTCAACCTTACATGGACTCCTATACTATCATTGTAAATGTGAATAAGAGAGTGCACAACCAGCACCTGTGACAATGTATCGTTCACTTTTACCACCAAGTCCATTGATGTCTTCATATGCCAATGTGTAATCTGCTGTAATACAAAGGTTTTTCTCTTTGAATGGATTGTTTATTTTTAACATGTACAATGTGCTCTTTGCAGACGCAGCACAAATTTATATGTTTAATATTGGTCTTTTTAGGAGACTTTTCAACTGTAGATAGTACATCATATTCAGAAACCTGCTGCCTCTCAGATTAGGTTAATGAGGGCACCTCTGATCTTTGCAGTTCAAAATCCCCGCTCCTACTTAGATTGCCACCTTCAGGAGGCATTGGATTGGTTTAGAAATGAGACACTCGGTGGACCGTCTAATTGTTCCCACCAAGTTTTAAGTAAAATTCACTCAATGTTGTGTCAAGACATATATATTATATGTCTGGCTCAGCAAGACTACCTTTACGATGATCAATTATTGTATTAGAGAAAGCATTGCCATGTTTGCTTAAATTTTGCAGTGGGATTTTTAAAACAATTTCTAAAAATTTTTATTTATATTGGCTTCACTTCATATTCAACAAATACTACAATTCTGCTTTTTTTCTAACTTGTTGTTCAGTTTTTTTACTCCTTCAAGACCAACAGGGCATAAAAGACAGGAGACATGTGAATTGATTTGTGAAATAGGAGACATGCTTGAATGTGTTATAGCTTTGGAGCATGACACTAAGTTTACAGGTAACCTAGCACTGAAAACTCAACCAGAATTTTAAATGAAGCCTATTTCTGATCAATATAGAGTGGTACTTCTGCACTAAGGTACAATGCTACAGTGGTACAAAAAGTATTGAAAATAGGAGTCTGCATATGCACAAAAGATTAAAAAAGTATTCAGTTCGCTATTGTGTCATCCTGATGCCATGCATAATCATATTTGACAGACTAAATGCTGATTTATTTATTTCATTATTATTAATAGGTAGAGATCTCGCTTGAGGTTTTTCAGTTTGGAATAGTGGACATTCTTAATTTAATAGATAGCCTTAAAATATAACTCAAAAAAAGAAACTGATCATTTATTAATTATGAAATATTTATCATGGGTCTAGGACTGCCTCTGCATATTCAAGAGAATATAGCACTTTTGCCACAGACAAACCTAGTACTGTTTATCCACAGAGGCAATGAACTGGGCTTTGAACAACAGACACAGCCATACTGTTAGGTCTTCAGATTCAAGTGCAGTAACTGAAGCGGGAAACAATGGTCTCTTGTTTATTTCAGGTTTCCAGCTCTTAATGCCTACTTTTTAGTTAGGATTATAGTAGGTGGTACTGAACAGAACAATTAGAACAGCTACACGTGGCAAATAACTTTACCTATGTGTATGTTGAATTTGGCCTAGCATATTAAAGTTTAGCATTTAAAATTTTCTCTAGTGTCATGTTTTAAGTGTAATTGCATCCATTTTCTTTCCAAATGAAAGTGATCTCATTCAATGAAGTACAGTGGAACCTCGGGTTACGAATGTCTCGGACCACGTACTAATCGGGTTACGACCAAAAAGTTCGCCAAACTTTTGCATATGTTCACGACCACACACTCGGATGACGAACAAGCCAGTTTCATACTCGCCGATGATTTCCGCACGTGTTCAGTCTCTCCCTGTGCATTCCCTGTGCAGCGAGTGATCAAGAGAGAGAGCGAGCGAGAGAGTGCAATTAAGCAAGCACGAGAACACGAGCAAATGAGAGAGAGAGCCCAAGCAGAAGAAGTAAACATTACAGAAGAAGTAAGTAAACATTTAGTTTATTATTACACTGTGCATTCTATGGTATAATTAACTATTTTTGTGCTTAAAAATCTTTAAAAAAAAATATATTTACATACAGCTCGTATGGTCCAGAACGGATTCATTGTATTTACATACAATCCTATGGGGGAAATTACTTCGGGTCACGAACGTCTCAGACCATGTACAAATCAGGTTACAACCAAAAAGTTTGCCAAACTTTTGCATCTGTTCACGACCACACACTCGGGTGACTAACAAGGCAGCTTCCCTTCCGGTTCGTACGCGCCGATGATTTCTGCATGTATTCAGTACCTCCCTGTGCATTCCCTATGCAGCGAGCAAGCGAGAGAGCCCAAGCAGAAGAAGTAAACATTACAGAAGAAGTAAGTAAACATTTAGTTTACTATTACATTGTGCATTCTATGGTATAATTAACTATTTTTGTGCTTAAAAATCTTTAAAAAAAAAAAAAATATTTACATACAGCTTGTACGGTCTGGAACGGATTAATTGTATTTACATACAATCCTATCGGGGAAATTACTTTGGGTCACGACCAAATCGGGTTGCGACCAGAGTTTTGGAACAAATTACGGTCGTGACCCGAGGTTCCACTATACTTTATCTTTCCATTTAGTCTAATGAGCATGTTTTATATATAAAAACATTTTAAAGTCCCTTCCTTTTAAAGATCCCAGAGCACAGCGGGAAAAGGAAATCCTACTCAACACTTCAGAAAAAGAGTGGAAGTCAGCCATGCACAGAATTCAGTTGCGTTCCATATGTGCGAAAAATTCAATTATTCAACTTAAAATCTTTTATTGAGCACATCTATCTCATTTAAAATTGTCCAAAATTTTTCCAGGGCAAGATCCAACCTGCGAACGTTGCAATCGAGCTCCACCTTCACTACACCACATGTTTTGGACATGTACCAAATTAACATTATTCTGGACAAAAAATTTTTAATGCCTATCATACAGCCTTGGTGTCACAATCACTCCTAATCCATTAACAGCTGTGTTTCGTGTACTTCCAGATGGGCTTAAAGTGGAGAAGGACAAACAAACTGTAATTGCCTCTGCTTCACTATTGGCACTGTTGTGGTGTGAAATTTTGCATACAAGTTGATAAATATTTTGTATTTATTTGTAACTAAGGCAAGGCAATGTAATATTAGTATTTCATTAGTGAGAAGCATTCATGTTAACCCCCACCCCCTTAGGACTAAGTGAGGATAGTGAATTTTATGACAGGGGTGGGGGAAGTGCCTCAAACAAGTTTGGCAAATGATTCTCTGCAGGACTCTCTCAATCTACCCCCACGGGAAAGCCAGACTGCTTCACCTTAACAAATGGTTTTGGGGGCAGGTGTGAAGGTATTCTATGCCCCATTGGTCTGTAGTATGGCTCTTTGGAATCGGCTTGTATCAGAAGCCTTTAAGTACCATGACGCCTTATTGGCTGTAGGGTTTGGACAGAGAATCTATAAATTTCATTGCTTTACCCCTTCTGTCTCTCTCTCTCTCTTACCAACTGATAAAGGAGCATCTCACACCATGAATTGCAAATGAAAATACAATGAAGAGCACAGCTCGGCAGCCATATTGAGACAGGCATGTGGCCTGTTCTGAAGAAAGCTGACCAAAAATGAGGACTTAAGTAGAGACATTTTAAGTAACTAACAAGTCTGTGTGCCACCTGAAACTACACATCACCATTTATCAGGTTGTATGGTTGCCAATATTCAAATGTACTTTGCATATTGTTATTATTTATGAACATTATTATAATATATAATAATAAATAATATATATATATATATATTCTTAAATAATATTCATTATTTAAATTGTAATTTTACTCCTGCTTGTCTTTTACTACACCTAATTGTCTGAGGTTATAAATGTAGAAGGGAAGCTGGGGAGAAGTTATATGGTACAATACCTTATAAACAGTGGGTAAGTCTGTGAGACTTGTGGCATTCTGACAAAAGCTACAGTACATATTAATAATACAAAAAACAGGCAAAACAGGTGCATAGGCTTGTCTTGCTCAACTGAAAGAATCCTAACCCATCTCTTTTAAGTCAGTGGGTAACTGATGTTATATACTATTTTTAAAATTGCAAAAACTCAAATTCTCACTTAGAGGATCTGTTCAAAACTTTTTCAAAACATGGCAGGAATTAATCAGTAAAATTTTAGAATAAGCATTTATATTGGGGGTAAAGACTCATTTCTCTGTTTACTACTCTCAATAGTTTTACTCTGGCAGTTTGCCTTCCTCTCTTTCTCATGGGGGTTGATTTGAGTTTAGTTTTCTTAAGTTTGTCTTGATTGTATGGGATGTTATATGCTTTTAATAAATTCATAAAAGATTTTTAAAAAAATAATATAGTGGGGACACTTCGAGAAGGAAAGTAAATAAATTCTGGGGTTGTGTCTTATAAGCGTACTAATTGTTCAAATAATTTCAAAAGGACTTTTGAAATTTCGGTATTAAGGTTTAAGAATATTTTTGCCTAGTAAAGCTTTGTATGTTTTTAAATTGCATTCTAGTTGAATAATTATTTTATTTAATTGAAAGTTTAATGTTTTTCCTTAGGACTCTGGAATTAGTTACCAGTACAGCAACATAATTGCAGATAAATTATTAATATTTTAAGGGAACTCAGGAAGCCCCTTTCAAAGAATTATTAAAACAACAAATGTTGCTACAAATGTTCACTGTGTCCTGCTGGCTTTATTTTAATTTCAGAAAAAAATAATATCTCTAGAATTTCAGATATTGATGCTGTCTGGAAAGTCTTCCCAATCAACAACACAATTGGTCATCTCATGTGGCAAAATGGGAACATTGGTGGATACATCTAACCTTTCCAGTCATAGTAGCAATTTGTCTTGTGCTCTGCAGCAAAATAATTTGTTTTACAAGATGTGTAATAGCAGGTTACAAAGTAGGGAAATAAATTTTATTAGACATGTAAAGAGGGAGAGAGAGAGAGTCAATAAACAAAAGCAAGGGCCAAATGCCAGAATGACTAAAAAGAGTGCTTTTCAATCCAATAATCAAAGTCAAAAAATAAACACACAAGAAGTCCTAACTCCCTAAGTAGATTTGCAATAGCTAGCACAAAAAATGTTGTTACAAATCAAAATACCTTTACATTTGAGACAAACAGTGTGGGCAGCTTTTCTTATTTTGTTTTATTTTTTTAATTATTTTTTTTACCAGGCTAAAATAAAAATAACAAACTGATACTTTGTCCTACAGTTGAATAATGTTTTATAGAGCGATCCTTAGAACCAATATTTCCATATGATTATATAAAGGCTCCATTTTTTCATTTTCTTTAGAGTATTATTTATGAGGAAATTACAGAATGGAACTAGGATGTCTGATCATCTATAAATCAATTAATGGTGTCTGCTTGAAATTTAAATGTTAAATGAAAAAATGACCTGCACACAGCATCTTTTGAAATGTGCTAGCCATTAAGGTGTAAGTAACTTTTAAGAGACATTCACTTTACAATCACAACTCACCCACCCCTTAGTGCCACAAAATTTGCCCATGTCCCTCCTTTCCTGATGGGCCATACACAAATTCTGCAGAAAAAACAGGTTTAATTTATCAAATTAGTGTCTGTGAACAGAGTCAACAACACTTCAACTCACCCATAATTGGAATCACCTTTGTTTCTACCATTTGTGTTGCAACCCTAAAATGATGACCAGATGCCCTAGATAATCCCAGAATGTTATAAAATAATATTTTGGGTCATTATCTGTATTAAAAAATATATCCCAGCATCTTGTTACATCAGCTAAGAACTCTATCCAGCAACCTGCAAGATTTCTGTGTCTCTACAATGACAGTGGCCTCAACTTATTTTTGACTTAATAACAGATATATCTTTCTCTGTGCATTATATGGAAGTTTAAATAGTGCCAAACAACTTTTGCAAGGTGGCCCTTTATCTGTCTAAGGGCTTCATCATAGATTAGAGTATACACTCCTTACAACATAAGAACAGAAGAAGATTAACAAATGAGAGGAAGCCATTCAGTCTATCAAGCTTGTTTGTTTAGCTAATAGCTAAGATGTCCCAATATCTCATCCAGATACTACTTAATGTTTGTCAAGGTTTCTGCTTCAACTACATGTCTCAGTACTTTATTTCCAATTCCTGCAACTCTTTGCATAAAGAAGTGCTTTTTGGCTTAAATCCTAAATGCACATCCCTTAAATTTCCAGTGATGTTGGAATCGGATTGAGATCTGTGGAATTTGGAGGCCAAGTCGACACCTAAAACTCTTTTTCATGTTCTTCAATCCATTCCTGAACAATTTTTGCATTTTGGCAGGATGCATTATCCTGCTGAATGAGGTCACTGCCATCAGGCAATTACCATGCCATGAAAAACTGTATGTGGTCAGCAATAATCTTTAGGTAGGTGCTATGAGTCAAATTAACATCCAAATGAATGCCACGGTTTTCCAGCGGAATGCTGCCCAGAGCATGGTAGCGTTCACCTTTTCCTTCTGCGGACAATCAATTTTCCAGATGTCTCAAACAATTGGAAGGAGGATTCATCCGGAAAAATTACTTTGCACCAGACTTCTGCTGTCCAATCCTTGTACTTCTTGCAGAATTCCAGTCTGTCGTTGATGTTTTTCTTGAAAAGAAGTGGCTAGTTCGCCACCCTTCTTAACACAAGGCCGTTGTCCAAAAGTCTTTGCCTCATTCACACCCACCCACTGCCAGTACTGAGCAAGCTCTGCACGGGTGGCAACACGATTCTGTAGCTGACCCCTCAAGAGGAGACGGTCCTGGCGCTTGGCTGGACACTTTTAGCTGATAATTTTGTGCCAGTGCCAAAATAAGTGAAAATGTGTTTTTGTGACAAAGTTAACTTTTTATGCTAATAAAGTTCTTTGCAATGAACTAATATGCATCTGATCACTCTGCACAATATTATATAAACAATGTGAATTGCCACCACAAAAACTGAAGCCGCAAATTTTGTAAAATTCAACATTTGTGTCACTGCTAAAACCTTTGGCTACTACTCTATCTATCTATCTATCTATCTATCTATCTATCTATCTATCTATCTATCTATCTATCTATCTATCTATCTATCTATCTATCTATCTATCTATCTATCTATCTGCATACATCATATATAGCACAATGCAGCTCGGATGTCACAGGGAAAATTAAACTGAGTATTTCATCACGAATTTGTTGTTAAACCCAGCAAAAATGATTAACAAAAGAAAAAAAATAAAATTGTGTCACTCCTCAGTAATCTACTATGGAATTTCCTGAAGGAATCATGGTTTTAAGTAGGCATCAGCTACATCTTTATTTTAAGGACTTAAATTATAATAACAGTCATAATTGATTAAATAAGTTAAATATTTATGAATAATGAAAATAAATTTACAGCTATCCAAGTCTTGAATGTGCTTAAACCAATATATGATCACATGGCTATTGTAAAGTAATTCCTAATTCCTTTGAAAGTTTTCAAATGCTGTATACGAAATAAAGATTAATGGACTTCTTGATTAAATGTTCATGGCAAATTGCCTAACATATATAGCCGACACCTTAATTTTTAACTTTGTTATGTTACCTGATATCAAAAACAAGTGTAAAAGAGGTCACAGTGAGCTTTGTTCATATTTTTCCTCATGCTTTGATCTGTTAGTAGTTTGCAATGGCTAGTTAATAGCGCTGAAGCCTTTGAGGGTCTGATATAAATACTAGGCCTACTGGTTTGAAAGTAGCATGAGGTAAAAAAAATATAAATGCACCTTAAGTGCCTCTAGTAAACAATATGCTATGGTGGAATTAGATGAGTTTTTTCCTTATTGTGCTCTGACCAATCTTGACCACAACTTTCCTTCTGCTTGAGGCTAAACTAATGCTATCAGACGGTTAATACAGTAGAAAATCATTATGTATTTCTAATAGCTAGCCTTTATGGCAATATGTATGCTGGTGTATTTTATGCAAATAACATAAATTCAGCTTAGTACAATAGAACATGGTAATTATGAATGCTTTTAACTTATCATTGACTGACACCTCCCTGTTGAAAGAACAGAAGCAGCAGTGGAAATGACATTCATGACAAACAATTGCTTCATCTCTTTGTCTGTTAAAATTACAACAATGGGCAATCTCTGTATAGACATTCTCCTTTCAAACAACCAAGATAGATGCTTAATTGAGTAATCCACTTTGCAAATGTAATAATAAAGTAGTTTGAGACTCTTGTAAGTCTTTGAAATTACATCAATATGCACTTACACTAAAATATATGGTACATGAAAAGCTGATAGTCTTTGGAAATTAAACAATACAAAGAACAAAAGCTGGAAAAATAAAGACACTCTGTTTAGAACACAAAGCAACGTTTTACAGGCTATCCACCCATCTATCCATTATTCGAACTTGTTTGCATTATAGAGGCACAGAGACCTGGCAGCTATCTCTGCAGAACTCAGTGAAAGGCAGGAGCCAGTCCTACACACATTGGCATTCCATCACAGACTCTACTGGGGTTTTAAGACAAACTCATATCAGCATGACCTGAAGACAAGATCTTGATGAATGTGTTTATTTTTTGTGAAATATTTGTTGCAGTCTGCATAATCTAAAATCTAAAAGACTGCCCAACTATCTTTTATCTGAATTGTAATCTACAGGAGGCACATACTCCTGATGAAATAGTTTTTCAACTTGATCCTGCAGCTAAAAACCACATTCTTCAGTCCTCTTGGTATACGGTAATGGAAGGACAAAGAGGACTAGAGAAGAAAATTGCACCTAGTTGAATCTTTAATGCTTGTTTAACTTCTTACTTATAGACAGCTCTAGAAGTTCAGAAACCAGCACATCATCAGACCAAGGTTACACCCATACTGCTACTTTTTTAATTTTATACATATTTAAAAGAAAATAATCTCTGTCCACACTAGAGTTTTCATGTCATTTATTTAAATATCTTCAACCAGACTAAAATGACGGAAAACTCATATGACGTAGACGTTTGCCTACATTAAACATGTGCATATCGACGGAAAAATTCTTTAAGGGATGGTAACACTGCCAGCCATGAGATTTATCACAAAACTGTAAATTTTAAGCAACCAGCAAATTATTTGCCTTTTACACGTGAATGCAGTGTTTAAACTGTACAAAATGGAACTCAGGTGCATACAGGTAAGCAACACAACAAGTGCTATGGAAAGCAACTCCTCTTTATCCTCTTTGTTGGAATGTGGTTTTCTTCTGTGAAGCGTGACCAATCGGAATGAGATCTAATGAGCAGCAACCAATCAGGGAAAGGCTACATAATAAGCACAAACACATCAGAGGGTGATTAGTGTCTGCATTGTTAAAAGTCTATCTTTTTGCCCATCCACATTGTAATGTCAAACCAGTGTTTCCAGCAGTATGTAACTCTGGATAGTGTTTTTAAAAGTTTCCATTTTTTGGAGTTAAAAATGTTTAGGTAGTGTATGAGAAAAGGTGAAAACAGTGACTAATGTCTGCATTTGAAGATAAAAAATAACAGTATGGACATAGCCCAAGACCCTCTGATACAATGTAGTGTAGGCAGGAAATAGGAAGCCTTCCTGTCCACAAAGAATTCCATGGGCTTTTCCAGGTGTCTTCATTCTATAAACATTATCTGGACTGACTGCAAGGAAGGTAGGTGTGAAAAGTGCCAAGAAGTAAATGTTAAATGTTAAACCTGTGAATATCAAGGCTACTATTTTATAACTTTGCAATTCTTTGTTTTATAAATGTTAACACAATTACAAAGGCTGTAAATATGCATTTCACTTTTAGTACATTTTCTGTTTACAGAAAGACACTGTAAATAAAGTCCTCATAACCTTTACATCTTTTCCTTTTATTTCTTTCTCTCTAAAATTCTTCAGCAAGGATAATGTTTCATAACCAGCCTTATTCTAATCCCTTGCCTACTTTACTTTTTCTGCTTGGAATTACTGCCAAATGATGCTTCTTGTTTTATGTCACACTGACTTCAAATACAATGCTTACTTCAGTCACCTAACAAGTATTTTCATCTTAAAAACAAAACATATGTATATAAGGTTTGGATGAGAAGAAAATCCCCTCAACCATCCAAATGCCAAAATAATGTCAAGGAGGCTAAAAATATAAAAGTGCATATTTAAAAAAAATAAGAGGAAGGGATTAACACAGGTAGTATATACAGTACAAGTTTAAAAACGAAAATAATAAAATCTACTGCCTCTGTATATAATTACTCTGAGTTATGTATTATAGAGAATTTATTTATACCATTTTCAGAAATGTTGCTTCTTTTTCCCATTATTTATTCATTTTATTGTTTTGGCAGTGGCGTTACTGCAGCACCATCTTGGAAGTTTTTCTGCTGTGATTGCCAATGGTTTTAGATGGCCAAACTATATTGTTTATACACAGCAACAATATCCATTGCCAGCTGTGTGATTGGGCATTATCAAAATGTATGATTATCACTCATAGACTGTATAATATTGAAGCACAGAGTTATTTGTTATCCAGTGCTGGGTTCTTTCAAAAAATTCAGAACCTATGTAAGCATTAGTTAGAGATAATCAGTCCAGATTAGTTATAGGATTTTCTGTTTTTTTATCAGCTTTCTTCTTATGGTTGCCCAGTTTGCTGTCCCTCTGGTTTACGAATTCTGCTTTATCTCCAACTACGAATTTTCCCTTCCCTAATAGTACTTTCATCTTCCAGGTTATTGTCATCTCTATAAAAATTCCCTCTGAACACTTCCTTTCTTTGGGCCTAACTTAATTGGCAAAGCCCAATCTTTCTGTTGTGATGGCTGCCCAAGCCTAATCCGTATGTCAGAATGCATTCACTATCACCATCCTCTCTCTCTCTCTCTCTCTCTAATTTAATTTTGGCTCATCTTCCATCCCACCAGTGAAGACATGCCCCAAATCACAACACAACTCCAAGGTCAAATTTCGAGACAGCAAGAGCAGACTTTCTACCTCAGTTTGGGTCTGCTTTTGGAGCAGTCCCCAGTAGTATGTGAAAGGCCAGAAATGCTCTCTGAATGCCTGAGGACCTCCACCTCTTGCAGTCTCAAGTGATATTGCAATCCTGAGCCCTAGCTATTGTTTGAAGCAGCAGGTAACCCACAGATCACCTATACAGCAAGAATCCACATACAAAATGCTAAAATTGGATCCCTTGGAGTTACTACCTCTGAAGTACTCACTATAAATAGTGAAGCTGCCAGTCCTTGGCATCTCTTGTGCTATAAAATATATGCTGCTACTCCCAGAACCTATTTTCTCCTGTTACTATGGCCGTGTATGGTCTTGCCCCTGAGATAAGTCCTTCTCCCTTTGTGGAAGTACCTCTGCCCAGCAGTTCTAGTCCTCAATAGATACCCTTCTGCACTGTGTAAGTAGAGTAAATATTTCATGGGACCATATTTAGGATTGATTCTGAATTGTTTTACCACTTACTAGTGCCATTCAGCTGGGCTGAAAACTACCTTAAATTAAACAGCATGTTATTTTACTGCATGCTTTCTCGCAGCTACGCCAATTTAAAGTCACCTATCAATGTAGTAACATTTATCTGAACTGTGGTAAAAATAAGGATGTTTGATACCTAAGACAAGGATTTTTCTTTTAACAACAATCAAGTATGACAGGTAACATAGTTAAAGGTACTTTTTGGTTGCAAGGTATACTTGTTGCATTTCTACTGACCAGTCAGTCCTTTGAGGCTTACACCTGCAGAAATGAAAACCCAAACGGCCTAGCACTAGGAGGATTCAAATAAATAATTTTGTCAGAGACCTGAGGCTAAAACGGAGGTTGGGAGCCAAGAGATCAATGAAATGATTTTTATTATCCAAGGGCAAAATCCTTATACAAAAAAGAGGATAATAGCATGATACAAGCAGTTACAAATCACAGAGGCAGAAATGAACAATAAGCCGAGAAGCAAAAAAAAAAAAAAGAAAAAAAACAGAGGACAAAGAAAAGCTCTAACACAAAACACTAATCAAGGATTAGAGACACATAATAATACAGCTGTGAGCTTAGAATTTGCCCCACTTACATACACACTCCTCTTCAATTATATGACCTTGTATGTTACACAGAAACAGTGATTGAGAGGCAAGGCTGGAATGTGATGAACAGCAGAGGCATATGAAATTAATGGCCAAGGGTGTAGTCCAGAGCAAGCTCAGACACTAATTTGTTAAAATTCCAACAGCAATATTTACAGTGGTAAGAAAAAGTATGTGAACCCTTAGAATTACCTTCCTTTCTGCATTAACTAGTCATAAAATGAGATCTGACCTTCAACTAAATCTCAAATATAGATAAACACAATATGCCTAAGTTAATTAATTACACACATACAATTAAAATCTTTCATGTCTTTATTGAACATACCCATCAAACATTCACAGTATACTGTAGAGAAAGTAAGTGAATCCTTCTAATATAATAACTAGTTGAACCTTTGGCAGCAATAACCTCAAAAAAAGCACTTCCAGTAACCGTGGATCAGACCTGACTAACATTTAGGAGAAATCTCAGACCACTCTTCCTTACAGAACTGTTTCAGCTCATGTCTGGTGTGAATGGTTCTCTTGAGGTCATTCCACAGCACCTTCATTGGGTTAAGGTCTGGGCTCTGACTGGGCTACCCCAAAAGGTACATTTTCTTTCTTTGAGTTAATTCTGTTCAATGTTTAGGGTCATTGTCTTCTACTGAGCTACAGCTCAGACACACTGACATTATCCTTAAGGATAAACTTGGGAATTCATTTTCCACAACATATCCTTCTTGAACAATTCAGCTTTTGGTTCATTAGTCCATAAAACATTTTCCTAATAGTGTTGTGGAGTGCCAAGGTGGTTCAAATTAAAAATTTTTGATTGTAGGTCTTTTGAGGTCTCTTTTCTGTAAGGCATGCAGAATGCCATCAGCAGATGCTTCTTGTGAATAGTAAACTCAAAATGTATAAGTCTTTTATATAGGCCAAGGTAGCGCTAAACCTCACCTATAGTCTTGTTTCTTTGGTTTGACTCCAGGTTTTCCAACCCCTGACTCCAGTTAGCTTTTGTTGAAGTCATTAGCCTACTAGCGGTTCACAGGTGAAACATTTTAAAAAACACCAATGTATTGTGATGTATACATAGGCCTCGCTGCGTTACGCGTCCTGCTTCAACAGCACCTTCGCGGCCCTGTCACAAAGTAGAACATCCGTCCACCATAGAACACTCATCCCTATGACAATGCTCACAGCTCTCTGGGCAGAGCGTACGTTGTCAAGGGACTGATCGCTGATACGAGGGAGTATTTTAATTCGGGCAATGACCTGGCCCACTTTCTCTTTGTCCCCTCTCCTTCAGAATAATCTGATCCCAATCCCGGATCCGCAGCAGCGGGATCAACCTGAGGAGGAGGATTATCAGTACCTGGACTGAAGGAGGGAGCCAAGGCAGAATAACTAATGAAGTCAAAGCTTGCTTGATGTGTTTATGTGTTATAGAGTGGTAGCTCCCACCTCAATGAAAATGCTTGCTGTTCCTCTTTGAGGTTGTTAATAAAGCTGATCATCCTGAAGATTGTGACTCAGCCTCCTGTTTTTGGGGTGTAAGACAGTGGCTCACTCACCACAGTATGTTTGAATTATGCATACAATATGTACCAGAATAATACAATAATTTGTACTTTATTATTTAAACAAGAATGTGTTTGTTCATTATTGTAACTTAGATGAAGATCAGACCATAATTGAAGATAAAGTTATACTTAAGTACAGATAATTCCAAAGGATTCAATAACTTTTTCTTGCCACTGTATCTACTATATTACCTTCAGGCTGAACCATTTTAATGTCAGCATGGGATATTTGCCAAACATTAATTTGTATTTTGTCTTGCATTAACATCATTTTGCCACTGCCCTCACTTTCACTACTAGTTAGTCTTGTACTTATACACTACCGAGATGTACAGGTATGAGATCATAGCTGGACTAGCAAAATTTGTTACACATAGAATTCAGATTTAACAAAGTTATTCAAAATAAAATTCAACAGTAAAGATCTGTATATGAAAACATCTAGATAATAATAACTTTCTGGAACCCATTTAATCCAGTTCAGGCAGATAAGGGACATAATCTGTCCCAGCAGAAGTGTTGCAAGGCAGGAGACAGCCTGGATAGGGCACCAGCTAATTGGTAGTCTTGCTTACACCTACAAAGAGGCCAATTTAAATTTTTTGAAATAAAAGACCAGCATATCTGTGGGAATGTAGAAGGATGAATAGAGTACCAAAAAAAAAAATCCTTTGCAGACAAAGGAAGAAGATCGATATTCCATACAGACAGCATCTGGGCATTGAAGTGCAATCCAGGATTTAAGATCTGAGGCAATTGTGTTATTCAGTGTGCCACCAATCTAGAGAATAGTGAATATTAAAAAAAAATATCTGGGAAAAATACAAAAGTCAAAATAACACTTTCTGCTGAGTGATGAGATCAGAACATCTCATGGTAGTCATCCATTCTTGTATATAAGTCAGAACATAACATTAACAGAACACCAATAAAGAAAATGATTTCTATGCATACCCCATAATGTTTGCGGCTCTACTCTAACGTTTCTGAGACTATGATTTTTCTTTTCAAGGTGAAAAAATCAAGTTGTCAAGCACAATTTCATCAGTTTTCATCTAGTGTTTTTGTGGGAACCTTACTTGTGGTAATCATTTTATAACAGCTATAGGCACAAATAATTATTCAGTTAGCAGTCTATCTGGTGAGTGGAGAGCAGAGAATATCTGCATTATTTATGAATTGCTTGATGTATTGATCAGTGTAAATTATCATTTTTGCATGCTTCTTTTCAGCAAGGATATAATAAATAATGGAGCAATTTCAACATCAATTTAACTTGGCAATGAGTATTTAATCATTAAATGCTGACTTGCTCAAAACCAAAATCAGATAACTGATAACTGCCAGTGTGAATACCATAACGGTTGAATTGTCAGATACATACGATTGTGCTTTGCATGCACAATAACCTAGAATGATGTCAGATTCATTCTAGTGAGCACCCTGCCAGGAATTAGCACACGCGGTACTGCACGCTTTTACCGTTTTATGTTGTATTTGTCCCATTTTCATTTCCTCGACTTGCTTTCAAATTTATCTGAAATACATTATATCTGTAATTTGGCCAAAAATAACATTAATTTACAATATATATATTAGCAATGGGCGGCACGGTGGCGCAGTGGTAGCCTTGCAGTTAGGAGACCTGGGTTCGATTCCTGTGTCCTTCCTGCGTGGAGTTTGCATGTTCTCCCGTGTCTGCGTGGGTTTCCTCCGGGCACTCCAGTTTCCTCCCACAGTCCAAAGACATGCAGGTTAGATGGACTGGCAATTCTAAATTGGCCCTAGTGCGTGCTTGGTGTGTGGGTGTGTTTGTGTGTGTCCTGCGGTGGGTTGGCACCCTGCCCGGGATTGGTTCCCTGCCTTGTGCCCTGTGTTGGATGGGATTGGTGCCAGCAGACCCCCGTGACCCTGTGTTCGGATTCAGCGGGTTGGAAAATGGATGGATGGATGGATATTAGCAATGCCTTTCACTTATGCTACTATCCGGTTTGTCTATTCAAATTTTAAGCCATTTGCATGCTGTATTTTCCCGACATTGTTTGTAATCTCAGTCACCTTTTAATTTATTTTTTTGAAGATGACATAATAATCAAGAAAAGCTATAGATCAGTTTGTGCAAAACATTTTATTTTAATATGTCTTTAATGATGGGCTGCACAGTGACTTACAATAGTTGCCTGGTCTTAGTGTCAATATCAATAAGAGTTTTATCAGCAATAAAAAATCTAACAAACTTCACATTTGATTTGCAATGTTTTTGTTATTTAATTATATTTAGAGAATTTTATTCAATAATTTTATTGACCATTTTAAAGACTATGTAGGAAATGATCCCCACTGGCAGATCTGTATGCTGTAACCCGTTCATAAAAATACACCTGAGTTAAGTAACTGAAATGTTGTTAATCTTCTGGCATAAGGTGTTCTTCAGCTCACCCAAGGTCTCAGGTGTGTTCTTATCATGTGTCCTTAGTCCTTACACAATGATGACATTTCAGCCTCAAATTGTGCAGTACATGCTGACATGGCCTTCATAACATCTCTGTCTGTTGTGATAATTGCCCCGTCAGCTTATGAGGACTTCTTTCTATGCAATCCACACTGTCAGCAATAACCTCTAAGGTATGGAAAGCAGGATTTCTTAGTTTTGGTACATTACAAACAAAATCAGTAGTATGGCAAGTTTTCACCATTTGCAGAACAGGACATTATGTTGTCAGCTTGAAGGAGCCTGTATGAAAATGCAGCTCCACAACTGGAGTATGCTATTCCCATGAATACAACATATGTTCTCTCCAAAAAAATCATACATGAAATAGAACTACCAATAGGAAATGCTAGAGACCTCCCCAGATATTTTTTTCTGCTGCCAAAACTAGGGTGGGTAACCTTATTGAGAACGGAGCAAGTTTTTTGTGCATCACCCTGTAGGTAGTGCCATTACCTCACATCAACAGGACCCTGGGTTTGTATCCCAACCAAATCACTGGAGTCTGCACATTATTTCTGTGTTTGAAGAGTTTGTTTCCAGTTAATCCTGTTTCTTCCCACATCATTAAATATATATATGTTAAGTTGATTAGCAAATAAAACTGGGCCCAGTGTGAATGAGTGTGACCTGCACTTAATGAATCTAGGAGAGGCACAGGCACAGCATGAACATATAATAGAAAAAGTGATCTAAACATGGATGACTGCATTATTTCTTTGCATTACATTCATTAAGATATCCTAAAACTACATGATGTCGTGTTCAGACAATTTCCTTTTTAATATTTTTGTTTATTTTTATTTCTCCAAACTGTTTTGTTTCTCTGATGATCTCACATCAAAAATGTATGTTATACTGTGATGCCACATGGTTGATAAGGCCATTTTCTCCTATAAAATTTGATTTGAGAACAAAGTTATATTATAAATATTGTAAACTATTCTGATTGTCATAATGGCTTTCAATTGTGCTACCAAATCATCTTTCTTTTTTGCTTTTGTAAATGTTTTTGCAATTTCTATCAGAGCATGCTGAACACTTTTTTCATTTGGAGGTATGGCCTCCTGTTTTACTTTCTTGCATGTTTCTAACAATGAGGCTAGATTTCTAACAGAAAGGTTGAGCTACACTAGGTGATATTTTCTTATTTTGACATCCTCAGCTTCTTATTTCCCAGCTATTGCCACTTCAAAATTCTTACAATGTGTCAAGGAGGGAACATAAGAGATTTTAGATAAAAGAAAGCTTTAATACTTTCACCTTTGCATCCTAAACTTGCACCCTAAAAACAGTTGAACTATCAGAGGATGAACTATTGGGCACTGCTCAATAATTAAGACCAAAAGCATTATATTGGTGCAGTGAAAGTACTAACTGACCCAGTTTACACAATCTGTGTGCTACATTGAAATGCTGCAGGTGTGAATTGAAATAGCAGCCTTGCAGCTAATTTTCGAGAACTTTTTGCATAATTTCTCAACCCTTTACTTTTCATTTATGGGATAAACTTCATTAGTGGAAAGTTTATTTTGGTTTTGGGTCTGTATTGTTTATTCAGGACTAGCTGTCCCCACAGCTCCGCCCATGTAGTAGTGAAACAGAATAAACTTTAAAAATCAATAAAAAAATAAATAAAAATGTAATTCTGGCCAAGCAGAAGGTAGGTACGCTCCAACATCAAACATTGGCATTGTATTGGATTGTGTCCAGCTCCAACAGGCCTTGATATCTCTGGAAATCAGCAGCTACCCTCTAACACATACGTAGCTCTGATGTCTCTCGCAAAAACGTCAAACGTTACTCCTTAACAATCTCTAGATGATAATGTCTGCTAAACAAACAGGTATTGCTAGCTAAGTGGAAGTAA
The DNA here is from genome assembly GCF_900747795.2 of Erpetoichthys calabaricus. Lineage (NCBI taxonomy): Eukaryota > Metazoa > Chordata > Cladistia > Polypteriformes > Polypteridae > Erpetoichthys > Erpetoichthys calabaricus. The sequence goes on from NC_041406.2 coordinate 43,982,079, forward strand.
GGTATGCTCCAACACGTTGTGAGAGGTAGACTGACTCAAACGGAGGATGGTGCGAGAGTGAGGAGGGCCCCGCCCCCCTTCCCTCGGCCCACAGCCTCTCTCTCAGATTTGCACAAATAACTGTGATACTTAGCTCAATGAGAGAAGTCGCAAAATCAACCAGAATGTTCAAGTAAAGGATAGAAAAAACCCAACGTAAATCTATACATATATATATATATATATAGATATATATATATATATATACACACAGTGGAACCTCGGTTCACGAACGTCTCGGTACACGTACAAATCAGTTTACGACCAAAAAGTTCGCCAAACTTTTGCCTCGGTTCATGACCACACACTCGGTATACGAATAAGCCAGTTTCCCTTTTGGTTTGTACATGTTGTCCCTGTGCATTTCCTGTGCAGTGAGCAAGAGAGAGAGCGAGAGAGCGCGCGACACACACACGCACACACACACACACACAGAGGCAGCGTGAGAGAGAGACAGACGCACACACACAGGCAGTGCGAGAGAGAGAGCCACGCACATACACAGGCAGTACGAGAGAGAGAGCTGGACACATAAGGTAGGAAGGCAATTAAAGAATGCACTGGGCTTGATTTTGTTTTCACTTCTGTTTACAGCGATCAGTTCGTAGTGTGCACTGTTGCAATGTTACTTTTCTTGGTGGTTTATTAAATTACGGATTTTTTCAAATGTTCATTTTTTCCCTGTGCTTAAAACTCATTAAAAAAAAAGTGTTTTTAGCCAGCGGTTGGTAGTGCTATAGCACGAACTATTGCAGTGTTAGTTTTCTCTGTTGTTCAAGGTTTTCTCAGTGTTATTCAATGTTTTTACATTTAGTTTACTATTACGCTGTGCATTCTATGGTTTAAGGAACTATATTTGTTCTTAAAAAAAAATATATTTACATACAGTTCATATGGTCTGGAACGGATTAATTGTATTTACATACAATCCTATGGGGGGAAATTGCTTCGGTTCACGACCAAATCGGTTTACGACCAGAGTTTTGGAACGGATTATGGTTGTGAACCGAGGTTCCACTATATATATATATACATATATATATATATATATATATATACATATATATATATATATATATATATATATATACATATACATATACATATACATATATATATATATATATATATATATATATATATATATATATATACAGTGCATCCGGAAAGTATTCACAGCACATCACTTTTTCCACATTTTGTTATGTTACAGCCTTATTCCAAAATGGATTAAATTCATTTTTTTCCTCAGAATTCTACACACAACACCCCATAATGACAATGTGAAAAAAGTTTACTTGAGGTTTTTGCAAATTTATTAAAAATAAAAAAACTGAGAAATCACATGTACATAACTATTCACAGCCTTTGCTCAATACTTTGTCGATGCACCTTTGGCAGCAATTACAGCCTCAAGTCTTTTTGAATATGATGCCACAAGCTTGGCACACCTATCCTTGGCCAGTTTCTCCCATTCCTCTTTGCAGCACCTCTCAAGCTCCATCAGGTTGGATGGGAAGCGTCGGTGCACAGCCATTTTAAGATCTCTCCAGAGATGTTCAATCGGATTCAAGTCTGGGCTCTGGCTGGGCCACTCAAGGACATTCACAGAGTTGTCCTGAAGCCACTCCTTTGATATCTTGGCTGTGTGCTTAGGGTCGTTGTCCTGCTGAAAGATGAACCGTCGCCCCAGTCTGAGGTCAAGAGCGCTATGGAGCAGGTTTTCATCCAGGATATCTCTGTACATTGCTGCAGTCATCTTTCCTTTTATCCTGACTAGTCTCCCAGTCCCTGCCGCTGAAAAACATCCCCACAGCATGATGCTGCCACCACCATGCTTCACTGTAAAGATGGTATTGGCCTGGTGATGAGCGGTGCCTGGTTTCCTCCAAACGTGACGCCTGGCATTCACACCAAAGAGTTCAATCTTTGTCTCATCACACCAGAGAATTTTCTTTCTCATGGTCTGAGAGTCCTTCAGGTACCTTTTGGCAAACTCCAGGTGGGCTGCCATGTGCCTTTTACTAAGGAGTGGCTTCCGTCTGGCCACTCTACCATACAGGCCTGATTGGTAGATTGCTGCAGAGATTGTTGTCCTTCTGGAAGGTTCTCCTCTCTCCACAGAGGACCTCTGGAGCTCTGACAGAGTGACCATCGGGTTCTTGGTCACATCCCTGACTAAGGCCCTTCTCCCCCAATCGCTCAGTTTTTAGATGGCCGGCCAGCTCTAGGAAGAGTCCTGGTGGTTTCGAACTTCTTCCACTTACGGATGATGGAGGCCACTGTGCTCATTGGGACCTTCAAAGCAGCAGAAATTTTTCTGTAACCTTCCCCAGATTTGTGCCTCGAGACAATCCTGTCTCGGAGGTCTACAGACAATTCCTTTGACTTCATGCTTGGTTTGTGCTCTGACATGAACTGTCAACTGTGGGACCTTATATAGACAGTTGTGTGCCTTTCCAAATCATGTCCAATCAACTGAATTTAACACAGGTGGACTCCAATTAAGCTGCAGAAACATCTCAAGGATGATCAGGGGAATCAGGATGCACCTGAGCTCAATTTTGAGCTTCATGGCAAAGGCTGTGAATACTTATGTACATGTGATTTCTCAATTTTTTTATTTTTAATAAATTTGCAAAAACCTCAAGTAAACTTTTTTAATGTTGTCATTATGGGGAGTTGTGTGTAGAATTCTTAGGAAAAAAATGAATTTAATCCATTTTGGAATAAGGCTGTAATATAACAAAATGTGGAAAAATATATATAGATGTAAATTGAGCCTTCTAATTACAATATTTGTGAACATTCCATGTATAGCTTATTCATTTTCTATTATTATTTATAAATACGCTGTCTGATGATCTATTAATCTGTTAAGCTATTGTAGGTATATGTTGGAGAAGGTCCAAGATAAAACCATGTTACTTTTTTTTGAGCAGAGGTTGTTATTTGGATAATGAAATATCAATTGTCAAAAAAGACTGATTTTATAATACCAGATTTTAGTTGTTATTACTTCACTGTTTACTGAGACTGAAAATGAAAATTCTTTTCTAGATTGTTAGAAAAGCTCTGTTTTAAATAAAATATAAGTGCCCCTTTCAGAATTTCAGATATCTTCCTACAGATTTTTCCCTGGTGTTGCCAAAAATTCTGCCCAATATATTTTTAAGTAAGAATATTTTTTAATGATAGTAAAAAAACCTTTGCCATCTTTCTAATATTTCTCAGAGGATGAAAGGTCCCATGCATTAAGACAGCCTTGAATAGTTGATGGACTTGGTAGCTTTCTAGATTACTCTGCTAGATTACTTATTTTAATCAACAAATATTAATAGAAAAATAAACTGTACTCCAAGACATCTACTGTATATTAAAATAATCTTGTTAATCTCAGATGCTGTACATTTTTAGTTGATTTCATATCCTTGAAGGTTATGATGAAAAAGTGTACCAGACAAAAAAGTTCCCTTATATTTACAGATAGTGAAAATTCAGGGAGCCCATAGATAACAAAGACTCAAGACACAGACATAGGTCTGCAAAATCAGGCTTTATGCACACTTTTACAAAATACAAAGGAAAGAAAAAAAACTGAAAACAGCTTCCTAGGGCTAACAAAGATTAGTTTTTAATATTCCTAGAAAACACATTAACATCCTTGTTGGGTGCCTAGAACAACCTCTCAGGCAGATCTAATACCCTCTGTGAAGAATTCCAAGCTGTCGTTTCTCTGGCTGGCCATCCTTTATATTCATAGATAGGCATTTAAGCAAAGGGGGCTTTTTCTTCTTGACTTTCCTGGGTTTTGTTGGCTCCTCTTTATATTTTCCAGGACAACATACTTTTGGTTTCAACCTGTAAAGAAAAGCTCCAAGTACCCAGAGCTCTCTTTTTAGTGAGTAATGATGTTGTCCTTTGGTTATCCCAGCACATTTGTAGGGAGAAGCAAAAATTGTACTAAAATGTATTTATTTTTGTATTTGCCCCTGTGGGTGTCCAAGGTACAGGTCAAGGTCAAACAACAGAAGAATTTTGGGGTGCCAAACCCATTTAATCTCAGTCTTTATAAACAAAACGACTATGTGACTCTTCAATTCCACCCGGGGTTAAACATTAACATTATACAAAGTTATTGTCTGTTTTTACCTGCATTTTTTATTATTCTTTAATTTAATATTGTTTCTTTATCAGTATGCTGCTGCTGGAGTATGTGAATTTCCCCTTGGGATTAATAAAGTATCTATCTATCTAAAACAGACACACAATGGCATGAAAATGAAAACAGAAACAGTCGCCACATAAGCTGTGTGGCTGCTGTTAGTCAGGCTCTATTGTTGGTTCGATAAATGCAGAGCTCCTTCACTCAGGTCATCTTTCTATTAAATGACACCTCCTTTTAAAGTCCCTTACTGTGCTGTTGCTTGGCACTGTGGACGAAGAAAATAACGTGACAGTTAGCAGCAGCGCCGCCTCTCCGCTCGAAGTGGCATCACATACTTGGGAAGAGCTTGGATGGTGATCCTCAGGCATACATGCATGACACCCAAAAATTATATTAAAATTTTTTATCACTGTTTCCTGGGTATTATGGTGCTAAATGATGTCTGAATGCTCTCTTTGGATTTTAGGTTGGACATCTCAGTTCTGGCTTGGTACCTTCTTCTCCGAACCTTTTTTCTGCCTCTAGCAGACTCCTTTTGACTTTGCTGAGGGTAAGACTGGCTCCACTGAGCTTCAAGCTGCTCCAAGCAGTTTTTTGGATTGTGCTATTCTAATTTGAATTTAAATAACATAATTTGTTTTATGGCACATATATACTGTAATCAAATATGCATAATGTAATAACGTTGTGATTATGTTTTGATAGTTTACTTTTGAGTTTTATGTAAGTATTAATCCCCAGCTGTGCAGCTGGTGTATCCTGACTGCATAATACAAAGTAGAAGTATTATGCAGTACTATTATGTTCTTCTCTTAGTAGCAGGTTTGATAGAGTGCCTGAAGCACTGGCAAGCAGGAGCTTTATCGTTACTGATTGCATTTTATTTTCTTTCAGATATGTGTCCTATACACCGATCAGCCACAACACTAAAACCACTGACAGGTGAAGTGAATAACATTGATTATCTCAATACAATGTCACCTGCCAAAGGCTGGAATATATAAGTCAGCAAGTGAACTGTCAGTTCTTGAAGATGATGTGCTGGAAGCAGGAAAAATGGGCAAATGTTAAGATGTGAGTGACTTTGCAAAGGCCATATTGTGATGCTAGATGACTAGGTGGGAGAATCTCCAAAACGGCAAGTGTCGTGGGGTGCTCCTGGAATGCAGTAGTTTGTACCTATCAAAAGTAGTCCAAGGAAGAAATAGTAAACCAGTGACAGGGTCATGGGAACCCAAAGCTCAATGATGCACGGGGGGAAGTGAAGACTATTCTGTCTGGTCCGATCCCACAGAAGAGCTACAGTAGTACAAATTGCTGAAAAACTTAATGGTAGATATAAAAGAAAAGTGTCAGAACCACAGTTCATCGCAGCATAGCTGCAAACCAGTCAGAGTGTTCATACTGGCACCAGCCCAGCTGGAGGAGACATAGCAGCAGGGTGTACTATGGGAATAAGGCAAGCCGATGGAGGCAGTGTGATGCTCTGGACAATGTTCTTCTAGGGGGGACTTGAGTCCAGGCAATCATGTGGATTTAACTTTTACCCTGCCACACTGCAAAAATTGTTCAGGAATGGTTTGAGGAACATAAAAAGAGTTCAAGGTGTTGACTTGTCCTCCAAATTCCCAAGATTTCAGTTCGATCCAGAATCTGTGGGATGTACTGGAAAAGCAAGTCCGATCCCATGGAGGCTCTACCTTGCAACACAAAGGACTTAAAGGATCTGAAACTAACAACTTGGTGTCAGATACCACAGGATGCCCTCAGAGATCTAGTGGAGTCCTTGCCTTGATCAGTCAGAGCTTTTTTTGACAGCATGAGGGGGCACTTCAAAAAAAATATAAATAACAACTTGCAAATCCTTTCAATTGTAATACAGAAAATGGTGACTAGATGAGATTACTGATATCTTCTTACATAATACGCTACCGTGGCTGATCATTTGTCTGTCCAGGATTTTAAATCGCCTGTAGCTTGCAAACCATTTGACCTATTGACCTGAAATTTGGTACACATTGTCACACACGTGTGAATAGGAGGCAGCTGAAGGGCTTGGAGAATAATGGTAACACATCTGCCCAGGGGGTTGGGGGGGTGCACTAACACTCCTTCTAAGTTCCCTGCAGACCTTTCCCGGGAATCCCACCAGGAGCCACTGCCTCGACTCGGGCTACGCCACTGTGACAAGAAGATATAATGTGTTCCTGGCTGCAAAAGTCAAAGGTTTGGTAGCAAGTAAAGTTTACAAGACAGAGTCCAAAACAGAACTGAATTCCAGAGGAAGGGAGTGAGACTTTATAGGAAGTCTGGGGGAAGTGATGTTGTCCTCGGGGCCAGGGCCAGAAGTGGTGTGTCCCGAGTCGAGGCAGCGGCTCCTGGTGGGATTTTCCGGGAAAGGTCTGCAGGGAACTTTGAAAGAGTGTGAAAACATATATTACGTGACGTCTACTATCCGCTTTCAGGGGTGATGATTGACCTCCAAGGTTATACCTCTTTTTTTTTCTTTTTTTTTCTTTTATTTTATTGTAGAATCAACTCTCTGCAGCGGCCAGCAGGGCAGCCATGCGGCGCATGCATACAGGCACTGTTCTCATCCCTGTAACCTTTGCCATCACTTCCCCTGCCTCTTCATATCTTAAATCATTCTTGAGGCAGATTGAAAACTTAAGTGCCATCTTAAGTGAAAAATTAAGGAAAACATACTAAGTAATTGCAACACAAACACTGACTTAATCAGTTTTAATACGAAAAGATGGCGACGAAAAATATATATATAAAAATATATATAATATAATAATATATGCTACCGTGGCTGTTTGTTTCTCTTTCCAGGACTTTAAATCACCTGTAGGTCGCAATCCGTTTGACCTATTGACCTGAAATTTGGTACACATATACTACTTGACATCTACTATCTGCTTTCAGAGTGACGATTAACCTCCAAGGTTACTCCTCTTTTTATTTTTATTTTAATGTAGAATCAACTCTCTGTGGGCCACTAGGGTGAAGAAAAGAAGAGCTGCTCAGGAAGCAGCAAGCGCATCACCCTCTTCGCAAAAGAATGTTAAATGTACAGAGAAACAGGATAAAAACTATAAGTCAAGTGTATTCACTGCATGTTATAGTGCAGTGCGCCGTTACTGGTAAACTATATTATTAAACAACAATTTACAGAGTTAATGCAAATACAAAAACAGCAATTATAAAGGTTATTAATAAAATAAATATTCTGTTTAAAGTACCTCATAAGAACTGTTCTAGCAATTAAAAATTTCAGAACTGCAGTAACCTTCCTCATTTGTTTTATATAGTTGACTTTAGAGGAGAGTGCTAAAGTAAATGTATGTATATGGAAACAATTTAAGCATTAAAGTAAAACGTATACACTGAACTCTCATTGCTTCATTTGACCCATGCTATTTGTAAACATACTATACAATTTTAGTATGCTAAAAAAGGAAAACTAAGATCTTAAACACACACCTGAAAACAAACACACTTTTGCCTTATTTTCCTGCTACCCACAATGCCTCACTCAGCAAACAGCAGCATCTGGGTCAGTCCTCCTGATGATTTAACCTTGCCTTTCAGACGCTGGTAATCATTGTCTTGATTGACTTAAGTTATCTAATACTAATAAGCTTTTCTACAAAGCATTTTATGGAAGTATTAATAGCAAAAAGTTGAACAAATAGTTGAATATCATGAGTCCCATCTCCAATAAGTGCAAAATGTGAAGCAAAGTAAACAATATCATCTTCTATCTCACTTTTGGCCTAAAAGGATCAAATAAACCAAGTTTTTATAATAATCTGAAAACTAATCATGTATTGGCTTCTTGATCATATACAGTAAATCGTTTAAAGTTTCAAGATGTTTACTTTTGCCAACTGGACTTGCTGTTCCTCATTTCCACAGCTTTAAACATCATGCTGTTTTCGAAATAACTTAAAAAGATAAACTCTTATTGCTTGGCATGGGACATTATAGAATCATTCCTTTTGGTAATGAAATCACTAAGATTTCTCATGTTGTTTAAATGATAGTCAAAAAAGTAGTGTTTATTTGGCAAGTTATCAAGATACTTAACTAGTGCATTATTTGCAAGACAGGTGATATTTCCAATTTACTCATGTAATTATGTTAATTTCTCTTGTATACAAAATGCAGTTTAAAACAACAGGTCAGAAAGAAGGCAAACATACACTGCAATGGTTGGCGGTGTCTCATTTCAGCTCTGCATAATTGCAAACAGTGGGAAAACGTATAAGTAAGTATAGGAATTCTAAGCATCAACTTTTGGAAGTGACGCATGTACTCTGATCCCTCATGAAAATTATTTTGCGTTTGCTGTTTTTGTCCTGACACTTAGATGCAGGCAGCTGATTGCTGTAAACGTAAATGTCTGAGAAGAGTTTTTTTTTTTTACAATATAAAATAATGTTATGTTTGCTGATGAAAATACTTTAAAAAATCAAACATAACATTTCATAGAATATACTGGAGTGGTTAAATGTTGGGAGGGGTTTCAGTTAATTGTTGATATTATAATTTTTCATTTTAAGGCTTGTAGGTTTCATAAAAAGCACATTAAACAATCTTGGCAGACTGAAGAAATAATGATGCAAAATTTGTTTACGCTCTTCCTTTCTTAAAAAAATGTATATTCTGATCTTCAGGAGGATAGAAATATTGTCTATACATGAAATGATTGATTCCTAAAATCATGATTAGCCTAAATATAGTAAAAATGTGCATCATAATGTTAGTATATATCCTTTAATCTCAGTAAAATAAATACATAATGCACATTAGATGGGCATTATTTCAAATCAGCTTCATATAAACATGTGTAAGGTATCGAGATTCTAATCACAACCAAAATAAGCTGTGCTAATAAAGGCCCCACCTAAAATTGTAATATCTTAACTCCAAAAAGAAGTTGACCAATGTGAGAACGCAAAGCCAAACATCTTTAGTAATCTGTAAATTTAGTAATCTTTTTTAATTGTGACAAGGACAAAGGAACACACCCAGAATGTGGGCTTCTAGCAAATATTGTGAATGCAAGAATAATATTGTGGCATTGCTCTCCATTTTATTAGTCTGCTCACGCATTCTAGATGATAGTCCCTACATTACATCCATACTTAGCTGAAGGTACACCTGGAGAAATACCAGAGTCGATGGTTTAAAAATATCCTGTGGCTTACATGTAATTTAAATATTTATTTAAACCAATAATTGAGGTTTGCTGAACTCAATCAAAGTAAAATAAAAATGGCATGGCAAAAGTAAATAAAGCCAAAAATGAAGAGCCACGGGAAGAGTCTAACCCAAGTCAATACAACAGGTGAACATCATGAAATAACTTACACCTGTATGCAATGATTCATTTAAAATGTACAATATTAAGTCATTTAGAGATTATTTTTATGTGACATGCAGTTTCACGCTCAATACCATCAATGGAGGATATTTGTTACTGTAGCTATTTATGGAAGTCCTGTAGCTGAATTGCTTGCCATTTTCTGTATCTTTGTGTGGAGCAGAATGAGGAAACTAAGTGCAAATTAGAGACACATGATAAAATTTATATTGAACTTGTCTGTAAAGTGATGCAGTATTAAATTAATATAAAATAATGTTCAAGTAAAAAGTAAAACAAGCACAGCATTATTGTTTGCCAGAAAATATAGTATCCACTTGATATTGTACATTTCATTATATTTATCTGCTCAACAGAAACAGAAAGTGATTTTAAGCTGGCATCTAAATCATGTTAATTCTTTCAGGTGACTTTAGTATGCATGTTGACTTCACCGGTTCATCTGGCATCTCTACTCTTCTTTTGTTTTACTGACTCGCCACATAATTATCCAGTTGGTTATTAATGAGATCTCATTTTCATATGTCATGCAGCTTTTTCTCCAATTGTATCCCTTATTCTCTATGTATAGTGTGTTGGGTGCTCCAAGCAAAATGATGCAGTGAAGACAGGTTGTGTGATAGTGCATGTACTAACCACTGTTCCTCTTTCAGTGAAGTGGAGGAGAAGTCATATAAGGATCAATGACGTCACCTCTGGAGGCCTCCAGAATTCCCTCCTCTTATGACGCTGGATCCATTTAAACACCATGATGGCCAGAAGTTGGTGTTCTGTTTAGGGCCCATGACCCCCAACTCCAATGAGGCACACTATCCCACAGATGTGCAGAATTCCTGACAAAGAAATATGTGGCTTTAACCTTTGTTTTGCTGCTTTCCTTTCCGTTTCTTTTTTGGTTGTGCTGCTAATTAACTGTGGTCTCAGGGAAATCCCTGCACTTTGCATTGTCTTTTACTTCTGTAGTTCATTTCAAATGTCTAGGTTTTGAAAACCACTATTTCATACCTTATAAGAAAAAATACAAGAGGCATCTACCAGAAAACAGCCCAGAAGGGAAAATGAAAACCCTAGAGGTTAGGTCAGCTACATACAAAGAGGTAAAGACAAAAAAGAGCACCAGTCAATATAAGTCAGAACCAAATGAATTACATTGGATTAAAACTGCAGCGGGAAGTTGATTTGAAACACTTGCAATAGATAAAAGTATTGAGAGAAAAATTAAGAGAAGGTGAAAGTGAATTCATAGCACTTTATGGAGTGGCAAGTGAGCAGGCCACTACACCAATTAGCTAGGAAAAAGTATTGTGTAGTGAGGCAACAAGAATTGCTTTTGTTATTTTTCTTTATTGTAGTGAATAAGCAGGTCAGTGTATGTACAGGTATACAGTATGGGTTGTTCATCAAGGAAACACAAAAACTAGGGGACTTGCCAAACTACTTTAACATGGATTTATTGTCAAGCCTGTATAATCCAATTCAGGATCATAGGGGACCTGAGTCTATCCAGCTAGCATCAGGCCCACTCATCCACCCTTACATTTGGCCAATTTTAAATATACATAATTCCTCTAAAATAACATTAAGTCGGTTTTGAATGGCCCTAAAGTCGTACATCCTACCCAACTAAAAATGTCATACAAACTAATTTTTGTTTTTGTCTTTTTTGTCTTTAACTCTTGAAAATTAAAGAGTGTAATAATTAATGCAAAATACAACACAATATTCACTAATGACCAACTCTTAAATCTTCAGGTAATATCTCTTGATAGAGCTGACACATTTTATGTTGTTTTTTCTTATAACATTTTTTTGTTTTATTACTCCATACAATTAAGTATGCATTAACAACAGAATGGAAAAAAAATGAGATACCGTATCTCAGCAACTTTAAAACAGTTTCACTGCTAGCTAATGTTTAATTGAATTTCCACCCCAGAAGAGATGTACATCGCTGAAATATCCCTAAAGTGTAGATTGCCACTTAAGACAAATAAAGAGCAGAAATGAAGATTTGAAGACCATTAACAATCAAATTTAAATCACACAGTAATGGTGTTTTGAAAACACTTTTATAGTACATAATCAGATATTATCCCCTGAAAATAGGACAAGCCGCTGTTTATTATGCAAATTATACATTTTCACTGGTCTCAGTTTTTGAAAATTTGCATCTTTCTGTGGCTTTCAATAGTCGAAATTCATAACATGATTGTGTTTTTCTGGCTGAGAGTTTGGCATGGAGTTTATGAAATACGACTTAAAGTAATCACACCAAGTTTAGGAGAGACACAGTATGAAGAATATTGTTATGTTGATTTTTCTATTTTTTTGTTAATTTATTAATTGAAAATAAGTACACCCCTGGATTAAGTAACATTGACTTTAAGTTAACTGCATAATTCACAGCAGCAGCAGAAAGATGGTCATAAAATGTAAAGACTGATATTACCTTTTCAGATGAATCAGACAAAAATCAAGAGAACAACCCAATGCAGAAACCATGTTCCTTATATCTTAGTTCCGAAAGTGCTATAACACTTACATTTTTGAAGAATGATCACATTCCCTCTCCTTGTTTAGTTTTATTCAGTCATCCTGTTCACTTCTGTTTATTGTGTTTCATTTACAGTAAAATGGCTAACACCGCTGATTACGGTTTTATAGCTTAAGGTTTGCAACCTGGCTCAGGCACTGCCTGTGTGTACTTTGCACATTATCACCATCATCATATTAGTTTTCTTCATAATCCTCCGTTTTTTGCTCACATCTCAAAGATGTGTGTATTAACTGCCAACTCCACAATATCAGTCAGTGAGGGTGTGTGCACGAGTATGCACTGTGATGGAGTAGAACACCATCTACAGTAGGTTTGTCTCCTGCTTTTCATTCATTGCTGCTAATAAAGGCATAAGTTCTGCGCTTTTGTATTTCAGCTTGTTATATTTTATTAAATATTTTATATTTTGTAATTTTGCATCAGCCTTCTTTATTGATTATTACCAGCCTGAATAATGAAAACAGTTTAAAAGTTTCAAAGGCAAAACAACGAAAGTTGTTTAAAGTACCAGGAAAATCTGTAGAATAAATATTTCACCATAGTAAGCTCAGTGCTTAATGATTTTAAAACAGAAAATGCATAGGTGCTGCCAGCACTTGGTTCATCAAAACATAATCTATGACCCTAATCAGATTTTACCAGTAATGCTGGAAGAAACTAAAGACATAATGTTTCTACTGTTAATAAACATACTTTAGCAATCAGTTCAGATGGGTGAGGAATTTAAAGGCTTTAAAGCTGCAAATGTTAACACCACTACCTCTTTTGTTAGAATGCTATTAACATGGATGCAGTATTTTAAATAATGGCACACATTGGTTTAGAAAGGTAAAACTTGTCAGACAACAGAAAAAATACAGTGGAACCTCAGTTTACGAGCATAATTCATTCTGGAAACGTGCTCGCAGTCCAAAGCACTCGTATATCAAAGTGAATTTCCCCAAAAGAAATAATGGAAACTCAGATGATTCGTTCCACAACCCAAAACTATTCATATAAAAATGATTAATACAAAATATAAAGTAAAAATACATAAGACAAATTAACCTGCACTTTACCTTTGAAAAGAATCTTGGCTGGTGTGAGTGAGTTTCTAAACTCTTGTGTGATTCCACCCAACGGGACGACACGCTGAAGAGCGTCCCAAAACAATCACAGTCTCCCAGTGCTGAAGCAGTTCGGCGTAAAAGCGAATCCGAAAAGATCACGAACATGCTATAAGCGCCTACCGTCGATGGGTGATACAAGGAACAAGGAACATTATAAATGCGCAGGGCACAGTACTACTTGGCCACGACCCTACCTGACTGCTGTGTCTGTGTATAGGAGAGTGGCAGATCCCGCTACAATAAATAACCGTGCTGTTGCTGTTTCAAGCTGAATAAAGCTGGTGTTGCTAAAGTACTGAGACTCAGCTTCGTGTTTTGTGGTGCAAGACGGGGACTCGCACGTCACAGCACACAGACGTGCACACACACACACACACACAGAGTCACAATGCTGTAGTAAACAGTATACACTCGTACGGATGTTGAGTATATGAGTGAGGCACGCCGACTCAGACAGAGAATAGGAGACGATTGCCCACAATCCTGCAGTGAGAGAGAGAGAGAAGAACGATCAGTTCAGTTGTGATCACATGACACTCTATCAATACAGAACAAGCACACATCAAAATAAGAACACCTTACAAATAAAGATAGATGTTTACATTACATTACAACAGATAATAGATTAAACCAAAAGCATCAAACAACACTGCCCATTTTCACTTCAAAACCTATTGGTAGAAAAAGTGCAGCATATGAATCAAAACAAATTAAAAAGTTGTATATGTACTCAAAACTTTGCATGCATTTTTTAAAACTGATTTTGTAAGTTTGTACAGACACAGATTATACCCAAGTTATGTATGTGACAGTCCAGTTCAGCTGCAGCTGCCTTTACCCATTTGAACCTGGAACTTTCATACATGGTGGTAGTGGTGGGATGAGCCAGTGACCGTGGGCAACGAAGATGGAAAAGACAAACTGCATAAGGATTTGCACCAGCATCCCTAGCAGTATAAAAAGGAGTCTGGGCAGGACGGGGAGGAGAACAGAAAAACCAGAGACAAAAAGCTAGATGAAGAACAGAGGCAACACAGAAACAAAAAAGAAGCTGGTGATTTTTGCAGAACTCAATGGTACTGGTTTGGCAAGAAACGTCTCTACTGAGTCATTGCCAGAGTTGTACAGAGCTGTTTGGAAGAGAAAGGCAGAGAGCACTAGAGCACAGTGCAGCAAAAATACAGTCTGAGTGTTGTTTAAAAATAAAATCTTCTTATATAATACGCTACTGTGGCTGTCCATTTGCCTGTGCAGGATTTTAAATCACCTGTAGCTCTCAAACCATTTGACCTATTGACCTGAAATTTGGTACACAAATACTATGTGACGTCTACTATACACTTTTGGGATGATGATTGACCTCCAAGGTTATTCTCCTTTTTATTTTTATTTTATGTTATTGTAGAATCAACTCTCGGCAGCGACCAGTAGGGTGGCCGTGCGGCGCATGCGAACGGGCGTCGTACTCATCCCTACTACCTTCGCTGTCTCTTCCCCTACCTCTTTATCTCTTAAATCATTCTTGAGGCAAACTGAAGACTTTGGTACTACCTTAAGTGAAAAATTAAGGAAAACGTACTAAGTAATTGCAACACAAACAGTGACTTAATCAGTTTTAACGTGAAAAGATGGCGACAAAAAATATATATATAAAAATATATATAATATAATAATATATGCTACCGTGGCTGTTCATTTCTCTTTCCAGGACTTTAAATCACCTGTAGGTCACAATCTGTTTGACCTATTGACCTGAAATTTGGTACACATATACTACTTGACATCTACTATCTGCTTTTAGAGTGACGATTAACCTCCAAGGTTACTCCTCTTTTTATTTTTATTTTAATGTAGAATCAACTCTCTGTAGTGACCAGCAGGACAACCGTCCATCGCATGTGAATGGATGCCGTTCTCATCCCTACCACCTTCGCCGTCACTTCCCCTACCTCTTCATATCTTAAATCATTGTTGAAGCAGATTGAAGACTTAAATGTCAGCTTAAGTGAAAAATTAAAGAAAACGTACTAAGTAATTTTAACACAAACACTGACTTAATCAGTTTTAATGCGAAAAGATGCCAACGAAGAGAAGAGAAGAAGCGGGCTGCTAGGGTGGAGAACAGAAGAGCTGCTCAGGAAGCAGCAAGCGCATCAACCTCTGAGCAAACAAATGCTAAACGTACAGAGAAAGAGGATGAAAACTATGAATGCTCAAGTCAAGTGTATTCACTGCATGTTATCGTGCAGTGTGCCGTTACTAGTAATAAACATATTGTGGTTTTTAACAAAAAGTTGATTATATTTTTCACAAAGCAGCATGCAGACACCCAGTTGTTTAATGCAGTGTAGTTTTTCCCACTTTAACCCCTTGCCGTCACAACCCCCTGCGCACAGCCAGAACACCCTGATGTTAGATCCACCCCTGTCTCTAGACAAAGCCATGCACCCTATCCTTATCATAAAATATACCTTTACTTTTGGTATTTGAGCTCCTTTCAACGCAGGTACTTTTTTACTGTTGCTTGTGTATTTTTTAACTGAAATACATCTTATTTTCAGTAAAAGTAAAAACTTGACAAAGTACTTCAACTTTTACTCAAGTATCATTTCTGAGTACTTTTTACAGCTTTGATGAGGTGCTTATTTTAACATTTGTTATAATAAATTCTAAACAGATCCAGAAAAACCTTGGGACTTTTTCTTACAGATAACATTTGACAGTTCTCATTTTAAATTTTAAATAAAACAACCTTTTTTTCAATTAATTGTGGAGTTCAAGTCAGGTGTTACAAGTTTTGTGGGCTTTATTTCTATTTATAATAACGTCTGAATATTTTCATGTTTCAGTAGTTTGTTTTTTGAATTTTTTTTATTTTCATTGCTATTACAGTGAGGCAATCTCACCGCTGTTTTGTAGCAATTATTGCAGCCATTGTGTACTCTTGTCTTCTACCAGTGGCCATGTTGTTTACTGTTGATTTGCCTATTTTTAGTCACATACCCTGGGGGTAATATGGAGTGTTATGTCATCAGTCCCTCTCTCTTTATGATAGCAGCACAGTAGGCCTTGCACCATTAGCTTTTGGACAGTTCAAAAGCATTTATTGGTATGCTTTAATGAACTAGTTTTGTTTAGGGCAGTGCTTCTTAACCTGGAGGCCTCAGTAAATTTGAAGGGTACCACAGAAAGTCTAAAAAGAGTTATAAAATAGCATCAAAATACTGAAATCACAGCCTTTGGATCTATTTAAAGTGACCCACCTCATCAATATTCATAACATATGGGATAAAATGACCCCCCTTTAAAACGCATTTTATATAAAGATTCTAATTACATATAGTTCGCATATAGTTAAGCTTGATTAGATTTACACCTGGCATTAAAGTACATTTCCAGTGTCTACATCATAGAAATCGGACGGACTCCCCACATACACACAAGCAGTTTGATGTTTGGTGGTTGCTTGTGCTTATCTGTGTAGCACAGCATACCACAGCTAATAACCTGTAGTTAGAAGAGGAATGGGCTGCTCGCAATGGCCCAACAAGAAAACATGAAAAGAGGGTCAAGTGCCTCAATGCCATTGACAATTTAGTTTTTTAGTATAATATCAAAAATTTAATAGTCTTACAAAAGAAATGGGAGGTTGACTTCACACGTGGCACTCACTTTTTAAAGCTGCATAGGTGTCAGGCACCCTTCTGTGGCTTAACCGATTGCACCCACCACCATTCACAATGCTCTTGTATTTTGGTTATTTTGTATGGAGGGAAGATGCATTTGCATTGCCATTAGTATTAAATGTGGCTATCACTGATAGAAACGCTCCAGGGATGAAACCAGAGGATATTGAATCAGCTTACGTGATTAAGTCAGCAAAAATGTCTGCAGCGACTAATTGTACTTTTTGAAAGATATTTGGAATATAGAAATAGAAATAGATTTTATGCTTAATTTAAGTAGCAATGCTTAAGCCAAGTGAGTAGTGAGCAGCTTTAATTGTTATTTAAATATCCGTGGTGACATTTTCTGTATTTTGTTAATTACTGGTTATTATTTATCCCTAAAAATGCCTACTGATTTTATGTTATAATTAAGAAATTCAGGCACAAATAAAAATAACTTTTGTTTTATGAAAACAAGCTATTTTTGAAATGGCCTTTTAATTTTGTATAATGCCTTAAAAAACACAGGCAGTGTAAAAGCACAAGAATAAATATGCTTTTGTTAAGAAATTAATTTCAAAATCAAGCACCTTTGATAAGACTGCAACAAAAGTACAAAACAGCAAATATGATGGGCCCTCACATATTCTGAGGGTACAGTGGGGGAACCAAAGGGAATGAAGGTTGAGAACAATTGGTTTAGGGAATTCGTTTTTGTTAATTCTGTTTTTTTTTTCTTTTTTTGATCAAAGAGTTTTTATGTACAATTTGGCTTTGTTAGTCTTTCATTTTTGACACAACCTTTGTCTGAAAAATTGTTTAAGGTGTAAAAATAAATATCTACCTTTGACAAAACTACTTTGATCTTGTGATATTATGGAAGTCAGCACTTTCCTTAATCTTTTTTTTTTTTTTTTTTTGGAAAATCTTTTAACAAAATCTTGGAATCTTTGTTTAATAAAAATGGTCAGAAGGATGTCCACTCTAAGGGTGTTTTATTTATTTTTGCAAAAACAGTAATTGAAACCTGGTGTAGTGTTTTTAGTAATATATGTTATTTCCTAGCGTGCCTAAATATGGTTAGCATTAACAGATCTAACTGAATAGACATGTTTCTATAGAATTCTGACAGATAATGAACTGGGCCTGCGGCTGTATAGTTTTGAAGTGATTTAATACCATCTTGAATTTCAGAGGGCCTTAGGGATTTATCCAGTTGCTGCATACACAGGGTGTTGAGCTGTGAGACTTCGACTTTGTCAAAGAAATATGAATCTTACTTCCACTGCATACTTATTGTGATAAAGTGTGTATTTAATAACAATAATATACCACAGATAGCAGTCAACATAATTTCTATAAAATAAAAAACCCAATCATAATAAACAATTACAACTATCAGTAACAATTGATACAGGGCAGTAAGAAGCTTAGTACATTTATAGGTTCTACAGTGGATGGAACAGAAGAACTGAAAATAGAAAATTAAGGAAAAACTTTAATTGCATTGTGATGCATATACAGTAGAATCTTAAATATTTTACACATTTCTCTCTGTTCATTGACTCCAAATGCATTATTAATTTCTGAACTTGCATTTCAAACTGCTTTTTTATTAGTCTTTTCGTATTATCCATAATGAGAATGTCATGATTTAAGAATTAGTTGCTTTATCTTATTGTTAATTAATTGAATTTGATTTGTACAATTTGTTGCAATTATGTTTATACAGCCCAGCATTCACCGATTGTTTTATATTCCTGATCATTTTTAGAAATATCAATAATTAATTCCTTCTAGTTTATTATTCATTTATTATACCTGTTCTTTCAGGTATGTTTCAAGTTTTTCCTAGAGCATTCCTGATGATTTTTTTCTGGAAATACATCCTTCTCTATGAAAATATTAATATGCATAGAAATCAATTTAATAAAATCAGTGTTAACTAGTGTTACCCCTTGAAACATCTGATTACATCTTGCCTGAAGAAGGGGCCTGAGTTGCCTCGAAAGCTTGCATATTGTAATCTTTCTAGTTAGCCAATAAAAGGTGTCATTTTGCTTGGCTTTTCCCTTGAAACATTCAGAGTCAGAGAGCTGCTGTATAGGTCTGTGATAAAGAATAGAGAGAGCACACGAATTGAGCTGGTGTCAGCTTCACACAGGAGGAGGATTTATTCTTCCTCTATTTGCTGTACTCTGCTCTATACTGCCCACACAAGAAGTGCCCATCTAACCACTTGGAGGTGGAATAGCACTTAACTTATTTAAGCCTCAATGAAATCAAATGAAATCCTTAAAATAAGTAAACAAGATGAATAGGGCTGCTTCTTTTCTGTTGGTTTTATTTAAGTCTCACTTATCCTCTCATCCTTTTTTTTTTTTCAACTCTCTACACTAGCATTAACTAAGTGAGCAGTTGGGTTAGTTGGATTAGTTGTGCTTAATACCTTTAATTCCAAAATAAGAACAGCATTGTCAGAAATAATAATGACATTATAATTTCAAGATCTGAAAGAGAGCAGTAAGTTATTTTCAATAACAAAGTAATCAACTAATGAGTTGTTATGAAACACTGGCAAGAAAAAAGAATTTTGTCTTGAATATTGGTGACTACTGACCCCTGAGGCTCCACTCGCGTAGTAGTGAAATAGGACAGTGAGGAGGGCCATGCCTGGCTCCCCACTCCTGATTTCATGCTTCCTCCTTCCCTTAGCCCACAGCCTTTGTCTCAGATTAGTGCAAATGTATCACTCCTGCAAGGAAACTATGATTCTTAGCGCGATGAGAGAAGTCGCAAAATCCACCAGAATGTTCAAGAAAATTATAGAAAAAAAACCAAATCTATATCCATTAAGTAGTCTCGTTTTCTAGCTAAGCAGAGGTAAGGTATGTAACAAGGTTGGGACGTGAGTGAGGAGGAACCTGCCTCAGCCCACTGCAAGTCTCTTGGATACATGCAAATAAATTGGTACCGCAAGCAAACTATGATACATAGCATAATGATAGAGGTCGCAAAATCAACCGGAACGTTCAAGAAAATTACAGAAAAAAACCCGATCTAAATCCGTTAAATAGTTCTCTCATGGAAAGTGAACAGATATACAGATGTTGGATTTTATATAGAGAGAGAAGAAACACACTTTGTGTGACCTTCATAAAATGTGAAATTATCAAGGCAGCTATATATACTGTACTTTTTTTTTGAATATCACTTATTTAAAGTGAAAAGCGGACAGACATATGGACAGACAGACATACAAGCATTGGATTTTATATATAGAGAGAAGAAACACACTTTGTGTGACCTTCATAAAATGTGAAATTATCAAGGCAGCTATATATACTGTACTTTTTTTTTGGATATCACTTATTTAAAGTTGGATTTAATACATGATTAAAGCTCCTGTTATTACTTTATAAGGCCTTGAATTGGGCAATGTTACCTTTAAATTCTTTGTCTTTAACAAGAAGTGCATTAGTGGGCTCAGCACACTACGTGGTGAGGTGCCTGCGCTGAGGGTTAATGTGGAGGAAGTGATGCTACCAGTCTGCATGTGTTGTGGTTTTGCAGTTAGGAAGTTCAAAATCCATATGCAGTGGGTGGTTTTAAGGTGCAATTCTAGGACCTTGGTACACTTTTAAATGTCAAGATGTAGCCTATAAACACTACTCTATCATACCATTTTTTATTATTTAAGTGTGCCAGTATAGCATGAAATACAAAGGTTATGGCATCCTTTGTGGACCAGTTGTGACAATATGCAAACTGGACTTGTTTTCCAGGCTATCTGAACTATATACAATGTATTTCAGAGCCAGTACCTCAAAGCATTTAGGCACAATGGGAGTGTACTGATCTGTAGTCATTGTTGTCTTTTTAAAGCAGGTAGTGATCACAGTATCTGTAAGTGATTGATATTTGAGAAAGTGGCAGTTATTTGGTCTCTGAAGATTTCAAACTGAGTCCTGAAATTTCAGCATGATTGGATGTTGATCTGTTTAAGACTCCTTCATATATCATTCACAGAAACAGAAAAAAAATAATCATGTGGTGCTATAAGAAATCACAATGTAGTTTTTTATTATGATCAAAGCATGCATTAACAAGAATTAAGTTCATCCACAAAATAAAAGGTGGATTCTATTAGACATTAATTTGCAAATTGAAGGCATCTGTAAATCTTCCCACAGTTTATGTACATCTGATTACTGCTGTTTTATTTGGTTAAGTGCTTGTAGTAGATGCTTCATAATAAAATAATAATAATCATTTACAAAAAATGTGATTGTTTTTGAATGGCATTTCAGGATTAAATAAGTTCTTTATAATATACTGTTTAGCAATGTAACAATAACAATAACAATGTATAGCCATAACAATGTAACCTACTAACAATATGAATATCAAGATTATCACAGTAGACTTTCAATTTTAAATTATCTGAACATTTCTAAACATGTTTAATTAAATTCTTGATCATAGTGTTCATTAAAAAATAGTAAAATTATCCTGGTGACATAAAAGGAAAGAAGCAATACAAGTCCATTACAGAGCATATTCTTTATGCTCTGCACTTACCCAACCAATGTAGAATCACCAAATTGAACAAAAGACAAAACAGACCCTCGTATGACAGAGAAAATGGGAAAATTCCAGACTAGAATTAGTGCTTAGTTTCCAGGAGCTATGAAATAGTGGTAAACACTGTGCATTCATTAAGTTAATCATCATTATACTTAAGTTTTGCAAATGAAGAAATAACACTAATTTTAATAATAAACAGGTAATGCAATTATTTTGTATCCACTTTAAGTCAAGTAATCTATAGCAGATGACACCCCACTGACTGAAGTATTTAAAAAACACTGGTTTCAAAAATGTTGTTTTTTTTAATATTTCTGAGTAACTGGTGATATTGTGCTTACTATACTTTTAAAAAAAATATCAGAATTATGCAGCTTTAATTCTTATAAATTAAAATAAAAAGAAAGCACAAAAGGTGTGAAGGATTTGCCAAAAAATATCACAGCAACAGACAGACTCAAGATGAAGCTTGTGGTGTTAAACAAAAAACCCTCAGGCCCTAAACACTAGCCTGAGGAATGAAATATGTTGATCCAAGCTGCAAAAAGTAAAGTAGAGCTAAATTAGAGAATGTGCCCAGAGAGAAATTAGCCTCTATTATGCAGCAGTAATGGAAAGAATAGACATAACCAGTAGGAGAAATACTTGTCGCAAAAGTAGAATGTTAGTAGAAAGATTATAAACTAGAAAGAGGGATTTAATGTAAAGAGATGTCTGTTTAAATTCACAGCCAGAGCCACAGTATAATACTTGCTAGGGTAAGATAAAAACTATGTATGTATATACAGGACTTTTACAGGATAAAGAGGTATTTTATAAGTAGCATTTCATGAAATAGGTGATACTGAAGGATTTCACAGTGCCAAATGGAAAGAACTGGTGTGGTGAACGGAAGGCATGTGGGGAGGATACTGAGACACCACTCATTTTAAGAACATATCTTAGCAGGAGATAGAAGAAAAGAGAAAAGGAAAATAGGACCTCTGTGGCCTAAACCTCCTACTTAAATTTAAAAACATCCTTATGTGTAATAATATGCAACATCACCAGGGTAGAAGGGAGATGAGTTTACCTTCAACACAGAAAGGTGGATTATGAAAGAGAGGTGTCTGTGTGTGCCAAATTGGACACAAGGAAAGTTGTCTTACATCTTCTTCCCAATTTTCCATAGTACTGTATATGAAATGAAGGGATCTAAATTGGGATACTGAGGATTTAATTTAGATGTAGGGAAAAAGTAAAGATAAAAAAGAACAGAATGGACAGAATAGCTATCCCATTGAATTCAATAGAAAATCAGGATGGGGAATTGGGGTCAAGGTTTAGTCACCTCCAGACTGGAAAAGCAGAAGCCCAATGGTATAATATTATGTCAAGCAAAGGCACCCCACCCTTGGATCTATCATGGATCAAAGCAGAGTGCGTCATGAAAGGTGTTTTAATACTGAACAGAAAACCCTAGGCTAGATTCCTCTCCTTAAACCAGAATATGATGGGGAGATGGGAATCATGGGACTAATTATATTAAAATGGAGTACCATGTTCACTTTAATAATCAGTAGCATGAATTTCAATGATAAAGGGAGTGAGGGCCAGGAAGCAAGAGATTTGTTAACATTTTAAAAGACTAATTAGTTGCTACAGTGTCCTACAAAACAGACACCATACCTAATAGCCAAATTGAGATTGTGAATGGAGTTAATAGTAGGAAAAAAGAATGACCACATAAGGAATTTAATGGATGCACAGCAGAAGTTTTGCTTTACAGAGTAGACTTTGTTTTGTTGATGCTGTAACCCAACAGATTCTCAAAGAACTGAATAAACTAAGAACATTAAGAATATCAGAGTGTATTGCCAATAAATTTCAATCTATCATCTGCACAGATAGATATTTTATTGTGGGAGCAACTGGCAGTAATAGGAGAGTTTCAAACCATGAGAACAAGAGCAAAGGCAAGTGGTTTGAGTGACAGAATAAGATGTAAATGGAATGGGCAACAATCTTTTCTGGGACAATTAAACATCTGGAGCATCTAATATTAGTAGTAACAATATTCCAGCTGGTGGTAAGGATTAATGCTATAGGGGAAGAAAATAACATTTCAGTTATAATAATATAACCCTTGACAAAACCTATTAAATACATAACCTGCTGAGAAAAATTCCAGCTCATGTGGTCAAGGACTCTCTTCACAACCAACAATAAAAGAGGGTGGATGTAGGAAATACATCTATGATGTATAACAGGGTTTGATACCTACATTGTGCCAATATCAATGATACTGGATGATAATTACAACAACCTAGGGGTTTTCTTAGTTGTTTTAAAACGAGGCTAATTATGGCCAAATTTACCAAGAACCAATGGCATCTGTAGGTAGGCCCACCACTTCTTCCAGAAAGCAGGGAGAAGCTTTAGAGGCAAACCAACATTATCCAAAGATCTGGTAGCCGGCCCGGACACAGACAGGCGGACACGTTGATGTCACCTAACACACGCTTATTTGTCATATTTACAGTGTACAAACCCCCAAATATTCCCCCAAAGTCCTGGCCAACACAATGCCTTTCTCTTTTCTTTAGGCTGCCTCTTTCCCTCTCCACCCGAGTTCTATCCTTCTCCTCACCCGACTCCAGCTCCCGAATGGAGGGAGGCGGCCCCTTTTATCATCACCCGGATGTGCTCCAGGTGCTCCCCAGCAATCTTCCACCGGCACTCCCCAGTGTGGGGTGTCCCCACTTCTCTTCCCCCCAGCACTTCTGGGTGTGGCGGAAGTGCTGAGGTCCAGGGCTCCAAAGGCATTGGGGCGCCCCATGGCGGTGACCACGGGCCCCTACAGGGTTGAGCTTCAAAGCTCTGTACCCGTGGTCCCCATAGTAGCAGAGTGGTCGCCTCCATGTGGTCTGGAGGAGGCGCAAACCCTCCTCCGGTCCTCCTGGGCATCCCGGCTGGGTACCACCCCCAGCCGCGTGCCACAAGAGATACAGTAGACTTATTGTCAAGATAGATGGAGTTCAGATTTTCTTGCAATAGTTCAAAATAAAACAAAAAAAAAAACTGATTACTAATCACTAAAAGGTTTTTGGTAAGGCTAGCTGATTTTTTTGGGTGGGCTTAAATTAACACAAACACTTTAAATCTCCACAGTCTTAGGGACAGTAATTTACTAGGATTAGCACTAGAGATAAGTGTAAAGAATCTCAAATTCAGCCTTGTCAAGAAGTAAAGCCTTCATGTCTCATGGTAGAATTCAACAATTAATTTTAGGGTTCCACCACATATGAGCCTGCTTCTTCCAAAAAGAAGAAATAATGACTCCAATTACTAAACTATTGCCAGCATGCATGGGTCAGGTCATCAGCATATCCAATTGTATAAGCATTTAAATTCCCATGTTAATTTTGCACATTCACAGTAATTTTTGATCTTTAAATATGACCATTTTAACAAAATAAAATGAAAAATAATTAAATGAAATAAAACACATGCAACATATTCACAGGAATAAACACACATCTGGCTAATACGTATATCTAACACTGCCAGATGAGTCCTGATAGTTATGAGTGTAAATGTGTTTGTGTATCAACATTTAAAAGCTGGCCTTCTCTTATGATTAGTCTCCATCTTAATTCAAATGCAGCAATAAAGGTGATTAGGCCAGTTCTGAAGTAAAAAAAATACATTCTAACCATACTTTGCCAAAGCATGCTGTTTATCAAAAGAAAGTGAAGAAAAAACTATTATTTTGCATGTAAAATCTGATACACTTTACTTAAAAAAGTATGTTTATCTTTAATTTGACTTGACAAGATAATGAGCTTTGCAGCAGCTATCAAAAGGAAAAAGAGTACTGCTTAATAAATCTAGCTGATAATCACATTGGACTTTCACAAAGTGGATATTTCTCTTTTTCCTTTGTTATAATCATATAGTCCACTTACTGTTAATGTTTTTGATGACATAGACATAGTTATCAAGATTAAAAAGGTATAAATAAAATGCTTAATGATTTTCTTTTAAATTATTGTTTTAGGGTAATGTGGAAATATAAAAGCCTCCACATGGATTAGGTTGTCATAATTCCATTAACATTATGTTAAAATGAGATATATTTGTAAGATTTATTAATGTTAGTATCAAGAGAGAGATCTATAAATTTAATTTATTCATACAAAGTTAAAGATCACATACAAACTGAAAGGATAAATTAAGACTAACCATCTGTTTCTACTGTCATCATAAATAGCACTCAATTAACCTATGCTACTCCACCAGGGACAATATGCAATTAGGAAAGCAAAGTTATGTATTATTTAAAAAATAAATGTATAAGGCTAAAGATAATAATGACTGTGAAACGTTACTTTTGGTATAGGCTATCCTATAGATGCAAAGGTGAACATGGTCTCATGTTGATGAATTTATTGTTAGGTTGGTGTGCAAGGAATCAGAAATGTATTATTTTGATTGGGCTTTACATATACATAATAATACTGTATATGATGACAGACTTTCAATATGAAAAATGTATACTAGAATTACTATTAATATTTCTTCTGAATGGAAATGGCTGCCTTTGGTGTCATTTACAGTCTCACAATTGCCAGTTAGTTAAACAAAAAGACATAAGAAACAGCCATCATTTATGTTTTGATAATCTTTTCTTAAGATAAAGAGAAAAAAAGAAGTTGGATAGCTTAGGTAATAGAATTTGTAGTTAGTATTAAGATTTAGGCAGCACGGTGGCGCAGTAAGGTGACCTGGGTTTGCGTCCCGGGTCCTCCCTGCAAGGAGTTCGCATATTCTTCCTGTGTCTGCGTGGATTTCCTCCAGGTGCTCCGGTTTCCTCCCACAGTCCAAAGACATGCAGGTTAGATGCATTGGTGATCTTAAATTGTCCCTAGTGTGTGCTTGGTGTGTGTGTGTGCCCTGTGTGTGCCCTGTGGTGGGCTGGCACCCTGCCCTGGATTTGTTCCTGCCTTGCGCCCTGTGTTGGCTGGGATTGGCTCCAGCAGACCCCCATAACCCTGTGTTCGGATTCAGTGGGTTGGATAATGGATGGATGGATGGATTGCATGTGCAGTTTGCCCAGTCCAATGCAGGAACACTAATTTAATTCTCTGGTAAACCTGATACACTCGATCGCTTATCTATACCGAAGGAATGTGGGATTTAACATGCTGACTGACTGATTATTAAAGTTTACCTACCTCAATAATAGTAATTCTTTACATTTGTATACATTACGTTTACATTTTCTCGCTACTCAAAGCACTTAGAGAGAGGGGAAATACTTCAACTACCTCCAATGTGTAGCACCCATGTGGATGATAGGATGGCAGCCATTATTACGCCAGTATGCTCACTAAAATATATTTACTATTTGAAAATACATTTACTACTACCAGAGTTATCCAGTGTTGTCTAAGTAAACAAGAGGAAAGGTGGAAAGAATCCTAAATTAACTCCAGAGACAACATAGTAGCTTGGGTCCATGACAAAAACAGTGAAGGAAATGCCTGATTAAAGAAAGGGTTAAATGTAAAGGGTAGAAATCAAATCAAGATTTCTTGTTTGAAACGCAAGTGTTCTAAATATCACATTACCATCACAACAATTTGGTGCTGTTTTTCTCTTGATATATTACAGTGTAGTACTTTGTACAACTAACTACTTTGAAACTGTAGCTCTGTTTGCCTTCTTTGCCCATCCATAATTTCCAAACTCCACTATAAATTTAAAAGAGAAAAAAATACTGTGTTTAGACAAAATGAGATCTAAGTCAGCTGTGGAGTTATGACTACTTGCTCAATCCTCAGCCTCCCCTGTCTGCTCCAGGGGCAACACCAAACATTCTATTTCTGAAGCCTGACTTATGTTGACAAACACTTTGGTGCCACAGGTTTGTAGCCTGGGAAGCAAAGCCATGCATAAAGAACAAGCAGAGGTTCGCTTTATAAATAAGGAGATTATCGAAAGTTTGAGCTTGTCTTGCCTGATCAGGTTTTTTCTTTTCTTCTTGTTTTTGTCTTTTTAATATGTGTATTCTATCTCACCTTTTTAAACATTTATTCTATTCATTTCTGATACATAAATTAGACAATTCCCAAAGCTGCAGTATCTCATCTCAGTAAACCAATTAATTAAAATAAAAATAAGTAAAATCCAAAAGTCAATGCGCAACATAGGAAAAAAAATGTAGCAAATAACCCTACACAACCATTTCTTATTATAAGACATGCAGCACTTTGGCTAAACAAACTGCTTCTGAACCTGAAGGTTACAATTGTAAAACTTCAGAACTATCTGCTTAAGTGTAGATGTAAGTTTGTATGGTCTGGTTGGAGTCTTGAGCCTTGTATTATGGAAGTTTGGCAGAATCCTACATTGCAGAGAAACATTTAAGTATAATGCATGTTAGTAAGTGCCACTATATCTCTTCAGCAGTAAGTCACATTTTCCATTCTTGTGCACTCTGGTAACTGTGCATATCTTTATTTAGCCATGTTTCTTCTTGCATTCTTCTACTTTATCATATTCCTTGCAGCTACAAAAAATGGGATACAAGTTTAAATTGTGTTAATTACAATTTATTTCATAACCCATCTGTAGAAGTGCCCCCATAAATGGCTTTGTTTAATCAACAAAGGAAAGTGACTTAAGATTTCTTGTTGTCTAATTCACTTTGAACAATTACCCGTGTTTTACTCACAACTTTATTTCAGATTTCCTTTTTGATTTTACAGTGTGTTAAGTATGGACACACACTTTTTTAATGCTTTGTTAAAAAAGGTGTGTCCCTGTCCTTTATAATGACCTTAGCATATTCACTTGAATTGTAAACCTTTAAATGACATGCTCAGTCCCTATCCTAATAATATAAGAACATAATTCCTTAATGCCTAAAAACAAAACATATAGTGAAGGAATCATTCTTTATGAGAGTTAATCTTCAAAAAGAAATCTGCTTGCAGACACAGAAGATTATTTTGGCCTACTGCAGAGTTAGTAATATTCATTACATTATCCTCCTCAGGGATATGAAAGCAGGAGTCAGTTGCTGCTAGCAATGTTCAGTGGGTAGATAAAGACAAAAAGAAAAAAACTGATACTGGCAAAAATAAACACCACAATATACAGTATTCTTCACAGGTTAAAAAAAACAAATGGTCTTGCTGTGTGATTCTGTGTAAGACACTTAACAATTTCAGTTGTGTGAATGTGTAAACTATTTTTAACTACAGTATATATTTTAAGTTTTAAGAGTATATGTCTCTTCATGTATAGCATGTAAGATATTATATACAGTACTTCTGAAAGTATTCACCCCCTTGAACATTGAATCAGAGATGATCTAATTAGGCTTTTTTGACATTGATCAACAGAAAAAAGACTCTTCAAGGTCAAATTGGAAACAGATCTCTGAAATATATACTTACTGTATATGTAAATACTGTAAATCTCTGAAAAATATATGTACACATATGTTCTATGATATGTATGATTTTTTATGTGTTTTTTGTCAACTGTTCTGAGGAGACATGCAATTAAAAATTTCATTGTCCTATGTACACATGACAGTAATCCTCACTTCATTTGACTTAAAGGCCAGTGTCATTACTGAGCAATGATGTTAGGATTTTGGTGAAGCCCATAGCAGAAAGAATGGAATCAGTCATTTCATCCATGATTTTCCAAGATGAAGCAGGATTTATTAAAGGAAGCAAAATAAGTGTCACAAATTTTTGCTGCCATTTTGCTCCTTGAGGTTCTGCTGCCTCTTGATGCAGAAATCATTCTTGATATCGTTAAAGGTGATATCTGTTTACAAAACTTAAGGGTTAAGGGGATGGTGTTGAATATGAAACATCATAAATTTTGAAAACTTAATAAGACTGAAAAAAGTTAATGCCCCTGTAGCCTATCAAATAACACAAACAATATGTGCCATTTTTAGTACCCCTGCATCCTATCAGATAGGACAAACAATATGTGCCATTTACTATTTACATATTGAGCGATTGTATTTTTATACACATTAGATAATTTGTCCTTTACTTATGCACATTTCATAGTATTGTAAAGGCGTTTATCTTGTTTCCTTTAAATTATATTTAAAAGTGAAAGCTGATTCAAATCTCCACTGCCACTGCTTGTCAGAATTAAAAATACCATATATGTCATACCTGAAAAGGCTTTGTACAGGCACCAATCCAGTCAGATAGCATGTTCACTGGCTGTCAAGCAGTTATTTGGATATACAGTGTGATTCTGTGCTGAACAAACTGCACAGAGTTGTGTCATGTGTCTTTCACTGCAATGCTTAGTCATGTAATCTGACATTCTCAAGGCAATGAGATACAGCGACTCCAGTTGTTAAATTTGACAACCACTCTGAATAAAAGGCATGTAATGTAATGATTTGATTTCTGGGAAAGGTCAAAAGTCATGATTAAGATGGCTAGTGTTCACAAAATTAAGGCATTTACTATAAAAAAGTGTAAATAAACCTAATTTGTTGTGCAGTTATCCTTTAAGTCCACCTTCTGCTATATATTTATAAACAGCTTGAACAGAGCTGTGGTGGCACAGTATGACAATGGTCTGCACTTCACACATCCTGTGTACTGGTTTGAATCACATGTATGCTTGAGGTCTGTGTGGAGTCCACCAGTGTCTGAGAGGATTTTCCTGCAAGTGCTTCAGTTGGTCTTCAGCATTCCCAAAAATCAGCATCATATGTTAATGGAAGACATGCAAAGTGTGGGTGTATGCAAGAGGGGTCTTGCAATGCATTGTTGCCCTTACAAGAATAGGCCTGAATTGGATTTGAGAAGTTATGTTTTGAATTGAACTACAGAATGCAGAATCAAATATAAAAGCTTGGACTGCAAGCTCTCTGTGACTAAAATTATTAATTAATATGCATACTAATTTAATAATGATTAGTTATTTAATAATTATTATCTACGTAATAATCAATAATTATGAAATTGTTATTGTTAGCTTGTGTTTTGCTTTGAATTCTGCATATGTGTTTGTCAATTTTGTACCTGTGTTCTGTAACATGTTTTCTTACACAGTTCCTCTGACTGATGTTTACATGATTATGTTGACCTCCTTTGAAAGTCAACTTAGATAAAAGCGTCTGTCTAAGCAAATAAATGTCAATGTAAATTAAAATGATTTAAACGACCACCACATTTTTAGGAATTGTTGCCTTTTTATGCATATCCTTTGAAAACCATTTTGTTTAAGAATCAATCAAGCAGCACTGCAAACTTTCAAAATGGATACAGGAGTATAAATGCATATACAGCCATTGGCAATTGTTTGAAAGGGAACCTATATTGGTGTTTGCTATTCTTTAACATTCATGCTATTTCTTGTTGAATGTTACAAATAAATATCTCATCTTATATTTGCGCCATATCAAAATTATGTATACAAGCCAACATTTCAGCACAATTTATAGTACTGTACGGAAAATTTTGGAGCATTTTCAGTTGACTTCATTTGAATTATTCCAATAAATTGAGACTTAAAATGAAAGCTTTATATCACACTGAACAAATAAAAGACATTTGCTGGATTATGAGAATCACCTTATACTACAAGACAAAACAAGTTCTTAATTCTCTTAAGCTAAGTTTCATTATAGTAAACAGGTTCTTAAGTTTGAAGGGCTTAGATAAACAGCAGAGCCTTGAAAAGAAAGCAGTAATCCAATTGTAGCATAAAAGCTTTTCTTCTAAAAAATATTTTAGTAAACTGTACATGTGAATTTTTTAATTTAACTTAATCCGGTAGGCTATGCAAAAAATACATCTGATTTTGCATTGATTGGTGCTTACAAATAAGAAAGCTTATGCGTCAAGAATATTAATATTAAATGCACAAAATTATATAGTCATATACTTTGAAATCATTGATGTTTGTAAAAATTGTATTAAATTATGAAACTAATTTTTTAAATCTTTGTTAAAAAATGAAATGACATAAAATAGCATGCTAGCTTTTCAAACTTTAACTAACATATTATTTTCTTAATGAAGTAGAAAGAAAGAAGGATGAATTAAAATGTACACCTACAACAGTAATCAGCAAATAAGAATAAAAACTGTGATTAAACAAGAAATGAAGAAAGCTTTATGTTAAGTTGGCAAAAGAATACATAAAATAAAATCAAAACGCTATATTAGAAAATAAATGTATAGGTTACAGTTTCTCCACAAACAGTTTCTCAGTGACAAAGATGTCTGTTTGAAGAACTGCAACAAATGATACTTTAATGGAAAAGAATGCACAGGAGGACAGTCAAGCGGGATTCTATTTCATGATGATAACCATGCCCACAATGCCTCCCACTACACTTACAGTGTGAATTTCTGCTTGGGATTAATAAAGTATCTATCTATCTATCTATCTATCTATCTATCTATCTATCTATCTATCTATCTATCTATCTATCTATCTATCTATCTATCTATCTATCTATCTATCTATCTACAGATATTAGAAAAGCAACCATATATTTTAGTCATGCTCTTTACTCTGACACATCTGGTTAGCCTTCCTAAATATATGGTACTTTAGTAGCTTCCTACCTGGAGGAAAGCATTTTTGTGAGGTTAAAAAAAACTAATTATCATTAGATCATATGTGTTGAATGGCCTGAAAACTACAGTATGATGAAAAATGCTGCAGCTGAAATTCTGTATTTTAAAGAAGTAATTACTAATAATTTTTCATATCTTCAAACATTCTTTGCTCTAAACATTTATTTGACTTTAAAATACTGCTTATGGTTTACAAATGCCTTAAATAATCTCGCTCCGTCCTATATTTCAGAATGTCTTTCATCTTATACTCCAAACCATAACCTTAGATCTTCAAATGAGTGTCTGCTTATAATTCCAACAGCTAAACTTAAAAGAAGTGGTGAGGCGGTCTTCTGCTGTTATGCACCTAAAATCTGGAATAGCTTACCAATAGAAATTCACCAGGCTAATACGATGGAGAACTTTAAAAAACTGCTAAAAACTCATTATTTTAACATGGCTTTCTCATAGCTTCATTTTAGTTTAAGCCTGATATTATGTATATGCATTTAATTATCATTATCATTCACGGTGGCTCCAAAATCCATACTAAACCCTACTTTCTCTGCTGTTCATTTTACGTTTTTTTGTGGTGGCGATCTATGCCACCACCACTTGATCAAAGCACCGTGCTGTCCCTACATTGATGGATTGAAGGCCAGAGATCCACATGACCATCATCATCAAGGTATTCAATATGAACCCTGAAAACCATGAGGACTGATTGAAATCAGTTATGTTAGGTAGAATGCCCAGAGGGGGCTGAGCGGTTTCATGGCCTTTAAACCGTGCAGATTTTGTTTTTTTTTTCTCCAGCCGTCTGGAGTTTTTTTTGTTTTTTTTTTGTCCTCCCTGACCATCTGATCTTACTTTTATTCTATGTTAATTAGTATTGCCTAATTTTATTTTTTATATTTTGTCTTTTTTCTCTCTCTTCATCCTATAAAGCACTTTGAGCTATATTTGTATGAAAATGTGCTATATAAATAAATATTGTTGTTGTTGTTGTAGTTGAAAGATGTAATTGTGTTATTTAATGTTATAGATGAAAGTTGTATTTGTGTTATGTGGTTGGCCATCCATCCATTCAATCTCTGAATCCATTATTTCTGTTACATGGCCACAAGCAGCTGGTGACTTTATTGGAAGGAGAGGACACAAGATAGGAGGAAATTTCAGTTCACTGTAAAATATACTCACAAATAAACCTACATAAAATATGTAGTGGTTCAATTTAGAGTATTCAGATAATATTAAATATGTTTATTTGTAGTGTTGTTGGAAACTGGAGCATCTGACAAAAAATGTATGTGGATACACTGACCCAGAGGTAAATCAGTACTAGGTGTCTGAAACAGTGAGGTAGTGTTTTACCACTGAACCACAATGCTGCCCTCATAAAGTATATAACCAGTACACTGTATGTAGAGCCTATGTATTGCATTTCAAAGTTATTGTTATAGGATATACTGTAAGGAATGCCATTTGCACCAAAATGCAATAAATATAATGGCAATTATGATATAAATTATCACATGCCATAGTACAGTGATATATATAAATGTGTAAATTGTGAAAAAAATGCATAATTAAATACAAGTTATCTAATTATTATGAAAAGTCATCTAACTGTTATGAAATACAAAATGATTATTTTATTATTATTACAGGTTTTATTTCACAATTACCTTATTTTTAAAGTCTGCTTTTATTTTGCAATGCGACTTTTCTGAATGGCACATTTCGAAATTGCTCTTTTATTTATTTCCCAAACCCTCTTCATAATGGTTTAATCACGTATCAGTCAGGTCAAAGACCACCTGGCTTAACCTGTTCTTATGGGTTAATCTTTTGCTGTTGATTACTTTTCTCTGATTGTAGACAGTAGGCAGATAAAGATCTTTTACTGCTGTCGCTACTATCTGAGACATATTGAAATTGCTCACACATAGAAGTGCTCTTCAAAATGTTGACATAGATAAAGAAGTCATTGGTAGTTTTAGACTGACCAAGCACTGTGTCTGTTAAAAATTGCCTGTGAAGAAATCACATACTGTAGGCCAACATGAATGCTAAACATTCTAGGCTACAAATTCCATATGATATACTTCAAGATGATCTATACAGACACAGTGTTCAGTTGACCTTAAACTACCCAGAATCTCTTCAACAACGTGAATATTTTAAAGATTATTTATCACTTACTCCCAATGTATCATCAATTCTTCTTAAAATAGCATCACGTTTTGGCCGACACACTGTTATTTAGATTGGTTGTGGGGCTGAATGCTTGCTGACAGTAACCCATCAGAAGGAAACAGGAAGGTATCCCCTGCATCCCAGAAGCCTCAAGAACATTCAAATGATATGGAGAGACTTTCAGATAAAGAATGGGTTGTTCTAGCTGAATCAGGGGAAATGAGAGAGAGGAAGAGACAAAATGACAGTGAAAGGGCGATCACAGCCACACCGGCAGTGTTACATTAAGGAGAGGGGACAGTGCACGACTAGCAGCCGGTATCCTTTACCATTTATTTCCTGTGGATTGTAACAGTCAGAAAAGTGAAGTCCTTAGGCTCTTAATGTTAACTTTATCATTTAATAAATGCACCCACAGTTACAATATATTATACTGTCTCTGTAAATTTCATTTGCAAAACTAACTATCGTAACCCATACTGCTTTGATATTTTGCCAGATTGAATTTGAGAAACATACAAGTAGTGCTAAAAGATCTTTGGTAGCCAACTATTTATACCAAGCAAAAGTAATCGACAGCAGAGGATTGGCCAGTTTGAAAAGGTTCCGCCCGCTCGTCTTTATCAACAAGTGTTGAAACTATCAGGAAAACAGGCACTGTTCCTGTTTTCCTTTTACTACATGGAAACAGGCACCGTTCCTGCTGCATTCCATTTACCTTGGAAGTCAGATCTGGGAATGACGTCACACCTGAGTTGACCTGTGTTCCAGTAAAACGTTCTGAAAATCAATATGGATTTGTCTAGTAAAACCTTCATTGTGTTTGCTTGGAATAAATACTAGCTGTTAACAACACATTATGCTGTATTTTGCATATCCAAACACTGTAGCAACATGTTCACAGAAAGAAGTTGGACAGTACTGTGTGTGTGACTGACTTAATGAGACACAAATAGACAGAAGTGCTAATAAACAGTATCATACCACAGCTTCCACTAAAGCCATTTTGGATTGATGTCATGATCTGGACTTGACAGACCAACCCAGGGTTTCCAATTTGGAAATCCAAATTAATGGGGCGTTCCAGTGGGAAATTCTACCTAGGAACTCAAAAATTCCAACTCCACTTCAAATGAAATGCAGCATGAATAGCGCTGGTTAGCCACTCAGAAATGTGACGTTCAGAAAAGTCGCATTGTGAAATTAATTAAGGTTCTTAAAAGTAAGGTCATTATAAAATAAAACCTGTAATAATAAAATAATGACATTGTATTTCATAATTTGAGGACTTTTCATAATAATTAAATGACTGTTATTTAATTATGCATTTCACAATTTGTTGACTGATATTTTGCATGTGATTATTTATTTCATAATTGCCATTTTATTTGTTTCATTTTTGCACAAATGATATTCCATCACAGGACAGTAGTTGGGCAATATGGTAAACTAAAAAAATATGAATTTTACCAAAATAAATGTTACTAATGTCTTTAAAATTAAGTGTAATACTTTTACAGTGCATGTTTTATTACTGCAGGTTGCACTCTCTGTATGTTAATGTGTGTCTACAGCTGGCACCGTGGGACTATATCCATTACTATCTGATCAAAGTACTGTGCAGCCGCCTGTAATTCTGGAATGTATGTGGATGCTTCAACTGTCGACAAGGCCCACTGTGTGAAATCTTTTAGGATGAAGCATAAAAACAACAGGAACCTCCTAAGCACATTTATTTTTGGCAGAATGGTCAGTGGGGACTGGGCAGTCTTTTGGCACCTTGGAACCCCTGCAGATATTTTTATTTTTTATAAAGCATCTCTCCAGCTGGAGTTTTTTTATTTTTTCTCTCCACTCCGGCCATTTCATCATAGTATTGAACTTATCATTATAATCATGAGAGACTTAGAAATGAATACATAATTAATGACTCTACCTTATCTATTACTTGTATATCTGTATTATTTAAGTGCATATTGATTTATTCTTATTTGTGTTTTGGCATTTCACTTATTCATTCATATACTTATTAATCTGTAATGTGCTGATTTTCCTCTTTTCTTACTATTTTCTACATCTAGTAAAGCATTTTGAGCTCGACAAATTGTATGAAAATATGCTAGAGAAATAAATTATTTAATTTTAAGCCTATTTTTTAAATGTTAACAAATTTTGAGTTTTTGTTGGAATCTTTGATGTTCAAGTTCCTTGTTAGCTGCTATTTTGCCTTTTCATTCTTTGTATGCTATTTGAGATTTGGTTCTCAGTTTTGAGTATAATTGCTATGTTTACTAATGGTTGAGATATGGTGGTTATTTATTTGCATTAAATTAGATTAAATTTACACTGCACTGCAAAAACAATAGGTCCAGTAAAAGGATTGTATTTACGTTTCAACAGTTTTCTATAGGCATTTTTATTAAATTGTAAATTTACACTAGTAATGATTCAATTCATATCGGTCCACTCAAAGTATGTCATGTTTGTGCCTATTTTTTAAAAATATTTTATTTTCAAAATAACTGTTTTCCAAAAAACTTGACAAACCTTCATAAATAGTTTGTAAAAGCAAAAAAGTCTTTAAATACAACATCTTTCACAGAAGTACATTCTTGACCTGACTTCATAATGTACGTATGTTAAAAAGCAGTAAACCGATGTTTTGTGTTTGACATTACTTTTGTTTTCAACTGTGGTGAACTTGAATAATTTATTAACTGTCTGGCCACTTGACTTTTCTTAAACATGAAAAATAAATTGCCTCTTTATAATTTTGTCTTCCCTGTTACTACAAATAAAATGTAGTTGTTCTAGTTTATTGGTGTTTTTTTCTCTTATGGCTGTGACACGAATATATACCTGGCTTCAGTTATACTTGTTCTTCATCTGGACTGCCTTTATATTAACAGTACATAGTTTTATTTTTTTAACGAAGCTATTAAAGGTCTTTGTGAACGATTATTTAAAAAAAAATTCTATCCACTGCAATCAAAATATGTTGCTCATTAAAGCAAACTCTAACAATAAAAACTAATATTTGGTAATTTTACTGTTATTAATCTAAATAAAAAGCCAAGGCTTAGGCATCACTTCTAGGAGGTGTTCTGATTAATTGCCAAAACTCTTATTATGATTTAAAAAAATGGACTTTCACATGTTAACCGTTTTTGTAATATATTTAGTAAATGTTCATTATGTTTAATTATAATGTGTAGCAGTAAAACAGGCTGGATATGAAGAGACCTGTTGCTTAAACAAAGTATTGGATATCTGGCAAGGACACATTTTCAGTAAATTATTTATGTAAAGTACAAGGTCTAGTTTCTGTTTAGATTCTGAGGGTATAATTTACTTAAACAAATAAATGTAGGGTTTCATTTGCTGCACGTAATGCATTGGTAGTTATGCTGCAACAAGGATGTTTATATATCTAGTACCATGCATGGATTAATTTAATGCCTCTTATGTTATATTATAGTTTGTAATGAAATTATTGTAACATACCAAGGTTCATTCAGGTAATTTGTTTTCTCAAATAGTGAGTAAGATAATGCAGAGCCCACAAACTTAACACCTAAACATTGTAAGCTTACCGTACTTCGCAAGCATGAACACAACCTACAATTTGTATGTTTTTTTCCTTAAATGCATGTAACTTAAAGTCAATCTATAAGTGAAAGTAGTAGCCGATTTACCCATATTCAATAATGGAATACATATACTGAATATACTGAAATAAATAAGCATACTATTTTTGTTGACTTCATTATATATTAGAAAGTTAAAAAGGATGCACAAATTATAAATTGGTCAGATTGAATTTGATTCATCTGACAAATGAGACTGAGTGGACAAGCTGACCATTTCAACTTTCCAAACTTTGATATTTTTTTAATTTTACACTTTCATAATAGAAGGTGGTTATTGTGAAATGCATCTTTTTCCAGAGGTTAAAATCTCTAGAAAAGAATATTGGTGTATACAAGATGCTTTTTTATTTTAGGTTCTTACTCTAGGTATCCTGTCAGTGCTTGCCTATACCTTCCATATTTGCTGTAGACTCTGTTGTCCCTTTAAACCGACAGACAGATGCTCAGGACACAGGGTTAAATCACTAAGAAGATCTTTAATTCTTTTTACTTCTATAAACAGTGCCTCCAAGCACCACAGCCACACTAAACAAGCAAGTAATTCACAATTCTCAATAATAAATACAATTCTCTTCTCCTTCACACATCCCACCAAGCTTCGTCCACCTCCACCCAATTCTGGCTCGCCTAGTGGGTTTTCAGCAGTCCTTTAAATAGTCCTTGACCCGGAAGTCCTTCTGCTCTTCCGTCCACATGACTTGTCAGCACTTCCGGGTCAGACAGAGAATTAAAATTCTTTAATCAGTCCGAAAGTACTTCGGGGCTCCCGTCCCCGTGACTTCCTAGTACTTCCGGGCTATAAGGAAAGCATGACTCCCTCGGTCCTTCCACAGTACCCCCTTGTGGCACCCAAAAGGGCTGAGATAGCGAACTCCAAGTCCCAGAATGCCCTGTGGGAATCCATGGCACTGCTATACTCCAGGGAAGCTACCGTCTAGTGTCTTGGGGGAGGCAGTATCCTAAAAAGCTGCCTTCCCCTGTCCTTTCATCTCAGGGGTGTCCCAGCCTGGGTTGAGCTGCCAGCCGTCTTTACAAATCATAATAATAATGGCCAAAATGACATCTTCTGTAAGGCTTGCATGTGTGCTGTGGGAACATGTGTGTGTAGGTGCTCCACTGTACTCAATATGCTTGTGTTGTAATCAATGTTTAAAAAGGGAAAATCAGTTGGAGGTGAGTGCTCAGCTTTTTCCTAATCATTTCTTAAAGCTGCTAGACACTGTCTGTGTACCATATATTGCTTAGGTTTACTGTTTTCTTGTTTGGTCTATTCTGTTGTTCTTTAACTTACTGTTTATATATTTTTTCCTTTCTTCCTTCATTTTCTTTGTCCTGATTTTCTCTTCAACAACTTGGTGTGAGGGCTGACACTGCTGCATTGAGCTGAAGAGGGAACTTGTAGGATGCTTTGCAGCACACCTGGGGTTTCATTTATAAAATTATGGGTGGAGTTGAGCAGGAAAATATGCACACACATAAAAATGTGTGCACCAAAACAAATCAGATTTATAAAAACTAACATACACACACATTTCTATGCAATTTCCCCTTTATATATCACTATCACCTTGTGAATGTGTGAATGTGAATGTACCTTGAATGCCACTTTGAAACATCCATATACTGTATGGAGCATGCTAATCAGCAACATACATATGCAATCACAGTGCTGCAGAACTTCCTTGGCTATCTGAAGCATTGAGACACTGCCACTTACTTTCAAGAGTATGTGGCATTGTAGAGCCTCTCCTCTGTGTTTTGGGGGAAAGGCATAAGTTGCCAGCATCTGAGTAGATAGTCACTTTACCTGGCAAATGTGATGACATGATTGCTGTTACAAAGAATTGTACAGGCTATTTGAAAAGCTGTGGGTTCAGCCAGTTACCTTACCAAAATGCTGGCCACCACATACAATAATAATAAGAAGAATACATTTTCTTTATATAGCACCTTTCCCATGCTTAAGGTGCTTCACAGAGTCTCAGAAAGGACATTGGATGCAAATATTTTCTTTATAGAACTCTAAAACAGATAAATAGAGGACATATAAAGGATTAAATTGAATTAAAGACAATAAACTAGAGTAAAATACTAAATTCACTACTAAAAGAAAAGCCTGAACAAATGACAATGTGTAGTATAATTCACACACAGAGGTAAATTGAAACAATTGTCAGAATGTTAGGCTAACTTAAAAACCTTCCTGAACAGATCAGTTTTAAGTTGTTTTTTTAAAAGAATGAATTGAGTCTGCTGATCTAATTAATTTCAGTAGGTCATTCCAAAGTCTTGGTGCTATAGACCTGAAGGCCCTGTCACCCATAGAGTCCAGGTTAGTGTGGGGCACAGCAAGAGTGCCAGAATCAGACGACCTTAGTGGGCAAACAGGAGCATAGTGATGGAGAAGGTCATTGATGTAGCATGGTGCAAGACATTTACATCTTTGTAGTTTATTAATAGAATTTAATATTCAATCCTGTAAGACACAGGAAGCCAGTGAAGGTAAAGCAGGATGGATGTTATGTGCTCACTGTTGCTTGTTCCTGTAAGGACTTTTGTAGCAGAGTTTTGAATCAGCTGGAATTGTGATATAAGATTAGAAGTGACACCTCTCAGTAAGGAGTTCCAATAATCAATGTGGCATGGACAAGTTTCTCAGCATTGGAAAAGGAGAGGAATGAGGGAACATGGGATATGTTACAGAGGTGGAAGTAAGAAAGTTTCTTAATGTGGTTTATGTGGGTGGAATAAGAAAGGGAGGAATCAAAAATGACAACTAAGATTCCTTGCATAAGAAGAAGATCTGTTGAGGTCACAGCCAAGATAGATAGATAGATAGATAGATAGATAGATAGATAGATAGATAGATAGATAGATAGATAGATAGATAGATAGATAGATAGATAGATAGATAGATAGATAGATAGATAGATAGATAGTGTAGATGAAAAAGGCACACTGGAAAGCAGACAGATAATATTTTCTCAATTCACTTTATTTATTCATTCGGAGTCGCAGTAAGTAGAGATTCAAAAGAGTATAACTGATTGCCGCAAAGCTCAATTGAACCCTGATCAAAAGCCAGGAGGGGTTTTTTATACTTCAGCATCTCATGATTAATAAGACAGAAAGAACATCCTTATCAAAACAGTAAAGTTAAACAATATGTCTGTTGAGCTAAGCATTATCTGTGTTTTGGAAGCTAAGCACAGGAGAGACGCCTTTGCATAAACTACATGTATTTTCTGCAGCCTTGTGACCTTGTCCCTGAAACATTCACTCTGAGAAAGGGAAAAACAAGAAACAGCTTACATTTTATTCATCTGGACACTATTTCTCCTGAACCCTGGAATAACATATTTTTGTTAGTTCATAAGCCAAAGCGTCTCTCACTGGCAAGTTACAAAATAGTTGTTATAAAGATTCTAATTTACTAAACACACAAAATACATGGTGCTGAGGAGAACATTCTTCTTCTACATTCCCCCCTTTTTGAACCAACAAAAATATGGGTGACATAAGAGTAACAAGGGAGAGAGTAGGAGAAGGGGAAGGAGTGGAAGGAAAGGAGGAAGAAATGGGAAGCATGCATTCTTCGTGTAACATATAAGCCTTGGCCACGGAGGCAGTGAAATACTGGGACACAATATATCTAATTAGGGGGACTATACAGCAGGCCACAAGCAACAGAATGATAAAAGCAACGGCCAGTGAAATAAAAACTGACCTGAGCCATCAGCCCCAGGGGCTAGAAATGCCAGAAGTGGTAGCTAATTCATTTGAAAGGGCAGTTAAACCTGGCAAAGCACGGTGATTGATCCATCGGGAGCCGTACTATTAGGGATGCAAGTGCAGCACGCATCACCAAACATAGCACATACACCCCCCTTTTCAGCAAGGAGCATATCTAATGCTAATCGATTTTGCCAAGTCATAAGGGATGTTCTATCAAGCTGTTCATGTATCCCTTCAACAGCCTCTTTAGTAAAATTCAGGAAACGCTGTTGGTTGTAATATAAGTAATTAATCCAATCTACATTTTTATTTATTGTAATTTGGGGGAAAATAGACTCAAATCCGGTAGCAACTTGATCTCGCGCTTGAAATTTATCAGGGACTCCACAAGGGACACCAATGGAATCAAAGTAAACGCCAGGGCCGTGAAGAGAGAATGTGGAGGGGTCAGCAGAGCGGGGTCGATGACGTCGGCCAGAGCTGGACGACATGCGAGGAGAATTCAAAGGGAGGAGGCGGAAAGGCATAACAAGTTGGGTTAATGCGCATGTGCCAGTCCAAACAGGGGGAAGAATATCAAGTAATTTTAATGTACTGCACATCCACCAAATATCAGCACGCGGAGTGGACTGTGTCAACCGGAAAAGTGATAATGTAGAATTAAATGAGGTGGAGTTAACCTGGAAAGTCTGGGAACAGAAGGAAGAAGGGATATGACCAACATTAGTACTTCGGAAGGGGGAACTATAATTACTAGAGAAGCAGGTATAATTGCCTTCATG
This sequence comes from Erpetoichthys calabaricus, assembly GCF_900747795.2. Lineage (NCBI taxonomy): Eukaryota > Metazoa > Chordata > Cladistia > Polypteriformes > Polypteridae > Erpetoichthys > Erpetoichthys calabaricus. The sequence goes on from NC_041406.2 coordinate 44,024,572, forward strand.
AGACTGGAACATCGGGGGAGTCATTTGAGGAGTGGGGGGGGGGGGGGAAAGAGGAGAGAAATTGTAATGCAGTTAGAGTCTTTTGGTGTGGACGGAGAGGTAAAAAGGGCAAGGAGACAAGGAAGACCAACAGGGTAAATATTAGAAAGAGGGAAAGGGACGGTAGCCAAATGTGGCCTGGCCGTAGCACAGGCGTAGCAATCAGATTGATTTACTTGCTTAGCCGAATATAATACCCACTGTAACCAACGGTTCTGATCGCCATAGCCAGTTTCAATTGAAAAAGTGGATGAGAGGGTGGAAATATTCATAATCTTAACAGAAGAAAAGTCTGGACCAGAAGTTGGGGTGACAGGTGTGTGTGCAGGAGAATGAGAGGTGTTAGTAACAGGATTGTCAATCTTAATTAGAAATCACCCTAAAGGGTCTGTTCCAGATACATATGCCCCTAATATATAGGTTCCTGAGTCATGTAAAGAGGAGTTCTTCAAAATGATGATCAAGGGGTTACAATGGTTGTCAACACATTTATGAGAAGCATGTCCTTTTATGATAGAAAATCAAGTTTTCAAACCGTATTTTTGGGCCTCAAAAGGTTGAGAGCCCCAGTCCTCAGTTCCAGTGTTAGCAAAAACCCATTGCCAGGTGTCACAGTTACTCCCCCAATAATACCTCGTAACAGTCATACACACGTATTTGTCAGACCAGGTCCACTGGGCTTGTCGATCAGTCCCACAGTTGATAATAGAGCAGAAATCAACCTGCACTGATGTGGTGATTGCTAACGGGAAAGTCAAGGTGACCAGGGCAGTAGACAAGGGAAAAGAAAGCATAGTAGCACAGCAATCAAGGGTGCCATCTCTTGCAATGTGAGGCGTGAATTCAGGCGGGCAATCCTTCCATTTTCACTGCATGTGGTGTGGATAGAAGAACTTGGAACGGTCCTCTCCACCTCGGCTGATGCCAATGTTTCGTCCGAGTGTCATGGACGAGGATCCAAGTGCCTAAGGGAATCGGCGTGTCTTTAGATGGAAGATTAGTCCTCCAGGCCTGGTTAACCTGCTCGTGGACTTCTTTCAGAGAAGCTCGGAGACCTGTAAGACAAGAGAGAAGATCATTGTCCACAGTATGCAGGTTAACATTTCACATAACCATGCCCATAGGCATGGGTGTCCGGTCAGAATTTCAAACGGCGACAGTCCTAATTGCCGGTGTGTTCTTCCCCTCAATCCCATTAAGGCCAGAGGCAAAGTGTCCGGCCAGGATAAATTTGTCTGCTCACAGATTTTTGCTAATTTAGATTTTAGGGTGCCATTATCAGTTTGCAATTTCTGTGGTATGCCCCACCTAGGAATAATTTCTTTGATTAAAGCTTTGGCTACAGTTTTAGCATCAGCGTGTTTAGCAGGAAAAAATTCTACCCATCGGGAGAACACATCAACAATTACTAGACAATAACGGTAACCTTTAGACGGAGTTAGTTCAATGAAAATCCATTTGGAGGTGTTCAAACGGACCCATTGGATTAGGTGTAACGGCGGGACTTACCTGGACTTACCTGGGTGCCCTTTCCTACATTAGACTTTTGACATAATGCACACAATTTGCAGAACTGCTCTGCATATGTAGAAAAGCCTGCAGCTTCCCAGTGTTTTTCAACATCCTGAATCATGGCGTCCCTTCCAGCATGGTCTAGACCATGAGCGATTTTTGCCATACCTGGGAAAGAAGCCTTTGGGAGGAAAGGTTTGTTAGTTTGCCTATGGGTCCAGACTCCATCAGAGAGGGACCCTTCTTTGGACCATTTTCTTTTTTCTCTGTCCGTGGCTGCACTCTGTAAAGAAACAAGTTGATTATCAGGGTCCTGGTTATTTCTCTGTTGGAATAAAGAAATTGGTGTGTTATTATATGCAGCCTGTTTAGCAAAGTGATCAGCTAATTCGTTTCCTTTGCTGACAGGATCTTGTTTTCCTATGTGAGCTTGACATTTAACGATCGCTAACTTTGATGGTTTAGTTATAGCTTCTAAGAGGGATTCAATCAGTTTTTGATGTTGGATCGGTTTGCCAGCGCTGGTCTTAAATCCTCTACTAAAATAGAACGAACGGTATGAGGTACCTTTACTGTTAGGGGGCTCATGAGCACTTTGTTTGTCTGTATGTGGTTGCATTAAAACTGCATTCATTAATCCCCCCTTTTTCGTCCACGAACACAGTGAATGGACGAGAATATGGTCAGTGAGAGTAATGCATTTTTATTATTATTTATTTATTTATTTTAATCACATAGAGCCTTGTCAGCCTGCTATATCACTGCATGCAGCCAGATCGCAGTGTTAGCTAGATTTTGTAAAGGCTGTGCTCCTCCTGAAAAACTTACAATCAAACAACTTCTCAGGCCGCAAGCTGGTACTACTTTTAAATTAGGAATTCATCTTACCGTGGTGCCACACATGCTAGCCTCCAGATCATGGAAAAGTCTGAGGCGGGACCGGGTCAGCGACAACAAGGAAACACTAATTTCCGTGGCGACCCAAATGCCAACTGCAAACAAAAATAATCCATCTCGGGAAACACACAGCACAACTCCACAACAAGAAAACATTCCCACCAAAAGCTATGCAGCCACAGAGAAATATGCTGACTTAACCTGTTGTTTTGTGACCGGTCTTGGAAGGTTTTGAATGATGGTTAAACGGCCGCTAGAGAGAGCTCTTGTATCGCAAGAAATGTCATGACCTAAATATTTAACGATAGCTTGAAGTAACTGCAGTTTTTTTTTTTTTTTTTTTTTTCTTTCTTCGACACTTTTTTATGGCCATTTTCACCTAAAAAGAATAGCAATTTTCTGAGTATCATGTGCACTTGTTGTTTATTTATTTTTCTTTTCTTTTTTCTTATCTATATACTGTATCAATTTATTATCTTTTTCTGGCCAAAACCATAAACACAAGGGGCTTCAGTATATCCCTGAGGCATGACGGTCCAGGTCCATCGGCGGTTTTGAAAGGTAAAAGCAAACCAGAATTGAGAATCAGGGTGCACGGGAAATGGAAAAGAAAGCATTAGCAAGGTCAAGAACAGAGAAGTACCGGTCGGACGGGGGCATCGTGGAAAGAATAGTGGAAGGATTAGGAACAATAGGTGTTCTAGGAAAAAAAAACGCAGAGTTAACGTGTCATAGGACCCGTCAGCCTTTTTTACAGGAAAAAATGGGGGAGTTGACTGGAAAGTATGTAATTGGAATAATTGCTCCTCGCCTCACGAGATCAGAATGTACGGCGGCGATGCCAGCCTCAGCCTCTGGAGACAGAGGATCCTGGACACGATATGGGCGGAAGGAAGATTTTGAGAAAATCACCAGTGGCTCAGTGTGCTATCCTTCCATAATCAATTTTTCCCTTGGGACCACAGTGCTAAGGAAACATGGGGAACCAAATCTCCTAAATAGAAAACGCTTTGTGAATATGTGAGGTGCACTGAAGCAACTGCTTTTGTAGACAACAAAAATACATGGAATGTGCAAAGTTTCAGGGCATGTGCTGGAGGAAAGAAAAAATTCTAACCAAGGTGTGTCCACTTCAGTAGGGAAAATACTGGGCAGTACAAGGCAGGGTGTCCGGGACTTGTAAGTGAGGAAAATAGGCATGAGGGGAAAGAATGAAGGGCTTTCAAGAGGAAAGTGTGCGGGGAGATGTTCAGGGTCCAGGCTGTAAAAGAGGGCTTGGGGTGTGAAGTGTGGCACAGGAGCTTAGGAATGGAGCAGCAAAAATCCTTTGTCAGTTAAAGAAAATTGAGACTGACAATTTAAGTCATAAGATCCCATCCCAGCAGTTTCACAGGGCACAAATGATTTAACAGAAAGCAACGAGTCAATAATGAAACTGTTAATGCTGAGCTGTAACTGCACAGGAACCTCCTTCAGCGCATGGCTCCTGTTCCCATTTCAAAGGCAGTTTCTTTGCCATTAAGGTCAATAAAAGATCAGTTTCAGCATGACGAGTAAGCAAAGGAAACTGGAAAAAGTGGCTTGGGTCCCTAATATTTCTTAGGACCAAGGAATGTCATTAGGCTCAGGGAGAGGGGGTGACGGAGGCGCTTGTGTGGGCAGTTGCGTCTGAAATGTCCAAGTTCACCGCAGCAGCAGCAGGCATATGACGCTGGCGTCTGCTCCGAAGGGTTAGGCATCTGAGCAAAACGATTTTTAGGGTTTGATAAATGGAACCCACGTCCTCTTCCGTGCCCTCGCCCTCGACCTTCAAAGAATTTTCCGCGTCCTCTCCCCCTAGCCAGGTCAGTTCTTCCAGTATAGTAATTTATTTGTGCAGCCAAAAGTTTGGTCTGTGTCTCTGACTCTTTTAATTTAGTCTGTCTGTCAGCATGCTCTGCATGACGCTTGTCTTCCTCGAACGTTGCGGTCTTCCAGCCTTTTTGCAGGACGTGCAGACTTTGCTTTGAATGGCACTTCTCAGTCTCGAGATGAAAGGAGGCACTGCAGCACGAGTTCTATCGTTTGTATTGTCTAGCCCAGAGTGATTAGCCATCAGATCTTGCAATCGGTGAGCCGGCTGAAATTAGTGACCAGTTTGTGCCCTTTTTTATATTTTTCTGCCAGGGCTCCTTTCAAAGGCTCTCACTGGGCGAGGAAAGGACCTTCATTCCAACACCAAGGGACACCGTTATGATCACCGTGATTTACAGTTGCCCATGCGGTGCTCAGCTGTCGACGGAGCACCTGTGTCCACTCTGCAGCATTCGTCTCATGCATGTTATCCAGCTGCTGTAACAGCTCCACAAATTGCAGTCCACGGACTGCTCGTGCGCTGGGAGACAGATGACTCTTTTAATTTCTGCCATTACAATCCAGTAGCACCTTGTGAATGATCTGAATTATCTTCCTCAGGGTCAATATGTGAGGATGGGTCATAATGATATTGTTCATCGTAAAAACCTGCTCCAGACGGTTCGTCTGTTAACAGGGGTGTTGTTGGAGAAGAGGGTGCAGGAGGTGGAAGCAGGGGAGTTTTGGTAAGGAGGGGGTGGACAGATTACGGGGTATAGGGGGTCTTTCTTTTCGGTCTGCTTTCTTTTACTTTCAGGCTTGGGCGCTGTCTCTATCTTCACTTTCTGCAACGCTAGCAATAATTCTTCCTTGTCTTTTTTGTGTTTTGACTTCAGCAGCCAGCAGGTTGTTACGCCTCTGCTTATTCCACTTCTTACATGCCTTTTAAAATCCAACCCAGTCTGCTTCTCTATTAACTGTTTAGGGGACCCGCCTTTCAATCCCGACAGTGTACTAGGAGCCTGGTGATTCTCTGAAAATAATCCTTCTAACATTAGGTTTTGAGGATCCTGGGGGACCTGTTTGACTGGCGTGCCATTATAATTTCCCATAGTAAGCGGCAGGCCTTCAACAGAGAGCAACTCAATCCCCGATTATTTCTCGTCCCACTTGTCGTCCCCGGAATCAACCAGTGGAAATCAACCTCCCCTCTTCCAAATTTCACACGTACTCTAACTGCCCCTTTCACCCCTATTCCTCTTAATATAGGAACGTGCCACTCGGTCCTTTCTACTCGAATTCTTAAGGGATGACTTACTAGCATTCACACTGTGCCGTCACTCTCTATGAATCCCTAAAACCCTTCTAGGTCGATACGGTATGATTCTCTATTCTTTCAGCATGCTTTTATTTTTTTATTCTCTTTTATTATTATTTTTTCTCTTTTCCCCGTATACTTCTATTTCTTCCAGCACACCAGTCAAACCAACGGGAATCCCCCGAATCTACTTACCACGACTCCTTCTGCCTGCCTGGAAAAATCCCATCCAGTTGCTTTTCGTTTCGGTCAGGAGGAGGTCAGCGACTCCCCACGCAGGAAAACGCCCGAGGTTGGCCAGTCCTAACTTTTACCGGAGCTGGTCCTCGATCCGCGGAAATCGGTCCACTTGGACGAACCCGCCCAGGGAGTCGTCTGCCCATCTCCTGCCCCACGTTCGGGCGCCAAAAACTGTAGACGAAAAAGGCACACTGGAAAGCAGACAGATAATATTTTCTCAATTCACTTTATTTATTCATTCGGAGTCGCAGTAAGTAGAGATTCAAAAGAGTATAACTTATTGCCGCAAAGCTCAATTGAACCCTGATCAAAAGCCAGGAGGGGTTTTTTATACTTCAGCATCTCATGATTAATAAGACAGAAAGAACATCCTTATCAAAACAGTAAAGTTAAACAATATGTCTGTTGAGCTAAGCATTATCTGTGTTTTGGAAGCTAAGCACAGGAGAGACGCCTTTGCATAAACTACATGTATTTTCTGCAGCGTTGTGACCTTGTCCCTGAAACATTCACTCTGAGAAAGGGAAAAACAAGAAACAGCTTACATTTTATTCATGTGGACACTATTTCTCCTGAACCCTGGAATAACATATTTTTGTTAGTTCATAAGCCAAAGCGTCTCTCACTGGCAAGTTACAAAATAGTTGTTATAAAGATTCTAATTTACTAAACACACAAAATACATGGTGCTGAGGAGAACATTCTTCTTCTACAATAGATAGATAGATAGATAGATAGATAGATAGATAGATAGATAGATAGATAGATAGATAGATAGATAGATAGATAGATAGATAGATAGATAGATAGATAGATAGATAGATACTTTATTAATCCCAAGGGGAAATTCACATACTCCAGCAGCAGCATACTAATAAAAAACAATATTAAATTAAAGAGTGATAAAAATGCAGGTAAAAACAAACAATACTTCTAAGGAAGTATAGTCGGCTCTGTCCTCTCTTGCACAGAGCATCAGTATTGGCTATCCAGTCCAATTTATCATCCAGCTGCACTCCCAAGTATTTATAGGTCTGCACCCCCTGCACACAGTCACCTCTGATGATCACGGGGTCCAGGAGGGGCCTGGGTCTCCTAAAATCCACCACCAGCTCCTTGGTTTTGCTGGTGTTCAGGTGTAGGTGGTTTGAGTCGCAGTTGATTGAAAAGGAGCTCATTTTCTTAAGTTGTGCATTAGTGCTAATTTGTAAAAGTTCAGTTTTATTGCAATTTAATTTCAAAGAGTTATGCTCCATCCAGGTTTTTATTTCACTGAAGCAAGTTGTGAGCTGAGTAAGCTCTGATGAAGTTTGACTTTTAACATTGAAATAGAGTTGAGTATCATCTGCATAAAAATGATAACCCAGTCCAAAGCTACAAATCATATGGCCAAGGGGAAGCATATAGATACAGAAGAGCAGTGGGCTGAGGACAGAGCCCTAAGGAACTCCTTGTGTGACTGGCCTTGAGTTGGATCTGCTGTTTCCAATACTTAACAAACTCTTGCCTATCTGTCACATAGGACTTAAACAATTGTCGGCCAGTGCCAGAGATGTCCAGAATGATCTCCATTCTGGACAGTAGAATGTCATGTTTGGTAGTGTCAAATGCTGCACTGAGATCTAACAGAATTAATATGCTGGTTTGTCCAGAGTCTGCTGCCATAAGTAAATCATTAGTTCACTGAAGCACAGCAATTTCGCAGCTGTGCACTGATGTGAAAACATACTGAAAGGCTTCCATCAATTTATTAAACGTTAAGTAATTGGTGAGTAGGGAGGCCACAACTCACTCAAGAACTTCTGACAAAAAAGCACCGGTACAAAGTGCCACAAAGCCAGTTTCAAGTTATGTATTTATTATTGTTGTAACAGACTGGATTATGGCATGAAGGCAAGATTTAAAAAGTTGGGTGAGGATGGGATCCAGTACAGAAGTATTCTGCTTCATCTTACAAAGCAGGTCATTAATAAATACAGATGTGACTGGTGAAAATTTAGAAAAGGAGGTGGATGGAGTGGGAAGGCAGGGAAAAATGTAATTGGATGATGGATCTGTGTTAGTTGTATTATTTAGAAAAAGTGGAGGAATTTTTCACAAACTTCAGAAGAGGAGGTAATGGGGCCAGATGCAAGTTGAAGTAGTTTATTAACTGCAAAGAACAAAACCCTTGGATTATAATGGCCACTTTCTATTATACTGCAATAATATGTGTTCTTGGCTGCAGTTAGTGCATCTCTGTAAGCCTTTTGGTGGTCAAAGAAAGGGACATGCATAGTGAGGCCAGTCTTACAACAACAACAACAACATTTATTTATATAGCACACTTTCATACAAATGATGTAGCTCAAAGTGCTTTACAAGATGAAGAAAGAAAAAAGGAAAATATAAAAATAAGATTAGGCAATACTAAGTAACAAAGAATAAAGTAAGGTACGATGGCCAGGAGGACAGAAAAAACAAAAAAAAAAGTCCAGAGGGCTGGAGAAAATAAAAAAAAAATCTGCAGGGGTTCTGAGGCCACCTAGCATAAATGATCTCAATCAGCCCTCTTGTTTTTCAGAATTCATGTGGAAGAATTAGATGATGATGGTCATGTGGACATCTGGCCTTCAATCTATCAATATAGGGACGGCATGTTGCCTTGATCAGATGGTGGTGGCACAGATCACCACCACTGAAAACTGGAAAAAGAACAGCGGAGAAAGTAGGGGTTAGTATGGATTGTGGAGCCATGATAAAAACAATACTTAAATGTATATACAAACGTGACATTCTCTCAAGGCGTTGGCCAGCTGCTTTTATAGACCATAATTATGGTTTGTACCATGGAGTTGAAAGCTTATTGGAAACCTCTTTATGTTTTAAAGGACCTGTTTTATCTAGTGTTAAATGGATGGCTGAGTTATAGTAGTTAACAAGACTATGTAGTGCAGATGGAATAGGGGAAGACAGATAAAGATCAGAAATGGATTTAGCAAAGATAGAGGGACAGATATTTTTAAGGTTTCTGAAAAAAATGTGATATTTACAGGTAAGAGTAGGGAGAGGTAATGAGGCAGTGAAAAGTGCTGCTTTCAGAGCTGTCAGAGAGTCCCAAATCAGTGCTATAAGTGTCGCCAGCAGAGTAGCCAAATGTGCAGATCAGGTCTAATATATATGACCATGAGACCTATTGCATTTTGGGGGACGATAGAGAACAACAAGTAAAATAGGGCCAGATTTCATTAATAGCTCAAGAGCAAGACATTCAAAAGACAATGGAGCGTCAATAGAGTTTTGGGATGTTTAACTCAGATCTAACAATTACTTTGATCCCCCCCCCCCCCCCCCCCCCCCACATTGTCTTGAGCAGTGAGCCTCTGTGAAGTAGATATATCCGGATGGTGTTGCCTACGTAAGAAATGTAAATTTGTTTAGTTTTTGTCAAGTTTCTGTTAAGCATAGCATATCAAGGTTGGAATCTGTAATAAATTCTGATAGCACCAATGACTTGCCATTAAGAGATCTTGTGTTAAACAATGCAGTATTAGCTAGTGAGTGTTGGTTGTGCACAAATCCATAACCACAGTTTATTTAAGCATATTTCAGATTTGACACACTGAAACTCTTATTTCCAAAGCCATGAGTAAGATGATGTATTCCTGAACAAATGCTGCTGGTGAACTTACCATTTGCAGCCCGGCAGTGGCAGTGGCCTGATCCATAATGTAAATATTTCGGGCTCTGCATTTTAGGACATTCCAGTCTGACCATTTGCTGTGGACAAATTGTTTACTATGTAGGAGTTTATCAAATAGCAGAAATCCAATATTTATCTGACAGTAATAGAGCACACTTCAGCAGTGCAGCACAGCAGAGAAGGTGAGATGGTTGGGGTGGAGTGGCACAAAAGAGAGGCAATAGCAATGCGGCAAGAATCCAGTAGAAGACAGAATGATACCGCTAAAAGACTGATCCATTAAAAAAGTAGATATAATGTATTATAAGATGCACATGAAGATAATTATAACCATATATATGTAATGGTGGGTATTACAGGTGTGATTTCCTTTGCACAGAAAGCCAAGTGGGTGTGGAAATCAGATCATTTCTCCATTTGAAGGATGTATAGAAGTAATCAACAGCAATCCAGTATATCCATTTTAATTAAGAAGACAGAATATTCCCAGTTCCTAGATTTCAACGATGCAAAAGAAAATTTTCACACATCAGGTATCAGCTTCTTTTTGTACATATGTAAATTTTATAAATGAAGCCCCTGGTGAGGCTGTCCCTTTCACAACCAACAACGAAAAAAGCCCCAGCATAACATTTTTTTCTAAGAGGCTTGAACAAGTGTACCAGGATACTATTCTCAAAAAAAAGTACATCAACTATTTGTATCAATTCACAGTTCCACAACTACTATCTACAGCATATGCAGTTCTTGGACTGAATTTATCAGTTTCTCTATGGCTGCCAAAGTAATTATAAAGAATTGGTATTACTTATATATACAGTATGGGTTTATTAGAAATGTAAGCTGTAAGACCAACGGTTTTGTAAGTTCAAAAGTCTGTAAATTAAAACTCTATCCATTAAGGGAAAGAGGCTAAATTTAGGAATCTTATACTTGGTGATCAGAGTTTAAGGCAAATTTTTGTGCTCCAGTTATCTGCATCTAATTAGGTTTTTGTCACTCTTTAATGGAATAAATTCTTGTGATAGGAAGCAAGAACCTACAAAAAAAGAACTGGTTTATTACTGAGAAAAGAAAAAATACACTGAGTTTGGGCAAATGTTCAGACAGGTCATAACTTTTTATAGCTGTACTTGATTTCATAAAATAAATGCTAACAGTAGTGTTTTTACTAATTAATCCTGAAAGAAAACTTGTCTAAAAGAACCTTACCTACTATAAAATGTTTTATTTTACCAGGCAATCTTTTTAACTTTTCTTTAAAATAGAAGTATAAAAAAGAATAAGAGAAAGCTACAACTTAAATGCCTTAAGTTCATAATTTGTATTTCAAAAATATTGTACCAAGATGCCTGATATTTATCCATCCATCATCCAACCTGCTATATCCTAACTACAGGGTCACAGGGGTCTGCTGGAGCTAAACCCAGCACGCAAGGCAGGGCACCAGCCCACCGCAGGGCACACACACACCAAGCACAATTTAGGATCGCCAATGCACCTAACCTGCATGTCTTTGGGAGGAAACCAGAGCACCCGGAGGAAACCCACGTAGACAAGGGGAGTGCATGCAAACTCCATGCAGGGAGGACCCGGGAAGCGAACCCGGGTCTCCTTACTGTGAGGCAGCAGCGCTACCACTGCACCACCTGCCTGATATTTATGCACACCTTAAATTAAGAGAATCTATAGAAGAGATTATTAGGGACTAATAAGAGCTATAAGGGTCTAAAACATTTATTACTGTTATCATACTATCACACACATGCACCTTGGGGACAGCTTAAAGGCTCTGGTGGTGGTAACTCCTTACCAATCCACAGGGTGGGGCCCCTTTTAACTAACTAATTACTGCCTCTTTTCTTCCTCCGTCTGCAGACTAGGGGCCTCATGTATAAATGGTATGTATACATAAAAATGTTTAATAGATCCATTGCCACACTCACATCACGGTGTATAAAAACTAAACTTTGCATAAAGCCACGCACATTGCGTATGCACACTTACTGCTTGGTTCTGCAAACTGGCGGCACACAAAGTCAAAGCAACACTACTATTTCTGTGTGGTTTTCCCTTTCTCTTTTAGATTCACATCCATGATGCTGGTTTTATCAAATATATTGAAATTAACTGCATATTGTTTATAAATTTAAGGCATCTGATTGTAATCAACCTATAACAATATAATGGTGCAGAGAATGGCCAAGCTATTTAAAATGCCTTAGCTGCTTTAGCATTGTTATTCTCAGTGCACTACTAAGAGTATTTTATCTCATTGTACCTGAGTGTGGAATCATAGCTCTACAGCAGCTGATCGGAAAGCTCTGCAGCAGGTTGTGTTGAGATCACAGAGGATTATCGGGATACAGCTTCCAGCCCTGGAGAACATTTATATCACATGCTGCGTAAGGAAAACCACCAGCATCTGCATGGATTACACTCAGCCATGCACAAACGCTTCAGAGCCTTTCCTTCACAGACCTTGAGACTCAGAAACAGCTTCATCCCAGGAGCTATAAACCCACTCAATCAGCCCATCAAGTGCTCCTGGTAGAAATGTTTGTACTTAGAATTATATTTGCCTCAAAGTAAACTTGTACTACAGCTGTAATATTGCACAACCTAAGCCACTTAATGAAGCAACTGCACTGTCAGCACAATATGTACAAGTATATTGTACTTATGCTTTCAAACTGTATTTTTCATAGTTTTTTATTGATTGTTATTATTATTATTATTATTGTTGTTATTTTATCATTTTATAAGAAAATACATTTACAGTATGGAGGATTTGCATGTTGAATCTCATTGTACCCTACAATGACAATAAAGGAATTCAATACAATTCAATAGAAGAGAGTGTGTATTTACAGATGATGATGACTGTCTTCTAAGTCAATTTAGATTTCCAAGCGCTATCCTCTTGGAGCTGTGTGCTGTTAGAATACTAGGAGGTATACCTGATATTTTTCAGATGAAATGCATATCACATTATACAGATAAATTGTTAACTTTATTTAAATAATGTATATTGTTAATAGTTAAAAATGTGGGGGTGCGGTGGTGCAGCGGTAGCAATGACCTGGCACCCCTTCCAGGGATAGTTCCTCCCTCATGCTGTATGTTTGCTGGGACTGGCGCAAAAGTTTTGGAGATTCGTCGTTTTAAGATTACAGCTGGTTTGATATTTATTACAAAGCATACAGTATATTGTGGCGATTGGTTATCTGGAGGCAGAAAATGGAAGGACAGGAATTGAGGGTTGGTACGTTTGACAGAGACAGTACTGCTGCAATAAATTATTTTATCAAGGGTCGCGCACGGCACAGCAAGCATCTTGTGGGAGGCAAAAGCACAGGACGGGATGCCAGCTCATCGCTACTGCTGCACCACCATGCTCCAATATTTAATTAATGTTTTATTGCATTTCATCATAAAAATGATATAATGTTCTAAAATGTTAAGAGAGCTGAAATATTGTGAATGTAATGTATTCTGTTTGGAGATCAGTGCTTGCATGCTCCTGTTGACCTAAGAGAAAGGAAGAAGCACGTAGTGATTCACACACATAGAATACGAAGCATTTAACATGCTAGTTTAGTTACGATAGAATTTGAGAAACTCTAGTAAATCAAACATCGATTTTAAGATGAAGTTTATGACATTCTACTATAATGACAAAATAAACTACGAGACTAAAGTGGAAATTTCGAGATTAAAATCAACATTTCAACCTTTTTTTCTTCACTGAGTCCCTTTTTTTTCTTTTCCCTGTACCCTAATATGCTTCCATATGACACTCACACAGTGGGTTACGACTTGCTTTTTCATGGTAACTTTGATATCTGACCACTTCTTTTTTATTTTGGGCTCTGTGTGACTTTCTGAACTTGAATTTTCAAGTGTCTCTGCCACTCTGTATCACTCGATCAACTTCCTTTTGTTGCTTATACCACTGCTTAAGCCAACAAATAATAAGTTTTTCCTTGCCTCCACTTCACATTTGCTGAAATTCTTCTTTTTTCCTTGTGCTTTTGCCATTGTCTTTTTCACAAAACACTGAACTTAATGGGCTATTTATATTGATTTGTATATTCAAAGGGGAGTAATTCTGGGACGGCTCTTCAACGGTTCTGTTTAATTTGCAATTATTAAAAATATTCTATAAACAGTTGCAACAAAAACACTGCATGAATATGAACAAGCTCATTGTCTGTCCTCAGAAAACATCTTCCAATACTTAGATGGTGGGATCCAATGCCATATAGACTGTAGGAAATTAACACTGTTCAAATGGTAAATGAATGCCAAGTTCTGAGCAAAGCCCCAAAATAATAATGCTTTGCATTTATATAGCGCTTTTTCTCACTACTCAAAGCGCTTAGCAATTGCAGGTTGAGGGCCTTGCTTAAGGGCCCAACAGAGCAGAGTCCCTTTTGGCATTTACGGGATTCGAACTGGCAACCTTCCGATTGCCAGTGCAGATCCCTAGCCTCAGAGCCACCACCAAAATTCTTCCCATTGAGCTATAGGTTCTGATAACAAAATCAGAAACCAAAACAAATATTTTATTTGATATCCTAAGCCAGTGGAGGTTCAGTAAATTCAAAATATTGCAGTGTTACACACATACAGGAGCTGAGATTAGCCCTGAACAAAACTTCTGATTTAACAAAACCAACAGCAACCCTAACATTTCTAAATAGCTCCTACTGTTCTGGACATAAACAATGCTCTAAACAAAGAAACAAACCCATACTAACTTGCACTACTTTCTAATAATTTAACTGAAAGGGGCTGTCTCTGTTGACACTCCAATTTCCATTATCAAATAACACCTACAATTTTGCCTCTTCCCTCACTTTGCAGTTTCCTGGATGTTACAAGATATTTCTTGGCAGGTTGTGACAATGGCAGGCAAATAGATAACAGATTACCAAAATTTGGCAAACAGGTACGATTCAGCTATGAGTAGGCTGAGATGCTGCCAGCTTTTATGCTGGTACACTCTGATAGGTCCCTGTTGCCCAAGCACAGACAGAACTGTAAGATACCAATGCTGGCAGCGAATTGTATTTGGTATCTGATAATGGCTCATGAGACACTCATCATCATTAACATAACAATCTTCACAAATTTCTTAAAACACTCTATTTGTGTTTACTTTTTTGAACGAGTTCTATCTATGTATATATATATAATATGAACATTCTACCCTAATTATGTCAGTCTGGTAATGTAAATATCACAGTAGGTTTTCCATTATAGTCCACCACAAAATTAAAGTAACACATTTTAAAATTACATGTTTTTATTTAAATGAATTGACCAGTCCATGCTCTTGATAGTCTTTCTTCACTGTCCTTCTGCTGACATTTATCAATATGTTAATGTCATTATAATTTTGATTATAAATTTCTCTAAAGGTTTCAAGGTTTTCACAGTTGATGTTTGCTGAACCTTTTGCACAGTATTACTTTTTATATGTTTATTTTTTCATTACGTTTGGATGTTGTAGGTCTGCATCAAATAATCAGTGCAATTAATTGATGTTGAAAGTAGTTGCCAACAAATATTGTCAATAAGTTTCCATCATGCACATTATGTATGTTACTTTATTGACCGAGACTAACCTTAGTCACATTTTGAGATATGGTGGAGACAAAGAATGTTAATATGGGTGAGGGTCAAAGAACAATGAACTCAAAAGTGCGGAGTCATTTAAGCTTTACATTTGATAAGAAATTAGTCTCTTGCAAGATCTATAAAAGTGAGCTCATTTTGTATAGGATCACAACGATGATTTGGGAACACCTACAATGAAAGTACATCAGAGTAAAGGTGACTCTTCTTGGGGATAATCTCATTCTTGGGGATAATCCAGTAGCACTCCAAATGTCAGTTTCTTTAATTTCTTCTGGCAGTTCATAATAAAGATGTCTGAAATAAACACAAGTTGATTCATCTTGTGGTCTTTGCTACCGTCTCAAGGATACAGTGAAATAATACACTCTAGGCAATTTCTGCCAATGCTTAACACAGATTTTAACTTTCTACTCTTTGGGGTTAACAGCTGCCTTGAAAATGTTAAGCTTGACTACAACTTTAGTAACAAGACCTGTTTCTATGCACTTTTTTGGAAAATGTAAAACTATAGTATACTTGTACTACTGTTATGAAGGAGAGTATTATGCAATGAACTCTAGGTAGAATGGCTTACAGCCCCAGAAAGAATGCCTTCAATCCTGAAAGAGATGCTGGGGTAAATTATTTGGCTCTCAAGACAGCAGAAAGGGAGTAAAGTGATACAATTGTGTAGTTTCTTCTGATTGGAGTAAAATTCACTTCCAGTTACAAGTCTAGACCTGCTTTTAGGCTAGTGAGGCTGTTCATCAGAGTAGGCAAGGGATCATCTTATGGTTACCAGATTTGATGAACATCTTTTTTGCTATTTCTTTGACTGCAAACATCTTTGCTCATCTTTGATTATCACCTATTGTTTTCAAATGAAACTCTGAAGGCAAGCTTACCTAATGTGTGTTAACATTAGTGCTGTAGAACTGTAGCTTGCCTTAGGAAGGTAGGTGACTGTTATGATAGCTTGAAAATTAATGTAATGCATGGGTGGATCATATGGACAGTCAATCATAACACTAATAAACAAGTCACTTGCTAAGGGTCACATGGCAAATTAGATGTGTGATTTGAATCTGCAGGCTTGGAGCTTGAGGTCTAATTCTTCAGCTGAACGACCATGTGTCTTTGCATGTTAAAAATAGTTCAATGTTATAAGCAAATGATGATATTAAACAATAGCAGCAAAATTTTATCAGAAACAATGTTTTTTGCTTATAAAATTCTGAACACCTAATCTAACTTCAATAAAACTAAATATATTTTTCTGGAAACTGATACATATAAAATTAACTTATATACCAACTGATATATTTTTAATATTTTCTAAGAGTGTCATTATCTTGTCTAGCGGATAATGACCTGCTTCTTGAAAAGTAGACTAGAATAAGTAAAATAGTGGGATTCCTAAAGTGAAAGGATGTTGCATATGAGAACATAAAAATACATTAGGAGTAAATAACATATATTATCTCAACTATTGCTGCCCATTCACCAATTTAATATTTGTAACATAATCTGTTATAAACAGAAGAACTGTATCTCTTATCATAAATTTGGAATTCATTGATATGCAGCAGAACTTTAAAATCACATTAAAATAGTTGTTTAACATATAATCAATCTTTTCTGCAACTGTCTCATAAAAATTCACTGAGAATACATCCAAGCTCGTAGATTCATGAGTATGTGAATAATTTGCTTAGTTCCTATTGCACAGACAAACATTAACTGGCCTTGATCTAGTTTTACAGTAAAAGAGATAATTATTTTTGACAGTGTGACAAATGCTGATTGTTACCCTGCACTCTGATGTTAAGATGTTTGGGAATATTAATGACAATAGCAAAATATACAAGCAGTGGTGGCCTTCTTTCTTGGGTAAAACAACCTGATGATTTATATTTTTCCAACACTAAAAATTTTACAAGGCTCTCGTGAAGCTTAATAAATATACCAGGAAAATCTGTGAGAGAGAGCCATTCTTACTAGTTAGTATGAACTAGAATAATAATAATTATACACCCTCTGTTGATCCTACATATTATTAAAAGCAAAATCATCTTTGCTTAGCATAACTCCTGTCCCAGTGTATAGTTCTGGATAAGCAATGCTTACACATTTATTTATATGCATGTTCGCATTATGTAGTGAAGCCACTGCTGGTTCAATTCATTGACACATTGTGTGACTGTGAGTAAGTCACTTAGCCTGCATATGTTCCATTAATACAAAAATGCATGCAAACATTTGGGATACATCCTAAATCAGTAGTCCACCTCATCTGAAGGTGTCAGGTAGTGTGTAGAAGAACAATAATTTATTGTTAGAGCATTAGAAAAATTGTGGGACAAACAACTCATTCATCCTATTCACCTAGATTGTCCAACATCAGGTTGAGATTTAAAGTCCCTAAATATCTACTCTCCACCACACTACTTGAAAATTTATTCCATGTGTCTTTGGTTCTTTGAATGAAAAAAAAAACATTCTAACATTTGTGTGAAATCTGCCCTTTAACAAGTTTTCAACCATGTTCCAGTGTTCTTTCATAATTTTAAACATTTCTATCGTGTCCTCACTTAATCTCTGTTTGCTTAAGCTAAAAAGGGATCAGCTCCTTCAATTTGTCCTTGTAGTTACAACTGTTTAGTCCTGGAATCAGCCTCATTGCTCTTCTCTGGACTTTGTCTAGTGCTGCTATGTCTTTTTTGAAATATAAAGACCAAAATTAAACACAGTACTCCAGGTGAGGCCTCACTAGCGCAATATAATGAAGCATAACCTGTCTTATACTCTACTCATCATGATATATAACCAAACCTCCTATTAGCATTCTTGATCAATTCTGTTCACCTTCTGATGTAGATAGCTAAGAGTCCAGTATGACTCCTAGATCCTTCTCATAAAGCGTACTTTAAAGTTTCAGACCTTCCATTGTATATTCAAACCAAACATGTTTATACTTTACATTAGCTTACATCAAATTTCATCTGCCACATATCTTCTGAAGTCTGTATGCTGTCCAAGTCCATCTGTAGAAATTTAGATGATTCTACATTATCTGCCCTTCCACCTAATTTAGTATCATCTGCAAGCTTAGCCATCTTACTGATTGCATTCTTGTCCAAATCTTTTGTGTATATGAAAAAAAGCAGCAGCCCCAGCAATGACCCCTAAGGGACAACAGTTTTAACATTATCCAATTATGAAAAAGTTTCCTTCACCATTACTCTTTTCTTCTTGTGTTTGTGCCAATTTTGCACCCAACTATACAATGTGCCATGAATACCCACTTCTTTTAGGTTGGTCAATTATCAAAAGCCTACTGAAAATAGAATTAAATGCTTGCCTCTCCTATATGCTTTTGTTGCTTTCTCATAGCATTCTAGCATTATAAGTGAAACACAAACTTTCTCATCTGAACCCTTGTTTAGTGTTTGCTAATTGTCCAAATCTGCATCTATGCTGCTTGATCTTTTCTTTAATAATTGCTTCCATTCATTTACCTGTGATACATGTTAAACTTGCTGGACTATAGTTACTTGGATCAGCCTGACACTCACTTCAATATAACATAGCTTAATGATTGCATCATTTTCATGAGGATGTGTAAGGACATGTCATTCATTATAAGTGAGTGAGACATTAATTGCACTGTACAACAAAGTTTTTGCTTCTTGAACACTGTTGGGAGTTTCTTATAGATTTTTCGGTGCTGATCATGAATATCACAACAAAATGTACCCATCACGTACTGTTTCAGTTTTGTCATGATTTTTTCTTGTATTTGTATCCAAACATTTTCGCTCCCGTAAGTGACTTATCAACAACGGTTTGTGCAGCCCGGGCATGTCCAGGTATGGAATCAGGCCAGGTTGGAAACTGTTCTGTGGAAGTTGACATCCTGGGCATGATTGGGCAGGTCTGAACGTACTTGACGCTGTCTCAGCATGCTATAAAGGTGGCTTGCATACACCGATCCTGCTCATTTGGTTAATACAGATAGTCAGCGTGTATGTATAGTATCAGTATAGTAAAGTATAGTATCTGTAGCAATATAACAGAAAGTAAGCTTGATGCTATAGACGTTTTGGTGTCAGGCGATATGTCTCGTCAATGTTGTAGCAACCACGATACATACTGCTACATCTGTGGCGAATATACACTTGCGCCTCAGAGACGTTAGATGACTGCTCTTGTGAAGAAAGCTTATCATCTGTATTTTGGCTGCAAAATTGGTGATCAAAACAAGGAATGGGCGTTTCACATTTGCTGTGCGACATGTGCTCTCAGTCTGAGAGCCTGGCTCAGAAGCACTCGAAAGACAATGCCGTTTGCTGTTCCGATAATATGGCGAGAACAGAAAGACCTTGTGAAGGACTGTTACTTCTGTTTGACTAATGTCAATCAGTGAATTGCAATATCCTAATCTGCCTTCAGCAATGAGACCCGTACCACATGACGACAGTCTTCCAATTCCGAAACCACCAGAGGATTGGACCTTAGACGAACCAGATGAAGAAACTGAAATGCAGGGTACTGACAGTGACATTGACCCGGATTTTGAACCGTGCTCATCAGGCAATTCACATCTGATAACACAGTCCAAATTGAATGATTTGGTCAGCGATTTGGGTCTGTCAAAAGCAAAAGCCAAGCTGCTAGGTTTGAGACTGCAAGAATGGTGTTTGCTGTCACCAGGTATGAAAATTTCTGTGTTTCGAGGCCAACATCATAATATAACCAAATTTTTTGCACAAGTCGACAGTCTCTGTTTCTGTTGTGACATTGAAGGATTGTTCTCGGCCTTGGGTTGTGATCACAACCCGGAAGAGTGGTGTCTCTTCATTGATTCGTCAATGTTAAGCCTGAAAGCTGTTCTGCTACACATTTATCATTCAGTACCTGTTGGCTATGCAGCACACATGAAAGAAACGTATGAGAATATGGAACTGTTGCTGAAGCATGTCCAGTATAGCAGGTACAACTGGAATATCTGTGGAGATCTTAAAGTCGTTGCTCTGTTACTAGGAATGCAGCTTGGCTAAACAAAATATTGTTGCTTCATCTGTGAATGGGACAGCAGTGCCAAAGAGTCGCACTATTCTCGACAGAACTGGCCACTCCATAAAAAGTTAGTTCCAGGACAGAAAAATGTGGCACATGAACCGCTTGTCGACCCGACAAAGATATTTTTGCCTCCTTTCACATAAAACTGGGACTCATGAAGAATTTCGTGAAAGCACTGAACAAGGAAGCGAAGGTTTTCATTATATAAGACAGATGTTCCCAAGAATAACTGACGCCAAAGATCAAACAGGGCATTTTTGTTGGCCCCCAGATCAGAAATGTTATGAGTGACAAGTGGTTTGAAGATCTGTTAGTTGGGCCGGAAAAAACTGCCTGGAATGCCTTCAAAGACGTTGTGGACAATTTTCTGGGCAATTACAGAGCCCCAAACTACATTCAGCTGGTAGACAAACTTCTCAAAGCATACAAGACAATGAAGTGCACCATGTCACTCAAGATTCATTTCCTCCACTCACACTTGGACTTCTTCCTCGCAAATCTTGGTGCTGTCAGTGACGAACATGGTGAAAGGTTTCACCAGGACATTGCTACGATGGGGAAACGATACCAGGGCAATTGGAATCCGTCAATGCTTGCTGACTACTGTTGAACACTGCAACGTGATGCACCGGACATTGAACACAAAAGAAAATCAAGAGCAAAACGCTTTTAATTCTGTTGAAGTTAATAGCTTATGTGAAACATAAACGTGGCTAAATACGTTATTGTCAGTAAACATATAAATGTCTATTTCTCAGAGTTCCTGAGATGCAGTAAAACTATATTTGTGCATACCCAGTAGGTACCTGTCACAATCAGCAAAAACTTTTCAGGAAGCAAGACTTTTCAAAAAAATTGTTGTGCAGTGTTGCTGATGTGCTGCTATTAATGGGAATTCAGAGCACCTTTTGAGCAAACCGAGGAGAGAAAAATTAGACAAAAACAAGACTAGCTCTGAATTAGTCAATCTTGATCTTGATCCTATTTTGCTGTTCATTGTAAAAGCATTTAAACCTGTGGATTGCCTCCTGTTAGTACCATGCTACACAGTCTGGTCTTGATCTGGTGCTAGTACAGTACTATTTCAGGTACTATTTCAGAGAAGCACAGCTTAAATAGTGTATGTATGACAATGCAGCACCCAATCAATGTCATTTACAAATGATGTGAATACTTGCAATACAAGATGGTTCTTTTTACAGGCTATGGACAGCTTAAATATTTACATTAAAGCTGGCAAGAAGTATACTTGATTGAGAATTAACTGCAAAACATGGAAGACTTTCTTAGCTATAGCTCTTCAGTTTCAACTCTTAGTGCCACTTTATAAAGAAGACACCAAAAAAAAAAGGCCTTAGGGTTAGAAGTATGACTGGGAGAACATGTGTAAAAAAATTATAGTGTATATTTTTTGTTTGATTTAATTGAAATGTAAAAATTATTACAAATAAAAAAGAATAAGGTTGGAGTCTTTGATGTGTTACAATTTTTATATCCTGTTTTGCATGTTTAAGTCCTTTAAAATTACAACATCAGATAAATCTTGAGGAAAAAAGGTTTATTGCATATAATACACATGTAAAATAAAATCTATATACAACACACATGTTTTAAGTATTTATTTGATTGCCTCATTGCTTCTTATAATCAAATAAACTGTCTATTTGAATTATAAATCTGAGATATTGTTGTTGCTATGATTCTCCAAGGAAAATGAAAGGCTGCGAAAACAGTAATTTATTACTTGCAGCTGAAATAATTTTTCACTTTACCTTAACTCACTTATTTATACATTTACTCAAGCTACCTTTTATTTACATAATGAAATATTAAACCATTTTAAAATGTCATTTCTATTTAAATGATTTAACAGAATTATGTGGGAGTTTATGGTCAAAAATGAAATTAAACAAGCAGACAGCAGGCTCAATGCATATATATTAGCATTAGTGGCACCAGCCATTTAACAGACATAACATAAGATGGGGGTTACAGTAAGCATAAATGCAAGATGCAGGTGTTAAAAGGTGATGAGAGTCAGATTACATTACCATAATAAACTGACACTTTGATGAACAGAAGGCAGTGCAGAAGTGATTGGATTGAGGTCACAAAAACACATCTGCTTCAAAAATACAGAGGAGAAAAAAAGTCTGCAAATAAAAATAAAATACTAATGGTAAATGCTTTGGCAAATATTTTTCCAAACAGCATCTTTTGTATGTAAATGTTAATGGTTGAACAGTTTTTATATGTTATTTAAAATCAGCATTTAATTTGGTTTGATAGCATACATCTGGACAGTGCATAGCTAGCCCGGTTGCGTCTTAACTGTTGATACTCAGTTTCAGCTCCTGCACATTTCTCTGTGCCTTTGTGACTTTTGTTCAGTACTCTGGTTTCAATGCCCATTCCAGAAATATGCATTTTAAGTTAATTCATGATTTTTAACTGGTCCAGTGGGCGAGTGTGCCTTTAATGTTCTAGTCTGTTTCAACCTTGTACTGAAAGCTGCTAGGTTAGGCACCATGCAACCATGTATTGTAAAAAGTATTTTGAAAAACTGAATGGATGCATTGGCTTGTCAATAGAGTTGTCATAAAAGAAAGTAGATATATTTCTTTTAATTTCTGGTCAAGATTTTAAAGTGAAATTATAGCTCCCGGAAAAAAAGGACATTAAGCTGAGACTTTCCACAGTCTATTAGTGGGAAAAGGTGGTTCAGAAAAATAAAGATCAATGAGTGGATTTAATTTGTCATATGTATTTTATCTAGCACATATATAACGTCATGGATTGTCTGAAAATATAACAAGAGCTAGGGATACTGTGCAGACATGTAAATGAAGTCACCTTTGAGAAAATGTTCTTGTGAGTTCCTCTAAAACTCTTGTTATGAAGAGTTTACACCTTAAAAGATATCAGGGTTTCACTGACATCTATTTTCTTTATCAGCATGAACAGACACAGTTGTTCAAGCCTATGTACGTAGTTAAACTTATGTAGTCTTGGAAAAATAGATACTGAAACACATATGCACACTTCAATGTTCACTGATTATTACTCATTCTTTATGCATGATTATACACATAAAAATAATTTATGCACTGAATAAAATTAGACTTTGCTTTTTAATTGCTGTTTACCATGCATCTGTGAAAGCTTTACCACAACTTCCACTGGGAATCGATTACCGTCATTTCAAAAATACCATTGATAATACTGGACAGTATATTTTTTAATTTTTGTTCTCCTTAGTCATAGAATAAGGCAGAAGAATTCTGTTAATCGTAATCTCTAAAGCAGGCATTGAAATAATTAATACAATTTTCTGTTACCAGAACAATGCAATAGTTTTGTTATTGTTGTCAATTTGATTATAAACATACTTTTTAATGTTCCATCCAGAAAACACTGAAAAACACCACACTGAAATAATGATATGGTGATCCCCATTACATAATATTTTGCTTAAGTGCTTGAAAGGGATGGACTGTTTCTACTTATTCTTTAATGCTCTTATTTTTTTGCTTTAGAGTACAGTTTTTCAGTTTTGTTCTCATTCCTCAATGGTAGATAATGCATGTAATTTGGTAGATATTAAGGCAGTTAACTTAAAATTATTGTTCAAATGTTCATAGTAAAAATAAGTATATATTAGAATTAGGGCTGTCAAAATTAAACCGCTAATGTATGCAATTCATTTCCGAAGGTGTAATGAGTGATTTTTCCTTAATCGTGTTGTACAACAATCCTTAAATCTTCTAGTGCTCACATGGGCTCAGAGGGAAGTTCTGCCTCTCGCTTCCATACTTCTTTGAGATGATCTATGCCAGGATGGAGACTGCTTGGAAACAACATGCCAACACCAGTGGATTTTTGGAAAAGAGAGCGTCTCAGGTGAGAGCTGTCTCTCACCTTCTTCACCTGCACAAGCAGGCAGCACAGCATGTCTGTCTCTTTCTCTCTCAGATCCTGCCTTCCAACGTTATAAGAATTTTTAGCTTTGGTGAACTTGTTTTTTGTGCTATCATTTTTAGGACAGTCTTAGAAATTGTCAGACTAAGGCAGAAGAATATACAATGAAGATTAATTTTTAACAATTATTAATATTAATCAGCAGCAGAAAGCATATGCTTCAGACACAGCTGCCAATGCTTGGTAACCTTTACCCTTTCTTTAAAAATAAATACAGGGAGTTAGAAACAGAACTGTACTCAAAGTTATCACAACTGAAACCTGACATTTACAGTAATGAACCCATACAGCAAAACATAAAGACACTCAACCTTCACAATTAACTTTAAGTTATTTTCCTCTTTTTTCACCTGAATTCAATTATAACTTGTTATTTTTCTACTTCTTTTGATATAGATTCATATATAACTGTATAATTTTTGTAAATTAAAAATATGGAAATTTTAGGCTTTCTAATTTTTTTCCTTATTAAACCATGCTACTATTCTTAGATTAAAAACAATTAATCAAAAAAGCATTTGATGTACATAAGAAAAACTAAAAGACATACACAACTACAACAAAAACTCTCCGTAATTACTTGTTAAAATCCCTAAGTGCAATATTATGGGGGAGTGATGGGAGTTAAGAAATCCCACTTTTAAATATGCCTTTAAGAGTTCAGTACTTAGGAATTTAAGATTGAAAGAAAATGGTGGGACTTCAAAATATTTCAATTCCTTCCAACAATAGAAAATTGAAAACCTCTGACCCAGAGATATCACAAGACATTTAATTCCAAAATCCATGTGTCAATAGTCTTCTGTAGTTAAATCATTTGGTTTGGTTAATAGGTCTACTATTAAACAAATATCATGCAGTATGACTGCTGTTTGTAGTAATCGAGATCCATGATCATGCTCTGTTTGCTGTATTTACTTTACATTAGTGGGGGCACTGATCAGATGGTGCAACATTTTGGGGGGGGGGGGGGCTTGATTTAAAGTTTGTGAATCCTTGATCAAAGCTAATCCTTTAACAATGGATGAGAAAGACTCGATTTATGATGGAAGCTTTTGATTTAAAACACCCCAAGATGGTTCAAAGGATAAAACAGTTAATACTTGTAAACTTCCATCCATCCATCCATCTATTTACCAACCTGCTGAATCCGAACACAGGGTCACTGGGGTCTGCTGGAGCCAATCCCAGCCAACACAGGGCGCAAGGCAGGAACCAATCCCGGGCAGGGCACCAACCCACCGCAGGACACACACACACACACACCCACACACCAAGCACACACTATGGCCAATTTTGGAATCGCCAATCCACCAAACTTGCATGTCTTTGGACCGTGGGAAAAAACCGGAGCACCCGGAGGAAATCCACACAGACACGGGGAGAACATGCAAACTTCACGCAGGGAGGACCCGGGAAGTGAACCACTTGTAAACTTGTGGGAAAATAATATATCACAGAAGTACAATATCCTTGGCTTATCATTTAAGAGCAAATCTTGCATGATGCATGTTAAAAACTCTGTTATTAGGAAGCAAAATCTGTGGCAGACTACAATCCATGAATGTACAATTCAATTTATGTTCATGAATGAAACAAACAATTTGTACAGCTGTCCGAAATTCTGTTGATTACTTAAAAATCCTCTGTATGTCTTAAAGCAGAGTTGGAACAGACTCTGTTACTAATTAAGTGAACATAATATAGCATAAATATAAAAAAGCATATAAAGTACAAACATAAATTAAAAATTATAGGTGGTTATATACACAAGCAGTCAAAAGTTTTAGAACATCTCAGTTTTTCTTCAAATGTAATCAGTTGAAATGCAATGAGTGACCTAAAATAGTGATAAAGTAAGCAGTAAACTGCTAGAGGTTTAAATTTACATATTAAGTTAGCAAAATCTGAAAACAGGAAATTTCAGAATATTACAAATGGGCCTACTTCAGGGAATAACTAATAGGTTAGTTGGGCGCTAACCATAGTAGCTAGTCTTAAAATGTCCTGGACAGGCAAAATAACAGCAAATTCCCTTTTTCATGCATTCCTGTTATTAGAGAGGTTGTAATTTTGCATAGGAGGTTTTTCATTTCCTTGTGAAGAGAGTGGTTATTTACTTCTTATGCTAAACTAGTAATGTCATCAATGAGACACTGACTCAGAAGCGCATGTTCTTTTACTTGATTGTGTACTTTCTTTTGTTCGACACAAAACAGCTGTAATTAAGAAAACTCCAAGGTCATCTTGGCTTCTGTACGTAAGGCGTGCACAAGTTGGAAATAGTGTAAAGATCAGGAGTTCAAGAACAAGGAACAGGCTAAAATAACAGTCAGTGACTAGTAGTCATTAAGACCAAAAGCATGGCATCAGAGCCAAAACTGAATCCAAACTAGCCAAATATCAAAAAGATTGCCCTAATGAAGTTATTTTAGAAATGTAAGAAAATGTAGAAAATTATTACAGAGCTAGGATACAGACCCTGTCATGCCTCCATCTTTCATAGGTGATTGATGAGAAAATATTTCACATGACCTCTAAACAATATTGCATTGGACACAAGAATAAACAACTACTTTAAATATCAAAAGATTTGTAGAAAAATAATCAAAACTAAAACTGCCAGGCTTATGGATTAAGTGTTTATCCTTCTAGTATTTTCCCTGCATTTAATAAAGTTTAGGTAATAGTTTGTGCAGGTATTCAAAAATTTTGCAGCTTTTAATCATTGATCTCTTCAGTTAATGAAAAAGCATGTCTTCAAATTTTACAATATTTGATCAGATCACTTGATGCCCTAGCATAGGGTACATAACTTTTCAATATCCATATATTTTAGCTATTAGAGTTTTTTTTTCTTAAATCACCATCATCTAAATGAAGGAACACAGCCTCTATTAATAAGGGGGCACCTATATCTCATAGCATTTTCTTCTTTTTCCCTATGTTTTTTAATAAAGGTCATTTAACTCAACACTCTCTGCCTTTCAGTACCCGTGTTAAATTTTTTAATTGCTGTATCATAACTATCCACACTTCTTCAACACTTCTTTTCTTTCTCAAATCTGGCTTTCTTTATGAATTTGAGTACATAAGAGTTGTAGCAGACTTATCAATAACAATAACTTTGGTATTCCAGACCGCTATTCTAAGGTTATAGTTCAGTTTCTAATATTATAATCCCTTGAAAAAACTGACCACCAGGATCTTGATTCTCACAATCTCTGCATTATATGACTTCTAAGTCCCTGTTTGTGATAGTGACCTACAATATCTTGTCCATGCTGGCAACAATATAAGAAAAAGTAAATATTACAAATGAGAAAAGAACACTCCATCAGTCAAGCTTATTTTGATCAACTGAGAACTAAGTTGTTCCAAGATCTTATCCAGATTTCTTTTTAGGTCTACCTACTTTGTTGCTTCAACAACACGGCTCAGTAGTTTATTCAAGGTTTCCATGATGCTTGATGAGAATAGGTGCTTTCTTGTTTCTGTCTTAGATGCACAAAGAAATGAGTTTTACAACACATTTGATAATTTTTAAGGCCATTTGATTTCCAAGTAGCCTTCCCAATTCAAACCTGTAGAGAATTTAATACCTTAGTCTTCTAGGGTTGGACATTCTGTTTAGTTACGATTCTTGAGAGACACAATCACATTTTTGTAACTACAGACATATTGCTTAAAAACAATTATGAACTGTTTTTTACTGAAAGTTTTGCTGAGGTAAGCTATAGCAAACTTTTGTTTTTACCTAAGAATCTGTAACTTTACTCACAGATGAGCAGCACTGAGAGAGTATATGTTATATTTGAGTTCATTATCCTATATTTTTTGCCTGTTTCATTTTGCTTTATCTCAGGGTATAATTCACATGTAATTTTAAATTAGAATGACCACTCAGTCCATGACCTAAACACCTGGTGGAACATATCTATCTCAGGGAATTGTAAACAGTACAGTTGTAACATCATGAGGTCCAGAACCCTACACGGGCCATTTAGCATAAAGGTCAGATCACCTGAGGTTAGTGCAGGGCTGGGAAAAGTCATTCCTGGAGGGCCACAGTGGCTGTAGGTTTTTGTTCCAACCCAATTGCTTAATAAGAAGCACTTACTGCTCAAGTAACACGTCTGCTACATTTTAGTTGTCTTGTGCGTTAAGATTTTGAACCCTTTTTGCTTATTTTAGGCTTAAACAGCGGTATTCTCAGTTTTTAATTGCTCCTTATTAGCACTTAGACAAAAGAAACCAGCATTTCTTCATTTGGCTTGTTTGCATTTACACCTATGTGTGTTTATCATGCAATATTTGGTTTAATTAAATACTTGGAAGAAAAGTGAAGAGAAAAAAGTGAAGGACTGAGAATTACTCATCTATTTTAGACTTCAAATCATTTGGATGATATCCTTAGAAAGAAAAAAATCTCAGATATGAGACCTGACCTGACATGACACAGTTAAAGCACTAACAAGCCATGAAATTAAATTATTGGCAAGGATCGTTTTCTAATTAAGCAACTGGGTTGGAACAAAGATCTGCAGCCACTGTGGCCCTCCAGGACTTTGTCCACCCCTAGATTAGAGTGGGTGAGTGAGTGAGAGAGAGAGAGAGACAGACAGACAGACAGACAGACAGACGGACATACACCTGCACATCAAAGATGATTTCCATGCATAAGCCTGACATTTGAGTCAAGACTCATCACATTAAAGACAAGCCTCTTCCTTCGTTCTCTCTCTCACACACAAATGATTCCTTTG
Organism: Erpetoichthys calabaricus; assembly: GCF_900747795.2. Taxonomy (NCBI): domain Eukaryota; kingdom Metazoa; phylum Chordata; class Cladistia; order Polypteriformes; family Polypteridae; genus Erpetoichthys; species Erpetoichthys calabaricus. The sequence continues at coordinate 44,053,544 of NC_041406.2, forward strand.
GTACTACTTTTCAGCTTTCATATCCTTACAGACAGTATTGTATAAGTGTTTTGACTTTGACATAAGGGTGTATTTTTGTTAGGGCTTTACATTGAGACTTTACTACTGATTTATATTTTATAGTGATTTCTTTTTTGTTGCTATTACTCTAACAAATGTTGTTTTGCTTTTAAATTTTAGTATTTTGTCAGCACATCTTGAGTGATTGAATTAATAAATGAAATTGTGGGTTCAGTTCCCGGTTCCTCCCTGTGTGGATAGCACTTTGAGTACTAAGAAAAGCGCTATATAAATGTAATGAATTATTATTATTATTAAATTCAGGGCACCTGGTGTGTCTACATACCCCCTTCTTCTCACCCGCATTAGCAGCTCAAGGGGGAGTGTCTTTCATGGTGAGCAGCACAGGAACAAGTAACACACGTTTGGTATATGACAATAATCAAGGTGTCGATCTCCAATGTCTAGGGTACATCCAAGATATTTTCAACCTTGTAGGATGTAGGAGACATCTGGGGAAACCTGTGTGGATAGCTGAAGTCAAAGCTAGTGAGTCTCTATGTGGAGTCCTGAGGAATGATAGGCTGTGCAAGTATCACTCATATCCAAGTGTGTAAGTGAATAGGATGTGTGTGTGTGCCCTTTTGAATAACCATGTTAAGCTCAGGTTGTGTGAAAGTTGGCGAATCCATAATGAACATTGTGAGTCCCACTCATCCCACGATAATATAGTCACTTTATGTAAGAACATAACAAACTTGGCATATGAAAGGAAACTATTCTGTCCATCAAGTTAATTTGTTTATTCTAATAGTTAAGTTATCCCAATATCTCATCCAGATACTACATAACGGTTGTCAGGATTCAACCTCAGCTATATAGCTCAATAGTTTCTTTCAGATTCCCACATCTTTTTGAGTAAGGAAGTCTTAGCTTTAATCTTAAATGTACTTCTTAATTTTCACTGGTGTCCTTGAGTACTGTATACGATTAACCGTTAACTTGAAAGAATTCTACTGGATCTACTTTACCAATGACTTTGAGAATTCTGAAGAACTGGATTGGGTCCCCAAGGATTCTCCTCTGCTTAACAATAAACAGGTTTTATTGAAATTTAATTAAATTAAAAGGTGTTAATTAACGTTGTCTTATTTTAATTTCTTACTTTATTTTTTATTTTTCTTTTCTTCATTATGTAAAACACTTTGAGCTACATTTGTTGTATGAAAATGTGCTATATAAATAAATGTTGTTGTTGTTGTTGTCTGAGTCTGTCGGAGTAAGAATTGTTCTTAAGTCCAGGAATGCGCCTGGCTGTTCTCCTCTGAACAGCTTCAAGTGTGGCTATGTTTTCCTTGTAGTGGGGTGAACAGAACTGCACAGAATACTTCACTTGTGGTCTCACTAGTGCAGGGTTTCTCAACCTTTAAGTATTTGCGACCCGAGTTTTCATAACAGTTTTAATCGCGCCCCCCTAAGGTTTTTTTGAAAGGAGCCCACTAATACCAATTTGTTCTTTTTTAATTAATGATATATCATAGATGCATATTTTACCTACTTAACTTTTATTGACATTTATCTAGCTCTATATTTATTTTTCTAGTATCAGAATGTAGTTTAAGTTAATTTGTTTTGGTTTCAATAGATGTATTTTTCATATTTTCGATTCTTGTTTTCTTTTTTTCACATCTTCGCACCCCCCTTTTTGTTACTTTGCGCCCCCCTAGGGGGGCCCGCCCCACAGTTTGAGAACCACTGCACTAGTGTATTATGCAGGCTGAACATAGCGACTCTTAATTTATATTTAACATTTTTATGATAAACTCTAACATTTTACTCTCACATTGCTTAGATAATGAAAATATTGTGTCAACATAAACCCCTAAATCTTTTTCAGAGGTTCCTTCCTTTAGAACAGTGTCATCCAGCTTGTTTTCATAATTGATGTTTCTATTGTCCACCTGTAGCATTTTGCTCAGTCTTGTTTGAATTGTTTTTGCTGCTCCCTTCAGTGCCTGCAATTCCTACAATTTTACTTTCATCTCAGAATTTTACAACCTGTACCAGATCTATGTAATTAATATACATAAGAAAAACTAATGGTCCCAGGACAGAACCCTGAGGGATTCACCTGATTATCTCATTCAACACTGAGCATTCTCTGCTTATCTGTGCTGATCTTTTTATCCTGTGGAGTTTGGAACTACAGAGATTATTTAACATTATTTAAGATTACACTACTTCAATTTTTAGTCTCAGTATAACATGCCCTGATTTATATTCAATAGCAATTATACATTTTATTTGTGTTTTTAATTGGTTCTTCACATTGCTTGTAAGTCCATTAGAAAATATGGTCTTGTAGGTCACTGTTATATTTAACATTGAAATTTTTCTACTTGAAAGCCACTGAATACATTCAATTGTAGTTTTGAAGGTAATTCAGGTCCTTTTTCAACTGTTTTTGTTGCATATTTAGTGGTTTGCTGTACTTCCAATTTGGTATCAAATATTTGGTATCATTTCTCAGATTTCCACTCATGGTATCAGACTCTTTGTCATTAATATAATGATTATTGCACAAATCCTATAGACACTCTATTGATGACCCTACTCCATGTGGAGTATTCTCCTCTTATCTGCAAACTCCTTTTCTGTCTTGCTACACTGTTTTAAATCCAGGTTGCATGCTCTTATTGTTGTCTGTGGCTTATAGCATCAAAATTAATGTGCCGTGATCAAGTGTACTAAGTTCTTTTTCAAAGTAAATAATGCATGATTTGCTTTTGAATGTGTGCTTACATGCCTATTTTCCATGTTAACCATCCATCTATCCATTTTCCAACCCAGGGGCACAGGGGTCTGCTGGAGCCAATCCCAGCCAACACAGGGCGCAAGGCAGGAACCAATCCCGGGCAGGGCGCCAACCCAACACAGTCCATGTTAACCATCCATCCATTTTCCAACCCGCTGAATCCGAACACAGGGTCACGGGGGTCTGCTGGAGCCAATCCCAGCCAACACAGGGCACAAGGCAGGAACCAATCCCGGGCAGGGTGCCAACCCAACGCAGTCCATGTTAACCATTTTTATTAAATCATATTTCCATAGAGATAGTCCACTAATTTATCTCTAAAAACAATTTCTAATTATATTTTCTATAATCATACCTGGGACAGAGTTAGGACTTATACTGGGATCCGGTTTGTCTGCCTTCTTGTATATTTGAGGTACATATACAACTTTCCAGTCTTCAGATACTTCCTCCATATTAAATGTTTGTTAGAATATTTTTATTAAAAGTTTAAAAATAACTTGGTTTATTTTAACATTAAATGGTAAAATCTCATCAGGCTCAGTTGTTTTGTTAGCCTTTACTGAGTGCCTGAATCGTATTTGACTTTAGTTATTTTAAAATCTTTAAACACATCTCAGATTTATTCTACCTCATGCATTGTATTTGTTTACTACTCTGTACATACATGGGTTAAATACATGTATTTACTTAGATCATTTTCTGTATCTTTCTCATTTTTAATTTTGTACTGTATTTATTACTGAAATAGTACTGGAAAACATTTTCTTGTTTTCTTTTTGTTTATCATTGTAAATATTTAAGTTGCTTCTGACTTAACATTTTGAATGCTGTTTTCATCTCTAGTTGTAATTTGCATTCTGAATTTTTTTCTCTATTTTAATTTTACTATTACTAAATTTTAAAGGTATGTACTGTAATAATATTGTGTTTGTTCATCCTTTAGGCAGTTGTGTGGAATATACTGTACTTTGTGCATGAACCCATATATTCCTCAAGTAACACCGTTATTTATAATAGCGATTGTTTTATTTTGCCATTCTGTATTTTCCAGTTATTACCACATTCCCAAGAAAACTTTCTTTTGGTGAGCAGTTGTGTATGTTAGAATTAATCATTTAGTGATTGCTGTTGTACAAAAGATCAAACATTTACATTTCCCATCTTCTATTATTATAAGAGATTAAGTCTGTAAAGGCAGATGGACTTGAGATAAATGGTATGAAATAGCATAATTTCAATTTTGTGTTCCGTATATCAAGAACAGATTTAACAGACAGTATTAAAAAACTAAAATCAACTGATATCCTCACATTTTCTTAGGTGCAGATATGTCTTACTTTATTAAACAATGTGGATTGTTGAGTTATTAGAATTTGGTAACCTGTAGCTAAATCTCTGATATAATTCCTTAGTATCCTAGGCTTCTGTGATTCATGCATTATCCCATACATATTATGACATATATATATATTTGCTTAACCTTCTGCTATATCTATTCTTTCTCCATAATTGGATGACAATACACAGTTGTAATTTGAGCAATTTCAATGAAAAAGTGAGGTTAAGTACTTGGCAATATGAAGCTATGAAAATAACCTTTGACTTAATGTCAACAAAACTAAACAACTGGATGCTTGCTAATTTATGCTTGACACTTTCATGTATCCTCATGTTTCTAGTGGGCTTTATAAAACCATTATGAATGAGTGCTAATAATACAAGTGTACATTGTTCAACAATTTCAGACTGTGAATAATGTTTGAATTGTTTTGGTTTTTAACTCAAAACCACATATACAGTTTTCATACCGCTGTGTTAGTGTTGTGTCACTGACTAATGACTCATGCCTGAGTTACTGTCTTCAGACATAAGAAATTGAGGTTCTCACTGTAAATAGCAAACTGCATATGGCAGGTACTACCATCCATCCATCCATTATCCAACCTGCTATATCCTAACTGCAGGGTCACGGGGGTCTGCTGGAGCCAATCCCAGCCAACACAGGGCGCAAGGCAAGAAACAAACCCCGGGTAGGGTGCCAGCCCACTGCAGGGCACACTAGGGACAATTTAGAATCGCCAATGCACCTAACCTGCATCTCTTTGGACTGTGGGAGGAAACCAGAGCACCCAGAGGAAACCCACGCATACACGGGGAGAACATGCAAACTCCACGCAGGGAGGACACGGGACGCGAACCTGGGTCTCCTAACTGCAAGGCAGCAGTGCTACCCACTGCGCCACCCAGGTACCACCAGTTTCAAAGAATTAAAAAAATTGAATGATCATAACCAAAACCTTAACAAGTGATGGACAGTAATGGATAAAAAAATACCATATAGCAAAATACAGTAATCTAAATCAATGTCGCCATAGACTTTCTTGGTAGCACTGAGCAGAATGCAGGAAACGCCCCTGGTCAGGGTGCTGGTACATTGCAGTACCTACTTACACACACACACCCACACACACACACACTCCCAGAGGTCCAAATAAGCTAGCATACACATCTTTGGGGATGGGTGCCAAAACACAAGCTACAAATAAAGGTTGTTAGAACACACAGAGAACTGTCAAAACCATAAAGCACAGAGAGAACTAAAGTCAATTCAAGTCAAAATACTTTATACTTTTAAGACACACATCCTATTATAAAAGTAATCATATCAGCGTATTGCCAGGGTTGGTGTCACAGCTGTAAACTACAGTGGACCACAATGGTCATGGCTTGACTTCAGAATTTGAACACTGAATATCTTCAGAAGAAGAGTAAGGTAACTTGAAAAAAATAAATCTGCCTGACTTTGTTCCTTATTTTTTGACACTGCTGTTATATTTGCTACTTATTTTTCACAACTGCCTCACTCTCTAGCAGCTATAAGGGGTAAATGTTCTCAGTGGAATATTTCTAAAAATAATAATCTTGACAGTAACAACACTTTGAAATGAAACATGTTCCTTTTTATATGTGATACCTGTAATTTTCCTGACAAAAGCTGCTGATACATTTTTCCCTTAAACCTGAGATTTTGAATTTCAATGTAGTGGTGTTGTTGAAAACAAAATCTATAGTTATTAAAGAGAGCACTCTAGTGCTCAAAGCTGGTATGTTACTGATTGTATTGGACTGAAGCTAAAAACTGGTTTAGAAAAAATAAAACGCTATTAAAGAAAATTGATGTTGGGTTGCTCCAGACCTAAGGCTGTTATGAGTTGTATATTTCCAGGGTTTGAAGTATCTAATTTTAAGACTTGGTGAAACTGATTGTAAGCTACAGCTTGTCCTGATATTCAGAACCAAATAAATGTAGGAAGCTGTATATTCTTTTTCACATCACTGCAATACTTGGAGTCACACAAGTGGAAGCTGACATTGAAAGACATTGCCATTGCTATAATGACAGTTGCTTTTATGCAGGTATTTCCTATTGAAGGTTCAGTGCCCACTTTCATCAACAGTGTCATTTCCAAGTTTTATTATTAACAGAGATGTGCATTAACAGTAGATAAATTAATAGATCTTTGAAGTCAGTGGATAATGTGTTTTTTGCCTATGTAAATACATTTGTAGTTATGAATTTTCTATAAGAACTGGAAAATAATGAATGTTAGGTTTTTAAACATAGCTTTTAACAGAACCAACTCATGGTAAGGGACAGTGCTCCACAAAGAAACAAACCTCAGTTTATCTCTAGTGCAGAACACATTGTGTTTGACAAACTAATGCATCCCAAGGTATAGTTGAAGACATGAATAAGTATTTGATTACAAGGTTAGTTGCAGTCAAATCTCTGTCTGTAACATGACTGAAGTAAGCATCACATCTTACTGACACTACAGTATTATATCAGTCTTGTTTTGGAATGTGAAAGGTAACTCATACAATTTTGAAATTATGGAATTAAATCTTGACTATAAATAATAGTCAAGATTATCATTGCAATGGCTCCATCTGCTGTATGTCTTTTATTACAAGAAGCTTGAGGAAGCCTGTCTTATTAACCAGTCAGTTGACCCTGGCAGGACTGAGGAGTATAACAAAGCAACGATCAGGTTTACTTGCATAACATAGTTAAGAAGCACATTAGTTTGCACCGATCAGCATATTGTTAAATGGTGTAATGTGTATCACAGCTAAATAAATTCTTTTGTATATCTAAAGGTCCCAAAATAGTTAAACAGCTAAAAGTCTTTGGAACACATCTATATCTAAAGAAGAACTTCTTATATAAAATTCTTATTGAGAACAAAATAAAAAGTATTAATTGTCATTATCTTATTATTCCCTTAGTAATGTGCTGAATACAAGGGTTGCAGAATGTCTTATTTAAAAAGACGAGCACAGTCAGAAGCAAGTTCACACAGAGAGAATAAAGATTGTCCTTTGTGACCACCACAGCTTGAAGTGGGCGTGCCAGCAGTGTTTGCTGTGTACCAGGAGACTTTGCTAGCATACAGGCACGCATTAAGCATCATAATGTCCCCCCGTCCCCCACCCCCCTGCTCTCTGATATAGTGTAGGTATCTACACATAAGTGCCAGCACTCTCTGTTTAAATCTAATGTCTTAATAGAACTCTGCATACATTTAGGAGGAGATTGAGGTGGGGGGCAGCATTGTGATACCTCATGCATGCCGGTACACTAACAAAGAATGCTAGTGTGCACTAAACTCTGCTGGTATGCAACTGTGAAGTATAGAGAAGAGATGGCCCACTTTAAGCCTCAAATATATCTTGACATTCAAAACACCTGGGGGCACCCCTCCACCCACTCTATTATGAAATCAGAATTACACAAAGAATACTGGCACTTACATCTCTTCACATCAGGCACTGGCTACAACCACCATGCTGACCAAATTCAGCATTTTAAAACCACAAAAACTGCAAAATTAAAATATAGGTTAAAATGTACAGACTGGCTGTGTGAGACAAGCACCAGTTTTTACATGTGTAAAAGGATGACAAGAATACAAAAAAAAAAGGACTGGGGCAACAGGGGATGGCCCTGTTTAATATCCAGTGATCTGGAGATAGTTGCAAGAGAAGGATAAATCACAACAGCAACTAATCATCTCTCGGGAGTGTTCCACTTGTCTCAAGTGCTTGGTCTAGATTGATTATGATTTCTCGTGGCAGATGGACCAGGTCCAATCATTGCTTGTCTGTACGTCATCGCTGTACTAATGAGAAATAGTCCCCAATATGAGTGGGGGTGACTTAGGACAGTTGAAATTTGGACTAAAATCCACCCACTCAGTGAGGTGGAAATAGATGTGGTGGGGTGATGGTTAATCCATGCAGAAGTGACGTCACAGTGTCTCTGAATTGTGCTTCTCCATTCTGCGGCAAATGGAAATCAGGTTAGAGGCAGTGTCACATCCAAATCCTTCCCCACAATGTTAGACAAACGGCTCCCCTTCCAACAAGCCTCAAGCTCACATATATTGATACCTGATTGACATGGATCACACTCTGACTTGAAATTCATCTATCCCAGTCCAAACATATTATGTCCTCTAATATCATATACCCCTTTCATTTTGTTATTTGTTCTAATATCTTATGTTCTGCATGCTATGTAAATAAAGGCAACTCTTTTGTTCCTTTTCTTTTTCCAATGCCTTTAGTCTCACTAGCATATAGCTATCTTTTAGACTATCCTCCACTAATCCTTAACTTACCATGCCTCCCCCACCTTCATTACTTTAGGGTCTATACAGAATGTTATTTGCTCCACAACAACCAAATAAACAAAGGTCTGGTGTCTTGTGGAAAACTTTGTGTATCTCGCATAATGGCAAAAAAAGATTAATTTTTTTTCTGCCTTGTAGCTGCTTTATCTTATGACACCTCATGTAGCTCCCTTTTGCATGTCTGTATGTTAACAAACATGATTAATTTCTGAATCACAGTCTTTAGCTTTTATTGTTTCTTACATTTTTACCTTTTCTCTTCATGGACTCATTCATTGGATGTAACTTAATTATTTTTTTCTTTTATCCTTAGTTGTCATGCTTCTCTGCCTAATTTCCATTAGATGTTTAGTAAAAAAGTCTTTACTGGATTTGTAAAATATCTAGTAACAATACTTTCTGTGTCAACTCCACTATAAATCCCCTTGTGGGGACACTTATAACTTGTATACATTTGAAGCCTTTCAGGAAACTCTCTCATGAGCCTCAATAATGTTTTATACACTGGGACTCCTAATCTCTAGAAAAGCCAGGGCTCAGGCTGACATCCTTGATACTGTCAAGAGACTCTGAAAGCTAAAACTACCTGAAACTTGAGTCATTCGGAAGCATGTTTGGTTATATTGTTTCAGATCCCCTATCATTAGACTACATACAATGTCTCATATTTTGTAAGCCGAATAGATTTTCAGATTCTTAACCTCTGAATTCCCTAGCAGAGCTACTCTTATATATAGAAAAAGATCAAAATGAATACATTACTGGAAGTAATGGAAGTATTACATTCTCTGTGAAAGTGAAATTAGCAGTAAATGGAAAAATGTATCAGGAGTTATGAGAATATTGAGTAAATAGCTGTTGTTTGGAATAGTTCAGTCAATCCTTCTTGTCTTTCTTGATGTCATCTCTGTGTCCAGGAGAGATTTCCCCCAACATTTCAAAGATATGAGTCTGGGTGACTTAGGATAGTTGGAATTTGGACTTAACCCACCTACCTAGTGTGTGTCTGTGTGTATGGATATGCTTATATATGACTCATGTGCCATGATGAAGGGAAAGACTGGGGGAAGACTAATGGTGTTCCACATTTGCTAACAGAATTTCTGCTTCCATCCAAAGAATTGAGGAGGAGTCCCATGAATATGCCTGACTTCCACCTTTTTGCTGCTAATTACACCTCTTCAAGATATATAAACCACACCAGAAGTCAGGGTTCATTCTAGACCAACATTGAAAAAGAATGGTGCTCATAAGAATGAGGCTTATGATGAAGTCCTAGAGAAAGCACACAATACTAGCTATTGCCATTTTTGCCAACCTTGGGCTTTAAAATGTGTTCCTGGGATGCCCCTGCCGTTTTTTCAGTTTATCTGTATTGGATTCATAATATACTGTATACATAAATAAAATATGCTGTAATGCATGTTAAAAGGATAATTTCTGTATTTGTCAATTGTGTTTTTTTCACAGTTGGCACATATTAATTTACCAGATGAAATTGTGTTCTAAAGAGAAGTATTTGCTATAGATTAAAAAATACCTAGCCTGTTCTTACATTTTAAACAGACAGAGGAATACTGGTCCAAATGTGAAAACAAAAGCCTTAAAAATTACTGAATATGTCTACTTTAAAGCGGCAAAGTTTCAGCTTAAGAAAACATGCCTTCCATGTTTCCCAGGCATACAATTAAAGTAAACTGGAAGCAATACATTTTGTTACAGATTCTTGTTACTTTTTTTCTTGAAGTAAGGATATGTTTCCGGTTCACTTGTCTTCTCAGTGCTGCTGTCATAAGTGTAGCTTTACATTTTCTACAGGTGCACCACCAATTACCATTTGTCCTACGTGCCTTGCATGTAGTTTCATGCTGAATATTTTCCTCTTTTTGTCTCTCCAATTCTGTTTCATCAACAGATGCCATGGCTTGTAACAAGAGATACTCTGCAAAGAAGTGCACCAAGTGCCAGTAAGGCAGCAAAGCCATCAGTATGCTATGAAATCATTTGATTTGATTATACATCTGCCATCAAATCATTGTGACTGTATGTGATTCAAAACAGCATTGTTGTCACAAGCATACTCAAATATTCTTTTTTTCTTATGCCATGTGATTTCAATTTTTTTTATGCAATAGTGACACACATATTGAATCACATACAGACAGAGTTGTTTAACACCTGATGCACACTAATTTCATATATTTTTTGTTTTTCCTAAACTCCACCTCAGATACAGACAAGTTCCACTTTGCAACAGTCCTACAGGCTATGTTTAGGATGCAATCTCAGATGCAAGCAAAAACAAAAAAAGTATATTGTCGCATTTTTAGGCATTATTGGGTCGGCTGTGCCTGATAGTATCTTGCCTTCCATCACTGTAATCTGCAGCTTGCGTCATCTACTGTATACCTTCTTTTCTTTTCTCCAAATGGGAACTGATGCAAGCTGTGTGCTAATTACTGCGAGAGAGTGAAAAAGATTGTAATGCCAAACCTGGGGCTTCATGCATAATGCCGTATGTGGAATTCACACTTAAACATGGCATACGGACAAAAGGGAAAATGTGTGCATGCACACAAAAATCCAGACTCATAAATCTCTGCGTATGCCAATTTCCACGTTCTTCCACTACATAAATCCCATTCAGTGTGAAAAGTAACGCACTTGCACACGCCTGCCGCCCCACTCCTCCCAGAATCACACCTCATTGAATATGTAAATCGATATAAATAGTGTTGCAGGACCATGGGGACAATGCGAGGAGGCTCAAACCTACAGTGGCCCGTGGCCACCGCCAGGAGGTGCCCGAGTGTCGTGGAACCTGGGAAACCTGCACTTCCACCACACCTGGGCAGGTGGAGGAAGAACCTTCCAGGGACACCTGGAGTGCTTCCAGGTGCTAGTGCGGCACTTCCGCCACACCAGAAAGTGCCGCCGGAAGGTTATCAGCAAGCACCTGGAGCACATCTGGGTGAATATAGAAGGGGCCGCCTTCCTACAGTCGGGGAGCTAGAGTCGGGAGCTGGAGCAGGACGAAGCTCCAGTGATAGGAGAGAGAAAGGTGGCCCGAAGACGACATTGGAAGAGGCCCGTATTGGGAGTGATTGGTGCGGGAGCACTGTGTGCTGTGTGAACTTTATTGTAAGAATAAACATGTGTTTTAGTAAAGTGCTGGTGTTTGTTTGATGGTGTTCGGACCCGTGCTCACAATAGCCATGTATGTTTTGCATTCTGAGAAAAGACAATGGAAAAGCACGGGGGAAAAAGATGAATTTCAGCGAATACCAAGTAGAGGCAAGGAAAACTGCACTATCTGTTGGCTTAAGCAGTGATATAAACAACAAAAGGAAGTTGATAGAGTAACAGAGTGGCGGAGAAACTCGAAAGTTCAGAAAGTCGCAAAGTGCCCGAAATAAATAAGAAGTGGTCAGATATCAAAGTCGCCGTGAAAAGGCAAATTGTAGCCCACCGTCTGAGTGTCATATGGAAGTGTATTAGGGTACAGAGAAAAGAAAAACAAAATAGGAACACAGATGAAAAAAATGTCCAAATTTCAACTTTAATCTCGAAATTTCCACTTTTATCATGTAGTTTATTTTGTCATTAAAGTAGAACGTCATAAACTTCATCTTAAAATCCTTTAATTTACTAGTTTCTCAGATACCATTGTAACCAAAGTGGCACGTTAAATGCTTCATATTCTATGTGTTCTTTTATGTACTCTATGTGTGTGAATCACTACGTGCTTCTTAAATGGGCTTTCTCTTCCGCTGACAGAACACAGAATACATTACATTTGTTATATTACAGCTATCTGAACAATTTAAATATTAAGATGTATACTTGATATCATTTTCATAATAATAGTAGTTAAAGCATGTATTAAACATGCGGACACGGTGGCGCAGTATTAGCGATGAGCTGGCGCCCTGTCCAGAGAGTATTCCTGTCTCCTGCAAGATGCTTGCTGCGCCTTGAGCGACCTTCGATGAAATAATTTATTGCAGCAGTACTGTCTCTCTCAAATGTACTAACCTCCAATCTCTCTCAAATGTACTAACCTCCAATTCCTGTCCTTCCTTTTCTTTTTCCAAGTAACCAATTGCCACATGATCAGCTAAGCCAAGCCATCTGTAAGCTTAGAACGCCGATTCTTCAAAACGTTTATGGAACATTGAAATATCTTTGTAGTACATGTTTAATTATTCCATCCATCTATCCAACCAGGGTCTCGCCAATCCCAGCAAGAATACAGTGCAAGGCAGGAACAATCCCTGAACGGGGTGCCAGCTCATCACTACCGCTGTCCACCGTGTCCTCACATGTTTAATTATTAACAATATACATTATTTAAATGAATTTTACAATTTATCTGTATAATGTAATAAATATACTTTACTGCATTTCATCTTAAAAATGATATCAAGAGCTCCAAGAAGATAACGCATGGAAATCTGAATTGACTTAGAAGCAAGTTGTCATCATATGTAAATATGCGTTTTGTAAATTGGCTCAGGTTGTGCAATATTATAACTGTAGTGCAAGTTACAGTGAGGTGATTTTACTTATAAGTACAAACATTTCTACCATGAACACAATGGACTCATTGAGTGCGTTTAGAGCTCTTGGGATGAAACTGTTTCTGAAGCATGGGAATGCGGAAAGTTCAAATAGACTGTGCGCATGAGTGAGGCAGTGTGTGCTAAATGCTGTGTCCCGATAATCCTCTTTCTGATCAGCAGCTGTGGAGCTGTGATTCCACACTCAGATACAGTGGGTTAAATACTCAGTGGTGCACTGAGAGTAACAACGCTAAAGCAGCTATACTATATGGAATAGCTTGGCCATTCTGTGTACCATTATATGGTTACAGGTTGATTATAATCAGATGCCTTAAACTTATAAATTATATGCAGTTAATTTCAGTGTATTTGATAAAGCCACGTCAGGGATGTGAATCTAAAAAATAAACGGAAACCACACAGGAACAGTAGCACTGTGTTGACGCTGGATGCAAAACCGAGTTTGCAAAACTGAGTGGAGAACTTGCGTACGCCAGGGTTTGAGCTGGCGTGAAAATGTGTGTGGCTTTATGCCAAGTTTAGTTTTTATACATTGCAATAGGAGCGTGGAAACGGGCGTACACAACATTTTTGTGCATATACATCGTTTATACATGAGGCCCCTGGTGATTTTATATATAGTTTTACCCAACTGACATCAAGAATGAAAGAACTCACAGGGTGATTATGCCAAGATCTACTTTTAGCCTGTTATATTTCTTTGTTGTTATATTTTACATAGCCTATGGAGTGAGATTCATGTGTGGTGTGTGTTGCTCAAGCATACATATAAGAGCTCTATTATACTTCATTCATATAAGAATAAATCTGAAATGAACTGAATTGCACTACTTTGCCCATTTTATCAATGCCTTAGATTTTTGAAAGAGCTAAGGCCACCTGCAGGTCAATACTAAGTTTGCAATATCCGACAACATTCAGCATTAGATAGATAGATAGATAGATATTATGCTCTCTCTGTGGTGTGTTGTGTGGCCACAAGCTAAAAAGATACAGAGGAAATTAAAAAGACAGATTATGTGATAAGGCTAAACAACAATGAAACAGTTTGAAGTCCTACAAGCCAATTATTGAATTTTATAGAGTTTGCTGAATTAGTCATGCTGAGGCTAAGGTATTAAACTAAATACAATGCTTTTGAGTGAGTAAAAGTATTTAGTAAGTTTCACTGTAACTTTTTGATAGAAATTAACTCAAGCCTATAATATGATGAGGTAGTTCTGATTTGTGGTTCGTAGAATTTTTAAATCAATGCGGAATTATTTTTATTAATCATTAGAGCATTACTGAAATCTCAACTGGTGCTGTCCTATATTAATGTGAAATCCAACAGCAGTATCTATGTATACACAATCGCCACCCACCCACTGCAGAAGCTTTTTGTGGTCAATGAATGAAATAACTGGAACAGCTGACGGTTTTTCAGACTTGTCTATGATCTTCTTCATCACCTGTAGCGTAAGACTGAGAGTGACTGAAAGTGTGGCATTTTTTCAGTGATTCAATGATAATAGTCAGAACAGAGAACAGAAGGCAGCAATTCACATCCTGCATCAACATTAAATAATGTCAATAACAGCTCTGGGAAATGATTTTTTGAGGTGAAAAGTATATGCTAGAGGAAACCATGTCCTTGGTGTTGAAAGATGACGAGAAGTGAAGTTTTTTTCCTTCCTAAAACAACATGGATAAACTCTTTTACAATATGTGTGAAATCTCAAGACATGGCTCAATACTTGCTAGCACTCTCAGTTTGAACAATTGATTTTTTTTTTAATATTTTGATTAGTGCCCATTAAAAAAATGTTAAACTGTAAGAACAAGCATAATCTTTTTTTTAATTCATAAAAAGTTATTTACTTTAAAACACAGCTCCAGGGGTAAATTAACATATACAATGATTGTGAATAAATAACTTTGTTGGAATAATACCAAACATATCCTTTTAATATAGACTACAGTGTTTTTACATAGGCAAGTTTAAAGGGATTACCTATCAAGGAGCTCCTGGTGTGCGAGGCCACAAACCAAGCTGGTGACGAAGTTTGGACTGTTTAAATACTTCAGTCAGCCTCATGATCCCTTCCACAAACCATTATGTGTTATAAATTCACAGAACAAAGGCATACAGTGCCGACCTGGCTGTAGACAACTTTCTATACTTTCTGGTTATATCAAGTTATTCTAGGCATGTCCTGGTTTCAAGTATCAGCCTTACTGACACCAGTAATGACACTACAATTGCCAATAACTGTTTATTAACACAAAACTAATTAACTGCAGTCTCTACTACTATAACAATAATAACAACTATTAACTACTATATCAACTCCAATAAGTGCACAAAAATTCGAAAGAATATATAGGGCTACTGTTTTTTTTTTTTTTTGTTCTTTATTTTGTCTTATACGATTTCTCGTATTAGAAATTTGTTAGTTTTCGTATACCCCTTGGGGTTAGAGCGCAGGGTCAGCCATTGTACAGCGCCCCTGGAGCAATTACAGGTTAAGGGTCTTGCTCAAGGGCCCAGCAGAGTAGGATCTCTTTTGGCAGTGACGGGGATTCAAACCGGCAACCTTCTGGATACCAGCGCAGATCCTTAGCCTCAGAGCCACCACTCCGCCCCGACACAGCAACTTAGAGTTATGGTTTTAGTCAATCCAACCTCGCTGATTGACATAGTTTTGCATTTAGTATTATATTCAATGCTGCACGGTTTCTTTGTAAATTGTGTGGTTTGTTGCCACTTTAGGTTCCCTTATAGAAGAGGTTAACCAACTTCAGCATAACCTCAGTGACACTGAGTTGCCTTTCTCTGAGGCTTATATTTTCAGTTTTCTCCTAAAATCTGGATCATATTAGTTAAAGGTTAGTTCGGTTTTGTTTGTTCTTGAATTTTGGCTTTTAGTATCTCCTGGCCTTTAAATACTGAACATAGCATTTGGTATTGTGTGGCCTTTCCTTCATTTTTGTATCTTGACATTGTGGACACTTTTTGTGACTGAAGACAGAGAAGAAAATTAAAATTAGTAAAAACCTTTTATTGATACATACCAGACAAGGGTAAATGACAGAGAAACACAGTCCTAGGACACCGCACTTCATCTGCCTCGAGCGCAGATGTCCTTGCTCTTTTATACCTTTCTAGTCTCCTGATCGTTGACCACGTAAGCAATAAAAATAGCGTCCTGACTCATTTTGTATTATTCCAATTTGTAAAGTCCTTACCCTAAAGGTATATTTTCTTGTCACACACATCATTGAAAGAAAACTTCCAGAAAGTATACATGCTTTTTGTCACGTACGCAAAACACAAACAAGTTTGATCATTCTGTTCTATTTTCTGTACTTACACACATACATTTTGTTCAATTACATCATTTTATGTTTTTACACTCCTCCCTTTTTGAACAAAATGATGTGGGCAATATAATTAAATTGAAATGGTTGATGAAGGGGAAGGGGGGGAAAGGGGATGGGGAGGAGAAAATGGAAGAAGCTATACGAGACATGTGCTCCTCATGTAGCATATATGCCCTTTCCATAGAGGCGGTAAAGTACTTAGATATAGATCACCACCCATCCTTGGGTAGCCTGAGAGGGTGCGGGTAACAGTCAACAGAAAAAGTATTTTTAAGATAGTCATTTCTTGCAATGCGATGCGTGGATCCAGGCAGGCAGTCCTTCAACTTTCACGGCGTGTGGTGTGGATAGAAGAATTTGGAATGGTCCTCTCCACCTAGGCTGATGCCAGTGTTTCCTCCGAGTATCTCGAACCAGGATCCAGGTGCCCAAGGGAATTGGTAAATCCTTAGAAGGTGGGCTGGTCCTCCAGGCTTGATTAACCTGCTGGTGGACTTCCTTCAATGAGGTTCGGAGACCTGCAAGACTAGAGAGAAGATCATTGTCCACAGTATGCAAATTCACATTTCCTACAACCATGCCAATGGGCATGGGACGTCCGGTCAGAATCTCAAACGGCGATAGTCCCAGTTGTCGGTGTGTCCGTCCCCTTAGTCCCATTAAAGCTAAGGGTAGTGCATCCGGCCATGATAAATTAGTTTGTTCACAAATTTTTGCGAGTTTAGCTTTTAAAGTGCCATTGCATCGTTCTACGATGCCTCCGCTTTGGGGATGGTATTTACAATAATGGTGCACATTAATTTGGAGCCAGGTGGTTAATTCATTTATAACGGAGTTCACAAAATGAGTGCCATTATCTGTTTGTAACTTTTGAGGGATACCCCATCTTGGAATAATCTCTTTAATTAGTGCTTTAGCTACTGTTTTGGCATCGTTGTGTTTTGAAGGGAAAGCCTCTACCCATCGGGAGAACACATCGACAATCACAAGACAATATCGGTACCCTTTAGACGGGGTTAGTTCAATGAAATCCATTTGGAGGTGTTCAAACGGACCCATTGGATTAGGGGTAACGGCGGGGACTTACCTGGGTACCTTTTCCCACATTAAACTTTTGACATATTGCACAGCGTCTGCAAAATTGCTCTGCATATGTAGAGAAAACTTACAGCTTCCCAATGTTTTTCAACATCTCGAACCATGGCATCTCTACCTGCGTGATCGAGGCCATGGGCGATTTTTGCCATTCCTGGGAAAGAGGCTTTTGGGAGAAAAGGTTTGTTAGTGTGTTTATGAGTCCAGACTCCATCAGAGAGGGACCCTTCTTTGGACCATTTTCTCCTTTCGATATCCGTGGCTGCACTCTGTAAAGAAATAATTTGATTATCAGGGTCCTGGTCATTTCTCTGTTGGAATAAAGAAATTGGTGTGTTATTATATGCAGCCTCTTTAGCAAAGTGGTCAGCTAATTCATTTCCTTTGCTAACAGGATCCTGTTTTCCTGTGTGAGCTTGACATTTAACAATCGCTAGCTTCGATGGTTTGGTTATAGCTTCTAAAAGGGATTCGATCAATTTCTGATGTTGGATGGGTTTGCCAGTACTGGTCTTAAATCCCCTTAGTTTCCATAGTGCTCCATGATCATGGCAGACTCCAAAAGCATACCTGGAATCCGTATAAATTGTTACGATCTTCCCTTCAGACAGCTGACATGCTCGAGTGAGTGCTACGAGTTCAGCTGCTTGTGCACTCAAGCTTGATGAATTCCATTTGCTTCCAGCAGGCGGTCCCCTTGGACCACTGCGTAACTGGTTGAGGGTGCTCCATTTTTCAATCGCAAGGAACATCCATCCACAAAAATCATTTCTCCAGTTTCTAAAGGTGTTTCCTGTAGATCTACTCTAGGTTTTACAACCTTTGCTATTTCATCATGGCAATTATGTGGTTCTCCTTCGTTGTTAATTGGGAGAAGAGTGGCTGGATTTAAAGTGGAGCATCTTTCAATTGTAACATTTGACAAAGTACAGAGTACATTCTGATAGTGTATTGCCCTAGCAGTAGTGAGATGTGAAGTTTTGGCTTGTACTAGGATAGAATGTACAGCGTGAGGCACTTTAACTGTTAGGGGGCTCATGAGAACTACATCCGTGCTTGCTAATACAGCTTCTGTTGTTGCAGCCACAGCACGAAGACACGGAGGAAGTGCTGCGGCCACTGGATCCAGTTTTTTAGAAAAATAAGCCACCGGTCTTTGTTTATCTCCATGTTGTTGCGTCAGTACTGCATTCATAAATCCCTGCTTTTCGTCCACGAACAAAGTGAATGGACGAGAATGATCAGGCAAACCAAGCGCGGGCGCAGATAGAAGAGCAGTTTTGAGGTCACAGAGAGCCTTCTCAGCCTGTTCATTCCATTGGACCTGGCCAGAAAGGGGGATGCCAGGAGTATTAGCCAATTGTTGCAACGGCTGTGCTCTTTCAGTAAAATTTAGAACCCACTGTCTGCAGTAGCCCAGAATACCTAAAACAGACATAACCTGTTGTTTTGTGACCGGTCTAGGAAGATTTTGGATGGCTGTAATGCGATCGCTAGAGAGAGCTCTTGTTCCATACGTAATGTCATGACCTAGATATTTTACAGTTGTTTTGATTAGCTGCAGCTTAACTTTAGAAACTTTATGGCCATTGTCCCCCAAAAACAGCAACAATTTCTGGGTATCTTTTGTACAATCTTCTTCCGTAGCGCTACATATCATTTCCATCTACATACTGTATCCTGTCCGGCCAAAAGCCTTCTAAATTTTGGGCAAGAGCTTGTCCATATACACAAGGGGCTTCAGTGTATCCCTGAGGCATGACGGTCCATGTCCAACGGCGGTTTTGGAATGTAAAAGCAAACCAAAATTGAGAATCAGGGTGAACAGGGATAGAAAAGAAAGCATTAGCTAGGTCAATAACGGAGAAGTACCGAGCGGAAGGAGGGATAGTAGAGAGGATAGTGGAAGGATTAGGGACGATAGGGGCCCTAGGGAAGATGGCAGAATTTACTTGTCGCAAATCTTGTACGAAACGCCATGAACCGTCAGCCTTTTTTACAGGTAGAATGGGGGAATTGACTGGAGAGTATTCAATTGGAATAATGGCACCGCGTTTGACGAGATCGGAATGTACGGCGGAGATGCCAGCCTCTGCTTCGGGAGACAGAGGATATTGGGCACGGTGCGGGCGGAAGGAGGATTTCGGGTGGATCACCAGAGGCTCCATAATCATTCTTTCCCTGGGACCATAGTGAATCAGGGAGCATAGAGAGCCAAGAAGGGAAAGTGGTTTGCAATGAACAAGCAAAAGAGGAAGGACGGCACAAAGCGCGATGTACTAAAAAATCAGTTTGAAACACCACTTTAGTTATTAAACGGTCAGGAGTATCAAAAATACCCGGAGTAACTTGTAACCAGTCTGTTCTTTCAAGGCATTTTTCCACCCATGGTCCTATTTCCCCCCATTTAACAGTGCGTGATTTAGCTAAGGAAATATGAGGCACTGAGCCGCCAAGATAATATATATGCTGTGAGCATGTAAGATGAACAGAAGCAGCTGCCTTTGTGGATGAAATAAAAACACAGGAGATGTGAAGGGTTTCGGGGCGAGTACCAGAAGTAAGGAAAGATTCTAGCCAGGGGGTGTCTACTTCTATAGGGAAGTATTGGGCAGTACAGTGTAAAATGTCAGGGGCCTGTAAATTGGGAAAGAGACAGGGGATAAAGAGTGTAGGGCTTTGAGGAGAATGGTGTGTGGGGAAATATCTAAAGTCCAAGCTGCAAAAGAGGGTTTGGGGTAAGGGGCAATTTGACACAACAACTTGGGGGTTGAACAGAAAAAACCTTTGTCAGTCATAGAAATAGAAAGAGAAAGTTTTGTCATGAGATCTCTTCCTAAAAGGTTAACTGGACAGAGCTGATTCAAAAGAAAACGATGCAGTAAGGTATGTCCGCCAGGACGTGACTGGACTTGAAGAGGTTTTGATACTTGAAGAAGGTGAGGTTGTCCAGAAGCAGTAAGCACAGTAACAGTCTCGTTCGAGGCAGGGACCTTTGCCAGCGAGAGGGTAGATCGAGTGGCACCAGTATCGATTAAGAAAACAGTCTCAGTGCCATCAACGAACAATGTCAGTAAAGGATCAGTCTCTGAATTATGGGTGAGCAAAGGTAGTTGAAAAGAGTGGCTGGAGGTCCCTGCGTTTTCCTATGGCCAGTATTGTTGGTCAGGGGTGTCAGAAAAAACAGGTGGAATAGGGGGAGGTGGGGGTTGTTGCTGTCTGTGAGGGCACTCCCGACGAAAATGTCCAGTTTCACCACAGGCGTAGCAAGAGAAGGAATTAGCATTGGAATTAAAGGGAGAGGGAATAAAAGGATTCTTATTGTGGTCAACAGGAGGAGCTCTAAAACCACCTCGTCCTCTTCCTCGTCCTCGTCCCCTTCCTCTAAGGCCATGTCCTCGGCCTCGGTCAGGAGTATTCCTGGTATAATAGTTCATCTGTGCTGCCAATAATTTGGCATGAGAGTCCGATTCCTTCTGCTTAGTTTGTTTTTCGGCATGTTCAGCATGTCGTTTGACTTCATCAAACGCGGCACTTTCCCACTCAATACAGGAAGTGCGGACCTTGTTTTGTATATCAAGGCGCAAACCGGAAACAAAAGGTGGAACTGCAGCTCGGGTGCGGTCATCAACATTTTCCAAGCCCGAGTGATTAGCCATAAGGTCTTGAATCCTATGTGCCCATTCATCAACCGTCTCGTCTCTCTTTTGTTTTGCAGCAGAAATAAGGGACCAGTCCGTTCCTTTTTTATATTTTTCTGCAATATTTTGTCTCAACGCCTCCCACTGTGGGTTAAATTCGCCTTCTCCACCAATCCCCTGTCCTCAAGTTAAAACTGGGTTCCATACCCATGGAACGTCATTGCGGACACCCCTGCTAACAGTGGCCCATGTGGTCCCAAGCTTTCGACGAAGTACCTGGGTCCATTCAGCAGCGTTAGGCTTATACATGCTATCTAACTGATCAAGTTGTTCAACAAATTTTAGTCCTCCTACTTCCTTTGGATCTGGAAGTGCATTCACGACATCCTTTAGTTCTTGAAGTAAAGGTGAAGGATCAGAAGAGAAAAAAGTTGGAGCTGGTTTGTGAGTGGAGGTTTGACTTCGAGTGCATTTGGAGACGGGGGTTTGTCTAGTACAGGGTGGGTCATCACGATGGGTAGAGGGGTCATAGTGATCTGTGCCTGGGGGATCATCAGGGGAAACTTCTGCTAGTTGTAGTGCAGGGGGGGCAGTCGGAATGGGGGATAGAGGAGGGGATAATGGAGGTGCCTGAGGTTGGTACTGAGGAGGGGAAAAAATAATAGGATAAAGGGGGTCTTTATTTGGATTATTCTTCCTTTTCCTCCCATCTGCCTGTGGTTCAGTGCCTGTCTGAACTTTCTGTAATGTAATTAGTAATTCCTCTTTCTCCTTTTTAGCCTTTCCCTCATTTGCCCGCAACAATTCATTCTGTTTCTGTACTGCTTCTAAATTTCTGTCTTTTATTACTAATTCCCATCTATCGAACATATCCATTCGATACGGTCCACTATTATAACAACCCTGCTTATTCCTACACAGGATCTTCCTAGTTTCCTGTATTTCACTTGCATCTCCTGTCCCCTCTATCGGCCAACGCCCACCACTCTGTCTATTCCATTTCTTACATGCCTTCTTGAAATCTAAACCTGTCTTCTTTTCTATAAATTTCCTAGGAGACCCATTTTTACGGGGCGTCTGTTGATCCTCCGAAAATAATTCTTCCAGCATTAATGATTTTGATCCCCCTGTGCGGCGATTAACAGGCTTACTGTTATAAGTTCCCATTATGTCCCCTTGCCCTCCCGGGTCCTGTATTTAATTTTCCAACTATATACTGATTCGCCTAATCCCTTGTACGTATGAATCAGCGAGGTATTAAGTGTGCCACTCACTGTTCCCTTACTGTTCCCTTCTTTTTTCCGAAGGGGAGACACCTAACTATCGGTCCTGTCCCAGTTCCCAGGAGAACACGGTATTGTTGCTATTAGTATGTAGATTTATTTATTCCGTCCTAACAGCAATCCTGCAATCTGTGCTCTTTTTCTGTTTATGTTTCCATACATATATATACCACCCCGTTACTCGTCCCGTTAGCCTGTCCGCTCACATCCCCGGATTCCAGCTCAGGTGACTTCGTGTCCGATTCGGTTCAGCAGAATACTACATCAATACGTCCAGCCGAGTCTAGGATATGGGTGAGGCCAGTATCCTTTCGTCAGACCTTTCGTATGCGTCAAACTGCTTGGGTCAAGTCTCCATCACCTTAAGCAACCCGTTGAGATATGAGTATGACTAGACGGTCAACAGGAAACTCGCCCTCCTGTAATAAAAAAAATGTTCGGAAATTCCCCGGTGCTTACCCCAGCCTGGAAGTGTGCAAGCTCTGTCTGGAAATCCGTTCAGTCACCGTGGATGTAGCAAAGAGGAGACCAGGGGCTCCTCACGCAAGAACTGTTTCAGGACAGGACAGTCCTAACTTTTGCCGGAGCTGCATGCTCTGCTGCCGGAGCGCTCAAGTTGACGGCAGTCCGCTGGTAAGACGGATCACTGAAATGGTCTCGCTGGAGGAGTCGACCGGCCGTCTCTTGCCCCACGTCCGGGCGCCAAAAACTGTGGACACTTTTTGTGACTGAAGACAGAGAAGAAAATTAAAATTAGTAAAAACCTTTTATTGATACATACCAGACAAGGGTAAAATGACAGAGAAACACAGTCCTAGGACACCGCACTTCATCTGCCTCGAGCGCAGATGTCCTTGCTCTTTTATACCTTTCTAGTCTCCTGATCGTTGACCATGTAAGCAATAAAAATAGCGTCCTGACACATTTTGTATTATTCCAATTTGTAAAGTCCTTACCCTAAAGGTATATTTTCTTGTCACACACATCATTGAAAGAAAACTTCCAGAAAGTATACATGCTTTTTGTCACGTACGCAAAACACAAACAAGTTTGATCATTCTGTTCTATTTTCTGTACTTACACACATACATTTTGTTCAATTACATCATTTTATGTTTTTACAACATCTATATTTTTTTCCTCATTATTACATTTTTGTTATTTTTGGCTTTAATATTGCTTGGCATTTGTATTTTATATTGCTTGGCCTTTTCCTTGTCATTGTAGTTTTGGTACTATAAAATTTATAAATATTGTTTTACTTGAGCTTTTCTTCATGCAGTGTTTTTGTATTTTGGGTTTTGAACTCCTTGACAATTACAATTACATGAATTGTATTTTTTTATCTCTTTTTAATGGTCTTTAATTAACTGATTTGTTACGTTGATATATTAAAATTAAGCTTTTATCTCATTATGTTTGGGCTTCATGGTTATTAGAATATTTATAAATTTTTGTGCCCATTCTAACAATT
This sequence comes from Erpetoichthys calabaricus, assembly GCF_900747795.2. Lineage (NCBI taxonomy): Eukaryota > Metazoa > Chordata > Cladistia > Polypteriformes > Polypteridae > Erpetoichthys > Erpetoichthys calabaricus. The sequence goes on from NC_041406.2 coordinate 44,077,497, forward strand.
ATTCAGAACTATATATATATATATATATATATATATATATATATATATATATATATATATATATATATATATATATATATATATAAAATGGGATTTTAAGTACAGTGAATCTGAATCTGAGGACTATTTATGTGTTGTTTGCCTACTAACAAAGTTGAATTTTTGTTTACATTCTACTGTTAAGCCAGCTGCTATATTAAGAACACTGTGCTGGCTGTTACCATTAAAAACCCTTCTCAGAATTTCCCAACACATACTAATTAGTGATGTCAAACAAGTGACAGTATAAAGTTCAATCCCGAGTTTGACAGAGAGCAACCCCATACTTAGAGACAAACTAATCCTTTTCCTCTCAATTCCTGGTCTTATTCTCTGCTTGTTGTTTGACTCTGAATTTTAATTGAGTTTTGGTCTCTGACAAAATGATTCTTTCTATTTCACGGTTTTAACCTTGGACTGTATTTTGTTTTTTGCATCTTCTGGTCATTTTCATTTTTTGACCTCTGTCTCTCTTTAGGCAGAACAAAAGTTCTCCTTTCAGTTCTATAATCCTGAATCACAACAGTAACAGGCTGTTTAATCTGGCCTGATATTAACAGTAGTGCTGAAAATTGAACTGTTTCTCAAATGGTTCTAGTCCCTAAATTATCCTATCCTGCCAATATCCAAACCCAGCAAAAGAAACACTGTGCAAGCTTAATGCATAAGCAGTACCAAAGTATGTCGAAAGCATCCACAACATAAGCATTTTTAGGACTCCCTCCTCTGCTGATGTTAGGGTCCTAAAAAAAATCCAATCACTGACAACACTAGAATGTTGGCTGTCATAGAAGGAGAGTGTTTTCATAATCCAACCATTTTCATCCAAACACAATGATTATAACCTTTGTTTAAAAGAAATCAGTGGAATGCTGACAGTCTGAAACATGCACAAAACACATTTCAAAAGGGACTATATTAGAGGTATTTTATTTCATATTTGAAAATGATTTATTACTTTGGGCTGTAGCACAAAGAGGTGATATGTGCAAACAATTATTAGTTCCCTGACCATACTGGAGTGAGTTATTAAGGTTATCACATTCCCTTTAATATGAGGCCACTTGGAAGAAAGCATGACAGGTGTATATTTAATCCTACAGTTTTATCAGCTGAGCATTAATAAGGAGTAGAAGCATTACTCCCTGTTTTGTTAGCTGTCTTTAAACCATTTCAAGAGGGTCATTTCCCATAATCAGGCTGGTGATAATCAAAATGAGTTCAAAGCAGGCAAAATGTGTGGATGTGAGCCGGTGGAACAGAGGATACAAGATTTATATTTATTAGGGGAAAGTTATATCCTTGGTGTAGCCCAATTTTACTTGAGTCACAATATCACTGGTAATCTTCAAGAAGCACAACCAGTTGTCCTATTTTGATACCCACCTGTTGCAAAGAGTGGCTGAGCTTACTGAGAGGTTTCACAATGCACCATTAATAGCTTTCATTGATATTACTGGGAGAAGCTGGCAAATGTCTTTGTCAAATGCCTCAAAAGAGAACGTTGTATTTACCACTACTAGTGGAACCTGGAAGGATTGGATACTTCCATTACAGCTACAGGAACTCTACAAATTTTCCAACATCTGGTGAACAGATTGCTATGACTCACTGATCCAGGATAAACTAGTTTTTAAGTGTTTCTTTTGTAGTATAGCATGACTGTCATTATATTATATATTTTAAGTACCATAACATTATGTTATTAATTAAGTGAACATTAAAATAACTATTAACAAATTGCTATATTTTTTAAAAGCCTTACTTAAAATGAATGTATGTACAGACAATAAGTTTAAATTCCTTGTGAAGCCACATGTGTATTTTGCTTCTGGTTATTAAGCTGTTTCAAGCTAAATATTCATGCTGGGAATGTGCATTTGTTTACAACTGGTGGAACAACTTCTTAGAAATATTATTCAGAATTACATTAAGCAAGCCCCATGACTGATGCACGTTTCCTCTGGTATTCCTTACACGGTTCTAGACTCTGAAAAGTTCATACATAAACTATAAGATTCATTGTTATTATTGCGTATTCTGTATGCCCTTACAATAGGATGATTCTGCCCTTGTTTTGAGTAATACTGGGTTGATTAGCAAGGCAAAAACTCAATAGACAGGCGCTTTTTTCTGTTGTACACCTACATGCTGCAAAACATAAAACGTACTTCTATATTTCAAAATGAACTAGTTAACTAACCATGCTTTGGAATAAAAAATTGTACTGCAGCACCATCTTGTGGAGACTTACATTTTTTAAGGTCACATTAGTAAATGACATGTAAAATCCAAGTACATCTTAGCTGTGTCTTAGTTTAAGCTGAAACTCTTCTTTATGGCATATGTATATGATATTAGAAAAGCTTATTAAACAAGATGTAATAATACTGGGAAGAACAAATTCTGTACTTAAACATACGTTATATGTATTTTGTTTCCAACAGTTTGTGAACCTGTTTTTCCCATTACATATTAAATAACCCTTGCTTTGTTATTGCCAGGTCATGACTACTAATTTATATAGCAAATTCAACAAAAATTCGGAAAGAACAACAGGGAATATGCAACTTTGGATACTAATATAGTTCACAGAAAGCAAGAAATAAAGATGAAAAAAGGATATACAACGCATTGAAATAGAATAAAAGACAATAAACAGAATGAAATACAAAAGCAAAAATACCACTAGAAAAAACATAAAACCATAAAATAATTTGTGATACAAACATAAATCATCCTGAGCATCTGGACAAAGAGGGTAAACTGAAAGAAAGTTTAGAAAGCCTTCTTGAAAAATTAAGTTTTACATTGTTTTTTGAAAGAATGAATTATGTTAGCTGCTCTAATGAATTTTGGGAGGATGTTCCAAAGTTTGGGTGCAACAGAGCTATGTCACCCATATATCACAGGTTAGTCTGGGGCACAATGAGGTTGTGATAGATAGATAGATAGATAGATAGATAGATAGATAGATAGATAGATAGATAGATAGATAGATAGATAGATAGATAGATACTTTATTAATCCCGATGGGAAATTCACAGTGGGATGGGAGCATAGTGATGGTGGGGGTTACTGATGTAGTCACATGCAAGGCCATGTAAAGCTTTACTGGTTAGCAATTGAATTTTATACTCAGTCCTATAAGATACAAGGAGCCAGTGAAGGAGGAGCAGGATGAGTGTGATGTGCTCATTATTGAAGGCCTGTGTAAGGATTCTTGCAGTTTTATTTTGAACCCACTGAAACTGTGATAAAAGATTAGAACAACAACAACAACAACATTTATTTATATAGCACATTTTCATACAAAAAGTAGCTCAAAGTGCTTTACATAATGAAGAAAAGAAGAATAAAAGACAAATAAGAAATTAAAATAAGACAACCTTAGTTAACATAAGAAGGAGTAAGGTCCGATGGCCAGGGTGGACAGAAAAAACAAAAAAAAACTCCAGAAGGCTGGAGAAAAAAATAAAATCTGTAGGGGTTCCAGGCCACGAGACCGCCCAGTCCCCTTTGGGCATTCTACCTAACATAAATGAAATAGTCCTCTTTGTAGTTAGGGTAGAATAGGGACTTGACAGTTGGGAGTTAAAGTAGTCGATGAGAGATCTAAAAAAGCATGGACAAGTTTCTCAGCTTTGGAAAAGGAAAGTAATGAGTGAACAGGGATATATTATGGAGGTGGAAGTAAGAAAGTTTCTTAATGTGATTCATGTGGGTAGAATAAGAAAAGGAGGAATAAAAATTACACCAAGATCACCAAAAGTGATTGAAATGGAGTTATTTTTATTAAGCTGACCTTTAGTGACAATTAGTATGACTTCATGTTTTGTTTCAGTTTAATTTTATAGAGTTATATTTCATCCAGGGTGTGAGCTGAGAAAACTCTGAAGAACTTTCACTTTTAAGGCTGACATACATATAAGTATCATCTGCATAAAAAATGACAACCACCTCCATCCCACCGTTCAAAGCTACTATATCCCTATCAGTGATAAAACCGATTTGTTTGTGTTTATTTTGTGTTTGCAGTAACAGAGCAACACAATGGTACTTTCAATAATAAAGGACTAAAAATAATTGAGGAACAAATTGTTAAACATTGTATAGTTCACCAAGCTTAGTTTAGAAAAACATAGCATTATTGGTTTCAAGGAAGTTTAAAAAATTCTTATAAATATTGTTAAAGACCAGGCCCCCGGCACAGACAGACAGACACCGTATGCCTTACAATACAAACGTTTTATTTTCTTCACCCGTGGGCGCACGTCTCCCCCGTGACCCACAGGCAATACACAGTCCCACACAAGCACAATTCACCACAGCAACAATCCTTCTGGCAGCACCACCACTCCTCCTCAGGCTTAGTCCTCCTCCTCCCGACTCTGGCTCTCCCGAGTGGTGGTGGCTGGCCTTTTTTATACCCCACCCGGAAGTATTCCAGGTGCTTAATCACCTGGGCCTAATTGCCTTTCCGGGTGGGGCTGAGGAATTGACCAGCCAGGCTGCAATGTCCATGCAGCTCCCCCTGGCGGCCATCTGAGCCCCCAACCAGGCTGTGGAGGACTCCATCTCCCATGGAGCCATGCGCCCGGTTGGGGAATCATCGTCTGCCAGGGAGGCTGCCACCAAGCGTCCCGGGATAGGTATTGAGCTGTCCATGGTAGCTCCCCCGGAACTGTTGTAAGTCGCTCTGGATAAGAGCGTCTGCTAAATGTTGTAAATGTAAATGTAAATGTAGATGCAGTAGGGGCGTCCCTGCTGGGCATGGGCTGTCCTTCACAATATGCAGATTTTCACCTTAATTCCTTTTCGGATTATGTAAATATACTTCATGAAAATACATCTAGACACACCTCGTAATAATCAAAATGGACTGAGTGAGTTTTAGAAATTTGCTCTTCACTTATTTAAATGTCTAAATCATGCTCAGCCCTGGGGGTCTCCCTGTGGCTGCAGGTATATGTTTCAACCAGTTTCACAATCAGTGAGACATTTTTCCTCTAGCTGAACTAATTATTTAATTAGCTGACCTTGAATCCGCCACTTATTTTGCAGTCAAAATAGTGCAATTGTGAGTGCTTTATAAGAAATCATGAAATGTTTGGATTTTTGCCATATCTTTAAATGATTAACTCTGTTTTGTAATTTTGTTAATTAACTTATTCTGTTGTATTCACTCTCTTAATTGTATCCAAACAAAGATGAGCTGAGCAGACATCATTGCAAACAACACAGACAGCTGCAGGGCAGAAGTTGTTTCAGTGTTACCAACTTGTGTGCTTATTAGTAAATAATGACAAAAATAACTAAAAAGAACATAATATTAGAAAGTAAAAACAATGAATTTTAGTAGACATGAACTCTTGCTTCATTCAGTAAAAATTTACCATAACCAGTTGTGAGATATGGCAGGCCATTCATCCCAACCAACACCCCCAGGCCGCCAGATGGAGCCCTCCCTGCAGAATGAAGGTGCCCCGAATGCCAGCAGGGAATCATGGACAATGCAGTTTTAATACACAGCCCTGCTGGATACCATGGGGGCCGCCAGGAGTCGCTGCAGGGAGGCCCAGGGACTGTTATTTTCACTACACCCCGGAAGTACGTGCCAGGCACATGGACAGAGGAAATGACGTACTTCCGGGATGAAAAAGAAGAGTTTTGATCTGACCCAGAAGTGCTAGGAAGTCACATGGACAGAGGGTTCAGAAGCACTTCCGGGTCACGGATTATAAAGGACCGTGGAAAATCCCAGATGTGTGAGCTGAGTTGGGAGGCAGGGTTGCTAAGCGTCTGGGAGTGGAGGATTGTGAATTGTATTTGTTATTGAGTATTGTGGAGTGGAGGGTGCTTTGTGCACAGTATTAATATAATAAAAAATTATTGGACTTTTTACCTGGTGTCTGACGTATTGTCCGAGGGTTCAAGGGAGCGAGAGCGCCCCCTATCTGTCACACAGTTTATAATCTTTGGATTGATAGGAAAAAAAAGAAAATGGGAAATAAAACCTTGCTTTGTTAAGGTAAGAGTCCAATAAAAAGATGAAATCGGCTGGCAAGAAAACCTGTTGCAACAGGGGGTTCCCATGACTGAGAAGCACTACTATAAAGAATACACTGCTTTAACCTCTAAATTAAAATCTATAGGAGGCCTACTGAGTGAAATATTGGAATGACTGTATAGTCAACAACAAAATTGATTATCCAATTCCTAACACCTACAGTATGCTTTACACTGATACTTTTTTGTGTGCCTGGATCAACAAATATTTCTTCAGCAAAAAGAGGTGCCTTTCATGAAAAGGAACAGCTTCTAAATGGTTTTGACATTGTATTTCCAAGTTTGTTTCCTGGGGTCTGTTCCAGAAAACAGAATTAGTGTGAAATCTGGTTAAAGTAAATTAGGATTCACAGAACTGGGGGTAATTCCATTCCAGAAAACCTGGATTCTGCCATACCTGCATTTCCAGACCAGATTAAGACAGAATTACATGATCTGTGAGGCCAAAGATGTGGATAACTTGCTAATCCTGCTTTTTGGAATGGGTTCCGGATTTGTTTCGTAAAGAAAGATTTAATGAAATCCAGCTCAGTTACTGGGGCAACCAATGCTCTGAAACTAACCTGCAAAAGAGCAGGTTTAACGTGAAGGAGTAATGCTTCACAGCCTCAGTAATTAAGGAGCAGAGCATGCAATCATAAGGTTCAAGTCTATAAATGTCATGTCAGAAATACTGATCCCAGCTGCACTGTTTTGGAAGCAGAAAAAAATGTTGAAAATGTCATGTCCTTCTTGAATGAACAGTCAAAGCAGGAGCACAACCCCTTCACCAAATTCTGCCCAGAAAAAAGGTAATCAGACTGTGATCAGATATTTCCGTTTTTTTTTTGTAAAGAGCAGTTTTCTTCACATTAGAGAAGCTGCACATAATGGTAAAGGGATCACAAAACTGTGCTCAACTTTGAAGCGGCATCTGGTCACACACACATACACTTTCTGAGACAAAAATAAATAACCGCCATCAAAGAGGAATTCCACACGGTCACGACTGCAGCATTTCTGAGCTGAGTTATAACAGCTGATAACAGACTTGGTAGAGCAAGCTGCCGTCCTTCATCTCTTCTGCATAGACCCTCACCTTTAACACAAATGATTGTGAAGACTTTCTTATTCAGCATATACTTAACACCCAATATGCTTATTAACGTAGTTTCAATTCGGGGTTCTGTAATGGAATAATTTAACAATATGACTTCTGCATTGTATTGTAGTTCATTTAGCTGATGGTTTTACAAATGACACACATTTATGCATGTCAAATACCCAGTACAAATATCCATGTGTCCTTGTAACCATTCTTAAATAAGATACCACGCACATAAGTACTGAATAAATGTTAAGGCAGAATATCCAAGGTCTCACATTTGAACAGGGTAATTCATCATTCAAAAAGAGGGCACTGTGAGTCTTCTTTTGCAGATTTTTACATGACAGTGATTAACCTTTGTTTTCTTTTGTCAAATAATTACTGGCTAATACAGGGTTCTGTGTGGGCATGATGATGTTTGACTTCTCTCTCAGTAATGATTAGAATAATTCTATGTATGATGAAAACTTAAATGGCGTGGGTCTTACTCACACTTTTTTGGTGATATTAAAATTGCAAAAATGGAATATAATGCTTACTTGAGGGCATATAATATTTAAAGTAGAATAATATCTTTAAGGGGTACATTTTGCACAATGCAACAATTACCACACAATGATCAACAGTTTACACATTCATACTTTGAGTGTTATTCCTACATGCCATCGCCCTTTCCTTATTCGCTGCGTTGCTCCTCTCAGCCTATCTGGGATTGTGTGAAATCCAGTGTTCTGTAACTCGCTAATCTGCTAGTGGATTGTAACACCCAGGGAAATTGGACTATTGACCTACTGTATGCAAATGTTAAAGATGCATACAGCGCCACCCCGCAACCTGTGCTTGGGAAAGCAGATCATAACCTTGGTTCTGCTTCAGCCTCACTACAAACTGGTATCCGTCAATAAGGGCGCGCACATAAAGGCGACCTTCAAAAGGGCGACCTCAATTGGGCGCGGCGAATAAAAGCGCACATAAATAAAAGCGATCTTCAAAAGGGCGATCTCAATTGAGCGCCGAATAAAGGCGAGCGCAAATAAAGGCGAGCTTCAAAAGGATGACCTCAATTGAGCGCCGAATAACTGTGCGCATAAATAAAGGAGTGCTTCAAAAGGGTGACGTCAATTGGGCGCAGCGAATAAAGGCAAACGCAACAAAATTACAGAAAATTTATTAGATAAAGGCAATGATTGAACGTATAAAAAGGTGAAAGCGAGAATATTAAAACATCCAATTAATTAATGCATGAACTTCTAACGAACTATTTCTAAAGCTCTCTATATTTCGTTGTTTTCAAAATTACAGAAAATTCGATTAAGGCAATGACTGAACATATTTCGTTGTTTTCAAAATTACAGAAAATTAGATTAAGGCAATGACTGAATGTATAAAAAGGTGAAAGCAAGTTACACTTGAAGCTGTAGATTATGTGCAATGCCACGTAGATATTCGAGATGTGGTCTATTAGCATAATCAAGGACAATTAATTTAATTCGCTCCGAAGGTCATCCTTTTGAAGCGCTCCTTTATTTGCATGCACATTTATTCGGCGCTCAATTGAGGTCGTCCTTTTGAAGCTCGCCTTTATTTACGCGCGCCTTTATTCGGCGCTCAATTGAGGTCGCCCTTTTGAAGATCGCTTTTATTTATGTGCGCTTTTATTCTCCGCACCCAATTGAGGTCGCCCTTTTGAAGGTCGCCTTTTTGTGCGTGCCCTTATTGAATAGAACCCTACAAACCAAGGGTGAGGGAGCTACCTACAACCACATGCTCATTCAGGAAGTGGTCCCCTGAGGCAGAGCAGGCTCTGAGAGACTGCTTTGGAACTACAGACTGGGATATCCTTCAGGGCTCATATAGTGAGAACATTGAGGAGGTTGTTGACTGCACTACTGACTAAATCAACTTCTGTATGGACATTGCAGTTCCAGTAAGAACAGTACGCTGCTATGCTAACAACAAGCCATGGATTACAAGTGACATTAAGAGCCTTTGAAGCAGAAGAAAAGGGCTTTTAAAGGCGGTGATCAGCATGAGCTCAAGCGCGTGCAGAAAGAACTCCAAGTCCAGCGAAGGAGCAGTACAGGAGAAAGCTGGAGCAGAAGTTGCAGAATAACAGCATGAAGGAAGTGTGGGATGGGATGAAGATCATCACTGGCTGCAGCTCAAAGCGGGGTGCCACCATCGAGAGAGACGTGGAGAGAGCAAACCAGATGAACAACTTCTTTAACAGGTTTGACCACCCTAACCCACTCTCACCTCGGAGTATTGCACCCTCCACCCATCCTTCTGCTGACACCAGCATAGGAGAGAGTTTCCCCCCCCTACCCATAATTACAGCAGCCCAGGTAAGCAGAGAGCTGAGGAGACTTTGTGCTACCAAAACAGTGGGTCCAGATGGAGTATTGCCACGACTACTGAAGGCCTGTGCGTTGGAGCTGGGGAGTCCTCTACAGCGCATCTTCAATCTGAGCCTGGAACAGGGGAGAGTCCCGAGGCTTTGGAAAACATCTTGCATCACCCCAGTCCCAAAGGTATCATGTCCTGGCGAGCTGAATGACTTCCGGCCTGTCCCTCTGACGTCACATGTGATGAAGACCATGGAGCGGCTGCTGCTTCACCACCTGAGGCCACAGGTCCGCCACGCCCTCAACCCTCTGCAGTTCGCATACCAGTAGAAGGTGGGAGTGGAGGATGCCATCATCTACATGCTACACCGATCCCTCTCCCACTTGGACAGAGGCAGTGGTGCTGTAAGAATTACGTTTCTGGACTTCTCTAGCACCTTCAACACCATCCAACCTCTACTCCTTAGGGACAAGCTGACAGAGATGGGAGTAGATTCATACCTGGTGGCATGGATCGTGGACTATCTTACAGACAGACTTCAGTATGTGCATCTCGGGAACTGCAGGTCTGACATGGTGGTCAGCAACACAGGAGCGCCACAGGGATCTGTACTTTCTCCGGTCCTGTTCAGCCTATATACATTGGACTTCCAATATAACTCGGAGTCCAGCCATGTGCAAAAGTTCGCTGATGACACTGTTAACGTGGGCTGCATCAGGAGTGGGCAGGAGGAGGAGTATAGGAACCTAATCAAGGACTTTGTTAAATGGTGCGACTCAAACCACCTACACCTGAACACCAGCAAAACCAAGGAGCTGGTGGTGGATTTTAGGAGATCCAGGCCCCTCCTGGACCCCGTGATCATCAGAGGTGACTGTGTGCAGAGGGTGCAGACCTATAAATACCTGGGAGTGCAGCAGGATGAAAAATTGGACTGGACTGCCAATACTGATGCTCTGTGCAAGAGAGGACAGAGCCAACTATACTTCCTTAGAAGGCTGGTGTTCTTCAACATCTGTAATAAGATGCTGCAGATGTTCTATCAGACGGTTGTGGCAAGTGCCCTCTTCTACGCAGTGGTGTGCTGGGGAGGCAACATAAAAAACAGGGACACCTCACACCTGGACAAACTGGTGAGGAAGGCAGGCTCTATTGTAGGCATGGAGCTGGACAGTTTAACATTTGTGGCAGAGCGACGGGCACTGAGCAGGCTCCTGTCAATTATGGAGAATCCAATGCATCCACTAAACAGTATCATCTCTAGACAGAGGAGCAGCTTCAGCAACAGACTGCTGTCAATGTCCTGCTCCACTGACAGAATGAGGAGATCGTTCCTTCCCCACACTATGCGACTCTTCAATTCCACCCGGGGGGGGGGTAAACGTTAACATTATACTGTACAAAGTTATTGTCTGTTTTACCTGCATTTTTTATCACTCTTTAATTTAATATTGTTTCTTTATCAGTATGCTGCTGCTGGAGTATGTGAATTTCCCCTTGGGATTAATAAAGTATCTATCTATCTATCTATCTATCTATCTATCTATCTATCTATCTATCTATCTATCTATCTATCTATCTATCTATCTATCTATCTATCTATCTATCTATCTAGTGCGAAGGCACACTAAAGCAAGACGGACTTCATTCTGAGATCCAGGATAAGCTAAACGTGCTTTCTGGAACAGACCCCTAGAAGACTCCTATGGCTGCAATTTTTTGTTCCCACCAGTTTCACAAGTCATTTTACCTTTAATTAATCACATTGTTTAATTAAATGACCTTTTTTCTTCTCTTATTTTTATTTTCTAAAAAAGCAATAATGTGTAAGTTCATTTGCAACAAATTTAGAAATATTTGCATAGGTTTAACTTCTTAACTCTGTTTTGTTGTTTTCCTATTAATTATGGGGTTTTAATTGCCTTTTTTGGCTGAGTTTGCTCCCTTACATGTGTCCTAATAATGAAAACTAGCCAACCCGCGGCGTAGCATACGCCGCATAATTATGTATTGATGGGTGAACACTTCCTGAACGACACAGTTGTCCAAATGGGGTGGGTTTGAGGATACGACTGTGAGTGAATGAAAAGATAGACCTCTGGAGAGAGCAACATACAATTGTCTGTGACTGAAAGCGGGATCGTCTATGACAATGGAGGCCACGCTGGTGAAAGTTACTTCGTCGGTAGGGATAAGTGTCTGTACTTGTTCATTAAGGTGTAGCGAGTCTTCGTTGTTGACGCTTAACTGCCTTCTCTGCCTTGTGGCGCAGTGGTAGTGCTGCTGCTTTGCAGTAAGGAGACTGTGGAAGATTGTGGGTATGCTTCCCGGTTCCTCCCTGTGTGGATAGTGCTTTGAATACTGAGAACAACGCTATATCAATGTAATGAAATATTATTATTCTTATGCGTCCAGCCCTCTCTCTCTCTCGCGCGCCTGTATGTGTGTGTGTCACTCTCTCTCTCTCTCTCTGGCTCGCTCACTCGCTGCACATGTTCCTGCAGGCATAAGCCGCATAATTATTTATTGATGGCTGCACACTTCTGGAAAGACACAGTTGTCTAAAAGGGGTGGGTTTGAGGATACAACTGTGAGTGAATGAAAAGGAGAGAGAAACATACAATTATTGTCCGTGACTGAAAACTGGTTTTGGCAGATACATGCATATCGTTTTGGAAGTTTGGCCCTGTGCCTTATTAATTGTCATCGCAAAGGCCAATCTAACAGGAAATTGTCTTCGTGTAAAAGTAAAAGTCAAAGTATCCGCGACAAACAAACTGTTTTATACGCTGCATACCAACCCGTGGCGTAGCATACGCCGCATAATTCACGCCGCTCTTTTAATGTTTTTTAAGCAGAGGGACAAAATTGAACATTTGCAAAATCCATAATTTAATAAACCACCAAGAAAAGTAATATTGCAACAATGCACGCTACGAACCAACATACAATCATCGTTCAGTACACACTGCCGGCTCATGCCCCCCCCAACTCCTCACCTGAGTCACTGTCGTCTGTGCACCTCTGAGCTACGTTGTCCTTTCATTGTTCTTTGCGGTTCCGGCTGCTTCTCTATATATAATCCACCAAGTCACCCGACCACAGTAGAAGCGGGGGGTGGGGGGGCTAGGTGCGGAGTGCATATACAGGGCAAGGATGTAATCAGAGCGAGCGTATTCCTCGTTCGTGGGGAACAATTGCAAGCCCCGGTCCCCATTACAAATGGGGTTCAACGGCTTACCCACGCCTGTCGGCACCGGGTAGGCACACGTTGATCCATTCAGTGTAGCGCACGTGCAGTACCGGACATCCACGGGCATCACATACCTGTTAATGCTTAATCTCACGTGGCTGAATCTCACGTGAACGCTGGTAGCAGTCAGGCGGGCAGGCGTTCTCGTCCCATGCTCTTAGAGTTGGTGGCCGTGTCTCTCTATCGGTTCGAGTTGTTGGGCGGTTCTCTGTCGTTTGTATCCCATGGTCGGACAACTTGGTGGATTATATATGGAAATGCAGCCGAAACCGAAAAGAATAATGAAAAGTCAACGTGGCTCAGTGGTGCATGTGTACTGTAGCAGAGACAAAAGCGAGTTGGTGAGTTGTTGCGTCCGGGCACATGAGCAGGCACTGTGAATGCCTTGAGAGCGTGGGAAGACGCATGCTCGAGTTGGTGGGCTGGGCTTTGTGAATTGACTGACATGGCTATTTTTTGCGTATCCCATGGTTGTCTTCCGGCCGTGTGAATGCCTCAAGAGACAGGGCATCCTTGTTTGGTGAGTTTTGCAGTTTGTGAGTTAAACGCTGCGATGGTTTCACACGTTTGGTGAGTTGTTGCAGTGTGTGAGTTAAAAGCTGCGATGGTTTTACACGCTGGTAACAGTCAGGTGGGCGGGCAGGCGTTCTCATCCTATGGTCTTAGAGTTGGTGGGCGTGGCTCTGTGAGTTGTCGGCGTATCCCATCATCTTAGCGTTGGCGAGCTAAGAGTGGTTTATCTATCGTGCGTATCCCATGTTTTACATGCTGCATACAGCGATTCACATCTGTGATAAACATGCCTCTTCTTAGATGGTCCTGCCGCATTCTCGAAGCATACACACCGCCTGGTTATGCACCCACTCTCAAGAGCAACTCACAGAGACCCGCCCACCAACTCTAAGATCATGGCGTGTAAAACAGTTTGCAATAGTGGACGCGGTTGTGCGTCGTAACCGAAAAGAATAATGAAAAGTCAACGTGGCTCAGAGGTGCATGTGGACTGTAGCAGAGACAAACGGGAATGACGGCGTATTTTGTGAGTTGCTGCGTCTGAGTTGGTGGGTGTGGCTCTATGAGTTGTCGTCGCATCCAATGGTCTTAGACTTGGAGGGCGTGGCTCCGTCCTGCGTGCGCCATGGGTGTCTTACTCGCTGGCGGCTTAATGAATTATATATATAGATAATCGAAGGGACAAGTAACAACGAATACTGGAAAACTTCAGGTTCTTGAACGTTAGGACTACTAGCACACTAATAAGTAACCTAGTTTAAATATCCATAGCACCTAGAAAAGCCGGATGACAATCATGATGATGAATATTTTAAAAACTAAGACAAAAAGCTCTAAATTATCCCAACATAGAATACATAAATCCTTTCTATATTTCAATAACATTTATCAAACTCAGTTTTAAAATTTATGGTGCTGAGCCTTTGTTGTGTGTCATTTGCATTGGAGTCTACTTTCATTTAATTCATTTTTTAATTGCCATTATTACCTGTCTAGCTATTATACAGTGCCTTTCACACCTGTCTGTCTTATCAAATCTGAAAATAGTTTACCATGCTGCTGGACATGCTACCCATTGGTCAGCCATTCATTTAACAATTTCACTGTACTTTGTACATGTGACAATTTTAATACTGCTATTTTCCGGATACAATTAAGAGAGCAAACTTCATAGAAAAAAGGTGAATTAATAGGAAATTGAGTCACTAAATTACAACAATGGCAAAAATACAAATATTTATTATGAATGTAAATTTCTTACTACTGCCCTTTTCTAAATGAAGAATAAGAGAAGAGGAAAGAAAACATCTCATTAAATAATGGAATCAATATGACATAAAATGATTCATTGATGGTGAAACTAGTTGAAACAAAACCTTGCAGCCACAGAGGTCCCCCAGGACTGAACTTGGAAACCATTGTCCTAGATCAATGTTTTTCTTATAAAACTGAAGGGCACACTGTAGAATCAAGCTTAGTCTTGTTCAGGCCCTGGACAATAACAAATTTGCAAAATTTCTTAATTAAAAGAAATCCAGATTCTAAACAGCACTGTTTTTTTGGTAACTAATTAGAGAAGTGTGAAAATTGTTTGCTTGAATGCAACTTATCTACTTTTTTACAAAACAAAATATTATTTCTGTGTTATTCACATGACCGCATGTCATTTGACAAGCTTTAAGATAATATATGAATAAATAAACATGAAACCATAAATTAGCCAAATTATTGCAAAACTGGATATGCTTTAAATTATACAATATACAATATACTGCCCAAAATGTTATTATGGACTCTCCAGTGCCATGTAATTTTCATTTTTGTTCCCTTTGTTCCCACAATAATAAACATAGTGCTAATATTACAGCATGTTGTGTTTATGCAAATAAATCTTTGGGTTTATAGTAATTATTATTTTGTTTAATAGTAGTAAACAAAAGTAGTTGTGAATACAATAATTCAGATTTAAAATAAAATTTAGCTCAGTGATTCAACAGTATTTATTAGTGTGCAGTAGCTAACTCTTAAAACATATATTTGGAACAATGCTAAAGATACGCTTTAAACAATGTATAGCATGTATCTGCTTAAGCAACTGGTAATTGATTTTTTAAAACCGACACACTAGCATTGGTTTTGATCTAACTGACCTAAGAACCATGAAAATCAAAGCATCTCTTTCAGTTTAACATGCTTTTAAAAGAGTTTGTGCTTTATTTATTCATCACCTTGCATTATTTTTCAACATACATTGACAGCTTGTAGTCTTTCATGGCTGATTACTCAATTCCACACCTGTCACCTCTAATTTCTTTCCCTGAATGTGCAGGAGATACATATCATTGCTATTACTGTATTTGTATCAAAAGCTGTGTCTAGTTGACTGTCACAGGCAACTGCTAACATAATGAGAGGGATACATAGTGTTTGTTCTTGATTTTATAGTAAAACTCTTATATATTTATTAATCAAGCTGTGCTGTTTTAAAATGCAAAGAAAGTCAATGAAGAACAAAGTATACATTTTGAACTAAATTAGACATAACTGCGATTTTAATACTTTAATACTAAAGCATTTCGCTATTAATCTGGTAACAATTCATTTTGATTTATTGACAAGCATTAAATAATTAATAAATCATATGATATTACTTTTTCTATACATGAACTGTGCACATCACACACACTCACACATATCTCCTTACAGAGAGTGGATATCAAAGGTTTACAAGCCACTGAAAGTCTTTTTATTTTTATTTTTAATTTTTTTTTTTTTTTTTAAATTTAACTATTTGTTTCTTATTTAAATATTCTTTTAACATCTACAAAAGATATTTTTTAACATCTACACAAGATATATATATATATATATATATATATATATATATATATATATATATATCCATCCATTTTCCAACCCGCTGAATCCGAACACAGGGTCACGGGGGTCTGCTGGAGCCAATCCCAGCCAACACAGGGCACAAGGCAGGAACCAATCCCGGGCAGGGTGCCAACCCACCGCAGTATATATATATATATATATATATAGTGTCCTGCGGTGGGTTGGCACCCTGCCCGGGATTGGTTCCTGCCTTGTGCCCTGTGTTGGCTGGGATTGGCTCCAGCAGACCCCCGTGACCCTGTGTTCGGATTCAGCGGGTTGGAAAATGGATGGATGGATGGATATATATATATATATATATATATATTGTCACACCCGTGCAAATAGGCAACATCTAAAAGGCCTGAATAATAGTAATTCCATGCTAGACCAAAGTAGGGCCAGATGTACTAACTGTCTCTCTCAATCCGTTGCAGACCATTCTCAGGAAATCCCACCCAGCTCCCGTGCCTTTGATGACGTCACTTCTGGTTCCGGCGCTGCTGATGCTGTCACTTCCAGTCCTGATGACGTCACTTCCTCCACTGGCCTTTAAAGCCGTCATCCTACCTCCACATCATCAGTTCAGTTGTGGACTCCGATCTGAAAAGATCTGTGATTTATTTTTAACCTTTTGCAGCCAGGACATAATATGCGGGTGGCTGCCCCAAACCTTCTTGATGTCTTGTGTGATATTTTTGACTATATATATATATATATATATTTTTTTTTTTTTGTTCTTTATTTCGCCTTATACAATTTCTTGTATTAGGAATTTGTTAGTTTTTGTATACCCCTTGGGGTCAGAGCGCAGGGTCAGCCATTGTACAGCACAAGGCAGGAAACAAACCCAGGCAGGGTGCCAACCCACCGCAGATATATATATATATATATATATATATATATATATATATATATATATATATATATATATATATATACAGTGGTGTGAAAAACTATTTGCCCCCTTCCTGATTTCTTATTCTTTTGCATGTTTGTCACACAAAATGTTTCTGATCATCAAACACATTTAACCATTAGTCAAATATAACACAAGTAAACACAAAATGCAGTTTTTAAATGATGGTTTTTATTATTTAGGGAGAAAAAAAATCCAAACCTACATGGCCCTGTGTGAAAAAGTAATTGCCCCCTTGTTAAAAAATAACCTAACTGTGGTGTATCACACCTGAGTTCAATTTCCGTAGCCACCCCCAGGCCTGATTACTGCCACACCTGTTTCAATCAAGAAATCACTTAAATAGGAGCTGCCTGACACAGAGAAGTAGACCAAAAGCACCTCAAAAGCTAGACATCATGCCAAGATCCAAAGAAATTCAGGAACAAATGAGAACAGAAGTAATTGAGATCTATCAGTCTGGTAAAGGTTATAAAGCCATTTCTAAAGCTTTGGGACTCCAGCGAACCACAGTGAGAGCCATTATCCACAAATGGCAAAAACATGGAACAGTGGTGAACCTTCCCAGGAGTGGCCGGCCGACCAAAATTACCCCAAGAGTGCAGAGACGACTCATCCGAGAGGTCACAAAAGACCCCAGGACAACGTCTAAAGAACTGCAGGCCTCACTTGCCTCAATTAAGGTCAGTGTTCACGACTCCACCATAAGAAAGAGACTGGGCAAAAACGGCCTGCATGGCAGATTTCCAAAACGCAAACCACTGTTAAGCAAAAAGAACATTAGGGCTCGTCTCAATTTTGCTAAGAAACATCTCAATGATTGCCAAGACTTTTGGGAAAATACCTTGTGGACTGATGAGACAAAAGTTGAACTTTTTGGAAGGCAAATGTCCCGTTACATCTGGCGTAAAAGGAACACAGCATTTCAGAAAAAGAACATCATAACAACAGTAAAATATGGTGGTGGTAGTGTGATGGTCTGGGGTTGTTTTGCTGCTTCAGGACCTGGAAGGCTTGCTGTGATAGATGGAACCATGAATTCTACTGTCTACCAAAAAATCCTGAAGGAGAATGTCCGGCCATCTGTTCGTCAACTCAGGCTGAAGAGATCTTGGGTGCTGCAACAGGACAATGACCCAAAACACACCAGCAAATCCACCTCTGAATGGCTGAAGAAAAACAAAATGAAGACTTTGGAGTGGCCTAGTCAAAGTCCTGACCTGAATCCAATTGAGATGCTATGGCATGACCTTAAAAAGGCGGTTCATGCTAGAAAACCCTCAAATAAAGCTGAATTACAACAATTTTGCAAAGATGAGTGGGCCAAAATTCCTCCAGAGCGCTGTAAAAGACTCATTGCAAGTTATCGCAAACGCTTGATTGCAGTTATTGCTGCTAAGGGTGGCCCAACCAGTTATTAAGTTCAGGGGGCAATTACTTTTTCACACAGGGCCATGTAGGTTTGGATTTTTTTTTCTCCCTAAATAATCCATCCATCCATTTTCCAACCCGCTGAATCCGAACACAGGGTCACGGGGGTCTGCTGGAGCCAATCCCAGCCAACACAGGGCACAAGGCAGGGAACCAATCCCGGGCAGGGTGCCAACCCACCGCAGGACACACACAAACACACCCACACACCAAGCACACACTCGGGCCAATTTAGAATCGCCAATCCACCTAACCTGCATGTCTTTGGACTGTGGGAGGAAACCGGAGCGCCCGGAGGAAACCCACGCAGACACGGGGAGAACATGCAAACTCCACACAGGGAGGACCCGGGAAGCGAACCCGGGTCTCCTACCTGCGAGGCAGCAGTGCTACCACTGCGCCACCGTGCCGCCCCTCCCTAAATAATAAAAACCACCATTTACAAACTGCATTTTGTGTTTACTTGTGTTATATTTGACTAATGGTTAAATGTGTTTGATGATCAGAAACATTTTGTGTGACAAACATGCAAAAGAATAAGAAATCAGGAAGGGGGCAACTGCGGTGGGTTGGCACCCTGCCCAGGATTGTTTCCTGCCTTGTGCCCTGTGTTGGCTGGGATTGGCTCCAGCAGACCCCCGTGACCCTGTGTTCGGATTCAGCGGGTTGGACAATGGATGGATGGATGGAAGAGGGCAAATAGTTTTTCACACCACTGTATATATATATATATATATATATATATATATATATATATATATATACTGTATATATTCAGTCATGCACATACGATTAGGAGATAGTTCATGGGCCCGAAAATAAACGCTTCTCAGCTGAGCCAAGGGGTGGCACTGTCCAGTAATACTCTCACCTCTTTTCCCTTGTCTCCAACATATATATCCATCATCTTGGCTATCTATGTCAGTTCCGTTTTGAATTCAAGTATATGGGGTACAAATTTCCCAAACCTTTATCATTGTCGCTGCCTGTTATTACAATACGCACACACACCAGTTAGTCATCTGTGTCAAGTTTCATCATATTTTCTTGCAGCTGCTTTTTTATAATAATGCTAGGGATTGCCCATTGCTTTTTGCAATGTTAAAGGGTGTAAAAAAGTAAGTCTCATGAAATGGTTTATCTTTTTTAACATTTTTGGACAAAAGAATATCTGATTGTCATTTCAACAAAAATGATGCAATTTTTAAAAATAACATTGAAGAATTATATTTTGTGCTCATCTATATATCAAAAGAAGTGAAATTTTGTCCTGAAAAAGGTAGGATATCCCTTATTTAACATTCAATCATATGCCTAAAATTAGAATCAGGTGAACCCAAACAGATGTAAATGATTAAAACATCATCAGAGATTAACTTGGAAGAGACATGCAAGGTGTGGTATGGTATGGCTGTAGTAATTGAGGTATATGGCCTGGTACGGAAGAAAGATGGTTTCAAATAGTTTAGAAAGGATTTTAAAGCCATTTCAAAGTGATTTATAGTTAATTACACCACTCTCCAGAAGATAATCTACAAATAGACAACCTGTCACACCACTGGCAGTCTATTCGGGCCGGGCTGCTCCAACAAATTCAGCCCAACAGTTGACTGATAAATGCTACAGGGAGTCTAATAGAAGTCCATTATAACATTATGTAATTTACAGGCAAGTCTCAAACGTCAATCATCCAAACATGACTGCACAACCTTTCCCTACATGCAAGGTCAAGAAGGAAAAGCTTTTGCTTTCAAAGAAGAATATACAGTAGATGCATGACTACTTGTATTTACTAACAGCTAGTCAAAGAAGATGACCTTTGAATGTGAATGTGATGTGTGTAAGTGAAGCAAAGGTAGAGTTTTTTTGCCAAATGCTAGAGTTGTTTTTAGTGAAAGCCAAAAACCACCTTTGACCTAAAGTGGCATTTGAAACAATTGGAATATACAGTGAAACCCTCAAAATCAAAATGGCTGAAAGAGCTCTCTAAAGAGGAGTAGGCACATTTTTTCCAAGTCAATGCAGGAAACTGATAGACAATTACAAAATGTTAACATTTTAGCCTGTGTTTTTTCCCTGACTAATATACACATTTAGTTTCAATATTGTTTTTTCATTTTAAAGTATTTTGTATCTGACCATCTCAATTCTTCTAATTTTGTTTTATTTATGCATTATATAGTTGTTATATGTAATTTATTGTTTTTGTTACATTTAGAAATATTTATGTACTGTCTTCTTAATGGGCGGCACGGTGGCGCAGTGGGTAGCGCTGCTGCCTCGCAGTTAGGAGACCTGGGGACCCGGGTTCGCTTCCCGGGTCCTCCCTGCGTGGAGTTTGCATGTTCTCCCCGTGTCTGCGTGGGTTTCCTCCGGGCGCTCCGGTTTCCTCCCACAGTCCAAAGACATGCTGGTTAGGTGGATTGGCGATTCTAAATTGGCCCTAGTGTGTGCTTGGTGTGTGGGTGTGTTTGTGTGTGTCCTGCGGTGGGTTGGCACCCTGCCCGGGATTGGTTCCTGCCTTGTGCCCTGTGTTGGCTGGGATTGGCTCCAGCAGACCCCCGTGACCCTGTGTTCGGATTCAGCGGGTTGGAAAATGGATGGATGGATGGATGGATGTCTTCTTAATTGTGCCTATAATTGTTTTGGGACTTGGTTACCTTAGATTGCTTTGTTGGCAATTCCTTTACTCCTTTGTTAAAGCATTTTTGTAATTTCTCAATTTCTTTTGTTAGATATGTAAGTCTTTTATTTATAAGAGACTAGCAAAATACCCGCGCTTCGCAGCGGAGAAGTAGTGTGTTAAAGAAGTTATGAAAAAGAAAAGGAAACATTTTAAAAATAACGTAACATGATTGTCAATGTAATTGTCGTAGGCTTATGTTAGTATTGACAGTGAATTTGATGATTGTAAAGAGTTTAACAATTTAATACCAAACAAATTGTGATATTTCGAATATTCAATTCCTGGAAGAGGTTTGCCAAAAATAAAAGGTTTTGAACCCCGGCTTAGAGATACCCAACAACATTTAATCACTTATGTATTAATGACCTACTGTAGCATTTACATTGATTATTGCAGTAGCACTAATATTATCCAAAATCATGCATGTTGAATATTATTAGAAGTAACCAACAATCCAAGATCATTCTCTACTCCGCAGCACAGGGTTGATATTAGTAGGAGCTACTGACCAGAAAATTAGACCCTATCTTTAATTGCAGTTTCTGCAGAATGAGGCACTGGTTTCTTGATAACAAATGTAGTACTAGGGTGTTGTACCGTGTTAGCCATTATGAATGTAGAGAAAAGCCAAGCAAAATGACACTCTAGTTAGCCAATAAAAGGTGTCATTTTGCTTGGCTTTTGATAACAAATGGTAAGAGTTTTCTTTAACTCTTTTCACTAGTTTCTCATCAAGCTCTTTTGTCCATTTCTCAAACGCTTGTGAGAAAATCAGTGAGAACGAAGAATCTCTCACCAATGAAAGGAAAACACATCCAGCCAAAACATTCCCTTTTTGAGGTATGGTCACCTAAAACTTTAATGATAGCAGCAGTTTAAAGCTGGGGTCTGATGTGAAGTATATATGAGTTTTTTCTCACTGATAATTTGCACATTTACGAAAGGATGTAATTTTTTACAAACATATTTGAGACTTGGCAATGTGGGGATTTAATCCTAATACGTGTGGCATTAAATTAAAAAAAAGAAAAACTTTCTTTCTTTCTTTTAGCTGTCAATGTACTGTAGTGAAATGTCTTTTTATGCACTGCACACAATGATAACTGACTCAGTAATTATTCAAAGCACATCTCCCAGAATATTCCAAAATGAACCTATAGCAAGGCATCGTTTTGAGTAATCAGAACATGCACTTTTTTGGTTATGGGAACTATCATGTTATTTGTCTTTTAACAGAAGGTCGGAGTGTAAATATTCTGTTTTTTAAACAATATTTCTTACTATTTCTCCAAACTTACTCTGTCAATATACAGTGCATCCGGAAAGTATTCACAGCGCATCACTTTTTCCACATTTTGTTATGTTACAGCCTTATTCCAAAATTGATTAAATTCATTTTTTCCTCAGAATTCTACACACAACACCCCATAATGACAACGTGAAAAAAGTTTACTTGAGGTTTTTGCAAATTTATTAAAAATAAAAAAACTGAGAAATCACATGTACATAAGATGAACCGTCGCCCTAGTCTGAGGTCAAGAGTGCTCTGGAGCAGGTTTTCATCCAGGATGTCTCTGTACATTGCTGCAGTCATCTTTCTCTTTATCCTGACTAGTCTCCCAGTCCCTGCTGCTGAAAAACATCCCCACAGCATGATGCTGCCACCACCATGCTTCACTGTAGGGATGGTATTGGCCTGGTGATGAGAGGTGCCTGGTTTCCTCCAAACGTGACGCCTGGCATTCACACCAAAGAGTTCGATCTTTGTCTCATCAGACCAGAGAATTTTCTTTCTCATGGTCTGAGAGTCCTTCAGGTGCCTTTTGGCAAACTCCAGGCGGGCTGCCACGTGCCTTTTACTAAGGAGTGGCTTCCGTTTGGCCACTCTACCATACAGGCCTGATTGGTGGATTGCTGCAGAGATGGTTGTCCTTCTGGAAGGTTCTCCTCTCTCCATAGAGGACCTCTGGAGTTCTGACAGAGTGACCATCGGGTTCTTGGTCACTTCCCTGACTAAGGCCCTTCTCCCCCGATCGCTCAGTTTAGATGGCCGGCCAGCTCTAGGAAGAGTCCTGGTGGTTTCGAACTTCTTCCACTTACGGATGATGGAGGCCACTGTGCTCATTGGGACCTTCAAAGCAGCAGAAATTTTTCTCTAACTTTCTCCAGATTTGTGCCTTGAGACATTCCTGTCTCGGAGGTCTACAGACAATTCCTTTGACTTCATGCTTGGTTTGTGCTCTGACATGAACTGTCAACCGTGGGACCTTATATAGACAGGTGTGTGCCTTTCCAAATCATGTCCAATCAACTGAATTTACCACAGGTGGACTCCAATTAAGCTGCAGAAACATCTCAAGGATGATCAGGGGAAACAGGATGCACCTGAGCTCAATTTTGAGCTTCATGGCAAAGGCTGTGAATACTTATGTACATGTGCTTTCTCAATTTTTTTATTTTTAATAAATTTGCAAAAATCTCAAGTAAACTTTTTTCACGTTGTCATTATGGGGTGTTGTGTGTAGAACTCTGAGGAAAAAAATTAATTTAATCCATTTTGAAATAAAGCTGTAACATAGCAAAATGTGGAAAAAGTGATGCGCTATGAATACTTTCCGGATGCACTGTATATGTCAATATATATTTTCTATGCTCATTTAATCTTGCATTTACTTCTGTGTTGTGTTGTGCCTTTGACTCTGTTGTGGAATAGTTTTGTGTCGTAAAACAACAATTTTCCATTTGTCAGCAAAGTGGGAACAATATGGATTAAACCTTGCAAAAAAGCTTCTCATAACCCTCTGAGCTAGTGAGAAGACACACCGATTGCCACATGAATGTTTGCATCACTCTTTTTGAGTTAGTCATTGAGAGTTTTCCAAGCTCTTCTAACTAGTGAAAGGCATTCTGGAAAACCACCTTGATTATCTGAATGTAACAAAGGGGAAGGTGAGACATACATCCATCCATCCATTATCCATCCATCCATTATCCAACCTGCTATTTCCTAACTACAGGGTCATGGGGGTCTGCTGGAGCCAATCCCAGCCAAAACAGAGTGCAAGGCAGGAAATAAACCCCGGGCAGGGCGCCAGCCCACCGCACGGCACACACACACATACACTCACACTCCAAGTACACGCTAAGGACAATTTAGGATCGCCAATGCACCTAACCTGCATGTCTTTGGACTGTGGGAGTAAACCGGAGCACCCAGAGGAAAGCCATGCAGACACGGGGAGAACATGCAAACTCCACGCAGGGAGGAGTGAACCCAGGTCTCCTAAAGCTGTGAGGCAGCAGCGCTACCACTACGCCACCGTGCCACCCAGGTGAGACATCATAAGTGAGAAATCTGAAAATTCACATAGCAACTGAAGGGAGCATTTGTGAAGCATATTCAGTGTCCATGTGTTATTTTTTTTTACAGAGACACCATAAGACATTAAGTAAATTTGTGACTGACAAGTCATGTGAACAGCCCACACACACATGGATAGAGCTCAGAACAAATAAGCAACAGCTTAACAAGATTTTCCAACAAAAAGAATTATTTACACAAAAAATATCCGCTGTGAGCAAAGACAAACTGAAAATTATGACAAAAATAAAACCAAGTAAAACTACATTCAGAATTTGGCCAATGTTTGAAAAATATAAGAGGCTTCATTATCTAAAAAAATTTAAACCATAAAAGAAATAAATAATAATAAATAAAAGTGCTAATAAAATTGTACAGAACATTTCTCAAATACAGTACTAAAACTGCAAGCATTAAAAGCTGCTCTATCTTTGCAGAATCTGATAACAACAGAATTGGAATGCTGTGTAAAAAAAGACTGTCAGTGACTTGCTAGTCAAATGAATAGAGCCTGGAGGAATTATCTTAAAGTGAAGTGTGATCATTAGGCTGTCAAGCAGCATTTTTCCTCAATGTGTAATGTTATGATCTACTCTACTGGTTTGTAAACCAAGCTTGTTTTCTTTAATTTCGTCCACATAACTTAATTGAGTTCTGCCCTAATTACCCACCTATTGAGTTGTCTGCTCTGATTGAATTGCCTGGGTTTGTGGGTGGGATGTAATTTATAAAAAAAAAGCTAGTGTGAGTTTTAGAGTAGAAAGTGAGGGGAGAAGGATTTGGGTTTAACAGAGCAAGGCATGGAGAGAGTTTAGGTTGGATGGTGTGGCATTGGTCTTTCTGTACATGTTAAAAGAAATGCAGTTGTTTTAAGCTAGCCATCCTCCCCCAAACTATGCGACTCTTCAGTTCCACCCGGGGGGGTAAACCTTAACATTATTCAAAGTTATTGTCTGTTTTTACCTGCATTTTTATTACTCTTTAATTTAATATTGTTTTTTTGTATCAGTATGCTGCTGCTGGAGTATGTGAATTTCCCCTTGGGATTAATAAAGTATCTATCTATCTATCTATCTATCTATCTATCTATCTATCTATCTATCTATCTATCTATCTATCTATCTATCTATCTGGATGGTAATTGTGGAGTGTGTCTAGCTGTGTGGATTCTGTTTAGCTAGATAGCTAAGTTAGTGTTGTCCTCCTACTTTGTTTTTGTTTTGTGTGCATGTCTCCATATATTGTGAGATTTTCTGTTTGAAAATAAGAAAACATTCCATTTAATTTTTTTGGATGGTGTAATTTTTTTTGTCTCCCTCCCTCTCATTTGTGTGCAGCTTACTTAGGTATCCCTAGGCCTTCAGTAGGCCATAACTATATCCTCTAAGCACTGCATGAGCAATTGAAATGATATCTAATTCACAACTTTTTATGAAATTTGTGCCATTGGGTGAAATTCACTGATGAATAAAAAAAAAGTGTAACTCAAAAATGAAATGTAAATGCTTGGTTAAGTTAAAGCTTGGGTATGAACAATGCATGTCCCTACTTTAAATGGGAAAGGGCAGAGCCTATGAAAGGTACAAAATTCACTTTTAGTCTCTTAAAGGAATACTCTGTCCAAGAATATTGTTTTATGTGTTATTTAGCCCATGTAGTTTGAATTGGTGGCTGAGAAAAATGTTTGATTTGATGTTTTCACACAGAATGAAAACAAATTTATAACACAACAGAAGACAATAGCAACCAGTGCTGTAGAATGGCAAACAATGTAAAAAAAGCTGATTGGAGTCGGGGGGAATCTTGTGTCACATAATCCATATGTCAGCTATCTGGTTGTATGGTCAATATGAACAAAAAGAATGCTTTGATTGAAATATTTCTAAATATGAAAATAATTAGGAAGGACTTTTGAACTGAATATCTTCCTCTTCCCCTCATTCGTTGGACAACAGTTCTGTCTTGTTGATATGTTGATTATGTAACTTATGGGTATTACTTTAATCATTTTTGTTATACAGAAGGTGTAGTGTATTTCATTGATTTAAAACGGGGCTGGCAAACTGATTCTAGAGTACCACAATGACTACGGGTTTTCAATCCATCTAATTTCTTAATTATTAATTGATTACTGCTGCTAATTTTACAGAACCATAATTTTAACTGGCTTGCCTTTTAAAATATGGAACCCTAAATTGTTTATTTTAACTTAACCAGCTGTTAAACAATAATAGAATGCAAAGAGAACCAACAGATAATCGGCTAATTTAGTTTCTTGACGGGCCACTTTTACTCCAACCAGCTTCTTAATTGGATACTAACTTTTGGTTTTAATTAAACACATTGTTTAATTCTGTAAAAAATGCATGTTTTTGCAATGGTATGAATTGTCTGCATTTATACATATGTTTGGTTGCTTCACAAAGGACTACTGCGATACAGCAATGAGAAGTCAAGCACAATGTCACCTTTTACTGGCAAAATTAAACAAATACAATAAGCAAGCTTTCGAGGCAACTCAGGCCCCTTCTTTAGGCAAGATGTAAACAGATACGGCAAAAAAGGCAAAATTGTAGCCTAGCTAGTGATGGGCGATTCGCGAACGATCTCTTCTTTTTTAGCAACTCTTTTTGGTGAATCATCGAGCTCGAAAGACAGTGCTAAAACGAGTGTGTGTCTGGCGTGACGTCGTCACCGTCTTTTGTTGCCGCTGTTTAAAGCGCATGCGAAAGATCAGCCTGCCTTATGCGTCTCGACTCATTCTATTAGTAGACACTGCCATGGAGTCAGTCTCGTTCAGTTGATTCGTGAAAGAACCATTACAAGTTGCACAGTTATTATTCAGTTGTGATTCCGTAACAAAACATCTTATTTTAATTATGCATCTTAAATATATTATCGTGCTTTATATACGGAAACAGGACAATGACATATGAATCATGTTAAATATTTAATTAATTATTTATAGATTATTAAATATAAATTAAACAAGCAATACAATTACATATTTATACACATACATAAATGTTAAAATAATGTACGAGTTATGAACTTATGTTTTTGTGACGCGATTAATCATGCATCGTACTTATTGCTTACTTATTGAACGCCGCCGCCCTCCTTATTTCCATTATGCGTTAGATTCTAAACGGATCAAATTAATCAAAATAATCGATTCACTTAAACGGGTAGTTCGGGAGAATCGAATCAGCAAAGTGAAATCCCCATCAATAACCGTAGCTATTCAGTACTCAATCTGTTAATAAACGCTATGGTGAGCTCTGTTATGGCAACCGCTGCAGTGACTCTGCGCATGCGGGATGTACATCAGGGAGTGGTTGCGGATCGGGTAGTGACAGGCTTGTCCCAGAATAGGAGGAAATGACGTAAAGAAGTGGTCACGTGTCTGCCTATGTAGCCAATCAAAGTTATGTGCACGTAATTCGAAATACCAACGTAACCACACTTAGTCGTGTAATAATATGAAAAGGAATATTTGAATGTGTTATTATTTTATCTGAATATTTTTAAATCTTAAGATGATAAGTGGTGGATGTTTTTGAAACTTTTAGACGAGAAATATTATTCTGGATATGTAATAGAGGAAGGAGGCGAAAAGAGTACACAGACTGCGCATAATGGCCGCGTTCTTAATCGGGTGAAGTTGGAATCTCCTGTTGGTTTAAGGTGGCAAAGAGAGCTTCTTATTTGTATAAACTGCCTGTCTTGGTTGTTGCTTATCTCACCTGGTGAGTAAACTCAAGTGCTGAATGTATTTTGTGGTGTTAAAGTTGTCCTTCTTTCTAAATTGCTACAATTTACATTTTTTTCAATTTTGCGAAATGGACTTAGCCTTTCATCTTTGTGTTTACTGTATGCGTCACTGCATTTTTTAAGTAAAGTCAAATCCAATGTTCAGGTTTTAGCAAATAAATAATGTTTCTTTCGCTTCAATTTAATATCAAATATTGCCCGTAATGTTGAACATCAATCTTCTTAGATCCGATCTGTTTGATTACATTTGGCAGGGAAGTGATAGGTCTTTTGGACATTTCTTTATACAGAACCGATCTCTTTTGTAAGATTTTACAGTGTGATAATTATGATATGCAATGTCCATTTTTAAATTAATATAGTTGTAAATAATGTTTTGCCTTTTCAAAAGGAGCAAGACTATAAACAGCCATGGTAAGAGAGCGAGTACTGAAGAGGTCATTTAAGGAGAGCCTTGAAGAAATGAAGGAAAAGATGAAGGAAAAAAGAAATAAAAGGCTGGCCAAGGCTGGCACTTCCAGCAAAGCTTTATCCTCAAAAATTACAAACAAGATCATCAGTAAGTGATAATGCTCATCATTTATGAATTGATTAGTTTTAACGTTATATATGTATATGTGTTTTTTTAATATACTGTATATATGTGTATATGTATGTATGTATGTATGTATGTATGTATATATACACATTGTAACCTATATGATATTTACACAGAGAAACATGAATTAATTTGATAGCTCTCAATTTGTCTATTGTAACTGGCAGTGTAAACATTTTGTATGATTTACAGGTTACATCTTGTCCAGGACAGGCTTTTGCTTGTTCATCATACAGCCAGTCCTTCGTCACATTAGACAGGTTTAGACAGTAGATGTATGGATTTTTTACTTAAGAGTTTTGAAGTCAATGTAAGTTAGTACAAGATGATGCAAGTTTTCTTTACATACTCATAGTAAGGTCTGTAAAGATTGCTATTTGCTTTAAACAGATACTGTATTCTGTTTAACAAAGCATAAACAGTAAATACTTAACATTTTTAGATTAGTTTCTACTGTATTTAATCAAAGCTAGTTATTATCATTTTATATTTTTGTGTAGAAATCTGTTTGAAATTTAGAGTCAATAAGTAACATTTTAATGGCTTTTTTGGAGTGCACTAATGCACGAATGTGTTTTTCACATTTTTTCATCAGTTGTGTTTGCTTTTTTGACAGGTAATGCATCTTTCATTATGAAAAGCCTTCAGAGTAACAATAAGGCATTAGCATTGGCTCTTCAAGAAGAAAAAGAAAAGATGCGGCAAGCTAATGAAATAATTTTGACAATGAAAAAAGAACGTCAGGCTTTAATGTTTCACATAATTGTACTTACAAGACAGCTAAAGCAGGAGCACTCAGAAAAGGTAAAAATGAATTGTTTGATAATGAGTACTGTATATAAAATATAACCTACAAGCTCTGTTAATTGGCTTTCCCCAGAAACATTTCCAAGTCAGTATGCCTCGGTAATAGTGCAATTGGTTAATCGGATGTTTCAGAATTACTATGTAGCCAAGTACTGTTCTGTGTACACTATTTGTTTTTTATACTGTATCATTTCCTTGGTCCACGTTGGTGTGAAAGAGATTGCAGCAGAACAGTATTAAAGGACATTGCAAAATTAGGGTATGCAGTAATGTTACAAAGGTGAATTAAAGCTGATTTATTCAAAGCTAAAAACTGCTAAAAATCTCACCTCTCCATTAGCATCAGTATACAATGGGTTTGATCAAATGTTTACTAACAAAAAACAATATAGGGTATTAATTATTGTTAGCCATTGAAAAGCACTGTCCTGTTCTTTTCTTATCACATTCTGAAAAAACTTAATCTCCAACAGTTATAGGAAAAAAAAAAAAAATTGTGCTTCATTCTTTTCATTTGTGGCATGGCTCAATCGGTTAATTTGCACTGAGTGTGTGTGTTTTTTTTTTTATTTTATTTTATTTTAAAAAGCTATGATTGGTATAGAGAACTTAATGATGTTATGCAGGTGGACAGCAGCATTGGCTTTTTCAAAAATGCAAGGCTATGCACTTACTAAAAAAAAAAAAAAAAAAATCAGTTTTTCAGATTTATTGTGACATATGGTGGACACAGTAAAATGAAGTGCATGTATGACCAAGTGCATCACATCACCACTGTTCGGCTGCCCAAATCTAACATTGCAGAATGTGTCAAATATAACTAACAATTGGTAGTGCTGAGCAAAGCAGCTGAATTCCATTTCAAACCGGTTATGTTTCGTGTATGAGTTTGCAGTAGTAAAACTCTCAAAAACAAGTATTTGGGTTTGGCAGTTTTGTAAAGCATTTTTGTTTTGGAAGAAAAAATGATTGCTCCTTAAGGGATTGGCAACACTGCATGTACTAATATGTAAAACATTTCTCAAAAAGGGGTCCAAATTTAAATTAAAAGACTCCCCCTCCCGTTTATAATGCAATATGTCTAAATACAATCAAAGTTGAGGCAAGAAAAAAAAGAAAAGCAGCGGTTGCTACTTTTGATGACGTGCTGCATTTGTCGATGCTCTTATTTAGTGGCGGAGTGGTGGTTCTGAGGCTAGGGATCTGCACTGGCAATCGGAAGGTTGCTGGTTCGAATTCCGTAAATGCCAAAAGGGACTCTGCTCTGTTGGGTCCTTGAGCAAGGTCCTTAACCTGCAATTGCTGAGCGCTTTGAGTAGTGAGAAAAGCGCTATATAAATGCAAAGAATTATTTAAACTTTTTGAGCACTGATGATATTGTCTGGAGCAACGTGCTGTCTAATAGGAGTTGTAGTCCCCTTCCACCCCTAAATATTGATATAAAACTACTTCCTTAGTGAATACCTACCATCTTAGATATAACATCCTCCAAAATTTCAGCTTTATAGCAAAATAGGAAATACGTAGTGATTTTGTGGATGAGTGAGTGATTCAACTGCATTATATATATATATATATATATATATATATATAATAATGCTACCATGGCTGTTCATTTGTCTGTCCAGGACTTTAAATTACCTGTAGCTCGCAATCTGTTTGACTTATTAGCCTGAAATTTAATACACATATACCACGTGATGTCTACTATCCGCTTTCGGAGTGATGATTGACCTCCACGGTTACTCCTCTTTTTATTTTATTGTAGAATCAGTTCTCAGCAACGACCAGCAGGGTGGCCGTGTGCGGCACATATGTATGGGCGCCATCCTCATTCCTACCACCTTCACTTCCCCTACCTCTACATATCTTAAATCATTCTTGAAGCAGATTGAAGACACTTAGTATGTTATTAGAGAGAAGAAAAAATTTTATTAAAAAAAAATATTCTGACATCAAATTATTTTAACAATGCCTGGTATTTTCAGCTTTGAATGTAAAACTAAGAAAAAAATACAAAACATAAGTAAATACATTAACAGATTTATTTTTTCACCAGTTTGTATTCTGAAGGTGCTTTTGTCTAGCTACCAAAAAAGTTTACCTGTAGCTCAGTAGAGATACTACCAAATCAATAATTGTTTGACATTTGTATAGTTTCACTTTCAAGTGACCATTCTAAAGAATAAACGAGTCAGAGACATTCAGCTTAGGTACCAGGTAAATCTTTCTTTCAGGTGTGTCACTAAACAGTTTTGTTTTCAATAGCTATTTCTCCTGATGAAGTGACAGGTACATTTTTTTTACAAAATGCCAACTCCTGAGAAAATAGACTGAAATGTTTTTCACTCATTTTTCTGTGCATAAGGTAAAGGTTTAGTTGACCAGCAAGTTTGAACTTCTGGCTTTTGAATACTGCCTTGATAAACAAGAAGTTCAAAGAAAGCCAGCAGCTCTTCACAACTGACCTCAGGCCAATTGGTTGCACTGTGTGCTGCTGTTTCAGTTGCTGTGTGTGTATGTTGGACTTGTGCTGTCGCTTATGAATTGAATGAAATTATGTAAGGAATCCTCTATATCTGACATCTTAGTGTCAAGTCTATTGCTGTCTCTCTGAAATCATGGTATAGTTTAACTGTGCAGAATAGAGAGATTGTGTTTTAGGAAGATGCAAATATACCAAAATCCAAAAATATCCAAAGTATTTCTGGGCATTCCACATTAGGGATGCTGAAGCTGTACCACTATTCTAAAGTTGCAGTTACTATTAGTATTTATATATTTTGTATCCTATTACAGAAAATGGTACAATATTATTTACTTTCAAAATGGAGGTACTTTTTTTGGTGATTGAGATTTTTTTTTTGTTATGGCTTCAAATAGGTATTGAGTATTGCAACATTTTACCGGTAGTAGTATTGAATGCATAAATTCTGGTATTGTGACATCAAAACTTGCAACTGATGATCTTAAGCTTTGAAATTAGCAGTAATCCTTTTTGTTTTAAAAACACAAATTAGTCATGTGTACTTGTAAATTTGTTCATGCATCCTGTAAGCTTTGCATTTGAAATACATTTTATAATTACTGATTGTCTTTGAAATTAAAACGAGGACCTATTTAAAAAAAGGTGAATGAATGTTTTGAAAATTGAATTTCAGCAATTATCTTGCATTCTTAAAATGAGTAAGGTATAAGTTTTATTTTGTGTGTGCATGTGTTTGTATGTCTAAATTACTAGTGCTTATTATGAAGACATCATGTGGAAAAACCTTTATGTAGCTGTGAACCACTTTTACACGTTAGATTTTCACATGTATTTATTACTTTGTAAGTATGCTGGGTATTTTAAAATAATTTTTAACATTAGAATAAATTCATTTTTGACAGATGTTGATGATAAAGTTCTTGAAAATGAAAAAATGTACTTTTTTATTTTTCTATTTCAAGTGAAATATTTATGCTTGTATTACAGACTTTATCTGAGACTACTTCTTCAGAGAATCTACAAGTTAGGTGAGGTTTAAAACACATTTTGCTTTTTTAATTCTTCTGTCCTGGGTTGGTTACTGTTCTGCAGCAGATGCTACCAATATATCTCCACATGAATCCTATAATTAAAAAAAATCCTATTTAGAAAATGTGTGAAAATTAGATTTTAAGATTAAGTTGTCAACATTCTACTTTAATGACAAAATAAACTACGAGATTAAAGTGGACATTTCGACTTTAAACTCTACATAGACCTTTTTTTCTTCACTTTGCCCTTATTTTTTTTTTCTCCTCTGTGACCCTATTATGTTTCTGCATGACACTCGTATAGTCAACTTTGACATCTGACCACTTTTTTTTTGTTTTGGCCACTGTGTGACATACTGAACTTGAACTTTTGAGTGCCAAGCCATCAATTTCCTTTTGTTGCTCAAATCACTGCCTAAGCCACCAAATAGTAAGCATTTGGTGAAATGTGTTTTTTGCTTGTGATTTAGCCACTGTCTTTTAACAAAACACTGAACGGAAGTGGCTATTTATATTGATTTGCATATTCAAATATGCACAATTCTGGGAGGAGTTGTGATAGGGCTGTAGGCACATGCATGTTCATTAAATTTCACGTTGATTGGTATTTATGAAGGGGAAGTGGGTGGAACTTTGCTTACACACAGTTTTATGCATTTGAATTCTTTGTGCATATGCAACGTTTTGTTTTTGTCTGTGTGCCGTATTCTACACACAGTTATACACGGGGCCCAAAGTGATTGCTGTTTCATCTAAACTCTACTTCAGATTAAACAATGGTACAGTGTCTTGAAGCACACATAAACACGCTAAATTTACTTGATTATTCACAGAACCCTGCTTTCTAAAATGCCATGTAAATCCTTATTCTAATTAGAAATATTGGGGCATTGTCCTCTGAGAAACCTGATTAACAGAGGTAGATTTATTTGTGAGTAAGCCATTTATGTGGCCATGTAAACCCAGTAACAGGGTGACTGTTAAGGATTTTGTAGTCTGTACACGTTTTTGCTTTGCACATGCTGTTAGCAGCTATGGGTAGAGCATCCACAAAATAAACTTCTCCTGGTCGAAATTATCTGTCTCAGTATTTCAGAAATTGCTAAATTGTTGAAGACCTGAACTTACAATTCTAAGCTCGGCACCACAATCTTGAGAGCACTAGGGTAATGCGTTTTAAAAATGTGTGTTAAGTAGCCAGCTTACTTTTTAAAGTAACAAGTAACCTAGTACATATTGTATTAAAGTAAAAATGCCTGCATTGTTATTCCAGCAGCACTGCGTATAAGGCAAGAAGCACATGTACCGGGTCCTTTGCAGGGCTCATTTGTACAGAAAAGCTGAAAAGATTTTGCTGCATGCAATATTGTAACACAAACTTATGAATACATTTTCAGTTTGACTAAACATATTTATTAAACCCAAAAAAATTCTCATTAGCATCATGATTATTTTTGGATCCACAGTGACAGAAGATGACATTTAATTTTTTTTGCCAAAGGAGAACTCCAGAAGATTACTTGCTTGTGTAAACACAAATAAAGAAACCAGGTTTCTGCCTTAACCAGGTTATTCAGCTTTACCCAATTTATGTGTGTGCATGAGTGTTAGCATTTACGTTCAATTCTGTGCTTGTTGTCTTTTTTCTCACCACTCCCCCTCGTATCTTGGTAACTGTTGTCCCTGGTTTTGATTAATTTCCAGTATTTATTTAAAAATTACCATATTATAATAGCTTTTTTGCCATTGCTCATACTAAGGAGTACACAGTTTTATAAAATAATCAATTTGTCTGTTTTTGCCTTAATTTTTGCCTGTATACGTTGAACTAAACATGGAACAGTATGTGTTGCTAACACTGTGAGATAAAAGCTAATGTAGAATAGTTTATTAAACAAGATAGTCTGGTATATTGACTATTTGTATTGTCTTGCAGCAAGTGTTTATGTATGCTCATATATAGTTCCTATGCACAATCCATTTGTTTATTTACTTATATACATTTCAATCTATAAAGTATATGCAAATAAATTATAACGCTATTTACTGAAACCATCAGAACTTTTAATTTTATGGTAATAAGAATTTTGGCCACTCCTACTTAAACTCGTCATTAGGCAGAGGACATGTTACAGGTCTGTATTTCCCTGTATAATGCATTTGTCCTGCAAAATGCAGCTTTGAAGAAAGGAAAAAATGAAAAAAAAATGCATAGAAAACATCGTGGACCAGATATGTTGTACTGAAATAGTTTATGATCTTTTACAATGCAAAGTTGAGTAACTCTCAGTCATTAACAAAAGTACTGTTTCCCATTTAATTAGAAAGCTGAAATTCGGCAAGATGGTACATTTCAAACAGTAGGTAACTGCTATGGAAGGGCATTTTAAGATATCAATATTTAGGTGTAAACGCCCCAGTAGAAAAACTAATTACCCCAAAATCTGAACAATACTTTAACTAATTTGATTGAAATTTGGAAATGTGTTTGCTCATGGGAAAGCTCCAGTGATCTAATAATATTACTTATTATTTGACTTATGCCTTTATCCAATAATAGCAACATCTGAGATTAAAGTTGGTTTAATTTCTTTTGTTTTTTTCTAATTGGAGCACAGGCATGTGAAGTGAATTGATCATTGTTACACAGTATCAGTGAGCCCATAACCTCAGGGTTTGAATTTAACCACTACACTACGCTGCCTGCCAATAATATTAGCCCCTTGTTAAAAAAAAAAAAATCTACAAATATTGTATACATAAAAGTACTCTGTTACATAGTATTTCAGATATACTTGATTAATCAATGACACTATAATTGAGGCCCATTGTCTTATTAGATTTCCTGGGCAAAACCTGGTAACACAGCTAGTTATTTACAAAATGCAGTTCTGACAATTAAATTAGTTAGTTGTTCAGTCCTAATTAGGGAGGGCAGAGTCTTTGAAAGCTTGATATATCATTAAGTGGACTTTAAAGGGCAATATTATAACCAGAGCTGAGGGTGGTTGGCAGTACAGTATGTGTATGGTCTACGGATCACTCACAAAGCTTAGCCAAACTCCGGCCCCAGAAGAATCCACCAGGAAGCCAGTATGTGTACTATCCACAAGCATGAAAGGTTGATGTTTGAAGCAATGCAGCCAGGTGACAGGTGGGATGTATTCTTCCATTACTTCAATATTCAGTATATGTTTGCTTTTATAGCTGTCTTCATATTTTTGTTGCTTATTACATGATTTTAGAACTCAGTCCTTTGTATTTTTTTCTCCTCCCAGATATAATACTGTTAGTCCTCATTCTTCTGCTGCAAGCACAACTGTTTTTCCTGACGGATTTCAGCATACTTCATCTCCCATTGTTAGTCAAGGTAAATGACCTCTAACATAACCATGATATATTTTCATGTTACTTACTGTCCTTTTCAATTAATTTTATAATTGTTATGTACATACATAATCAGAGGTGGACAAATTGGTAGTGTGGACACCTGGGAGTACCAATTTTTAATTCTGTACAGCCAAATTACAGACTGCTTCAATACCATTTGCAAATGAAAAGCAGCAATTATGGAGTGGCAGCAAAACTAATGGAAAATAACTTTTCAAATACTGGATGAACTCTTTCAGTGGGTTAATTGTGGAGGATATTCCGCAAAGTAGAGATGACTTCTGTGACAGGACAGCATCACAACCAAGTCAGAATGTACCATGCTATATGCTAGAGAACATCCAGAAAACACATACAGTTAGGTCCATAAATATTTGGACAGAGACGACTTTTTTTCTAATTTAGGTTCTGTACATTACCACAATGAATTTTAAATGAAACAACTCAGATGCAGTTGAAGTGCAGACTTTCAGCTTTAATTCAGTGGGGTGGACAAAATGATTGCATAAAGTGTGAGACAACTAAAGCATTTTTTTTTAACACAATCCCTTCATTTCAGGGGCTCAAAAGTAATTGGACAAATTAAATAACTGGAAATAAAATGTTCATTTCTAATACTTGGTTGAAAACCCTTTGCTTGCAATGACAGCCTGAAGTCTTGAACTCCTGGACATCACCAGATGCTGGGTTTCCTCCTTTTTAATGCTCTGTCAGGCCATTACTGCAGCAGTTTTCAGTTGCTGTTTGTTTATGGGCCTTTCTGTCTGAAGTTTAGTCTTCAACAAGTGAAATGCATGCTCAATTGGGTTAAGATCAGGTGACTGAATTGGCCATTCAAGAATTTTCCACTTGTTTGCTTTAATAAACTCCTGGGTTGCTTTGGCTGTATGTTTTGGGTCATTGTCCATCTGTATCATGAAACACCGCCCAATCAATTTGACTGCATTTAGCTGGATTTGAGCAGACAGTATGTCTCTGAACACCTCAGAATTAATTCGGCTGCTTCTGTCCTGTGTTGCATCATCAATAAACACTAGTGTCCCAGTGCCACTGGCAGCCATGCACGCCCAAGCCATCACACTGCCTCCACCGTGCTTTACAGATGATGTGGTATGCTTTGGATAATGAGCAGTTCCACGCCTTCTCCATATTTTTTTCTTGCCATCATTCTGGTAGAGGTTGATCTTGGTTTCATCTGTCCAAAGAATGTTTTTCCAGAACTATGCTGGCTGTTTTAGATGTTCTTTAGCAAAGTCCAATCTAGCCTTTCTATTCTTGAGGCTTATGAGTGGCTTGCACCTTGCAGTGCACCCTCTGTATTTACTTTCATGCAGTCTTCTCTTTATGGTAGACTTGGATATCGATACGCCTACCCCCTGGAGAGTGTTGTTCACTTGGTTGGCTGTTGTGAAGGGGTTTCTCTTCACCATGGAAATGATTCTGCGATCATCCACCATTGTTGTCTTCCATGGACGTCCAGGTCTTTTTGCGCTGCTGAGTTCACCAGTGCTTGCTTTCTTTCTCAGGATGTACCAAACTGTAGATTTTGCCACATGTAATATTGTAGCAATTTCTTGGATGGCTTCTTTCACCTGCATGGAGAGCTCCTTTGACCGCATGTTGTCTGTTCAGAGCAAAATCTTCCACATGCAATCACCACACCTCAAATCAACTCCAGGCCTTTTATCTGCTTAATTGATAATAACATAATGAAGGACTTGCCCACACCTGCCCATGAAATAGCCTTTGAGTCAATTGTCCAATTACTTTTGAGCCCCTTAAATGAAGGGATTGTGTTAAAAAAAAAAAAATGCTCTAGTTGCATCACATTTTTATGCAATCGTTTTGTTCACCCCACTTAATTAAAGCTGAAAGTCTGCACTTCAACTGCATCTGAGTTGTTTCATTTAAAATTCATTGTGGTAATGTACAGAACCAAAATTAGAAAAAAAGTTGTCTCTGTCCAAATATTTATGGACCTAACTGTATGAAAGCAGTCCTTTGTTTTCAGGTAAAACTAATTTTAGGATTGAAAAGGTGAGAAATCACAGGAACACTAGACTGTTTACTGAACTAGTAAGCCTGAAAAATCTAAATTGTTGATGTATTGCTGATTCATTTCTTAAAATGTACAACAAAATATACTCTGATGCAGCAGGCAACCCTTTTCTACTGCCAAGGCTTGGTACCACTGAGAAAAATGACCTAAAATATTTAGTAGCTTGTTGATCACATGTGACGACTTGAATGTTACAACAGTGCTCCTGTTAAAAGTTTTCAAAATTTCAGCCTTAGGAATTGGACATTAGCATTTTGAAATCAGCATGCCAATACTCCATTACAAACAGATTTTGCATTAAGTGTCACAGAAAAGGCACAAGAGGAGTCTCATAAAAATAGGAAGCTCACCATTAAACTATGCTCTCTGGGCTCCTAAGAGGTATACTCCTGTATTAATACAGTATTTGTTTATTTTTGCAAAAGTATTTTGTGTACATTGGAGAAAAGACTGTATCAAAATGGCAATCCTTTAAAAACCATCTATTTACTAAAGTATTCTCTTCCAAGAGGCTGATTGCCTTTATTTTGTGGTCAAAGAGTGTTATGCAGTCATGTATAACAACACTTTACAAATAAACATTGCTGTAAAAAGTTGCAGTTAACTCTCCATCATGTGTATAAAGCTGCATTGTCAGAAACCATACCTGGTTAAACAAGAGTAAATATAAATCAAATCTTTTTCACTGAGAATACATTAATCAGAAACAAATGTTTACTTAGACATTTTTCTCATATTTTATTTTGTTATTCTTGTTATTGATTCTATCCAGTATTTGTAATTGTTGTACATAACACCCTTTTTTACTCATTATTTATACAGCAAAAATATTAATGGTGCCGGTTGTTTCCTCTTGGCTGCTGGACAATTGAGCTTTGAGTCGGTAGGAGAATTATATCAAAAATTTAATTAGCAGGGTATTGGCGAGTCTAAAGTATTGGGGGGGGGGGGGAATATATAATTATTTTTATGGTTGACAACTGATAAAACCCCCACACTTTACAGATAGTTTGAAATCCACAGAGCTAGGCCAATTACGTTGGATTGATTTACTATTTTGTGATATTTTAAAGGTATTCCTCACATTTGTCTTTTTTGAATAACAAAACAGTTGTCTTTGTTAGAGAACTTGTTTTTCTTGTTAGACCATAAAAAGTTGCCCTGATCAAAGTATTAAAGCTAGCACTTTTAAAATAAAAGCTTGTTAAACTTTTATAGTGTTTATTTAACTTGTTACATGTAAATGGTAACATTTTGAATCATCATCTTCAGATATCTGTTTTTCGTGTATGTAAAATGAGTAAATGATTGAGAACAGACACTCTTGCAAACTAATGGTATATGTAGTTTTAGCACAAACAGAAATTGTAGTCATGAATGTGAATGCTTTTTGACTACCCCTATTTGTTCTTAAGCACATTTAAGAAGCAAATAGCATAAATGCAAAACAATTTTGAAACTTAACATGTAATATGTGCACACATAAATGGAAGACCTTGGTCAGCCACATTCTGAAATTTGTTACTCCACAGACAAACACATGAGTATAAAGGTTGACTACAAAAATATCTGAAAATAGGTGTATCACTTATATTTACAAATCCACTCTGTCATAGACAATGTGCCACCAAAAGGAAATAGCGGTATTTTGAATTAATTGTAAAGTAGTATAGTGGATATAAAAAGTCTACACACTCCTCCCAAAAATCAGATTTTGTGTTTTTTAAAAAAATGAAACCAAGATAAATCCTGTCAGAGCTTATTTCACCCTAATTGCAATCTTTACAAAGAAGGTGAAAACAAATCAGAGACTGTTTAGAAAAAAAAAAAAGAAGAATCCTATCAAAGCTTGGTTTCATTAGTGTGCACATCCCCTAAGCTAATACTTAGTTGAAGCACCTTTTGATTTTATTGCAGCACTCAGTCTTTTTGGGTAAGAGTCTATCAGTTTGGCACATCTGTCAAATTACAAGGACATCTCATGTGCATCGCTCTCTTCAGGGCATCCCACAGATGTTAAATTGGGTTAAGATATGGGCTCTGACTGGGCCATTCCAGAACATTGATCCTCCTTTGATGAAGCAATTTGCTTTGTTGATTTTTTTTTTTTTGATGTATGCTTTGGGTTGTTATTATGCCGAAAGGTGGAGTTACGCTTCATCTTCAGCTTCCTCACAGATGCCCAAAGGTTTTGTGCTTAAATAGACTGATGCTTGTAGCTATTAATGATTCCATCTACCTTGACTGAAGCCCCAGTTCCAGCTGAATAAAAGCAGCTCCAAAGCATAATGCTGCCTCCACCAAGCTTCACTTTTGGTATGATATATCCTGTGTTATTTTTGTGCCAAACTTACTTTAGTTGGGCTCAGATTTTAGCGGTCCAGTGCAGTTAAGATTCACATGGTCAAGAAGACGGTGATTTATTTATTTTTATGGAGGAAATCCCAGGGACGCTCCCAGCCTTGGCCCGACCCACACACACTCACAAACTGAGACAAAATAATGCACACTGGAATCAAATAATAAAGAATATAATGAATTTAAATGAAAACAATACCACCCCTACGGCGATATTACATTAAACGCACAAATAACCCCCCACAGCAAACTCCATGGAAAGCAGCACCGGATGTGATGAAATGATGAAGATAGTAAGTCCAGTCCATTGAAAGGGAATGAAAAGACAGTCCTACCGGTAGTCCCTGAAAATGGTGAAGATGGGTGGACGGTTCAGGAGCGCTCCTTTTCTTGCTGGAAGGCCATGAATCCATTATCAGTCCTCAGCACACAGGTAGACAGAAGACAATCCAGACCCCAACAACGAAACTATCCAGGACACAACGACTAAGTACGGTTAACCAACCGAAGGCAGACAGACAGGTACACGGAACACAGATTACAAAAAAAAAAACACTCCTTCTCTTTGGACACTGGCCCTTCTTTTAAGAGCCACTCTAACCACCTTTGACCACAACAGCCCCTGCACCCCAGACAGAAGACCAATTGGAGCCTCTACAGGGACTACTGGGAGATGCGGTTTTAACTAATAGTAGCACTGCTACAATCCCCACCCCCAGGCCATGGTGTACGGCCGAACCAAGGCTTGAAGTTTGAGATGTTCACTGTGTCTACCTTCTTAGTCCCCAGCAATCCCCACTCTACTGCGTAGGTCACCAGACCCTTCTGTTGGACAACAGTTGCTGGGCCAAACCACTTCGGACCCAGTTTAGCCATGAACTTATTTGAGGCTTTGGAGAGGGGATGAGTCCTGATTCAGACTTTCTCCCCAACCGAGAATTGTACTAGCTTATGTCGCTGGTTGTACGATTGAGCTTGTCTGGACTGGGATCTCACCATCCTCTCCTTCACCCGTTGTGTAATTTGTTGTAAGGTTTGTAAGTGAACATGAATTGATGTCTGGTTTGAGTGGACTGTGATCAATTATTCTTTCCAGCGGACTATTTAGTTGTCTGCCTAAAGCTAACAATGCAGGGGTCTCACCTGTAACCTCATGCACCGTTGTGTTCGATGCGAACTGTGGCTCAGGCAGCCACTTTGTCCAATCCTGCTGGTGGTTTCAGACGAAGGATGCAATCATTGTCTTCAGGGTCCGTTCACCCGCTCAGTACGATTAGATTGGGGATGGTAGGCAGTTGTCTTCAGATGAACCACCCTCCATTGTTTCTAAAATTCATCGGTCACTGAACCGGTAAATTGCGGGCCCCGGTCTGTGATGATGTTCTTCGGCACCCCCAACCCCCATCGGGTAAATATTTCGTCTTTCAAGGTGGAGCATATCTTCTTGGCTGTAGCATTAGCCATAGGGAATAGCTCCACCCAATGGGTAAAATAGTCCACAACCACTATCGGTAGGTCTTCCGGTCCTTACTGGCAGGAAAAGGTCCCATTAGGTCCACTCCTAGGCTCTCCCCCAGGTTAGTAATGGTAACTGGCTGAAGCTGTCCCGAGGGGAGACCAGGTGGGGTTTTGTATCGCTGATAGGTAGTATATGTCTGGACATGGACCAGATGTCTTTGCGTATCGTCGGCCAGCATGCCACCTCCAGGATTTTAAACGGAGTCTTCGTATGTCCAAGGTGACCACCGATCTGGCTATCATGGTAATATTGTAGGAAATTGGGCACATATATCTTGGGCACTACCAACTGATAATGGTAACCCCAATCTTTTGCTGGAACACAGCGATAGAGTGCCCCTTGAAGTTCCCTATAATGTATGCGGTCAGGCCTCCTCCCCTGGGCCCTCTCTCAACCCCTGACATACAGGACTGTCTGCTTGAGACTGAACAATTTCCTGCATGTTCAGGAGTAGATCAGGCCAAGGGTTAGAGACCGATACCACACATACCACCGGTGCAGGTTCATGCACCCATGAAAATGCATCGGGCACAACATTAGCACAGCCCTTCCGATAGCACATCTTGAACGTGAATTGTTGGAGACACAATACCCACCTGCTTAGCCTAGACCTCGTCTTCGGGCAATTGAATGCCCAGGTCAGAGCCCGGTGGTCAGTGTAGATTTCAAATGAAGTCCCCTCCAGGAAGTGACGCCACTTCTCCGCGGCCCACACGACAGCGAGGCATTTCTTCTCGGTGGTGGAATAAATGTACTTAGTGCCCTTTAGTGACCGTGAGGCATAGGCCACCACCCTCTCCTCCCCTTGATTTGTTTGAGAGAGAACAGCGCCGAGCTAGAGTTCACTCGCGTCAGTGTGGACCTGAAAGGTTAATGATGGATCAGGGTGTGCCAGGACTGGTGATGATGTAAGTGCCTGTTTGAGTCTTTCAAAGGAGTCCTGGCATGCTAGCGACCACTCCCAAGGGGATCCCTTCCTCAGCAGCTGGAAAAATGGGGCAGCGATGTCAGAAAACCCCTGGACAAATTTGTGGAACCACCCAGCCATCCCCAGGAAGCGTTGGAGACTTTTTACCTCCTGGGGCGCTGGGTAGTCCAAGATGGACTTAATTTTCTTTGGGTCCACTTGGACACTGTCTGCAGACACCACATGGCCAAGGAAGGTCAGATGATCTTGTAGAAATCTACACTTCTTGGTGTTGAGTGTAAGATGAGCCTTACGCAGTCGCTGGAAGATGTGGTCAAGGTCCTTTAGATGTTGTTCAACTGATGGGGAGAATACAATGATGTCATCTATATAGACAATGCAGGTCTTCCCAATGAGCCAATGGAGGTCCTCCTCCATTAACCGTTGGAATGATGCCCCTGCGTTTTTAAGTCCAAAGGGCATCACCCGAAACTGGAACACCCTCTCTGGGGTGAAGACGGCAGTCTTCTCCAT
The DNA here is from genome assembly GCF_900747795.2 of Erpetoichthys calabaricus. Classification (NCBI taxonomy): domain Eukaryota; kingdom Metazoa; phylum Chordata; class Cladistia; order Polypteriformes; family Polypteridae; genus Erpetoichthys; species Erpetoichthys calabaricus. The sequence continues at coordinate 44,121,546 of NC_041406.2, forward strand.
GCTACTCTTCCCCATCCTCACCTGCCAATACCCTGATTTCAAATCTAGGGAGCTGAACACTGCTACCCCATGCAAAGACTCCAAGATGTCATGAACGAGTGGCATGGGGTAAGCATCATTCAAGGTCGTCTTGTTCAGCTCCCAAACACAATCGGTAGGTTCCGTCAACCTTTTGAATGAGCACCGCAGGGCTAGCCCACTGCGAAGTGGAAGGCTCGATGACCCCATCCGCCAACATCTGGTCGACCCACTCCTTGATTATTCCTCTTTTCAGAGGCGACACTCTGTAGGCTCTGTGCCATACCAGAACTGGGTTGACTGTGTGTATGTGGTGACGCACCACCCAAGTCCGACCCAACTTGTCCGTCCACACAGAGCGCCACCTCCTAAGCAGTGGCAGAATGAGCTCTGGCTGTTCAAGAATTGCCTTCTCTACTGGACTGGGCTCGTCCACCAACTGCGCAAGGTAATAATACAAGTTGGGCCAAACCAGATTGCTTTGAGCCTTTGTCCCAAACCAATGGACCTCACCCCCCAGCAACTTGTACTCCTGCCACGACAGATGGATGGTAAGACCTACCGACATAAGAGTGTCCATTCCTAGTAATAAGGGCATTGACAGGTGGTCATCCTCCACGAAGTAAACTTCTGTCTCCCAGTGCGTCTCATGTAAGCAGAACCTAATAGGAACCCTGCCCTTTGCCCTGTGCGCCCTTCCATCCACGAGAATTTTACTTTTGCATTTTCCCTTAACTGCTCATGAAGCACTTTAAGCTTTTCCCACAAGCTCTATTTCATAAGGGTATAAGTGCTCCCTGTATCTACGACCACCTCTCTAGTGACTCCTCGCACTTGTATGGGCACCACTAAAAGGGGAAAGGTGGCTTCCACCAAGGTGAGATTGGCACAGGGATCCACTGTGGCTTTTCCTCATGGTTTGGGACAGGGGACTTCTCAAGACGTGGGCCCCTTTCGAGACCCACTAATCCCGATAGCCACCCAGTCCTTTTCCACTCGGGACCCCAACTTCACCAAATCATCTACGTATTTCATGACCACCCACAGAGTAGCTGCCACCCAAGGGTCACATGCATCAAGGACATGTCTCAATATCTCTTCCTCAGAGCGCCACTTCAGGCACAACGCACAAAATTCAAAGACAAAGTCCCTGAGACTTTGCAATGGCTTTTGCACAAAGGTCTGGAGCTTTTCTTCCAACAGCGCCTGGTATTCATCTGAGAGGCATGCGTTCAGAAAGGCAGCGCGAAACTCCGCCCAGTTGTTACACTTGTGCTGCTCAGCAAACCACCAAGAGCGTGCCGGACCGCTGACTGCTATGTTCAGGAATCCCCGCACCTCGGCTCCATGAGCAAGTCAACCTCCTCTACAAAGTCAACAATGCTCGTGGGTGCACACCGAGGGGCCAGCTTAGGAAACTTCATCCGTGGCACCGCAATGGACAAGGTCGACTGTCCCCAGTCATTCCCCACTCCCGCTACAGGAGTCAACTGCCTCAGTGGCTGCGAGACAGCACACCAGCTCTCCTGCACTTGCCTCCTGATCTCCTCTCTCATATTTGCTTCCAGGCATTGCACACACAACGCGAACAACTGCCTCGCTGGAAACTCGGTTGGCCGTGGCATTGATGAGGTCGTGGACGGTCTCATCCCGATTGATAAAACTGCGGGCGATGTCGTCAACCCACGTCTCTAACTGTTCTAGGCGCAGCGTCAGGTCTTGCAGAACCCGCCCCTCGCAGGTCTCTGGCTGCTCTGGACTGGATACACACAGGATATCCAGCAGGCTCAACTCCTCCTCGAGAGGGGCTCTGACCGTTACACGACGTGACCTAGCAGTCGGAAGCATATCACTCATCGGCACACTTTGCTCAAGCTCCTCGCCCTGCACTTCGCTTTCAACAGACATGACTTCTATGTTGGGTGTAAGTGATATCGGACTAGATGGGAAAGTGTGAAAAATCTGGCACCTACCCAGCTCGCCAAAATCTGTAGCGGTCCAGTGCCGCTAAGATTCACACTGTCAAGAAGATGGTGATTTATTTATGTTTATGGTGGAGATCCCAGGGACGCTCCCAGCCTTGGCCCGAACCGCACATACAGAGACAAAATAATGCACACTGGAATCAAACAATAATTTAAAGAATATAATGAAATTAAATGAAATGACTGAAAACAATAACACCCCTATATTCCTACGGCGATATTACATTAAACACACAAACAACCCCCCACAGCAAAGTCCATGGAAAACCGCACCGGATGTAATGAAACGATGAAGATAGTAAGTCCAGAGATCTGTACATTGAAAGGGAATGAAAAGACAGTCCTACCAGTAGTCCCTGAAAATGGTGAAGATGGGTGGACGGTTCAGGAGTGCTCCTTTTCTTGCTGGAAGGCCATGAATCCACTATCAGTCCTCAGCACACAGGTAAACAGAAGACAATCCAGACCCCAACAACGAAACAATCCAGGACACAACGACTAAGTACGGTTAACCAACCGAAGGCAGGCAGACAGACAGACAGTCACACGGAACACAGATTGCAAAAAAAAAAAAAAAAAGATGTTTTTCTTTGTGAGAAAAGTCTTACGTCTAGCTAAGCAACCCCACAACCCAGACATATGAGAATACGACTGATTGTTGTCACATGTAGGAAACAATCAGTACTTGCCAGGAAATACTTTAGCTTCTTTAATATTGCTGTAGGCATCTTGGTGGCATCCCCTGTCCAGTTTTCCCCTTGTCTTTTCATCAATCTTGGAGGGACATCCTGGTCTTGGTAGAGTCACTGTTGAGTCATATTTCTCCACTTGTTGATGACTATCTTTACTGTGCTCCATGGGATGTTTAATGCTTTGGATACTTTTTTGTACCCCTGTCTTGATTGATACCTTTCAATGATGATATTCCTTTCACGTTTTAAAAGCCCTTTGTGGACCATGGCTTTTGGAGTGTGTTGTAACCAAGTGTCTCGCTAGATGCAGTCACTAGTTTATCGGAATAACCCTACAGGAACAGACAAATTTTATCAGAGTTCAATCAGAGCCATTTTAATTTGTCAGGTGTATACTAACTACTATTTGAGATGTTTTTTTGTTTTTTTTTAATAAGTTAATAATGAAACTGCTTTATAACTATAATCTGATTTTCAGTTGACTACAGAATTCCAGCACAAATTTGGACTTATTAGGCATCCCTTTAACAATAACACTGCTTTCCTAACTTGTAAAAACACCAGACACTAGCCAAACACACACAGAAATATGGCCACCTCTTTAACAGGTGCAGCAGTTTGCAATAAAATGTGGTTATTATTATGTTACATGCTAGATAATTTCTATTTCAGAAGAAGCTTTTGTCCTTATTGAATAACCAGTAAAGTTAAAGGATAAATTATTTGTCAGTTATTTTTTCACAGTCCTCGTATGCATTTGTTTAAAACAGAAATTGTTTTTGTTGTGAATGTTCTGCCCTCCTTATACTCGGTGTATAATCTCACAGCCATCTTAAACTCATTCCCATTTTACCACACCAAAGAAGTTTTTCTTTACTAATGCAGCAAGTAGGACAAGGTAAAATGGCGATGCTTTAAGTGACTTGAACAGAAAAATGATTGAGTGAATAAACACAACCATGCTTCTTCCTACCAGTTAATACTGATTGCATCATCGGATAGTAATAAATAAAATGATCGTTAACATTTAATTGAACTGCAGTACCACATGAGACTAGTAGAAGGCAGACTTTTAAATGCAGAACTGAACAACACTGTGTCTTGCCTTGTATCTCTAGATACCACTGTCTAGTTCTAATATTAAATCCTCAGTACTGCTTTTGCCTTCTATGTCAGAAACTGGTCTAAAAAGGAGCTTTGTACACTCTTCCTTAACAACTTTGATTTAATCTTTCAAACTCTTCTGTCTTAACTAAAGAACACTCCCACATGTGACTCGTTGTGCTTCATCTGTGAATCTTTTACAAGCGTGATTGCACCTGGCAGATTGCCACTTCTTTAGTCTGATGTTGTTAGTGCCGTCTGTCCCAAAAAGTACTAGTAAAGCATGAGACACCTATTGCAGTCAAACTCTCCTGGAGGTGTGGGAAAGGATCCAAAAGTCTGTGTCAAAAGAGTTGAAGGAGTGAGTACCTTTAGGTTTTCAGGGTCTGTTGAGACTGGTACTAATTATATAGAATTCCCAATAGCTGTTACTTCAGCAAGGCATATTGTGAGGACTTTGAGTGACTCTGGATGATCCTTATAGTGGCATGGGAGGTATTTTCTGCAAAAATTAAAATGTAATCTCCCTTTTGCAATTTCATTTTTAAAGTCTGCATGTAATAATTACAATTAAAATGAAATAACCCCATTTTCAATTTCATTTTAAGCCTGAATCACAATGAAGCTGCAAAAATGAAAAGTAAAACGTATTTCCACTTTGCATTTTCATTTCAACATGCAAACAGCGTGGGTCAATGGGCTGGCTTTGTACCTCGATTTCCCACAATTCTTTGTCCTTTGTAGCTGTAGTGCCACTTTGATCGATAGAATACTTCTCATTTCAATGATTTAATTCATGTGATTTTGATCTTTTCACCCCCATGCTGCAAGCTTCACAGTGAAACCATCTCGCAATATCTCAAGACCATGCATAACTGTAGTTCTGAAGAAATTAATGAGCAATTACAATATTTAATATGACAGAAATTTGCCTTTATTATGTTTAATTTACATTTATTTACATTGAAGTAGAAAAGGGACGCTGTGTATTTTTGTAGTATTATAGTGTAGCGGCAGCCCAGAGTACTGCAATGGCGCTTACATCTTTAAGGGGGCTTGCTGTCTTTAGAAGGACTGCTTGCCTTTTCTGCACTAGTTTGAAAAGCCTTTGCGACTGTGCATAGTGGCTGTTTTTTTTTTTATTGGCGCTTTTGCTATTGATGATACAATTCCAGCTCAATCTTTTGGTGACTAATCCCTAGTTGATTTAACTTGTCCTGTGCCGTTGCATAGTCCTCCCTTCAAAGTCACTGTCCTTAACGGCCACTTCCAACTCCTTGCAACAGTGTACAAACTCGTCGAAACAGCTGAGTGGTCTTCTCTCCCACTTTGGTCATGCAGCCTTTATTGAGGGCACATCATCAGGGTTTGGGAGTGCTGTGTTGTTAGATGGCGCAGCAGTGATATTGTGTGCTGTACTGGCAAGTGGCACAACCGGTATGTTAAGTGTTGTGCTGTTGTTCAGTGCTGCAGGTATGTTCAACGCTGGTCAGCCGTAGGCAAGCAGGTGAACCTCCTGGAGTGAAGATGCAGATGTACTGGTTTCTTTGCTGTTTTCGTTTACTGAACTGACACTGCAAATCATGTTCCCGGTCTGGATCTCGGCTTTGAGGCTCTCCCTTCACCGCCTCTTCACAATGCCTCTCTGATCTGCCTTGCCCTTTGCTTATGCATTTTTAACATCGGCCCTGCTTCTCACGGCTCACCTGGGGTCAGTGGCAACTTGATCTGTCACACATTTCCCTAGCTTCACCTGAACCTGAACCTCCTCCAATGACCGTACACCTGGAAAAATGCACGTTAGCAGATAGAGAAGCGGTGGTAGAACTGACCAGGTGTCAGTTCAGGTTACAGATCTGAGCACCTCCACCCAAGAGCCATTATGGTGTTAGGTGGTGACAGTACAATATAATACTACAAAAGTATAAAGCATTCAGTTTTCACTTAAGTGTAAATAAATGTAAACTATGGTGTAATAAAGGGTAATTTCTTTTGTGTTAAACATTGTAGCTAAATTAAACATTTAATTTCGTCAGAACTACAATTATGCGTGTTCTTTGAATTTTGTGGGACAGTTTTGCTGTGAAGCTCGCAGTACGGGGGGTGAAAAGATCAAAATCTTGTGTATTGTCAAAGTGAAAAGTATTCTATCGATCGAAGTGGCTCTACAGTGATGAGGGACAAAAAATTGTGGAAAATTGACAAGCCCCGCTCATTGACCCTCACTATTTGCATATTGAGAACTTGGGAATTAAAATTAAACGAGTAGCAGGTGGCGCCAGTTTTTATTTGTGTTTTACTTTTCATTTTTGTAGCTTCATTGCAGTTCAGGCTGAAAATGAAATTGCAAATGGGTTGTTTCATTTTAATTTTGCAGCTTTGAAAATGAACTTGCAAAACAGAGGTTGAATTGTCCTTTTATAATTTTAATTTTCATTTTAGTTTTTGCAGGAAATACCTCCAATAATAGTGGAAGAACTTAGTCCGATATTTATGTAAAACCAATTTTTTCCCATGCTCCTCCCTTACTAGAAGAGCAGGGTGGGTTAAAGATTCAGTAGCTACTGTTTTCTACAAGATATCTCTCTACCATTTGATTGTGTAGGATAGAAGGAATTTTTCAATTTGTGAAAAGCTTTTCTAAAACTTGATCATTCATCAGACTTTATAAACTTGACTGGTCCTCGGGTGGCAAAGAATCTCCTCAAAGCATTTATAAAACCTGATGTATCCATAGACCTTAACTTCAATAGCTCTATGTGCATTTGATGCTCTTGCAGTCACTGCCTCAGCCTTCACTTGAGCTTCTAATGCAATTAAACTAACAGATGACATGTTATAGCATTTGGGTTTGGAAGAGCATACACACACAGACCTTGTTGTCAAGCTCTGCTCTTCTTTAACTTGCTGCTTTGCAGTAAGGAGACTGTGGAAGATTGTGGGTTCACTTCCCGGTTCCTCCTTGTGTGGATAGCGCTTTGAGTACTGAGAAAAGCGCTATATAAATGTAATGAATTATTATTATGATGGTCTACTAGTATTAGAGAAGCAGAGCAGACTGAAACCTTACCCACTTGTGTTGCAATCACGTCTTTTTACCATTCTGCCCTTACAGAAGAGAATCCCTTTTTCTCAGCTAGACAGACAGACAGAACTAATCCTCCCAAAAGTAATTCAAAATAGTGATATTTAGATTGTGAACTAAAAAACGGTGCTTTGGTCAAAGTGATTCATAGCAGATGTTCAAAAAAAAGAAAAACAAAGGAGGATTAACTTCTCTGCAGTACGTAAGTGTGTCATTTCATGATCTCTTGCATAGTTTATTGACTGAAGAAATTTTAAAGTTCTTACATATACCTATTGTCTAATAGAAAACCCTACTATTGTGGCCTACATTTAAAGAATGTTGATGTTCTCTAGCAGCCATTGTTTTATAATAAAAGTAGACTAATAATGAATTGGTTGTTGTGATTTATGCATTCTGTTATATGAGAGTACAGTTTTTTTTGTTTTTATAAAGTTGCATCACCTGCACTCTTGCTTGACCCTCCATAGCCATTTATTCTTAACAAACTTGAGCAGGTAATTTTGAGGTAGTGATTCACTTGACCTTATTGGGCCACACTCTGCATATTTAATATATATTTAGAGAGTGTTTTCTGCGCATTTTATAATTGGTATAGTCATCATGTTTTTTTTCCTTTGTAAAACTGTTTAGGGTTTTCATTCTCATTCTGCAACCTTCTAAGTGTTCTTATTTTATTATTATTTTTTTGTAGAAAAAGACGGCTGGAAAGGTAAAGATCTTGCATTGCCCAAAACTGTCACATACAGACGTCGAGGTCTTGAACACAGACAAGATATGCTGCACAGTCAAGAAATAAATAAAACGTCTGTAGATGAACTTTGCTTGAAAACCTTTCACCAACAGAATGATTCTGAAAATAGCTTCTTGGATGTTGGAGGGATTATTAATAAAGCAGAGGTCTTAACATCTGACAGTAATCAGGCAGAAACTGGATCTTCAGTCGGAGAGTTTGACTGGCAGACGTTATCACCACAGACCGCTCCCATACGAGCAAAACATCCTACACCAGAGCAAACAAGTAAAAGAACTTTACCCAAGACAAAAGAAGATTCTCAAGTTAAGACCGAAAGAAACAGAAAAGAAAAATATGACAGAAGTACTTTGAAAAGGCCTTGGGATAACAAACAAACTAGATCAAGATCAAAGAGCAGAGAGAGAACCAGAAGTGCTCAGAAGAATTGTCCACCAGATATCATAAACACTTCTTTAGGCTCTAATGATGCCTATGACTTTAATTGTGAGGAGTGTATTCATGTTACCCCTTTTCGGTCCAATAATAAACAGACAGAATCTGATGAACACATTGAAAACCATGCAGCTATTAACTGTGCCTCTGTAAGCAGTCCATCAGGAAAACTTGATGACATCTCAATTGCCCCAAACAGAAAAGAGAAAAAGTCAAAACATATTACTTACCAAAGTACAAAATGCATGGGTAGTCCTCCAAGGAGAGGTAGATCAAAGAGAAAATCTTACACATGTATAGAAGAAAATACAAATATGGAATTACCAATTTTTGGTAAGCAAGAGAGAAAAGTATTTTTTTTTTTTTTTTTTTTTTTTGAATGTCTTGCATAATTGAGCAATTTGAAATATTACTGTAATGTCTAATGTCTCCCTGTATCTCTGTGTCATTTATTTTTAGAACCAGAAAATGAAAAGGATAAGCTTTTTGGTACGTGTAGGGTTGGATCTGAACCCTACAGTGGGATTGACATTTTCATTGAAGAAGTGAATGAGGATGTAGTGAGCATATCTGAAAAATCTTTAATACAGGCCTCAGAACATGTTATACCTTGGATGGGTAATTATTATTTTTCTTAAATATCTGTTTGGACCCATTTCTTGCTTAATTTTTAGAAATCTATAAAGTGCTCTGATTTATGTGTGTTTGATCTGCCTAATACTTTCTATTTTTCACAGTGGATTTATTCAGGTCTTTGTGTATAGTAATGATTTTTTTTGTTCTCCAATGTTATGCTTTATTTTATAAGGTTTCTTAACTTGCACTGAAGTCTTTATACACGAAAAAATATTATCTTGCAAACTTATAAGTAAAGAGAGAACTGCGATCAAGTCTGATGGTTACCTTTAGTAATTTAACAGATGATTTTACACCAGCAGCAACTATGGTTTATATCATAATACAGTTATGATAATAGTTCCTAGAGACACAATTCTCATTAAAATTAAGTTTTAGAAATTCTGTTCAGTAGAATTAGTGGACAAAAAATTATTCTACAGTCCCGAAATGAAGCAATAACTACATATTTCTGGTTGCAGTTGCTTTTGTATGTCTCATAAGGTCTCTATCCAGAAATAATTTCATTAGATCCTACAAACCCCTATTAAAAATGCAGGATAAGATAATAGGGGAATAAACAATAAATTAAATCCATCCATCTCTTAACCCTGATTCTCCTTTTTGCATAAAGCTTAATAGGGAACTCTAGGTTGCGTTAGTCATTGACGTAATAAATTAAAATGTATACAGTGATCCCTCCTCGATCGCGGGGGTTGCGTTCCAGAACCCCCCGCGAAAGGTGAAAATCCGCGAAGTAGAAACCATATGTTTATATGGTTATTTTTATATTGTCATGCTTGGGTCACAGATTTGCACAGAAACACAGGAGGTTGTAGAGAGACAGGAACTTTATTCAAACACTGCAAACAAACATTTGTTTCTTTTTTAAAAGTTTAAACGTGCTCCATAACAAGACAGAGATGACAGTTCTGTCTCACAATTAAAAGAATGTAAACATATCTTCTTCTTGAAAGGAGTGCGCGTTTGGAGCAGAGAATGTCACAGAGAGAGAGAGAGAGAAAAGCAAACAATCAGAAATCAATAGGTGCTTTTTGGGCTTTTAACACTAGAATTACCAGAGCCTACGAAAAACTCGTAAATCCGTCCCACCTTAAATCGCGTCTTAAAGCCGTTTGCACATCTCCGCCAGAGTCTTTTGTCATCTAAATGTGATGATAAACAAAAGCTACTAGCAGCCAGCTATTCCATCCCCCCACCGACTTAGAATGAACTCCTAGCTCATGCCTTGCCTTGATTTGATTATTTGGGATTGAAGTAGTGGAAATAATTTGAGCGTTATTTGGAATACACGCATTTCATGTGTGTTCCGTTTCTACAGTATAGTAGGCTGTGCAAACACATTTTTAAAACAGAAACGTTTTTCATATTCTAATAGTAAATGACAAAATGTAGGCATAAACTATATAACGTATGAAGCCTGAAGTCCATATATCAAAGAAACACTTTCACAAAAGGTACAAATAAGAGAACACGTGCGCTTTTCTTCAAAAATATAACTGCACAAAAAAAAAGCTGCGTTAGCATGCCGCATTGACACTCTTACTACTACTGCCGCGGTGGCGTAATGGTATCAGCTCCTGACTGGGGATCAGAGGGTGGCGAGTTCGATCCCGCACGGCTACACTTCGAGAAGTAAACTGCTCTTATTCTTACAATTTTAGAATAACAACATAAATTTCATTTCAGTCTGTAACAGCCGGTGTAACTTATGATACTGGTAAAGGTTAGCTTTTTTTTTTTTTTTTTTTTTAAATTCACTTTTCATTCTCGCAGTCGATGCATACTAAGGCGCCCCCCCCCCCAAAGGGTTGTGACACATAAACGCTGGCGAAGCTGCCTTCCTTCGTATCTCACCATCACTTGATTTTCTTTTTATTCAGTGTTATTGAGTGTTCCTGCCAGTCCCCACATGTTGCTGTATGCTGTTTCTTTTGTACTCCAGGACATGCAGAGGAGAGAATGATTTCACATTATTTATGCTGTTTTCACATAAAGACTGCAGTATACTCGTGACTGCATTCTCGTACCAATGCACTTTTTCCATCACCTTTTCCTGTAAGAAGCAATGTACTCACTTCTCTCTATGCTGTGGTTTCTATTACACACCTGAAAGAGACAATATATGTGAAAACTTCATCGCACTAATGCAATATTATTTGAAAACGAACAGCGTCAGATCAGGTATGAAAATTTTATGTGAGATACGAGGAAGGCAGCTTCGCCAGCGTTTGTGTCAGAACCCTTTTGGGGGGGGGGGGGGGGGGGGCGTTAGTATGCATCGACTGCGAGAATGAAAAGTGAATTAAAAAAAAAAAAAAGCTAACCTTTACCAGTATCTCACATAAAATTTTCACACCTGATCTGACGCTGTACGTTTTCAAATAATATTGCATTAGTGCGATGAAGTTTTCACATATATTGTCTCTTTCAGGTGTGTAATAGAAACCACAGCATAGAGAGAAGTGAGTACATTGCTTCTTACAGGAAAAGGTGATGGAAAAAGTGCATTGGTACGAGAATGCAGTCACGAGTATACTGCAGTCTTTATGTGAAAACAACATAAATAATGTGAAATCATTCTCTCCTCTGCATGTCCTGGAGTACAAAAGAAACAGCATATAGCAACATGTGGGGACTGGCAGGAACACTCAATAACACTGAATAAAAAGAAAATCAAGTGACGGTGAGATACGAAGGAAGGCAGCTTCGCCAGCGTTTATGTGTCACAACCCTTTGGGGGGGGGGGGGGGGCCCTTAGCATGCATCGACTGCGAGAATGAAAAGTGAATTTAAAAAAAAAAAAAAAAGCTAACCTTTACCAGTATCATAAGTTACACCGGCTGTTACAGACTGAAATGAAATTTATGTTGTTATTCTAAAATTGTAAGAATAAGAGCAGTTTACTTCTCGAAGTGTAGCCGTGCGGGATCGAACTCGCCACCCTCTGATCCCCAGTCAGGAGCTGATACCATTACGCCACCGCGGCAGTAGTAGTAAGAGTGTCAATGCGGCATGCTAACGCAGCTTTTTTTTTGTGCAGTTATATTTTTGAAGAAAAGCACACGTGTTCTCTTATTTGTACCTTTTGTGAAAGTGTTTCTTTGATATATGGACTTCAGGCTTCATACGTTATATAGTTTATGCCTACATTTTGTCATTTACTATTAGAATATGAAAAACGTTTCTGTTTTAAAAATGTGTTTGCACAGCCTACTATACAGTAGAAACGGAACACACATGAAATGCGTGTATTCCAAATAACGCTCGAATTATTTCCACTGTAAAACTCCACTTCAATTCCAAATAATCAAATCAAGGCAAGGCATGAGCTAGGAGTTCATTCTAAGTCGGTGGGGGGATGGAATAGCTGGCTGCTAGTAGCTTTTGTTTATCATCACATTTAGATGACAAAAGACTCTGACGGAGATGTGCAAACGGCTTTAAGACGCGATTTAAGGTGGGACGGATTTACGAGTTTTTTCGTAGGCTCTGGTAATTCTAGTGTTAAGTATGCGAAGCACCGTGCGGGAAGCATGTCGCTTGACAAAGCAGCTGCAAGGAAGGGAGCAATGTGAAAGTAGTCTTTCAGCATTTTTTAGACGAGCGTCCGTATCCTCTAGGGGTGCGAACAGCCCCCCTGCTCGCACCCCCTCCGTCAGGAGCAGAGAATGTCAGAGAGAGAGAAAAGCAAACAATCAGAAATCAATAGGGCTGTTTGAGCTTTTAAGTATGTGAAGCACAGTGCGGGAAGCATATCGCGCAACAAAGTAACCACAAGTAAGCCCAGCAAAGGAAGGGAGCAATGTGAAGGTAGTTTTTCAGCGTTTTTTAAGGAGCAGCCGTATCCTGTAGGGGTGCGAACAGCCGCTGTGCTCACAATATATTTGAGGAGTTTTATTTAATACGTAATACGTGCTCTGATTGGGTAGCTTCTCAGCCATCTGCTAATAGCGTCCCTTGTATGAAATCTGCTGGGCAAACCAACTGAGGAAGCATGTACCAGCAATTAAAAGGCCCATTGTCCACTGAAACCCACAAACCAGCGAAAAATCTGCGATATATATTTAAATATGCTTACATATAAAATCTGCGATAGAGTGAAGCCGTGAAAGTCGAAGCGCGATATAGCGAGGGATTACTGTACTTCAAATTGAATTCTCCATTGACTTTTTATGGTTTATTTGATTTAGTTATGGTTTTAAATATTCAACTATGACATTGTGATTTAGTCAATGCATTGTTACACAGTTTATTCTGAGTAAAGAAAATTTTACTCTCTCCACTATCTGAGCTTTGATGTGTTTGAGCTACACTATTCCGTTATCTCATCAAATACATGTACAAATGAAACAGCTGATAAACTTCAACATTAAATGTAAGTGTGAAAATGAGTCCCATACTTGAGTACTTATCAGTATTTTAGTTTCTGATATCACATTTTCATTTCATGTTTCTTCAAACTATTTGTTAGGGAAGAACTGTATATCTGCAAAATAGAAATATGTTAAACTTTATTTTCAAACTGGTTTAAGAAAAAAAAGAAACAAAGTTAGAGACAGCTGTGTAAACATATTTCTAACCACCTTTTCAATTTCTTTAGAGTGGAAAATATTCTTTTTTTTCTCCTTTTGGATTGCAGAATACTTGTGATTATACAGTGCTTTGATTTAAATAATTTTGCTCTTGCTTCTCCCAGGACAACTTTGTATACAGTACATCATATTCTGTTAAACTGATTAAATATGTTAAATTATAGGTCATATGATCAAATTTGAGTTTTGTAACTTGCTAAATAACTATGTATAAAATGTATAAAGTCATAGTAATCCTTTCTTTCTCTCTCTCTCTCTCTCTCAGTGCAGTTTCTTTTACTTTGTGTTGTTAATTCTTTAAGGGCCTGTTAATTCTTTAAGTGACATTAATATTTAATATTGATCTGTCTGTGATTAATTTAATGTTCTGCTTAGTGCTGGGCGGTATACCAGTTCATACCGAAAACCGTTTTTAATTTTTTTTATGATATGGATTTTTCTTATACCGCAACACCGGTTTAAATTGCCTAAACGACGTTTGGAACGTGGCGCAGCGGGAAACTGTTCAAGTGGGGACCTTTTTCACTGCTACACCGCTAAACACAGATTTGTTGCACTAGGGCTCTTTTTCACTGCTACACCACCAAATTGTGGGCGGTAGCATAGGAATGCTGCGTGGTGAAAATGGACAGAGAGCCTGGAGATACTTTAGTTTTAAAAGGTCAGGTGTGTAAATACTGTTTCTATACTACTGGATAATACTGCAAGCCAAGTTGTACTTGTTTTATTTGTTTTCAATACAGTGTAATGTACCTGGGTACTGTGTAATAGTGTGACGACATGTTTTCAAACCCCGTAATAAGTTATATAGCACATTAAATGCTTTGTGTTAAGTGATTCTTAAACTGGCGCCGGCAGCAATCTCCGCACAGAATACATTCACTTCATGATCTTCCTTCTCTCTGAAAATTTAAAATGCTAAAATAAATACTTAATATAATTTTCATGGTGAAATGCATTAAAGCATGCATTAATCATATGGGGGCACGGCGGCGTGCCTGCCTTGCATTTGCATGTTTTTCTGGTGGGTTTACTCGGCGCTTCAGTTTCCTTTCAAAGTCATGTAGGATGTGGGGTTTTGTTGTGCTATATTGACCCTGCTAGTGTATGTTTTGCTTGTATTCATCCTTCGAAGTGCTGGCGACTCGTTCAGAGATGGGCACAACTCTGAATGGATGGCATAATTAAACATGTATAACGAAGATATTTTTAAAGTTCTGAACACTCCGTGGGCTAAGTTTATAACTAGTTTTAATTTCACAAAGACGTTTATCGTGTGGTGATTGGTTATGTGGAGAAAGAAAAGGACGGATAGGAACTGGGGTTTTAGTACGTCAGATAGAGACAGCACGCGTGCAATAAAGAAAGCCCGCTCAGAAGAACATGCATTGAATTCTGTGTTTGTGTCTCCGACCGCCAGATCACAAACCCAACATTTACACAATATTTAAGTTAAACCTGTGCGATACCCATTCATACATCCAGTTTTTTGGAGCCTCGTCACACCTGCCATAAAGGTCTCTACACTGAATGTACACCTGGGGACCCCTTACTGCCAGGGAGCAGCACTACCGCCTCACTACCGTGCTTGTTTAATACCTGCTTTAATGCATTTCATCATGAAAATGATGTCAAGTATTTATCTTAGCATTCTAAATTTTTAGAGAGCAGGAATACCATGAAATGAATGGATTCTGTGCGGTGATTGCTGCCTCCTCTTAGTGCATAGGAAGTCAGTTTAAGAAGCATAGTGATTAACAACTGGGTCGGGGAACACAACACAAAGCATTTAATGTGCTGCATTAACTTATGACGGGGTTTGAGAAAATCAAGTAAATTAAACATTGATTTTAGGATGAAGTTTAGTTTATGACATTCTACTTTAATTATGAAGTAAACTATGAAAATAAAGTGGAAATGTTGACTTTAATCTTGACATAAGCGTCAAAATTAAAGTGGAAATGTCGAGAATAAAGTCAGCATGTCGACTTTATTCTTGACATATACCGGTAGTTTGTTTTTTTTCTTCCCTCTTTACTGTATTTTTTTTTCCTTCACCGTGGCCCTAATGCACTTTCGTAGGGCTATACCACAAATAGCATTATACAGTAAATGCAAGTTGCAGTTATTTTATTTATGTATATAGCTTAGCTTGAAGCAAGGTCCATATTAATGCAGTTTGCCTAAATGACAGTACAGTTGGTAAGGATATCATCAGAAAGTTGTACTTGTTTTATTTTATTTTAATTTGGTGAATACTGTGTAATGCACCTGGGCTTGAAGTCTTGAAGTAATAGTGCAGCTATCAGTAATAATACTATTATTTATTTTATTGTTATTATTTATTTAAATATTATGCAGTTTATTGATGGTAAAGTTGTTGAAAAAGTCACTTTTAACGTGTCCGTGGACAGAGATAGTTAACATTAACAAAATGTAGTTGGTTCACAAAAAATATTATTACTTTTCTAAGACATGTTCAGTGCAATACAAGTTTTGACAAGCACCTCTGGATATTTTACTAAGTCTAAATGCCTCATTAGATGGTTGAAAATATGTTGTCAAAATCATAGTTTAAGTTTTTGCAAAATTTGTTCAATAAAAAGGTTCTATATTTTGACTGCAACTGTCATGTAATGTGATTCCTTCTCTTCATTAGTGTCACCCCCTTGAAAACTATCACTTTATGGGGCCATGCAAACCTGTATTAATACTTGTGTGCACATTAAAATGTTTTTTTGTACAATGTACAATTCTCATAACAGTGGAATAGGTTATTCTTAGCCAGTTTACTGCAGTAATTGCAGTGGAAAATGTGGTTAACATTCACTCATGCATGGGGAAAAAAATACCGTCCAATACCGTGAAACCGGGATAATTTAGAAAAATACCATGATATAGAATTTTGGTCATACCGCCCAACCCTAGTTCTGCTTAATATGTGGGGAAGAAAAATGCACTCAAAAAGGCTTGTTGTAATAGATTACACAGAGCAGACATTTTGGAACTGCTATTCTTTTCAGAGACTGCTTGGTGTCTAATATTCTGTGTTGTCTTTACTCAAAGCAGTGTTTCATAGTCTTGAGAAGAGCAGTCAGTGAGAATATTTACATTTATATTTGTATGTATGTGTATACAATATATATGTGTGTGTGTGTGTATATATATAATAATATATATATATATATATATATATATATATATATATATATATATAAAATATATATATATATATAAAATATATATATATATATAAAATATATATATATATATAAAATATATATATATATATATAAAATATATATATATATATATAAAATATAATATTATGCGGTGGTGTGCTGGGGAGGCAGCATTAAGAAGAAGGATGCCTCATGCCTGGACAAACTGGTGAGGAAGGCAGGCTCCATTGTAGGCATGGAGCTGGACAGTTTGACATCCACTAAAAAGTGTCATCTCCAGAGAGAGGAGCAGCTTCAGCGACAGACTGCTGTCACTGTCCTGCTCCACTGACAGACTGAGGAGATCGTTCCTCCCCCAAACTATGCGACTTTTCAATTCCACCAGGGGTTGGGGATTAAATGTTAACATTATTCAAAGTTATTGTCTGTTTTTACCTGCATTTTTATTACTCTTTAATATTGTTTTTTGTATCAGTATGCTGCTGCTGGAGTATGTGAATTTCCCCTTGGGATTAATAAAGTATCTATCTATCTATCTATCTATCTATCTATCTATCTATCTATCTATCTATCTATCTATCTATCTATCTATCTATCTATCTATATCTATATCTATATCTATATCTATATCTATATCTATATATCTATATATCTATATCTATATATCTATATATATATATCTATATATATATATATCTATATATATATATATCTATATATATATATATCTATATATATATATATCTATATATATATATATCTATATATATATATATATATATATATATATATATATATATATATATATATATATATATATATATATACATACACACACACACACACACAGTGGACCCTTGACTTACGAACTCAATTCGTTCGCAAGGGCTGGTTGTAACTCAAGTTGGTTGTAAGTCAAGACTATTTTTCCCATAAGAAATAATGGAAATACGCATAATATGTTCCGAACCTCCCACAGCAACACTTACTTAACCTTTTCATAATAAAAAAAGGGTTGTATAATGTGCATAAAATAACCAAAACACCAATAATTTTTCTAATGTACTAACCAAAAACTTATAAAAAGTGCCTAGCCTACCAGAAACAACAATTTCATACTGTACTCACCATTTAATTTGACATCTTTGGGCTGCAGGAAGGGAGGAGGAGAATGAAATGGAAGGTGGTTATTGTTTGGAAGGAGCCTCCTTATACAAACCTTTTCTTTGTAAAATTGTCAAGATGGTGGATTTCGAAATGCTGTACATATTAGCGAGATCGGTCACACAAACACCACTCTCATATTTCCGCACAATTTCCTTCTTCGTTTCGATTGTGATCGCTTTCTTTAACTTCGTTACCTTCTCTTCCTTCCTTAGCAATTATCGAAATAAATTATATAAATGACTGCACTGACCGAAATTATGTCCACAAACACATGTATCTGCATATATGTGTATATATGTGTGTGTGTGTCATGAATTTAATTTTTAGTGGAGCTATCCAGTAGAACATTTGAGTAATCCTGGAGGTACTGTGTATATATATATATATATATATATGTAAAATATATACTGTGTGTGTGTATATATTAAATGTAAATTCTTCACTGGTCACTCTGCGTGTGTGTGCGTATATGTTTAATTTTTTCTGTGTGTGTTTTATCTTCCTTTCTGCAAATTGTCCTGCCACATCCTAAAGTTGTGTTTTGTTAGGTTACGTGATGATTAAGTTACACAGTATGAATACAAGTATTTGTGTGAGAGAGTATGTTCTGTGAAGGCCTGATACTGTAGTTACTGTGTATTTAAACCTTAAAGTGGGTTAATTTTGCTCAGTAATTAATTGATGATTTTTTTTTTTTCTGTGTTCTATCTCACTTCAACCACCTTCCCACCACTTTATGAGATGGGACAGGCCTGATAAAATTTTTTGTACAGTATTAAGACGAGGCTGGTATATTGATGTTAATCAATAATTTCAATAAGGTTGTTGATGTTTGAGAAGAGTAGAGAAGGTAATGGTTCTTATCATGCAATTGATGTAGTGGATTAGAGGATGTGTTTTATATTTTTTTTCAACTGAGGATAAGTGAGTTAATTGAAGTAAATGCATTCTTTCTTTTCATACTGTATGAATAAAGTCTTTGCTTCTAACACATTGCCATGACTCTGTCTTTTCAAATAAACTCACCCAGTAAGTAAGGTTTTCTACATAAATAAGGTTAACTTTGGTCCATTTAAATGTTTAATTTCAAAACTTATTACCATGAAATGTTATTAAATGATTATTCTGTAACTTTTGATCTCTTTTCAAGCCTAAATTGAATCAGACACCAACTTCAAATTAACTTCAAGTCAGATATTATTTTTTTTTATAGTTTAGGACTGTGTTGTCTTCATGATTTGTGTTATTAGAAATTTTGGTAAGATACTCTAAATTTTATATTCAAAAGTTTGTCTGACAGCAATAGATGTGTATAAATAGGTGGCTCACAAACTTAATAAAAAATAGATTAACCAGTCAACTTATACTTAACAGTCCATTACCATCACCACGAAGGTACATCTGAGACCTTTATTGCGTTTTGAATGACATCTTCCTTAGAATATAACAATGCATTGTACCACTGTAATTTTTTTTGATTTTTTTTTAATTTGATGATATCCTTTCCTTCTTTCTTTTGAATAACAGAATCAGAAGTGGCAGTCACTCCTGTTAAGTCGATGAATGAAACAGTAGAGAGCTGTAAAAGTGAAATAGATGTTGGTAATGCACCATTTAATATCTAAATTTTATACAAATAGAAAAAAGTATAAAATGACAAATATTTGAGTTGTGCTGTTACTATAGGTCTGTGAAAGTTTTAGATACTTTATGTGAATTTCCCCTTGGGATTAATAATTTACCTGTATTTTTTATTTAGAGTAATCTTAATTGTACAATTGAATAGCATTTAAATGTTTCCCTGTGCAATTTACCATTATTAACATTATATTTTATTTGCCGCATATTTTCCTAAAAGTAAATTATATTTGGCTCCTTCTGTGTTTTTACTGTTATTAGGATTTTTGCTAATCTATTTAGTTTAGTCTCTTCTCCCAATTTCGCAATTACTTGGAGCAAGAAATTTGTTAAACTATTTTAGGCAAACAAAAATGCCCAGAGTGGAAATTTATATGTACTTGAGTTTACCTAAGTGTTTTTATTGTGTAATGCTAGGGTTTTTTATTTTCCTTTTCATCAGCAGAAAACAAAGTTTGTTCTGAAATGCCTCGAACAGGACTCTCTGACGTTACTAATGTTCCACCGGTATCATGTGGAAGAGGTTATAGATTTTCTAGCATACCATTGAAGAGCAAAGTGTCAACACCTGTACGCAAGCGCAGGTGTACCATTACTGTGAATTACAAAGAGCCAACCTTAAATGCGTAAGAATGCTTTTTTTTTTTTTTTTTTATATAGCTTTGATTTTAAACATTTTTAACTGAAAAGGTTTAGGAAATTAATGGTTTGCACGTTTCTATATTACTAGAATGATGTCCATATGTAATTATGCTGTATATTTATATTTATCTAGCTCATTTTGTCAATTAGCAGCAAATTTATCCCTACTTGGAGCAGCACAATTTGTTCTTCAGAGATGGAAGAATATTTTGATTTTACTGGTGATCATTTTATTTGAAGACTCACAATTTCTAGGAATATAGATCATTAGATAATCTAATTGGCAACTCTAAATTGTCCCAGTATCACCTGATGATTTACAGCTCTGTTCATGGTTACTGCCTACCTTACAGCCATATAAGCAGCAGCTCTATGCAACCCTGGATTAGATATTAAGATTAAAAAAAGAAAGGATAGATAATTTAAATAAAGACGTTGAATGGCAAATGTGTTGGATCCTTTAAATAAAAAGGATTACTTAGACATTGTTGAAAGCTGATAAAACAGTTTTTCTAGTTGATAAAAATATCAACACTTTATTGAGGCTTGTATTAATGTTGACCTATTTTATTAAAATATCATCCTATACTGAAAAAAAAAATTCTAACTTTTTTTGCTTGCTTTTTTCATTTCCACTAGTTATATTCCCTTTGTGCATTTCTTTATTTCTTCTTTCACTTCCTGTCTCATGAAGTAGTTTATGATGGTGAATATGCTGCTCATCTCTAGAGGTTATTGGAAACTACATTCTCATCGTTGGAATAGTTGTTCTTTGAAATGTAGTATTGATGACATCTAGAGAAATTTTGTAGTTAAGACTGCTTTAGTTCATGTTTATAGTCCATACTATGACTGTAAAGTAGAATTGTTCTACCTTTCATTTCAAGCAGCTTTTAAAAGAGCTTAAGGGTACAGTCTTAAAACAACCACCTAATTAGAACAAATAACTTTGTCTTCTGATATTTCAACATTTTTATTTAAGATGAGTAATTTCAATATAAAATTTTCATACATCATTCTGCCCACATTAATGTAAAAGTATATGTTTGTGATAAATAAAAAAAAATTAGGTTTCATTTGCTCATTCTTTATGTATATGTGTATAATAAAGTGCCCAACAAGTATTCAGTTTATTTAATTAGGCCTTTTTTACACTAATTATAAGAAAATGACACTTAAATGTTAAGGCAAACAAAATCTCCCCAAATTAAGCAATACATATCTATATTACTAAACGAAGGTTGTATATATGCACGGATGCCAGACGCACAGTAAGCACACGCGCGCTGCTCCTCAGCGCCCCAGAGTCAAACCCAGTGGCTTCCCAGAGTCAGTAGGTGGCGCCCAAACAACACAACCTGTAAACTAGACTTCACGTCACAATACAACTGCCGCCCGAATGCGAACACCTCCGCATATACAACCTTCATTTAGTGATGTTTGTATATATGCAAGGAAAAAGCACCGAAAGCGCACCCGCCCTGTCCCTCGGCGCCCTCGAGTCAAACCCAGTGGCTTCCCAGAGTCAGTAGGTGGCGCCCAAACAACACAACACGACCTGTAAACTAAACTTGAGGTAAAGCGTGCATGTCAGGTTGTATATATGCACAGATGCTAGAGGCCACAAGCAAGCCGTACACAGTACAATCACCGCCCCCTTCGTTTAGTAATGTAGATCCCCAAGCCCAGATCCGCCGCCATTGTCACTTCAGCATGCGAATCCGCCACCGTCAGCAAACGACTTCTAGCTAACGACACAGTAATAGAAAAGCAACAACGAGACCGCATGGATAAAAACAATGAAAGCAGGCGCCTACAATGCGCTTCTGAAACACCAAAACCAGATGAGTCACAGCTTCAAAAAGAAACCGCTTTAATACAAATATATTTATTTAATTAAATGAAAACTTTCCCAGGACGCGCCCACTCTCCATGATTTTTCTTCTCTCCAAATATCGGAGGGAACAGAAATATATTTTACTATTGTGACTTTTTTTTTCATTACGTTACAAATCAAGGTCAATAAAGTTACCATATATGGTTCCTTGCCTGTCTAGGGTAAAAGGTTTTCCAAAAAGTGTATATATAAAAAAATATATAAGGAGACCCTACTGATCACATTTGACCTCAAGATGTTCCTCTTCCTGCTGCAGCACTTGCAGGTCTGGCAGTTGGTGTGGATAGGGGCATGGAATGGGGACAGGTCAAACTGCATAGAATCATCTGGGGTTTGACTGCAGTGTCCCCACACAGACCTGAGAAAATCGTGAGAAGTATTGGGGCTGCCCGGAAATGCAGAGTTCCTTCGTGGGTGAGACGTGACTGCCTTCTGGCTGCTGGCACCACTGAACACCTTAATCTTTTAAGTTCTTTAGTAACAGGTCATCCACAGCAAGAGCCTTGCAATCCCACCTGTAGAAGAGCCAGGCATTAGTGAGGCTGACATCAATTGCATATGCAAACATCTGCAACCACCTCCCAGATTTCATGGGCTGGGGGGGGACATTACAGGTGGAGCAGCATGTTGCTCTTATCAGTGCCCCCCATGTTGGCATTGTAGGTTTTGATGACAAGGCGGCTCACTTGCTCCTTCCTCTTACTGTCACTTGAGTACCGTTGGACTAAGGACATGGGCTCCACCCCGATATTCGTTGACAGCAGAGTTTCGATCTTGTTGTCCTTCTACCTGAGGGCCGTGGTCCCATTGTCACTAGTGATGTAGTCATATGTACCATGAGGAATAGTACTCTCCTCCATCTACCTGGGAATTGAGGGGAGGCTTTCCTGTTCTGTTGTCCCGGGTTGTTGCTGTGTGCCTGCAGTTCTGGTCCTTGAGGTACTGAACCATCTCCAGGGCTGTAAGGAATTTGTCTGCAAAGATGGCTGTGTGGTGGAGGAGGAGATGGTGCTGGTCAGGACAGAAACTATTTGGCTGGTGGCTCCCATTGATTTTTTGTTCAGGCATCAGGGGGACACCATGGGCCTCCATTGTAATCTTGCCCTGGTATAGCACCATGTGAGGAGGCTGAACAGTTCCGGATCTTGAAGAATTGGTCGTTGGTGCCAGGTATCTGAGTATTGTCGTTGAAGTGGACAAGCCTGTTCATCAGCCTGGACCTCTTAGAGACATGAGGTTTGCGACTTGAGGGACCCTAGTTTCCGTTCCCAATAGTCATCATTGGATGGCAGTTCACCAATCCCCTTGTAGAGCAGGAGAGCCACAAACTTGTTCATCTCGTCTTCAGTGGTGGTAAAGGTGGTGTTGATGTCCTTCTGGGTTGCATATAAGTCGGTTTGGTACATTATGTGCTTGAAGACTTGGTGGCCAAAGTAGCTGCTGAAGTACTTAAATGGAGTCTCAACAAAGTCAGGGGGAGACTGCTGGTTCTTAGGCAGGGTTGCTTACAAAGCATGACAGGCTCAGCAATTTATTCCATGTTTTATGCAGGTGTATTGTCCTTTATGCCCTGAGATGCCTTTCTCTTTCTTATTTCTTGTCCTTTTACTGTCCACTGTTTTTTTTCACTTCTTACAGTAGCAGGTAGATGCAAAATCAGATTTCAATATGGATTTTTTTTCTATAAGCACACAAAGCATACAAGTTTGAAGTAACACAGTTCCGTGCTTATGATAGTTAAAACAGCAAGAGCTCACTAACATTGACAACTTTTACACATAATAAACATTTTGTTCTTACCATATTATTTCCTGAATCTGAGAAAGAAAATCTGCCCATACTATACACAAGCCAGTATGCCTGTCCCATTAAAGTATGCTTTGTCTCTGACTTATTAAATATATCTCTTAGTACAGAGATACCTGACTTGACATCAAGGAGAGGAAGAGGAAATTGGAATGGCCTCCAATATTCAGGGCAGTATTGTGGATTACATTGTGTGTGCAGCATGCCCATCAATGTCTAAGTAGCATCAGATAACGGGACCAATAACAGGAGAAATGAATTCTAATTTAGTAGGAAGAGATGGGAAGGAAATTGAGCAGTGGGGTTAGTTGGGAGTGGTGGTGTGTGTGTGTGTGTGTGTGTGTGTGTGTGTGTGTGTGTTTGTGGACGGACGTATATTTAATCATTGAGAAATGAGGAATGGGGACTGACCTTACCTGCTTGAGAGTAAAGGCAAAGTGATGAAATTCAAAGTGAGAAAAGTGGTGAATACTTTTAATGGGAATTGTATGTATAGCACCTGCACATTAATTTTATTATCATCATCTTGGTGCAAGTATAACCACCTCCATCTTTAACAATAAATATAAATAAAAATAGTTATCCTGAAATAGCTTTTCATTCTATCATTTAAAATATTTTGAAAGCTGATGTGAAAAAGGGAAGTGTTCTATTGTTCGAAGTGGCTCTGCAGCTATGAAAGACAGAGTTTTGGGAAATCGAGGTGCAAAGCCCTGAACATTGACCCACACTATTTGCATGTTGAGAACTTGAAATTGAAAATGCAAAGTGGAAATGCATTTTACTTTTCATTTTTGTGGCTTCAATGCTGTTCAGACTGAAAATGAAATGGCAAATTAGGTTATTTTTATTTTTTTTTTAATTTTGCCAGCATTTTTGTGTGTACACTTTGAAAGTGAAATCACAAACAGGGTTATTTAATTTTAATATTTGCAGCATTCTTGCATGCAGACTTTGAAAATGAAATTGCAAAACAGATTGCATTTTCATTTTTATAATATTCACTCTTTTTTGCTGAAAATTCCTCCCATATTGTAATGGCCTGACACCATGTTTCAGTGTTTAGTTTTGCTTTATGTTACAGGCATAACTGTGCAGTGTTATTTGTAATACAGTACATAGAATGGAAATGTTTCCCCTGATATCCAGCATTTATGTCACCTCAAAGTGAACTTGTCTTTCTTTATAGTTCCTGTTGTCTTCCAGCTCCCATACTCCGTGTGAAGTTCTCTTCTTACATTCTTTGTAGACCAATGGTGTCCTAAAACACCCTTCTGTTAGTTGTTTTGGGGGAATTCAAAGTTGTACCAGGTAGCTGCTTATTGATTTGTTCTTCTTACCCCTGTGCAGTTCTGCTACAGTCTTAAGCATTTGTGTTTGATCTCCTAACGCATCTCTTGTAAACCATATTTTAAAAAGAGGATGTTTTACAGCTTTTTGTCTTTGTGTTTTATATTCATTATAGGAAGCTGCGAAGGGGAGACAAATTTACGGATACTGAATTTTTACATTCGCCCATTTTTAAACAGTCTAAAAGAGTTTCAATGAAGAAAAAGAAGCTGGAGCAGTACAATGAGTCTTTTGTTGGTTGTAGATAATATTTAGGTTAATAGTGCTGTACATATTTTCTATGTCTAATCAAGAAGTCAAAATAAATTGTTCCGTGCTGTTTGCCAGTATTCTTGTGTGAAAGTGTTAAAGTTTTATCTTGCATATGTATCCTATTACTAATGTTATGTTGTTCACTTTTTTTAAACTTCAGATTGATCCTTCCTCTATTCAATGGCAGTTCATTTGCCTTAGTAAATATCCCTTAATATTTAAAACAAATGCAATAAAAAAGCAATTTGCAATGAATTTAATGTTTAGATTTTGCTTTGATTGTAGCATGATTGTTAGAATTGTAATGTTTTCAGATTCTCTCCGTTTTTACCACTTATTTTTTTCTTATAAAATTATTGTATCAATAAAGCTGCATATTTTAAATATCTGTGTCAAATTGCAATTGGCTGGTTCCACATTTCATTGAAATCTGTGGTTTTTGTGAAAGTTATTTCAAGCGGTGTTTAGGATGAGGTTAAGACTTAAACTTTCCCAGCATTCTGTTGTGCAGTCAGTGTTCAGCTTTCACACACTAATTACATTTTGCTCATGTTACGTAAGTACTTTTAAAATATATCAATTAGTAAGGGATCAGCCACGTAGTGCTCAAGCACATGGATCATATGGAACTTTAACTTGTCCAACAGAAAACTTAACATACAGTAAAGGCAGTGCTTCAGAGTCCTCACTTACTTGCATTTAGACATTAATTTAACACTCGGTTATGAAGTCAAGTCTTAAATAGTGCACTCTGCCCATTTCTAAACAGAAGTCAAGTGCTAACATAGCTGGGTGTTAATTCGGATTGTTTGACTACAGACATACAGTAGTAGGGATGTCACTGAGTGCTTTCACATGCACTTTACTAACCCCTTTATTTATAGAAACCCAATTTTTAGAATGCCATGTAAAATCTGTCTCCAGTTAGAGAAACTGGGATGTTGGTCTCTGAGAAACCAGGTTAACGGCCATAGATTTCACCTTGAGTAACCAGTTCGTGTGACCATGTAAACCCTTAATCGGATTACATTTAAGGATTTTGTAGTTTCTGCGTGTCTTTGCACTCATTCTGTAGCCACAGGTAGAAAATGGTGGAAGCTCCACAAAGATAAGTTTCCTGAGGCAAATGCTTGGACGGTCACATTATTCTTGTTAGAATAATCTGTCTCGGTATTTCAGAAATCGCTAAATTTATGTTGATGTGAACTGTACATTCAGCTCAGTCGCGGGAGATACCAGCTCCAGGTGGGATTTCCTTCGACTGGTCTGCAGAGGAAAGAGAGAGGATCAGTGAACACTGCCATCCCCTGGTCTGGCATGGCATGACACCCATTCAAGCCCTTTAGCTGCCTCTCATCCTCACATGTGTGACACCCTCTTCACAACATTCTAGGTAGGTACTCATGGCTGATCGTGAGCACTCAACAAGCCTTGCTATTTTGGAAATGCTGTGGGCCTGAGAGCTCAGAATGGTTTGGCTCAGGGGTTTTCAAACTCGGTCCTGGGGACCCCCTGTGGCTGCAGGTTTTTGTTCCAAACAGCTTCTGTTTTTAATTGGACTCCTAGGCTAATTAAGTGAACTGTTATTTCCCAGGTTCTATGTTTTGGGAACAATATAGAAATTAGAAAACTAAGTTTGGTTAAAAAATATATAATATATAAACTGCTTAGTACATCTTAATATGAGTTGTTTTTTTTTTTTCTTTTTAACAATATTTTCATCTTGATTGTCTTTCTACTTTTCCAGGCATTCTAATCCCATTGGGATTAATAAAGTATCTATCTATCTATCTATCTATCTATCTATCTATCTATCTATCTATCTAATTGTTTAGTTAATCCGTTATTTACTAATTAGTGGGTCTGATGCTAAAGCAGTTGCAGCCTTTCACGATTCAGTGTTGTTTGCCTGGGTGTCTGCTCTGCTCATTTTTAATTGTCACTAGCTGAAATACCCAGCGTTGCCGGGAGGAAAATAGTGTTGTTTTTTTTTTTTTTTTGTTTGAGAAAAATATAATAAAAAAACACAGCTTTAAAAATTATTAACAAACAATGAAGACTCACTAATGTGCTTGTCTTGCGGTCTTGTATGTATGTATGTATCCATGTTATCATCCAGTTGACACCAGGAACCGGCCAACTCTATTTAATTTCAAAAGCAACGGGTGTGGTGGGCTCAAACAATAAGAATGCTGGCAGTTACCTCCAGTTCGCCCTCTGGTGGTCGTTCCGAGTGTCAACTGGATGATAACATATACATGACCACAAGATCACCCCCCATCCTACCCAGAAAGAGGTGGGGTTAGGCTTGATTTCACCCTGCAGTGTTATAGTCGACCAATGAGAAACGTGTACCAAGTTTCATGAAAACCGCACCCGCCGTTTGGAAGTGATGCTGGAACATACACACATTGACATTTATATATATATATATATATATATACAGTGATCCCTCGCTATATCGCGCTTCGCCTTTCGCGGCTTCACTCCATCGCGGATTTTATATGTAAGCATATTTAAATATATATCGCAGATTTTTCGCTGCTTCGTGGGTTTCTGCGGACAATGGGTCTTTTAATTTCTGGTACATGCTTCCTCAGTTGGTTTGCCCAGTTGATTTCATACAAGGGACGCTATTGGCAGATGGCTGAGAAGCTACCCAACTTACTTTCTCTCTCTCTCTCTCTCTTGCGCTGACGTAGGGGGGTGTGAGCAGGGGGGCTGTTCGCAAACCTAGACGATAGGGACGTTGCTACCTTCTGTGTGCAGCTGCTTCCTGAAGGACATGCTGCACGGTGCTTCGCATACTTAAAAGCTCAAAGGGCACGTATTGATTTTTCACTGTTTTGTTTTCTCTATCTCTCTATCTCTCTCTTTGTCTGCTCCTGACGGAGGGGGTGTGAGCTGCCGCCTTCAACAGCTTTGTACCGGCGGTGCTTCGCATACTTAAAAGCCAAACAGCCCTATTGATTTTTTTTTGACTGCTTGCTTTGTTCTCTCTTTCTCTCCTGACGCGCACTCCTTTGAAGAGGAAGATATGTTTGCATTCTTTTAATTGTGAGACGGAACTGTCATCTCTGTCTTGTCATGGAGCACAGTTTAAACTTTTGAAAAAGAGACAAATGTTTGTTTGCAGTGTTTGAATAACGTTCCTGTCTCTCTACAACCTCCTGTGTTTCTGCGCAAATCTGTGACCCAAGCATGACAATATAAAAATAACCATATAAACATATGGTTTCTACTTCGCGGATTTTCTTATTTCGTGGGTGGCTCTGGAACGCAACCCCCGCGATGGAGGAGGGATTACTGTATGTATGTATGTATGTATGTATGTATATATATATATATATATATATATATATATATATATATATATATATATATATATATATATATATATATATATATATAGAGATAGATAGATAGATATCTATCTAGATCTAGATAGATAGAGAGAGATAGATATACAGTGATCCCTCGCTATATCGCGCTTCGCCTTTCGCGGCTTCACTCCATCGCGGATTTTATATGTAAGCATATTTAAATATATATCGCGGATTTTTCGCTGCTTCGTGGGTTTCTGCGGACAATGGGTCTTTTAATTTCTGGTACATGCTTCCTCAGTTGGTTTGCCCAGTTGATTTCATACAAGGGACGCTATTGGCAGATGGCTGAGAAGCTACCCAACTTACTTTCTCTCTCTCTCTCTCTCTTGCGCTGACGTAGGGGGGGTGTGAGCAGGGGGGCTGTTCGCACACCTAGACGATAGGGACGTTTCTACTTTCTGTGTGCAGCTGCTTCCTGAAGGACATGCTGCACGGTGCTTCGCATACTTAAAAGCTCAAAGGGCACGTATTGATTTTTGACTTTGTTTTACTCTGGCTCTCTCTCTCTATTTCTCTGCTCCTGACGGAGGGGGTGTGAGCTGCCGCCTTCAACAGCTTTGTGCCGCGGTGCTTCGCATACTTAAAAGCAAACAGCCCTATTGATTTGTTTGCTTTACTCTCTGTCTTTCTGACAGACTCTGCTCCTGACGGGCACTCCTTTGAAGAGGAAAATATGTTTGCATTCTTTTAATTGTGAGACGGAACTGTCATCTCTGTCTTGTCATGGAGCACAGTTTAAACTTTTGAAAAAGAGACAAATGTTTGTTTGCAGTGTTTGAATAACGTTCCTGTCTCTCTACAACCTCCTGTGTTTCTGCGCAAATCTGTGACCCAAGCATGACAATATAAAAATAACCATATAAACATATGGTTTCTACTTCGCGGATTTTCTTATTTCGCGGGTGGCTCTGGAACGCAACCCCCGCGATGGAGGAGGGATTACTGTATATAGATTAATAAGATACAATGAAGGGAACAAACTGCACAGAGAAAGGGCAAAATATGAAATCATCAAAACAGAGTTAAGCGTTTAACTCTATAGCAAAAATAGAAATAGGTACTTTTCTATTATCATGATTGATAATATGAAATTGGTGAGGCTGCCACTCCCACTGTCTTAAATTATTAGACTGGCCTACCCCAACCACAAATACTAACCTTAAAGTTAGTGGGGGTGGAGCATAGTTATCTATAGGTCCCTAATGTTACTGTCCCCTTTGGGTGCGTCACGATAATTTAAAAAAAAAAAAAAAGTACCTAGAAATATTTCTAAATGTATTATAAATGAAAAACATGCTACTGTGCTTTTCTGAATGTGGAATAAGAGAAGAGGGGAAAAAACAGCTAATTAAATGAGATCAGTGTGTTATTGGTTGTTGTCACGGATTATGAATCTGGCTGGACCGAAAACCTGCAGCCACAGTGGTCCTCCAGGACCGAGTTTGAAAACCCCTGGTTTGGCTGATCGGCATAAACTAAATGATCAAATTATTAGGACCACAAAACTAATACTGGGTAGGGCCTCCTTTAGCTCTCAAAATAGCCTTGGGTTCTCATGGCATGGAATTCATAAGATGATGGAAACATTTCTATGAGATTCTGGTCCATGTTGACACGATTGCATCATGTAATTTCTTCAGGTTAGTCAGCTGAACATTCAAGCTGCGAATCTCCCTCTACCTCATCCCAAACTTGTTCGATAAGATTCAGATGTAGTGAAGAGAAATGAACTCTTTGTCATGTTCATGAAACCAGTATGAGAACTTTTGTTTTGAAACATGAAGCATTACATGCTAGAAGTAGCCATTAGAAGAGGGGTACTCGGTTAGGGTCCTTAGTCAGGGTCCTGGTGGGCTACAGGTTTTCATTCCAGCCAATTTCCTAATTAGAAGTCAGTCCTTGCTGATAATGAAACCTGATATTTAAATCTACATCTTGTTAGCTCTATCATTCATCAAAGACAAATTTTAGTTACTTTGTAGATCACAGGCCCTCATTTACAGTCCTGGAGGTCCACAGTAGCTGCAGGTTTTCACTTCAACCAAGTTCTTAATTAGACCCCAATTATTCACTACTAAAGCAGTTAAATTAATTTGTTATCTTGTCTGTTACAATTCAGAACCCTTAATTGCCTGGTTTAGTTTTTAGCAGCTGCATTTAAGTTTTAGTTGTTGCCTGCTTTCTTAACCAGACATTAGTTAATAATCAAATGCAGATATCCAACAGACCAGCAGCTCTCCAGCTAGCATGCCTCCTTCGAAACCTGTGCACATGCACCGTGAAGTATCGGTGAAATAAATGAGAGGGGGATTGGAAAGACCCTTAAGTTTAAATATTCTGGTCCACAAAACAAATGGAGAATGTTCTCAGAGAACGAAACTCTACAGTGCAATTAAACTTTCTCTTGGATGAATGAACGAACAAACAAGCCAAAGAGTTAAATACCAAGTTTGATTATCAGCAAGGACTTCTTCTAATTAGGAAACTACTTGGAAGGAAAAGCTGCAGGCACTTTGTTCTTCCTGGACTGTGATTGAGGACCCCTCCATTAGAAGATAGTAAAGTAGCCTTGAAGGAATGCACATGGTCAGCAACAATACTCAAATTGGCTGTGGCATTCAAGCAGTGATTTAATGGACCTAAAGTGTACCATTAAATCATTACACCGTCACCAATAGCCTGGACTGTTGGCACAAGGCAGGATGGGTGCTGGGATTGGGGCTATTCTTGACAGTACATTCTGACCTCTACCATTTGTGTGCCTCTGTAGAAATCGAGATTCGTCCAATCAGACTATGTTTTTCTAGCCTTCAACTGTGCAGTTTTGGTGAGCCGATGCCCACTGCAGCCTCAACATTCTGGTCTTGGCTGACAGGACTGGAACCCAACGTGTTCTGCTGCTGCTGTGGCCTATCAGCCTCAAGGTTCGACGTGTTGGGCATTTTGAAACTTTTCTGCTCACCACAGAGTTATTATCCGAGTTCCTGTAGCCTTTCTGTCAGCCATTCTCCTCTGTCTCCTCTGGAGTTTCCATCTGCAGAACTTCCACTAACTGGGTGTTTTTTGTACCAATCTGAGTAAACTTTAGAGAATGTTGGGTGTGAAAATCCCAGGAGATCAGCAGTTACAGAAATACACAAACCAGCACGTCTGGTGGCAGCACTCACGCCACGGATGAAACCACTGAAATGACCGTGAAAGTGAAACTCCTGGCCTGTATCTGCAGGGTTCTATGCACTGCACTGCTGCCACCTGATTGGCTGATTAGATAATTGCATTGATAAGCAGGTGTACATTTAAATATGTATAAATTGTATTTTGGAATATAATAATACATACATTCGTAATATCGACTCTCTTCCTACCTTTAAGCTTCACATCTTTTTAAGCTGGCTCATTCTGTCTGATAATTTTAGCTGATAAATTTAAGTTCAACTTTATTATTGTATTTATTCTGGTTTTATTGTACTGTAATATTTTATTAATTTCATGTTGTGACTGTTGTTATTAATGTGCTCTGTATGGTATTCTTGTGTGCTTTGAAAGGCACTTACAAATAAATTATTACTATTATGCATAATAATATATTTAAATTACATTTTAGATCTGATAAGCTTTATTAATCTAAAATACAATTTAAACAGCTGCAAATATCAATTATCAATGTGTAAGAACATTTTATGAAAAATTGTTTCGTTGCCACATAGACTCACAATGATGCCCTATTAAAACATGGAATGTCTGTAAAAATGTTTTAACATAAAAGAGATACCCATGTGTTCTCTAATATTTATGACCCACCTCGTTTTGTTTTTTTATTTCTTATATTGTATTCCAAACAGTTATGTTTTAATGAATTGGTCTATAAATAAAGCAATGTTATAAATTGTTTTTGATCATTTATATTTAGTTAAATTTGATGGGCACTAAGCCAGTTTAAGCAATATTAATCAGTTGTTGGTCTTTCATTAAAATAGTTCAGTCTAATGCTAATGAGGACAAAATCTGAAATATTTACTGCAGTAGTTTTACCGATTTAAACAGTTCAGTGCTCTAGGTTTCTGGCCACTGTTAGCAGTCCCAGTCCCAATGAGACGCTCTACAGACATATTGCTGTTGGTGTAAAGGAGCCCCCGTAGAGTTTCCTGACACACTTCTGCTCAATAATTTATTGGCTGAAAGTCCTCAGTGTTAGTGTGTCTGAGAGAGGATCTGCAGCATTGTTCATAATGGCACTCAGTTTTGTTTTAATTCTGTCCTTTGCTGCTACCTTCAGGGGTCCAGAGTTTGTCCTATAACTGAGCTTGCCATTTTAATTAGCTTGTTGATTTGGTGGGCCTCTCTTGAAGTAATGTTACCATATCCCAGCACACCGCAGTATAGAAAATCTCACTGGCCGTCAGAGTTTATAGCAGATGTGAAGGATGTCACTGCTCACATTAAAGGAACACAGTGACCTAAGGGTGCTCTGCCCTTTCTTATATAGTCCCTCTGTGTTCCAAGACTAGTCCAATCTGTCATTGATGTGGACCCCCAAGTACTTGTAGGAGTGGACCACCCCTCCATTCACTCCTTGAATAGTACCAGACATGGAGGCTCTCTGGTGCAGTGAAAATCAAAGACCAGTTCCTTGGTTTTACTGATGTTAAGATGCAGACAATTCTCTTTGCAACTATCGTAGAAACAAACTTTTCCCCCAGACTCCTATATTCTGTCACATCCCCTTTATCAAAACACCCCATAAGTGTAGAGTCATCTGAGAATTTCTTCAGGTGACATGACCTGGTGTTGTACGTGCAGTAGGATGTGTACAGAGTGAATTTAAGAGTTAAACTTAAAAGAAGTGGTGAGGCGGCCTTCTGCTGTTATGCACCTAAAATCTGGAATAGCCTGCCAATAGGAATTCGCCAGGCTGATACGGTGGAGCTCTTTAAAAAAACTGCTAAAAACACATTACTTGAACATGGCTTTCTCATAACTTAATTTTAATTTAATCCTGATGCGCTGCATATTCAATTAATTATCATTACTATTCACGGTGGCTCCAATATCCGTACTAACCCCTACTCTCTCTTCTGTTCTTTTTCCGGTTTTCTGTGGTGGCGACCTGCTCCACCACCACCTAATCAAAGCACCATGATGTCCCTGCATTGATGGATTAAAGACCAGAAGTCCATGTGACCGTCATCATCAAGTCCTTCCATGAGAACCCTGAATACAATGAGGACTGATCATTTATATTAGGTAGAATGCCTAGAAGGGGCTGGGTGGTCTCGTGGCCTGGAACCCCTGCAGATTTTATTTTTTCTCCAGCCGTCTGGATTTTTTAAAATTTTTTCTGTCCTCCCTGGCCATCGGACCTTACTTTTATTCTATGTTAATTAGTGTTCTCTTATTTTAATTCTTACTTTGTCTTTTTCTCTTTCTTCATCATGTAAAGCACTTTCAGCTACATTATTTCTATAAAAACGTGCTACATAAATAAATGTTGTTGTTGTTGTTGAAGAGCAAAGGAGACAGAACAGTTCCCTGTGGTGCTCCATTGTTCCTCACTTCCATATCAGAAACACAGTCCCACAAACTGCAGTCCGCCTGACAGATAGTCCCTTATCCAGGACACCATAGGCTCATCCACCTGCATATCTCTGAGTTTTCTGCTTAACAGGGATGGCTGGATGGTATTAAAGGCACTGGAAAAATCAAAAAACATAATCCTCCCAGTGCTGCCAGCTTTGTCCAGGTGAGAATTACCTTGTAGAGCAAATCGATAATTGCATCCTCTGCTCCAATCTTTGTCCGATAGGCAAACTGTAGTGGGTCCAGGTGGTCTACCACAAAAGGTCTCATACAGTCCAGGACCAGTCACTGGTTTGTAGTCATTAGGTGAAGAGGCGCCTGCCTTCTTTCAAATAGGAACAATGAAGGATGCTTTCTACAGCAGTGCCGCTTTCTGGTGCCTTAGGGAGAGACTGAACAGGTGACAGAGGATACCAAAAAAGTTGGTCGGCTTAGGCCTTAAGAACTCAAGGATTGAGTCGTCTGTCCCACAGCTTCTCCTGTGTGTAGCTTCCTCCGTTGTGTCCTTACTTGGCTTCAGTTATGGACAGCCTATGCTGATGGTCAGAGGTGAGTTCATCACTGGCCCTTCCAGTTGATGTGGTAGCAGTTGTGGATTTAGTAGGAATGGTGTGAGGAGACTGGTCATTGGAAGAAGGTGGCAGTGAGAGGGAAAATCTGTTTAAAAAAAATGGTTCAGGACATTAGCTTTGTCCACATCCACTTCTAGCACCTGAGCCCTGGATTGGTGGACTCCAGTAATTAGGCCTAGTCCATTTCAGACATCTTTTATGTTATTCTTTGTGAGTTTGTCTTCTATTTTAGCTTTCTTAGCTGCCTTTGCTTCACTCATCTTTTTCTTGAGCACTCACTGGGCGTCCTTCAAAGCCACTTTGTCATTACTTTTAGTGTAGTATTGTCCATCCATCCATTCACCCATTATCCAACCCTCTATATCCTAACTACAGGGTCACGGGGGTCTGCTGGAGCCAATCCCAGCCAACACAGGGCGCAAGGCAGGAAACAAACCCAGGGCAGGGCACACACACCCACACACTAAGCGCACACTAGGGACAATTTAGGATCGCCAATGCACCTAACCTGCATGTTTTTGGATTGTGGGAGGAAACTGGAGCACCCGGAGGAAACCCACACAGACACAGGGAGAACACGGGAAGCGAACCTGGGTCTCCTAACTGCGAGACAGCAGCGCTACCACTGTGCCACCGTGCCGCCCAGTGTAGTATTGTGAACTGTGCGTTTCATTTGACATATATTAGTTATAAATATATGACAATATACAATGAAACCTTAATTATCCGTCAGGGGTCGGGACTAAGGCTGTGACAGATAACAGAGCAGCTACTTTAAAAATGATATACTGTAGAATAGTCATATTTATTTACAAAACTAAATATAATATTAGTATTAACAAAATTATTTAATATTTATAATATTGTAATGGCCAGCTTAATAAGGAAACACAACTCGGAGGTACTGGAGTTTTCTATGTTTTACTTGGAGTCTTTATTCCATACTAAAAGTGCCCTGTCTTGTACTCCATTATCTGGGTTACGCAGCACAATAAAAGAAACCAATCAGTTTATCTCCTGCCACTCTTGTTCTGTCTTTATACCGTAAACACTCCTGCTTCTTGTCTTCCTTACGCCACACTTTCCTTTTTCTCCTAACTTCTCCTGTCGCTCATCTCCTAACAGACATGTCCACCCCTTAGAGAACAGAAGCCCTTCACCCGGTCCCATCACTTACAGCATTCATTACACACGCTCTGCTCCCCAACAGCACATCACAAGCTGCCTGCAGGTCATAAATATAATAACATAACAGAATTTAAAAAGAAAAGGAGAACATTAACATTAGTAAAGAATAACATTACCATCAGTGGTTTCCATTTTCAATTTTGTCGCCATCACGCTTTATATCGCTCACTGTTGTTCTCCCTACTCTGTAAATTGAAGCAGTACTTGCAGCACTTTTGTAAACATTTAAAAATTTCAGTTTTTTACGTTTATCAGCCATAGCAAAGTATAGTAGATTAATTATAACAAAAGAGAAAAGCTGCAAAACGCTATTAAAACTGAAGGTACATAACTGACTCTTTGATTTCAAAATGTGGCCTGACACGTGATGCTGGGAAGAACACTACGCGCTACCACAAGGGAGAGTTGTTGGTGTGCAGAGCTCGCAGCGTACCCCATGGCAGTTGTAGTGCAGTAATAAGGAAGGCGCTGGCGTGGGCTTTTATTTTTTTTGGCTCTGGCGGCTAATCGACAATGTCCATAACAAGTCTGTTAGTTTTTTTTTAGGGGGGGCACTGTTGTTATTAGCCCAGTTCTGTGAAACACCAAAGCAGGTGTTCAAATAAAGTTAAGCAGTTTTGTCCATTTGTTGTAAATTGTCCAGAAGTGAAATCCTTTTACTGCTGCAGGTCTTCTTCAAGGTGGTCTCTCTGACTAGTGGGCTTCTTGCTTAGATTTGCAGCTATCCCATATTTCATAGTTCACTTTATTTTGGGGTCTGGAAGTGGGCTTTTGTTCTTTCCTTGATGCTTTCAATCATGTTACTGTTTTTTTTTTATCCATATCAGTTAACTGCTATGGAAGATTACTCAAAATTGTGTCATTAAAAAGAAATCCACAAAATCATTGAATGCTTTTCACTACAGCACACAGCTACAGCTACAGTACACCATTTTCATACCAGTCAGTCATTTTTTAACCCACTTATCCTGAACAGGGTTGCAGGGATCTGCTGGGGCCTATTGCAGCCAGCACAGGGCGCAAGGCAGTCCATTGCAGGGTGAACACACACACACACGCAGGTCAATTTAGGATCGCCAGTTCACCTAACCTGTACATCTTTGGACTCTGGGAGAAAACCAGAGCACCCAGAGGAAACTCACACAGACATGGGGAGAACATGCATACTCCATGCAGGGAGGTACTAAGACATGAACCCTGGCCTAGTTACTGCAAGGCAGCAGCACTACTACTAAACCATACCACCCCATTTTCGTAACAGTTTAAAATATTTATGTCATGTTCATAGATCAAGTGTCATTACTAAAAGCAAAGCAAACGTATTGCATTTCACTTGGAGGCTGTTCCAAATGTTCTGCATTTCGATGCAAGGCCACAATTTAATCGTGTCAATCGTGTAAACAAACTGACCAATCAGCATCAGCGGGTAGGGTGAGGGGCATCAACAATTGACATATGAGGTGTTTCACTTCTAAACGTTTCTGCTTTCTAGAGACGAGCACAAGTGTCGCCAGTTTGGACTATGGAGTGATTAACTAAAATGGCAAAAAGTATATTTAAGGTCTTTGGGTTGTTAGCAGTTTTAACTCAATACTAAATATAGTGTAACATTTGTTAGCATCACCAAACTTGGCTTCTTAGCTTTTTACTGTGATAATCAGACATTATATACATTTTCAGTTATTTCAAAATCGACATTTACATTGCTAGCTTCCACCTATTGAATGAGTCGGAGAATCCTCTGCCTTATACAGTTTATTTTTGTATAGCCCAAAATCACACAGGAAGTGCCGCAATGGGCTTTAACAGGCCCTGC
Source organism: Erpetoichthys calabaricus (assembly GCF_900747795.2). Lineage (NCBI taxonomy): Eukaryota > Metazoa > Chordata > Cladistia > Polypteriformes > Polypteridae > Erpetoichthys > Erpetoichthys calabaricus. The sequence continues at coordinate 44,159,323 of NC_041406.2, forward strand.
CTCTTGACAGCCCCCCAGCCTTGACTCTCTAAGAAGACAAGGAAAAACTCCCAAAAAAAACCTAGTAGGGAAAAAATGGAAGAAACCTTGGGAAAGGCAGTTTCAAAGAGAGACCCCTTTCCAGGTAGGTTGGGCATGCAGTGGGTGTCAAAACAAGGGGGTCAATACAATACAATACACAGAACAGAACAAATCCTCAATAAAAAATAAAAATTTTTTTAGAAGTATGGAGCAGAATTTAACAGTAGATGATATCACATAATAAGATTTAGATAATTTTAGACTCCTGGAGACCTCATCCATCAAGCTGCCTCCCCCATTTGGCCATTCCACGGCTGAAACAGTGTTGGACCAGCCAATCCGATGAAAGGACCCCTCTTTCTCACGATTCCTGCGATCCTCCATCAGGGATGACTTCACCTTAGGCAGGCAAAACAACTTGGCAGGTGGGCCGTGGCACCAAGTGCCACATTTGAGTACCAAGAAGAGAAACAGAATAGGTGAGGGTTAGTATCCAATTCTAACTATCATGTTACTATCATGTTACTTATGTTTTAAGGGAGTGCCTTATTAACTCCCCGTTAGCCCAACTGCACCACCTTTTGACGCTGATTGGTCATTGGACTACATTTAGTTTTGGCATCAGTAATGTGTAGTCTTGAATCAAAATGCAATACACTCAGAGCAGCCACTAAGCAAAATGCGTTTGTTTTACTTTTAGGTACAGTATGTCATATGATCTATGGACATGAATTAAAATGCACTACACTGGTCTGAAATTGTGTACCGTGCTGAAAACTAAGCAATATTTTAATTGATATATTTTAAATTATTTCATGATAAAACCATGCCACAATTACTCTCATTATTGCATATGTAGTTGCATTGTATTGCAATGTACTTGACACGTTGGATTACATTTAATTTTGGCATAAATAATCTTCCATAAATAGCAGGACTTCCCAGCAATGGGTTTATGGAATCTGAAATGATCCAAAAAACTGTGAAACTTCTAACGATAACTGGCTGCATCAGTGGCGATGGGGTGTGTTTATTTCTAATAATATTTGCTGAAATTTTCATTTTTACCAAGTGTTAAAAATCACAAATATTTTAAGATAACATTTTCTACCACAATACAAACTGTAATAGTCCAAAGACAAAAAATATTTTTTTTAAATATATATTTCACCCATCCATCTATTATCCAACCTGCTATATCCTAACTACAGGGTCACATTATTTAAATTATTAGATAATATATGTTTTGGGGTTCCCAGGTGATGAGAAGCCAGAGGATCTTCTGTCTGGCAGCGCACTGTTGCTTTGATAGAAAAGCTGTTACCGCTTTGCTGTCTTTAGATAGATAGATAGATAGATAGATAGATAGATAGATAGATAGATAGATAGATAGATACATAGATAGATACATAGATAGATAGATAGATACTTTATTAATCCCAAGGGAAAATTCACATACTCCAGCAGCAGCATACTGATAAAAAACAATATTAAATTAAAGAGTGATAAAAATGCAGGTATAACAGACAGTAACTTTGAATAATGTTAACGTTTACCCCCCCGGGTGGAATTGAAGAGTCGCATAGTGTGGGGGAGGAACGATCTCCTTAGTCTGTCACTGAAGCTGCTCCTCTGTCTGGAGATGATACTGTTCAGTGGATGCAGTGGATTCTCCATGATTAACAGGAGCCTGCTCAGCGCCCGTCGCTCTGCCACAGATGTCAAACTGTCCAGCTCTGTGCCGACAATAGAGCCTGCCTTCCTCACCAGTTTGTCCAGGCGTGAGGTGTCCCTCTTCTTTATGCTGCCTCCCCAGCACACCACCGCATAGAAGAGGGCGCTTGCCACAACTGTCTGATAGAATATCTGCAGCATCTTATTGCAGATGTTGAAGGATGCCAGCCTTCTAAGAAAGTATAGTTGGCTCTGTCCTCTCTTGCACAGAGCATCAGTATTGGCATTCCAGTCCAAATTATCATCCAGCTGCACTCCCAGGTATTTATAGGTCTACACCATCTGCACACAGTCACCTCTGATGATCACGGGGTCCATGAGGGGCCTGGTCCTCCTAAAATCCACCACCAGCTCCTTGGTTTTGCTGGTGTTCAGTTGTAGGTGGTTTGAGTCGCACCATTTAACAAAGTCCTTGATTAGGTTCCTGTACTCCTCCTCCTGCCCACTCCTGATGCAGCCCATGATAGCAGTGTCATCAGCAAACTTTTGCACGTGGCAGGACTCCGAGTTGTATTGGAAGTCCGATGTATATAGACTTATATATGTCTTTAGGAGTGAGGCTCTGCTATAGCACCTTCAGAAAGTATTGTCAGGTACTTCCATGTTGCAGTCTTGTGCTAAAATCATTTAAATTCATGTTTCCCCTCATCAAGCAACACTCAATACCCCAGAATAACAAAGTGAAAGCAGGATTTTAGAAAGTATTGAGACCCTTTAGGAGTATTTAGTCGAAACACCTTTGGCAGCGAATCCAGCCCCAGAGTCTTCTTGGGTTTGAGGTGACAAGCTTCACATACCTGGAATTGGAGATTTTCTGCCATTCTTCTCTGCAAATCCTGTCAGACTGTGTCAGGTTGGATGGAGACCATCAGTGGACAGCTACTGTATTTTCAGGTCTCTGAAAGTGAACATTCACACAGTGGCCCTAAGCAACTGCTATGTTGTCTTTGCTTAGTGCTTAGAGTCATTGTCCTGTTAGAATGTGAACCTTTGGCCAAATCTGAGGTCCAGTGTTCTTTGAAGCTGGTTTTCATTAAGGGTATTTCTGTACCCTTATATAGCCTTATATAGTACCCTTGTATAGCTTTCCTTCAACCCTGTTTAGTCTCCTGGTCCATGCTATTGAAAAACATGATGCTCACTACCATGCTTCAGTGTTCTGATGGTATTGCAAAGGTGACTTGTTTCTTCCAGACAAGACACTTAGAACTGAGGTCAAACAGTTCAGTCTTGGTTTCATCAGACCTGAGAATTTGTTTCTCACAGTCTGAGATTCCTTCATGTGCCTTTTTGCAACCTTGAAGCAAAAAGGTTGTAGACTTTCATGTTTTGTCTACCCATTCTGCCATAATGTCCAGATCAGTGGAGTCTTGCAGTGATGGCTGTCTTTCTGGATGTTTCTCCCATCTCTATGCTGGTTCTCTGGAATTCAGCCATTGGGTTCTTGGTCACCTCTCTTACCATGGCCCATCTACTCGAATTACTTACTTTGGCTGGGCAGCCAGCTTTAAGAAGACTCACAGTTGCTCCAGACTTCTTCCATTTAATAATTATGGATGGCTCTGTGCTCTCAGGACATTTAATGCTACAGAAATGGTTCTTTAGTCTTCTGCAGATCTGTGCCACAGTACAATCCTGTCTCAAAACTCTGCAGGCAATTCCTTTGACCTTACAGTTTGTGTTTTTGTTGGAATGTGGAGCCTAGTAGAGACAGGAGTGTGCCTTTCCTAATCATGTCCAATCAATTGAACTGACCACAGGTAGACTTCAAAAAAGGTGCAGAAACATCTCAGTGATGATCAATTAGGTTGCACCTGAGCCAGATTTCAAGTGTCATAGCAAAGGGTCTGAATACTTGTGTCAGTGTGATGTTTCAGTTTTTTATTTTTAATAAATGTGCAAAAATTCCTAAAATCCTTTTTTCGCTCCATCATTCGGAGGGATTGAGTGTTGTTTGATGTGTGTGGGGAAAAAATGAATTTACATTATTTTAGCACAAGGCTGCAGCATAACAAAATGTGAAAACTATAAAGGGTGCGAGTCTTTGTGAAGGCACTGTATATTCTTAGTTTATAAACACCACTCTGCATGATCAAACATCTTATCATTCCACATGTACTTCACCTTGCACTATTAGTCCATTTCTCTGTCTTCATGTTCTACTGAAAGCATTTGCCATTTCTCTGTTTTGGGTCACTTCTGAAATGATCTGATCAGCACTTTTGTAGTTTTCCAATGATTGAGTTTTTCAAAAACTCTTCCTGTCTATTTTTCAGTTACTGGAAAAAAGGTGACAATTTTTATAATGTCATTTGATTCCATACAAATAAACAATGTATGCAACAGCTCAGATTTCATTGATCTTTTTATTTTCTACTTAAATCATTCTATAAAATCTGTAAACCATTTAGGAGGTATAAAGATCTTACTTTTTACAACTTTTACAAAATACATATTTTCCTAAATATTAAATACAAATTCACAAAACTACTAATTATTGCACAGTCTTTATCAAAATACAAGTTCTTACTATACATCTTTAGGCAGACACTGACCAGACATTATACAATTAAGACCTTGCCTCTGTACCAAACTAATAGCCCCTGAAATAGAAATACCATAAATAAAGGGGATTTTTCTTTAAATAATGCCAGTGAAAAATTATAATAGCATCAATCATGTTTTATTTCCGACAAGCAGGAAATGCTCAGAAAATAATTATATTTACATTTTAAGTTCTGTTCAGATTTGCATAATTCCTACTTAAGTGCTTTTGTAAATTTTTGTACTGCATGGCGAACAGAGAAATAAAACAAGAAGAGCAGTTGCTGCCAAGACAGCAGTTGCACCCAAAGCACCGGTGCTCCGATTCTTTGCATTTATAGCTTATTCCGATTTTATACAACAATACTGTGGCACTTTTTACACTGTCTGCCTTACCGGGGGTGCGCTTGTTACTTTTTAGGAGTCTGCAAGGTAAACAAGTCCATACTAAGGATCTACAAAGTGCATTTTGTTTTTTGGAAAAATAATTTAGGCTCTACTGATCATGCAGACACAACCACACATCAAAAGAGCCTGGTGAAATGTGGAACCTCTTTGTGCCCTCTGTTTTTTATTTTGAATTTCAACCATTATTCATCACAGTTTTCTACTATTTTGGCATCGATTAACTTATCACCATAGTTTCCATTTAAAAGTTATCATATAAAGCTGATTCAGAACCTTAAATCTGTTCGAGTGAGTGTGTCAGCTAATAGACTGGCACCCTGTCTTCAGTTTGTTCCTGCATTCTGAATCCTTTGCATGGCAAAAAGTGGGTAGAGAAAATGAATGAGATATCAGTCTTCATGATATAACAGAGCATGCCACTCTGCTTTGGATAGAAAGTGGACAGGCGATAATAATAATAATAATAATCAAGATTGATCGGTTTTGATATTCTCAAAAGACAGCTTTATGAACCTTCCAAAATTTGGCAACTTGTTTTTTTACTGTATTAAACAACAAATTAATCAGTTGAAAATGTACAGCAAAATTAAAAGAACCTAATTTATCTTACTGTATTTAAGACCATTTGGATAAAATGTTGATTTTCTTAATGAACATTTTAATGTGTTACAGCATTTCCCAAAAATTACTAAGATATGAATAAAAACTATGCTTATTCAGATGTTTAAATGACTGCCAAGTGTTCACCTCTTTAGTATGTATGTCACTTTTCTTCTAAGTAAGTCCTGCTTTTAATTCAATCTCTTTTCTCATTTACTGTATTAGACATCTACTGTGTCATTACAATAGATATTTACCTTTTATCAGAATTTTAACAAATATGATTACATTTTCCAGATCATAGGAATGTATCATGTTATTTACAGTATTTTGAAATGTCACTGTTACCTACTAATATTTTCAGGTGAAAATGGCGGCTTCTCTTTTAGTATTTAGTGTCCGTGTCCTCGCTATTTCTGTTAATTAGATACAAATTAGAGTTTAAGCTCTATTTTAAAAAGTTAAATAAAACTTCACACTGCACTGAATGCAAAATGAGAGTGAGAAAAGGTAAGTAAAGGTAGGATTTTTCAAATAACGTCAATTAGATGCCAATGACAGCAGCAGCTACTACAGCGTTCTTTCTGGTTTTGTGATCATTAGCTAGAAACCGATTAAGAAAGACTTCTGACAAGAAACTGAACAGTCAGTTCTTAAAAATTGGATTCATTATAGTCTAGGCATGGTTGTTCAGTTCTTTTAAAAATAAAACCAATCCTGTTGTGCATTTCCAGATTGACAAAACAAAGGTGTATTTAGTTAACATCAAGAACTGGCTAAAACAACAACCCTCACCCACTGGGCCTTTACGGACTGATTGGGTCCTACAGATTTTCCGTCATGCCAATTAACTCAACTTTAACCTATGGAAAATGGTCACGCTTTTCTGTGCTGTACATTAGAAATACAAGTTTATTTATACTTACATTTTTATATGTTGTTAATACTCCTTTAACTTTTTGTCTATGTTATAATCTTTGTGCATTGTAAATAAAAAAAAATTACACTTGTCAATTATTCCTGATATTGTATTCTTTATGTAACTTGTTTATGACCAAAATGTGAAATTGCAAAAAGGTATATCACCCTTGATGTTAAGTTTCTTTAAAGATTTAAAATATTACAAGTGAGCTGACTCCACTAGAGCTTCATATGTCATTTATAATAAAAATTCATGTGCAAAAGACAAAAGTCAACTGTCATTTATATTGTTATTCCATAATACATTCATTTTAGTATTGTAAATTCCTTAGTAATAATTTAAGTAGTTGTACATGAAATGCTGAAGGTTAGTCTTCTATAAAAAGCATAAATGTTTTGCATGATCATTCCTTAGGAATTATAGTTTAAAAAAATCAATGAATTTGACTTACCGGTAGTTTGAATTTTTAGAACAATTAAACCAGGTGTTAATATATTATGCAGGTTTTTACCATTTGAGGTCTGCACATTTGCCCCTACACTCTGTATAAAAGACTCTTTCCTTACATGTTCCGCCTTGTTTTGTCGAAAGAATATGAACTAGTAACTCTTTATAAAATTAGAAATTACTCATTTAAGTATAGTATGTGATGTCAGCCAGACTCCAAAGTGATTTATGGACTTCTATCCCGGGCCTATTTGTTTGTGCCATAAAGTATTTTTTATCTGCTTTACTTTTTGAGACATTAACAATTGCTATTTAAGACTGTGACATTGAGAGCCCTATAATTGTAACTTAGGAAATCCTCTTTGGACTAATATTTTATGCGCTGGTTGGTGTCGTTAAGTAATTTTCCATTTGCATTACTGAATGACTATCAATCAGGTCACTGACGTGCTGAGAACTTTTAACACAGACTCCATGCTTTTCTTTTCACAAATAATTAATAAGTTATGTTCCTGATACATGGATTCAAATCTTGGTCCACTTATTCTCTATTGATGTTGCCTCCATGCATTTGTTCATCCCAAAGTTATATACTGTATAGGCCATGTCTAGGCCTTACTTCCTCCAAATTGTTATCCTTGTTTGCGGTTTGTGCCTAATTTATTAGTACTCGATAATGACATGCTATCCATTAAGAAAGCAGTGATTTTGCTATAAGTATTATAATATGAAAAGCAGGAACGGTCATTTTCATGCCTGTCTGTCTGTCAGTCCTTATGCACTCTGCCTCTAGTGGACCAATTTTGTTGAAATTTGGTGTATTTATTCTTCAAGGAAATTTGTTAAAAGATTAAATTTTTATTGTGATTCCCTGAATATTTTTTTTTAATTTCAAAAATTCCCATTGAAAAGCATTGGTGAATTTTCAAATTCATCTGTCTTAAAACTGAGAAACCTCTTGTGGAACTTCAACTACGGATTAGTTTACGGTTTCGTTTCAAATTTACCTCAAGAGAGGTCATGTCTATATTTTGTATAGTTTTTTGTTTTACTCGTCTGACAGTCACTTCTGAAAGCAAACAGTGAAATGCCTGCAGAGCTGTGCATACAGCAACGGCTTAGTGTCAAACCTCTCTTATACCAGCTTAGGCCTTCTGCTGCTTGAACTTGTACTGATTAAATCATTGTGACTGTAAAAGTAAAAAATACAAGAAACTTCACTTCTATAGAAATGAATGGAAGTAAGAATTTGACTCTGGTACATGTTATGCATATAGTGGGTATTTATGTACTCAGGATTTGTGATAAAATCACTAATATCTCAAAAATTAAAGCACTTGGGAAAATTACTTAGAATGGCTAGAATCAAAGAGTCCATTTTAAGTTTCCTTTTATCATTATGGGCTGGATTATGTGACAGTCCAGATTAATTCATTATTGATACCTGAAAAAAGAAAGCTACAGAAGCTCCACTTTTAACAATAAAGATAAAGTGTAAGGAGGGCATCTTGATGGGCTTTTATAACAAATTGATATTACAGGATGTAGCAGAAAATTCTAATATTTTGAGCTTTTTAAACTTTTATATGTGGATATGATTATTAAACTTGGCACATCTATCTGTGTGCTGCATTTCTTACTTGTTTTTCGAAATATCTTTTCATACCCATACCCTTTGCAATTTGGATTTATACGTCACAATCCCTAAATGTACCTTCAATTATTTATAATTCATTTATTAGACATATCACAAATAATAGTTGCTCACCCCTGAATGTCAACATTTATAATTCTCAGATTATCCAAATATCCGCAAAAATATTTAGGAACTTGGGTATGGAGGAATATTTTGGACAAAATTAAATAAAAAATGCAAATAAATAAAAATACTATGAATAATTAAGTGTGTCATCAAATACATTTTTGTTGATATTTCCAAATATGTAATTGTTTCATTTATTATTTCTGTGAGATGCACAGAACATGAAATAAGGCCTAAAATGAAAACTGTCCCTTTCACTTCAAAGGTTCTAGTGAGTACTTTTTTGATTGGTGAATCACCAAGTGGATGTAAACCTTTGGCCATCAAGTGACACATTTACAGCAGGCACTTCAGATGCAAACTAATAATGACGAATTCAGAGTTCCTTAAATTCACGTGGCTTCCTGCAGTAATTCTAGGCATTTTTTTCTTGCACTTGTATCTGACGTGCAAAGTCACAACGTTGAGCATGTGCATAAGCCACATGATTCCTAAATCATGCAAACCACATTTGTCAACTCTGTGTATAATTCACCAATCAAAAAGCAGTACTTGCTAGAGCTCACCCTCTCAACTTTGACAAGTGTAAATGTCAGTTTTCATTTCAGGGCCAATTTCATGCTCTGTCTGTTTGACTGAAATAAACAAATAAAGAAGTAAATGCATAAAGAAATTAACAATAAAAAATTTATTTCATGACACATTTAATTATTTATACTCCCATTTCAAGTTGTTATTATTTATTTATTGTCACATTTCACAGTACTTTTATTTATTTGTGCATTTATTTAACCTTGCTCAAAAAATTCATCCATAGTTTGGGAGCACCAATTTTGTTGTGAAAGGATCTCATACTAAAGACGAATTATTAACCCAGAATGAAGTTTCCAAGTTCTGTGACGTGGAAACACAGCACTAGCAGTTCTTGTTCACTTGCTATGTGAATTTCCAGTGCTGCCATTTGTAATTTCTCACCTTCCCACTTTGCTGTGTTCTTGCAAATTGACAGTAAACATTTTGGGAGAACTGCAGTGGGCTGGCACCCTGCCTGGGTTTGTTCCTGCCTTGCGCTCTGTGCTGGCTGGGATTGGCTCCAGCAGACCCCTGTGACCCTGTGTTAGGATATAGTGGGTTGGAGAATGACTGACTGACTGACTGTCTAATTTTGGGAGAAATGTGAGGCCACTTGATTTCCTTCCTGGTCTGTCCAAATAAAATAGCCCAATTATTATTTTTTACTTTGTATTAATAAAGTAGATAGAAGGTAAATGTTGTGTTAATTTAATCTAATTTTCTAGTTGGAAGCTTCCATTTTTAAGAGCATTCAGGTGAAATTTCCCACCGGAAGGCTTGTTATTTCCAGTCTGTCCTATAACATATGCCAACAGCATGAATACTACGAAAAAATAGCAGATCATCAATTCAGGAGTTCAGGCAGATAAGGAATACTTGCCATGAATTTCATATCAATACTAACAAAGGACTACTGCCAATCAGAAACCACAATAAACTATGACAGGACTGGTACTGTATGTGTTTTGTTTCTACTGCATTTTTCTTTAAGATTCCTGGAATAAGCTGTGAAGTTTCTAGAGATCATTAGTTCCTATTCTGTATGGGACACTTGTGCTGACCTGATATCTAATTAAGGTCATGTTGCATTCACCAACTATTTACAGTCTATAAATACCTCCTAATACTATACTGAAAGCTTCACTTTTTGCATTTTGTGTATTCTGATGGTTTTTGTTTTGTTAATACGTTTTAATCCAAAGTGGGCTCACAAGTGTAATACTTTCAGCATGACTTGGAAACACCTATAATTAAAACAGTATGGAAGTTGGCAGAAATGAGAATGCATGTGTTTGGGGGGAAACCAAGAATACATAAAGCATTAAAAAGAAAAAAAAATAGTACTGCTGTATTTTACTATTTCATGTGGGTTACAGTATATGTAAATATGAGTTGTTTCATGTAATCAATGTACAAGTAAAACCTACTTTAGAGTTACATACCTGGATCCAGGCTATCTGCTTTTTTCTGGTTTCAGTTCCAGTTAGCTTAGGTTATTAACATTCATGTGTATCTCATTGCTTGTCCTTGTTATACTGTATGTGGCTCACAATATAAACAGTGCAATTTAGGAGTTAGCTGCATGGTTGCAGGCTCATAATGTACCATTATGTACCACAGCATTGATCAGCACTGGATGAATACAAGATAGTAACTGGTAGCATGTTGAGCTAATTTGTATTTGTATTGTATATGGAATTTTCACTTATTTCTGACCTGAGGTAGTATATAATTTTTTGTGGTCAAAAACTACATAAATATATTCTTTTGTATTTTGGTGGAATAGTGTGCCCAAAGGCATAATGTAACTGCAGAGGGCAGCAAAGGTTTAAATAAGCAGACACAATACTATGAAGCAACAGCTTCAGATGTGGCAACTAGAACCAGTTTAGCAGGCTTTAAAGCCCCGAACCCTAGAGTACAATGAGGGGCAGCTGCATTTAACTGGATTAGCAAATAGAAAATCTAGTTGGAGTCAGGATGTATATAGGTGAATAAGCAAAAATAGCAAAAATAACAGAATATATCTGCAAGCACAGCTGTGTGCACAGTGTATAAATGCAGCCATCTTTACTTGTCCTACCAGCATCAAAAATATTTTGTAATATCATATCCTAGCAGGCACGGTCTGGCAGACTGGCAAATCCCAGTGTTTCTCTAGCCAACTGACTAAGAAACATCAGATACATTCGAATGCAAGCTTTCAAACAGCTGACAAGACCTAAAAATACGACAAATGCAAAAAATAATTTTTGAGAGTATTTGCTTTTACCATTCCCTACATTTGTATAGTTTCTATATTAAACCAGTTTCTTTAATTTTGGTATAAAAATACTTTTCCAGAATGTTTGCACACTTGTAATATTCACTTTCCGGGGGATTGTATTCTCTGCAGTTTGTAAAGATCCGCTGCATATCAGCCATAAAGAGCTTCTTTGTTGTGTAATACCGATTTTTAAGACGCTCACTCATTGTCTTCAGATCTGCAGTGAAAAATGATGAGAATGTTAATTTCAAATATTTTATTTTTCAAGATCCATTTTAACATTTGCTACATTCAAACATACTATTTCTGCCTTCAACAAAACTGACTATAAATCATAATTTCTTTATTTTTGAAAACTTGTCTGAACAAAGAAAATTGGGAATAAAGTATCATTATGCAACTGAAGAAAATAAACTGTACAGTGTAACTTGATAAAAGTTGCATTACATTATATAGTTAAAGTGATAATAGTTTTAACATCTTCTGTGTTCTAAATGAAGCTTGATTTCATTTAAGATATTTAAATCCTTTTTACAGTATGCGTCTCAATGATGGCTAAGTAGATCATTACTCAAAGCACTTTTAAAAATCTGAACTCAGATTAGTCTAATGTGAGCTGCAATACTGTATGCTTATCCTCCTACAACATTTTCATATCTTTGCATATACAGTATATCTGGTCATTTGAAATGCATTAGACACATATTGCATAAAACCAGTCATCTGTCTGTTTAGTAACTTGTAAAATGTATATTGTTATTTAAGTATTTAATAAACATGAGGTTTGTTTAGTTTCAAAAAAGACTTGTTAGGATTCTCATTAATTTATGTAATATACATAAAATTCTCATTTTTGAAAGAACTGACATAGCTGCAAAAACCATTATAATATTATTTGTTTTACTGTATATGTAACTGTCTTTGCTTTAAAATATGCACCATACATATCTCTCTATTATAAAAGAAAATCTTGAAACAAGACTATTGCCAAGAGATTTTTTCAAGTCCCGGGAGACCAGACTATTGCCAAGAGATTTTTTCAAGTCCTCCTCTCAATCATTTTCAACCACGCTCACGGTCCTCTCACCTCTCATTCGTGTGAATGCTTTTGTCAGACACAGTTCTTGCTCTCTCAGCTCTTATAAATTTTTACATTTTCCTTACTTCAAGTTCCCAATAAAAGAAGACTTATTATGATCCCGAAGGGGGAATCAACAGAAGAAATGAGTACATGGGCAATCCTAGCACTGAGAAACGATGAAGTCAAACGAATTAATGTGAAAATTGTCTATCGGTTACGCAGAAAATTGGTTAAATGCATATCAATAGACTATTCTGAAACAGTTGGTGGTGATGGTGTGGAAGAATGATGTATCGTAATGTTATTGTGTAATTTATGTCCGAGTGATGGGCTATGCAGTAGGACAAGATTAGTTGTATTCAAAATTGGTCGAACATTTCTGACATGTAAAATTTTAACAGGCGACAAGAAAGGTAATCTTCTGTGCATAACAGTAGACACCAAAGGAGATCTTGATATGCCATTTGTATTAAAATGTTTACAGTTTACCACTAGAATAGCTTTTGCCATGACAATTAACAAATCACAGGGACAAACATTCAAAAAAGTCGGTTTATTTATTAGATAGAAAGAAACGATATTCACTCACGGGCAGTTATACATTGCATTGTCATGATGTAAGTCCAAACACGGAATCAAAATTCAATGCGCTATTGATGAAAAGTTCATTCAAAAAATACTTTTACTGAAGTTTTACTGTAAAAGTGTAAGTTTAAAAAGTATTTGTGTGTTAATTTCAAAGCCAAACAGAACGAAAACGTATAACGCAACGAATACCTCTAACGCAACATGAAACAATTTTTTTTCAATTTATTACTTTATAGTATTTTTTACTATGGTTAATTACTTGCTGTAATGTAAAATAGTTACTTCTATTATGCACATGTAACAATTCCTGTGAAAATAACAATCTATTTAAATTGTACATCCACTTCTCCATACGCAAGCGTCAGAACCATGAAGTAGCTAGCGCATAGCGAGCAAAGCGAGCAGGGGGCAGAGCCCCCTAGTGCTTTAAAAGATCAAAGCAATGTTTGGAGATCACTCAAAGATATATACCATTACCAATTTTAACCAGTTTATTTTAGTGTGAAAAATTGAACTACATTTAATTTTACACAGTAACAGCAGAAGTATTTAAAGAAGCAATATAACTAGCAATATAAAACAATTTAGAGCCAAAGCTAAACACACAGGCCCCTAATTTGAACTGTACCAGTTGTTGCCAACTGTATTATACATCCCAATCCGAATCAGAGACCGTAATTTAGTTTCATTGCTCCACTGAGCTCCTACTGCACGACTTTACTCCTGTTTCTCTTTAGTGGCCTTGCCCTCCTCATACATAACTCCTGCCTGTGCCAATTTAAGGACTATTACTGCTTACATGGGGTTCGAGGTAACAGCTCCCTCTTGATCCCCATCTCCTTAAGCTGATCCATGTCAGGATCAATGCACCAAGGCAGCTGGGAACGATAAATGTTTGGGGTTTTTTTCTGTATCCCCAACCTCCTCAGCTCCAATGATGTGCACAAATAGTCTAAACAGCACCTCTCTCTGTTAGGTCAAGTCTGGCAACATTACAATATTTTTAGTTTTGGTAAACTTGCTTGATCTGCTATACTTTTTAGAATGGTATTAAATTTTTATTCCGTTTCAAACAACACTAGTGTTCTTAAATTAAAAAATAATTAATTAAAAACGCACTGCACATATGAGAAAAATTAAATGACACAGACACAAACAAAAATAAACTACATGTAATACCTTGTTAAAATACCCAAATGTAATTGCGGGGAAGTGGAGTAAAGAAATGTCACTTTTAGTTTAGCTAAGTAACAGTTCAGCACTTAATAATTTAACAGAAAAAATGGTGGTACTTCAAAACATTTCAACTCCTGGAGATTGCATGCCAAAAAAACAGCTTGAGAATGCCTGACCCAGTATATAATGCATCACAAAAAACAACTAAACTGAACTAAATACATCTATGAATAAAGAATTATTCTTGATTTTTTTAAAATTTTGGTTTTAAATTATTTCCCATATTCTAATATGCAAATACTTTAAATGAAAACCAACTACTGGGTATATTGATTTTCAAGTATATGCACATTACTACATTTTATAATTTTATTTTTTGAATTCTATTAATTTTAAAGTTTGATTTTAATTAACTCTAATATGCAGCGTAAGTAAGAAAGCAGAATCAGATGTGGCTGGCCCATCTGATACCTTTTCAAAGAGGAGATGATACTCTAAGTGGTGGTAGTTTCAAGACGGTTCATGCTGCTCAGTGACAGCTTTATGTAAGCATACTTAAGAAAGGTAATTGCTTACACAACAAGTTTAAATTAATATGTAGCATGTAAAATGATAAACGCTGAACTTAATACATAGTTCATAGTTTATCCCTGCCTGTCTATTATTAATTATCTACTGATAAAAGCTAGAGGAAACTGAAGTGAAATCTAGATTATTGCTTAACTCGAGCAAATAATCAAATTTATATCTACCCATGGGAAAGCGTATCACATCGCTGTACCCTGGTGCTTCTGTTTTTTTGACTGGCTCCATGAAAGGCCATGCATTTTGATGGCTCTATAAAAATAGATAAATATAAAATATATCAATAATACAACATGCAGCATTTAATCATGCATTTTCTAAGAAATATAAGTTAAAATGAAACACATCTTAGCAACTTACAGACCTTTACTTGCTGCAAAATACTTTTTAAGACAGCAGAAAGTTGATCGGGGTCCTTGAACTCTTTCCTTAAATCAAAAAATATATATATTTTAGAATTTGTGTCTTTTGTAACATTGCCAAAATCAACATAATTCATCCATAACTATAACAATCCACAGAAAGTTTTGCAGAAAATTAAAAACATTATTTCTTAAAAATGCCAAAATGATGGTGTAACATCAGTTTTTCAAAAATATTTATTGTGTCAAAAGAGTAAATTAGATAGATAGATAGATAGATAGATAGATAGATAGATAGATAGATAGATAGATAGATAGATAGATAGATAGATAGATAGATAGAGTTTCCCCGAAAATAAGACAGGGTCTTATATTCATTTTTCCTCCAAAAGACGCGCTAGGGCTTATTTTCAGGGGATGTCTTGTTTTTTCATGAACAAAAATCTACATTTCTCTCTATTATAAAAAAAATCTTGGAAGGCTTGAAAGGAGACGATACGTGATTTTCTTGGAGACACTTTAATGACTCACAAGACAAGGCAGTGAGACTAAAGGACAGCTGCTGCACATGCTTTTAAATGATCGACACGTAGCACAACAGCAGTAAGACAGTGGCTGATCCGACCGCGTCTCTGTAGCGTGCGTTCAGGCCCCCTTCACAACGTGAGCAGCAGAGACGTGAAGTGGCTGGTGCGCAGCGCGCCCCAGGTGGTGGGCGAGTGAAGCGATCTGGGGGCACAACCCCCTAGTATTCTGGAACAAAAATTTACATTTATTCAAATACAATCATGTCATCATCTTCTGAAACATCATCATAACTCTCCAAACCCCGAATTCCATTATGAATTTCTTGCGACTTCATTTCCTTTAGAATAATATCCCCCAATCTCTCATGTCTAGCAATAGAGCTTTCCTTAAATGAGCACCTCTTGTCCATGTAGCCTGCTCGTAGTGCATTTGGATATCCAACATCTTCTCTTTGCTGAAAGCAGTAAGATTTTTGCCCTGGGACTCCTCCACAATTCCTTTCTTGTACTCGACAGAATAGCTTTCTTTTTGCACTCATCTTGTCGGGGGGGCAAAATACCGGTATTATTTCCTGTTCATCTGTGTACATACGGTAGCGGTATGCATTTATCGCTCATCCAAAGTCACCTGCTTAACTACGGCTTATTTTCGGAGTAGGGCTTATATTATGAGCATCCTGAATAATTATGCTAGGGATTATTTTCGGGGAAACACGGTAGATAGATTCTGTTCCATTTCTCATACGTAGTTCTCTGAGTGCCTACATAAATTTGCAAAAATATAATGGTAAATTGTAAAATAATAAAAGCATGGAATATTTACATGCATTTAAGCTACAGTAAGTAAAAATACTTTTTATAATGGAATCTAAGAAATGCAACTGCCTACATGTGCCAAAAAAACACATGATGGAGTCATTTATGATTCCACATCTTTACTGAAAAAATGTTAGGGGAAAAATACCATTATATATACATGTGTATACAGTATATAGTTTTTTTATTTTTGTTTTGTTTTTGTTTTTTTTTTTCAATGGGTAATCCTTTGACATCCAACGTAGTCCTGCATGAGGGAGTTGTGCAAAAGTGCCCTGAAATGTGCTGGCATCTCATTCTAATTCCTGGTATGTGTTAATTGTTGCCCGAATGCACCAGAATTAGAATGAAAAAATTCAAGAAATGAAAAATGAAATTATTTTTGGGAGTCTAATCAATCGATAGTGAGCCTGTTAAATATATCCGCAATGTATTAAAAACACTTTGCAACATACTGCTGTAGCTGCTAAATCACATATCCCTTGTGTTCTGGGGTTAGAATAAGGTCACTGGAAAAACTCAATTTATGTTGGTCATAGATAGACATGTTGCACATATGAAAGCCAGTTTGGTGGCTTGGTACATGAAGGAAAGGTAGTGAGTTAGAGATCTGAAGGATGGAGTATAAGCATTGTGACTTGGAATGCTGAGAGTATGACAGGTAAATTGGACAAAGAAGAGTACATATGTGCTCCATAGGGAAGACAAGATGGAAAGGTAGAGGTATAGGAATGCTTAGTGGAAATTGTGGAAGGTACAAGATTTTCTGGGAGGGGAGACGTGATAGTAAGGGTTGGTATACTTTTGTCTTAAATATTGGCTGACAAAGTGGTGGAAGTGAAAAAGGTGAATAAGTCTGTTGCAGTTTTTATGATTGTTGGTATACAACTGAAGAATAAAGTTCCAGCTTATTTTCATTTTGGTTCATGCTGACAGAGGTGACATCAGGTGTGCTTCTGGGGAATGTGACTATAATGAATGGCAACCTGAATGGCAATGTTGACACTGGTGATTGTGAGGGAGTCCATGGGGGCTTTAGCTATAGTACCAGGACCTGAGGGTGAGACAATTATGGAGTTTGGTGATGTGCAACACCAGTTTTAAGAAGGAGGAAAACAAGTTGGTGACATATGAATTAGGTGATGCAGGAAGCAAAATAGGCTGTTTGTTGGTGAGAAGAGTTTATCATGGCAGGGTGAAAAATGTGAAGGTGATCCATGGAGAAATTTCATAGCATTGCTTGACTTAAAGGAGGTCTGTTAGTTAGATGCATGACGAAAAGTAAGAGATAGTACATACCAAGGCTGAAGGTCTAGAATTTAAATGAGGGAAACTGTGACTAAGAAATTTGGGGAAACACTGGTAGCTAGAGCAAATGAGGTTTCAGAATTATCAGGTGTGAACTGCATGAGGGAAGCAATGAAGAATGTCTGTTTGGAAACAACAGAAGAAATCTGCAGTTGGTCAGAGAGACTGCCAAGACACAAGAAAACAGAGTAATGGACTGCTGAGGTACAGATGGCAATTGAAATAATGAGGATATGCTATAAGGAATGTCAATAAATGAAGAAAATAGCTGACAGGGCTAAAAGTAAGCAAAGTGAAATGCTAGAAGAGTAGATGCAAGGACACAAGAAGCTAAAAGACACAAGTTTGCAAGTGAACTGCAGAATTAAGAAGGAAAAATAAATGTGGAGGATGACAAAGCAGATGAAAAACCGAGCATGTAGTAGGTGTGAATTGCTTGGAAAGTGCTAAAGGGAACATGGTGATTAACAGTAATGGGATTAATAACAAATGGAAAAAGTATGCGGAGAAGTTGTTGAATGAGGAGAATGAATGGAGTAATGATGTTTGCTTTGAGAAAACAGAAGGACCAAGCTGTAAATTTTCAAACAAGGATGTTACAAAAGTACTGAAAAAGATTAATACAAAGTAGGTAAAGCTCAACTGTAAAGGTGTTGAAAATGTTGAAGACAGCAGAAGATCTTGGAGTTGAATGGTTCACAGACCTGTTCAACATAATTGTGTGTGAAAGAAGGAAGATTTGAAATGAAGTTTGCTCATTACAGTATGCAAATTAAAGGAGGTCCATTGAAGTAAGGGCCATAGAGATAACGCTTTTGAAACAGGTAATAAAGGTGGTGGAAAGAATACAGGTAAAAAGAATCTGGAATCTAAAGAAAATCAGTCAACTGCAATTTTGTTTTTATGCCTGGTAAAGGAATCAACATACAGTATTTAATCTTTGTCGTCAGGCAAATTCGGGATGAAAAACATTTTAAATATACTTCCTGACTGTGCTTAAGTTCTTCAAAGATTTTGGAAAATGTGAGAAAAAGCTGAGACTAAAACTAGAATCTAGGAGACAACAATGTTACCATACTGCCAATGAAAAATTTAATTAGTGTAGCTCATTTTGTTGAGTATTTTATTTACTGTATCACTGTATTAACATTGTGACAGTCATCATACAAAAGTTATTCTGTGCTGTAAATGTCAATTAACATTTAAAATAAAATTAGCAATATACACATACCCTCTTCCAAAAGGTTTCCATCCAGTTTCCCCTGAAATCATAAGTGCAAAAAGAATGAAATATATGTAGAGCAGAAACATGAAAATGGCAATAATTTCCTCACAGTGCAATGTCAACAATATAAAGGATACTTTTAGAAGGTTTTCCTCAATTCAGATTTCATACAAACAAGTTAATATATTTACTAATGACATCAACATAATGACTGAATAACACTTAAAGATCTGCGAACCTTTGATTTTACACTTGTAAGAATGTATTTTTGGAACAACCCCTAAATTAAACAGCACTAATTTACACCACTCTATAAATTAATATCTAGGTTCAGACTTTCACATATGTTTTAGTATTATTAAGCTAAATAAAACTTAAATGCTAATGCAGACCACATAAATGCCTATTCTTATTTTTAAAAACACACTGCGGTAGTTTGGTTCCATACGCACAAATTCTATATTCTTTGAGCTACACACTTTGTTTAATTAAATTATAAATATCTCATGTTTGTGTTTAGTTTATTTAAAAGATTGAACTAACACTCTCTGTACAACAAACAACTAAGTCCTACTTAGAAGTTTTATTTGTAGGAATATATGCAGTACAATTAAATATCTGAATAACATACTTATGCCAGGAATGCTTTCAATGGGGATTTGCTGAACACCTTCCTTAAAACAGGAAAGCCCAGGATATACTTTTCGAATCTGTGCTTGTTTCCTTTCTATCAACTTCTTAATTATCTGAAAAAGTAACAAAGGGTGCACTATTAGCAAAAAGTAGAACATTCCAGACAACACTCATTGGGGGACTACAATCTAATATAAGAAAAATACGTGCAAAAATATGAAAAATTACAAAAAATAAATGAAAAAGTCTATTTACATAAGGATGTCATTGACTGAAATGCATACACTGTATACAGAACTGTAATTTATTAAACCCTTAAAAATAAACACATTATAGTAGTGCATTAAATTTAATATGTTTGTATGTGGTTCTGTTAATAAAAAATGTGACGATGCATAAACTAGTACCTCTTTTTGTTTCTTTATGATCACAGAAAATTCAGTATAGGGTATCCTTGGATTCAGTTCACAACCCATTAAGGTAGCACCTTCATAGTCCTTAATATAGCCAACATATTTTTCTTTTGGTACCTTAATGTCTTTGGAAAAGCCCTAAAATAAAGACATAGAACAAGTTTAAAGAAATGAACAAGATAATCTTATACAATTTGTGAACATGTCATGTTTATGCACCACAACAGCCAGAAGAGAAACAAACAGAACCAAGCTATAAATTAACATTCATCACAGAGAAAATAGTGAAGAATAGTGCAAGTCTTGTAAAATTACAGTGTGTGGTGGATGTTCAGGAAGACTAATAAAACATGTCAAGTAACTGAAAATGTAAATGCAAAAATGTATTCTTACCCTTTCAACAAGATTACTTGTAAATTAATTGCACGTGCCTAACCTTCTGTAGGTAGATGCCTATCATACCATTGTAGAAATATTTCTTCATGGCTTTCAGTTACACAAGTCACTCTTTGTTGCCAAAGACGAGAGGATGGCATACTCAGTACTGTTGTGACTGTGAGTACTGATACACTGTTAGGCAGAAAAAGACTGCTGCAAAAACACTGTAGTAGCTGGGACCATTAAAAACTAGGTTCAGTAATTTTGTTGCCTTCAAAACCATCTGTCATGTTCAGTCACTAAAGTGAGGAGCTGGCCATGCGATTTTTCTTTGACCACATGGGATCTGTGTAATCCAACAAGATTAAGATGAGTCTCAAAAACTCAAAATAGTTTCCATATTTAAAAAGAGTCTTGAGCTAAAGAAACTTTGCACAATCCACAAAACCGAAAATATTTAGCTCATCGAATTTGTCAAACCTGGTCTTAATCTGCAAGGTGATGTTGTCCAGTATTTCATAGTAGAGCTTGCTCCTCTCCCCTTTAACCAGTTGCTTGCTGTGATTCTTGTTTTCTGTTAAATTAAGTCCAAAATGCATCCCTGCTGAAAATGACCATAAAAGAGGCCTAAGTCTTCACGTTGACAGTCCAATGACTTCACTGTGTCTCTTACATAAGCAAAGCAGAAGGCTATACCCTTCACCTTATTCTGAAGAACAGAAAATGGGGTGTCAGTCTCATTAAAAAATCCTATCCCATGAGATGAAAATTGGAAAGTCACAGATAAAATCCAGAGGCCGTGGCGAGGATCTCTCCTTTCCAGTCTTCACAGTTTGCATTTATTATCAGGAACAACTATGAAGATCAGCCTGGTAGATGTTGATGGTTTATACAATCCTAGAGCTGGAATTTCACTTGGGAGTTGCTTTCTTTGGCATGTGTCATTTCAACACTTCATTCAGAAGAAGAGTG
The DNA here is from genome assembly GCF_900747795.2 of Erpetoichthys calabaricus. NCBI lineage: Eukaryota > Metazoa > Chordata > Cladistia > Polypteriformes > Polypteridae > Erpetoichthys > Erpetoichthys calabaricus. The sequence goes on from NC_041406.2 coordinate 44,180,664, forward strand.
CATTTTGTGTAATTATTGGAAATGATGCTAAGTCTTCAACTGACATAAAAAAGATTTTATACTTGTGGTGGACTTTGCAGACTGGGAAAATCCTTTGTGTAGTTTGTGAGCAAAAAAGCTTCAAGGACTTTTTCTTTGACTTTTGCTTGTACTAGTTTATTAACAACTTATTTTTCTCTAAAGCACCTAATACACAGCCTGCTATAGCAACTCCTTTTTGTCATTGTTTATATTGCCAGTTCCTAAAAAAGATTCCTTAACTTCACAATTGGAAATGTCCTAAAACTACTGAGATTCAGGCTCTGTTGGTTACATCAGAGTCTCTTTGACTTTAACAGCAACAGAAATGTCTTGTAATCAGTTGCTGTTTTGATATCATTTCTAAGCACATCAGTGACTGCCTCTGTCAAAACATTATAAATTCTACTTGACATTCCCAAAAACACAGTTGGCAACTCTAAATGTATTGTTAATTTCTTAACCTCTTTGGCCATCATAAACTCAAAAGAATGTTAATTTGTGTTTTGCTACATAGCACATTGCATCAATCAGGCTTTTTAGAATCACACAGTTTTCTTTTACTTTCTGATTATGCATACTGATGTTAAGTTTTCAATGTTCATTCAGTACCAAGTAGATTTACAAATGTCTTTAGTGTTCTTTGTGATTTTTCACGCTTTCATTGTGCTCTTAGTAAGGTTGACCGTACACTGAAGTTGGGTGAGAATAGTTGACTGGGAAAGCAGAATACCTTACTGCTAGAACAGCTTACTGCTTTCAGAATATCAACACAGCCAGTCTTTGTGCTACTAATACTTGGTCTAAAAGGAACTCATAATTTTCTGCCCATTGGTTTGACTGAGGTCTTTGAGTACTTTTATATGGTTGTCATTGTTATATCTCATCTTTCCCTAAAACAAATGTTGAAAACTGCTGAAGATGAGCTATTAGCATTGTAGAAACAACATTTACTGACAATGAGACCATAAGAAGGTTGGTGGGATCATTCAAATATATGTCAAACAGATGCAGCATATTAATCCAAATAGGAATATAAACAAAAGAAAAAGAATATTGTGCTTTTCACTATTATATTCACAAATATCCAATCATCTGTGCATGTGCAAGTCTTTTTGAAGCACTTCATTCAAACAAGGAGACCTTGGGTGGGTCACCATGAATATTCAAGTAAACATCAGGCATAGCATGTCAATCCAAGTGAGCGTGTATGCAAAAGCAGCAAAACATTGTTCTTTTGACTGTTACAGTAGATTCACTAATATGTCAGTTGTTAATGCCTATACAAATCTTATTAAATCGGTTCATTCATTTAGGGAGATCTTGAAAGAAAAAGCTACCAAAACTTTCTCTTGGCTTTTAACAACCAATAAATATTTGAAAATAAAGAACCTTTCTAATTTTGTGGTGGAGACAGAAGGGTCTCTTGTCTGCCTTTGGGTCGCTCTATTCCGGTAAAATGCCAGGAAAGATCTACTTTGACAGTGACAAACATGGACACAGAAGAAGCTTTGAAAGTTAACAGCTGAGAGGAGAACCATCATGAAAAACCAAAAAAGGAAAAAAAGTCTCCAAGGATGAAAAGAAATTGAGAAAACAAGTTCTCAATGAATTAACATTAAAAATGCAGTTAATTTCTCATTCCAAAGAAGAACCAAGCCCTAAAGGTGACAATGAAACAGAAGTCAAGGAAAAACTCCAGAACAAAAAGAGGGTGGTTTTTCTAATTTTAGGATTTCTTCAAAAACTAAATCTTTTGAAAGCCAGAGGCATTATATATTTGTTTGATATTCAGTCCAAAATTTTTAACTATGTGTATGATGGGAATGCTGTGATTGCTCAAGCACACACAGGAACTGGAAAAACGTTTTCCTTTGCTATTCCTCTGATTGAAAAACTCCAGTCTGATGCCTTGGAAAGAAAAATGGGAAGGCCCCCAAAGGTTTTGGTTCTCACTCTAACAAGAGAGCTGGCAAAAAAAATTCAAAGATATAACCAGAAAACTGGCAATAGCATGCTTTATGGTGGAACTGCTTACAACCCTCAAATTGACGCTATAAGGAATGGAATCGATATCCTAGAGGGCACTCCTGGTTATATTAAAGACCACCTTCGGAATAACAAATTAAACCTGTCAAAGTTAAAGCATGTGGTGCTGGATGAAGCTGATCATATGCTGGACGTTAGCTTTGCTGAGCAGGTTGAGGAGATTTTGGTGTCTGCCTACAAAAAGGGTTCTGAAGACAATCCACAGACCCTGCTATTCTCTGCTACGTGCCCTAACTGGGTATATGATGTTGCTAAGAAATACATGAGGACAAAATTTGAGCAAGTGGAACTAATTGGGAAGAAGACTAAAAAAACCACAACAATTGCGGAACACCTTGCAATTGGATGTCATTGGTCTCAACAAGCTGCAGTTATTGGAGATATCATTCAGGTATACAGTGGAAGCCATTATCATCTGTGAGACAAAGAAGGAAGCAAAGAATTGGCCATCAACTCCTCAATTAAGCAGGAAACCCAGTCTTTGCATGGAGACATTCCACAGAAACAGAGAAAAATTATACTAAAGGGATTCAGAAATGGTTCTTTTTAAGTCCTGGTTACTACAAATGTGACAGCTAGTGGGTTAGGCATTCCATAGGTTGATTTAGTCATTCAGTGCGCACCACCCAGGGCCGGACACACTTGAATCTGTATCAGCTTTTACCAGCACAAGGAGGAAGACCAGCTGCGATTTGTAGAGACAAGAGTTGGAATAACTTCCAAGCAAGTGGATGTCCCAACTGCAAATGATATCATCAAAGCTTCCGGCAAAGATGCTGTTGGATTTCTAGATGCTGCCTCCCCCCCTCTGCAGTTGGATATTTTTGATCAGCAACCGAAAAATTGATATAGGAGAGAGGGGCTATTGAAGCTTTAGCAGCTGCTCTAGTACACATTTCCGGGGTTAAATCTATTGAACAGTGTTCTTTGCTTAGTTGAGATGTGGACTTTGTAACAATGACTCTGATGTGTTCAGTGGTAATGCACAGCATTGAGTATGCCTGGAGGGGCCTTAGAGAACAGCTGGGTGAAGACGTTGATTCAAAGATTCATTGAATGAAGTTCTTAAAGGGCAAGATTGGAGTTTGCTTTGATGTTCCAGCTGCTAGTCTGAAGACCATTCTGGGTTCTTGGAAAGACTCAAGGCGCTGGCAGCCGTGTGTTGCAACTGAGCATCCTGAACTAGAAGAAGTGAAGCGTAGTGGAGAGAGAGTTTCATCCAGTTTTGGCAAGAAATCTTTCCATGGTGATGGAAAGAGAAATGACCGGTTTAATAATAGAGGACAACAGAAGAGAAGCTTCTGCCTACTGTGGTGTCGACTCTAGCCTTTGGAACTTTTGTCTTTCATCTACAGAATCCTTCCAATATCAGCATGGTCATCTTTCACCATAGTCTCTTAAATCCTCACTTTGTAAAACAGTGGGATCTGAAGAAACTATGAGAATTGCATTGCAATTGTGCATTTTAATGTATAGGCCTATTCACTGGAATGACAAACCTCATTAAAGAAAATAAAGAACAATTTTTTTAAATATAGGACTCCTTTTTGTTTTAAGGCTAACATAAAGCATTTTTTATTCATTAGAATAGAGTAGGTACCCTTACCCTGCCTACCCTGACTTCACATGACTAGTTCTAAGCTGATATAAACTTTATAGATGTTCAGTTGAAACTCAGAAGCAAAATGGCAAGATAAGACCAGGAGTTAACAGTCACTAAACATATTAGTGGTGATTGCTTTTAGAATATCATTAATATGCAACTCTGACCTCATACTTACCAACAATGTTACCAACAACATTACAATATCACAAACTGATTACGGGCCCAATGTGAAGAATCAAAGGTTATCTACTTTGTTCATTGATATAAAGAGTATACTAATGGTAGTACAGATTCAGTTATCTTTAAGACTTTAAATACTGCATTGTAGCTAATTATGCTTGTGTCTGTCAATATTTCCCTAGTAAACAGAAATGAGAATACTTTTAGTTATAGATTGTAAATGGTTGCCTAGTTACAAAGTGGTTGCTAAGGGCATAAGTGGTACCTTAGCGTCACAGGACAGAGATAGGGTGAGCAGGTGGCAAAGCAATAGAGTTAGAGAGCAAATGAGGGATAAATTCATGCTGGCAACAACACAGCAGCTCCACATGCCACTGTGGATAAGACACTGCCACCACTTTATGGCATGTTCTGTCACTGTAAGTAGTGTCCTGCAAGTAGTTGTTTTGAATGCACAAGGTTCTTAAAGAATCAAAATACAAAGTTCCTAATTTACAAATGCATTATGTCAGCCAGGCATCCCGCCCCAGTATAGGCATTTTGCAATGTACTGAATTTTACAAAATCTGTTGATATTGTGATGTTTTCAGTACAATGCAGGCTTCATGAAAAGAGTGACTATCTTGATATCATTGTCTTCAATGAATGACAACACAGAGTACGCAGAGAATATTCATGCAGATATGGTGCAGCATATAGAGCGACAGGCAGCAACAGGACTATGAAGCAGCTACACCAACCACAGTTCACCATACTACCTCACATAAAAAATATCTGTATACCAACTTACTTGTTTTTTGAAATAGCCGATGGCATATTCATCTGCATAAGTCAGGAAATTAAGAATACTGTGCTTGATATGATGCTCCTTTAGGTGATTCATAAGATGAGTTCCATATCCCTTAAATGAAGATGATTATATTTAAACTATGCAGAACATTTTTTCTACAAAAATAATACCAATGAGTGAATAAAATGTAAAACCCAGATTTAAGGCCAATCAAATATATAATATTGAAAGTCAATAAATGTTTATTTATCAATGACCTTGTATTTTAAGAAAAACTTTGCAGAAGCAAAAATTAAGTCCTAAAATATAGGTGATACTGGGGCAGAGATGTCTGGCCTGAAGGGATATTTCTAACACTTTGTAACATGTAAATAATTACAAATCTTTGAATTTTCAAATAAATTGAATAAATCAATACCTTCATAAAGAATAAAAATAGGCAAAACTAGTAGTTGGAAGACATTACAACTTTCAAAGTTAGTGATCATGCTGCATAGACAACACAGAATACAAGTTTCAAGACTTTTTAATTACATGTTTACTTACTTCTTTAAAAATGAAGAAAACATACTGTAGTGCTATACTATACTATGGTTACAAAACACTCAGGCTTTGTATCAAAATTAAATTTACTCATTTAAGATTTAAGCAAACAAAGGGTCAAATCCTGGTGTAAACATGCAGTATAAAGCCTGCCTCCCTTACTTTTACTTGCTCATTTGATGTGACAGCACAGAAGACAATTTCAGTGAAGCCTTGCGAAGGAAACATTCTGAAGCAAATCCCTCCAATCACGCGGCCATCTTTAATAAGAGCAAGAGTTTTATGTTTCCTGTGGAAAAAACACCATTGTTAGGTATATTTAAATATCAGTTTCATGAGTTGCTTTCCTGTAAATGCACATTCTTGATATGATATAATGAAATTATGTGTATGGTGTTCTGTCTATGTGCAGTTTGCATGGCCTACCTTTAGAAATTTGAGTGGTACAATAACTACTGGTGTAGTACCTGCACAGCTTCACTTAATAAAGTCTCTCTATTATAATAAAAAAATCCTGGGACGAGACAAGACTTTTTAGCCTGGGATGAGATATGACTTTTTCAGAGAGATACTTTCACGTCGCACAAGACGAGACTCTGTGCCAAGAGATTTAACCACACCCAGGGCCGGAAATAAAAGACAAAAAGTAGATGACCAAGTAGAACGTCGTAAAGAATTCAAAAACATTGGCGCGATACACATGCAGAGCAAGTTAGAGATAATGAAATTACTAAAATTCGAAAGTCTCAAAAAAATGACAGTAAAGCTTGCATTAGCACAAACAAAAAAAACGAACAAAAAGAAAGATCGAATATATTGTTCGATTTTAAACTTTAAGTCAGAGACTTGTAGATCGTCTAATTCGTGTTGCCATTAGGGAAAAGTAGTGTTTCTTCCCAATGAAGAGACATATGTGCAAGAATTGAAAGATTTGTTGCTTGATGAAAGTGAAATCCAAATACATGAGCGGCAGAGATGCAAAGTGGCTGGCGCATAGTTCAGGCCGGGGGGGGGTTGCCGAGCGAAGTGAGCAGGGGTCAAAGCCCCCTAGTATTTCATAAAACTGAAAACTTGTGTGATAACAGTTACTTGCACACTCATGCAAATCTGTGTCTTAGTATTTCTTTTGCTGAATATTGAAACAAGTACCATGTAATGTAGTATGTTGTTTTTCCACATGTAAAACAAAATAAGTTGTTGCAGTTGCAGACACTTTCATAAATATTTCTCAAGTTCAGAGTCGGTATAATAATGCAGCATGTTATACTTCACTGTTTAACTAGCATTTGTTTTACTTGTTTTTTTAATGTATTCGTGATACTGTATAAACTTCTGCCCACTTTTTATGACACTTCTTTCACACACTTCAAATAAACAATACTCTTTACACATTTAAATAATGATGGGAAATAATTTCTTTGAATTATTGGGAAAAGCAAGCAAGGTATTTCTTGATCAAGCAAATGTAATTATGAATGATAAATCCACTCACATATTTAGAATATTCTAAAAAAATTTGTGCAAACAGTTTATAGTGCATTACAACATAAATCACTTTACAGGATATTCTGAGTAACTGGAGTGACTGTTCAATGCAACCAATTGTCTTGTAAAGCATGCTGAGAATCAGGGTCGTTGACCGGGGGCTCCACAAGCATAGGGGCCCCATGCTAATCTATGTATGTTGTGTTTTGTAGGTAGGAGCCCCAGTGCACTACTTTGCTTGGGGGCTTACAATGCTGTTAAGATGGCCCTGCTGAGAATACATGAAAAAAACTACCAACCTGTATATGAAATTAGAAACCTGAAAACTACTCTGACGAGTAATAAATGAGAAATACTGTTGTCATGTTCCTAGTCTATGCAAGCCATTGTTAGAAAACCTCCACAGTGAACTAATACTAACAATTCCAAAAAAATAAAGGATTTGCATTTCATTTTATATGCATCTATCCCTTCTTTGAACTGCTATGGTGCCATGATTTTCTATTTGTGGTCACCTTTTCCTAATGTGCTCGTATTTACTATTTCTCCATGTCTGTGTTTATGTATATCAAATCTTAATGATGCTGGTAACTCTACTTGCACATTAGCAGTGTAATTTTTCCATAATACAGTATTTAATTGCTTTCCATTCCTTCATTGTTCCAATTTTACGGCCATTGTAGTCTGGAGATCAAAATGTTCCCTGAAGAGAGTATGCCAAAGCAGTATTCTGCAGCTATATTAATGATGGAAAGACTCAAACTGCTGACTCCCTTACTGTGTTTGAGAAGCGCTTGAAAACTCCCCTGTTTATTTAACATCTCTTTATCTGACAATAGGTTTGATGCAAAGTTCTTAGTAGCTTAGGAAAGAGTAACTTAGTGTTGTGGTTTAGAACTCTTCACTTGTGATGGCTAATTTTGTAACTTTGTTCAGTAACACTTTTTTTTTCTTAAAACAGACCCCAAACTGTTTACTTAATTATGTTGATCTCTTTTTTTTAAGTTGGTAAATGAATAAATGTAAATGTAAAACACTCTCAATAAATACAGTTCCTCAACAATACATTTATTTATATTTTTACAAGAAAGCATGTGGTATCTGACCAAGAAATGTATTCATATTATAGCAATGTACTGTATGTGCCTGTAAGTGTATTTGTAATTTTTGTTATGTTTTTCTTTATTTAACTTTTCCACCACTATACAAACCATTACTTTGTTTGATAATCATTTTCCATATATTAAAAGGTAACACAACAAACATTCTCAAACCCATTTAATTCAATTCAGGACCATGGGCTGCTGGTTTCCATCCTGCCACACTGGGAACAAAGCAGGAAACAGCTTTGGATAGAAGGGGAGTGCACTGCTAAGCCCATAGACACATACACCCACTGAGGAAAAATTTTGGTTTGCCAATCAACCTATCCAGCATTTCTTGGAAGATATGAAAGGAAAACCTGGCTACAAGATTCTAACCCAGGGCACTAGATTCATTACCCACCACACCATCGTACCACTGCATAATAAGTTGCTTGATATAAAAAGGAAATATTAAAGACCAGTTTAAAGTCATCTCTGTATACATATAAAATGACTAATAACACAAATATTCATTAAAGGCATAACTCACGGGTCAAATACAAGTCTTGTAATATATTCCTTTGGCATTCTGGGAAGCTGATGAGAAAAAACGTTCTGTAGCCCAACAAGCCATATCATGATCTTTTTGTTTGGTTTTTGGTTTAGAGAATTTCCAACAACATGAAATTCAATCACTCCCCTTCGCTCTTCTAGTCTTGCTGCTTCATCTCTGGCAGAGTGTGCAGACAAAAAACTGGGCTTAATGACAAAAACAAAACAAAAACATTACATAGTAAAATGTGAAATCATTTTATCACATGTCATTTTCACAGCTAAGCAAATAAGCTCTTTCTGTAAATTTGCTACCAATTTGTCATGCTTTCTTTGTGTGATTCAGCACTGACTTCAACACTTGATAGTTGAACTGTAATACCTAAGTATTCATAATGAACAATAAATATGACAAAGAATAAAAAGCACTACAATATAAACATAACCACTGCTAAAAAAAATAATTCATCTAACAGTCAAAAGAAAAAATGTTTCTTTTTAAATTAATAACTGAACTTGTTAAGCTTTTGCCATAACAATATATTCTTCCATGCTTCCATGAGAATTCTCATATTAGTCCTGTTTATGAATTTTTCACAAAGACATGTATGTTAGGTATATGGCTGAATATAAAATTAACCAGTGTAAGTGTCTGCAGGAGTGTGAGCTGGCTTCAATTACCTCAGATACTAAAATGGAAACAATGGGTTCAGAAATTGGATGGATGAAATTTTTTTTATTATTTTTAACATTAATATTACATTCAGAATTGTGTGAGAAATCTTAAGGCTTTGAATCAAGGGATCATGCTGAATATTAAAATAAATGTAGCTGACTTCAGTGTGAGGTTCTATGTCCACATTTCAATTCCACCTTGACTTTATATTATTCATTTTTAGTATGACTGTTTATCCATCCATCCATTTTCCAACCCGCTGAATCCGAACACAGGGTCACGGGGGTCTGCTGGAGCCAATCCCAGCCAACACAGGGCACAAGGCAGGAACCAATCCCGGACAGGGTGCCAACCCACCGCAGGACACACACAAACACACCCACACACCAAGCACACACTAGGGCCAATTTGGAATCGCCAATCCACCTAACCTGCATGTCTTTGGTCTGTGGGAGGAAACCGGAGCGCCCGGAGGAAACCCACGCAGACACGGGGAGAACATGCAAACTCCACGCAGGGAGGACCCGGGAAGCGAACCCAGGTCCCCAGGTCTTCTAACTGTGAGACAGCAGCGCTATGACTGTTTATACAAATTAAAAATTTAAAAACAGACCAGACTGGCCAAGACAGTATGTAGATATGCAAGTCCTTATGTTTACAGACAATAAAAACTGAATCAGGGAAATCATTTCAATATTTCTTAAGGCATTTTAGAACCCAGCTCACAGCAAGCTGTTTCTGGTTAAATTATACAAGAACAAAAGCACAGCCTCTCAAACAACTCTGTGTTCATTAAAAAAGAAGGTTAAAACATTTCATGGGTTAGTGAGAAAAATGAGTGACAACATGTTAATTTTCATGTGGAATATTATTACATGGGAAAAAACAATAAAGTCTGGTATATTCACAATAACAACAGTAATCCAAGTCACACTGGAAGGACAATAAGACATAGAATATTGAATTATAATAACAAGATAGCATGAGTAAAGAAATGCGCTGCTAGAAGATGAAGACTTTTTATCAGTACTCGAAGGACACACACTATATTTAAAAATGAAAAAAGGGAAAATCTTTGTGAAAAAATGTCATACATGAATGCTTTAAAGTACTGCTTATTAATATAGTTACAAAGCAGGTTATATAAGATATAGCTCAGAGGCTATTGGGTAAACAGTTTTACCTTTTGCATATAAAAAAGACGGCAAATACCTACCATGAAATAAATTATAAATGAATTGTTATAAATTTTTTCACTTTATCTTCCTGTCTGGTATTACTTCAACACATAACATAACTACTATTCAGTATACAATGCTGTTAGAGTTCATCCATGCATGGTATGTGTTATAATAAATTATGAATGGCCAACATTTCAGATTAAACCTATGCATGATATATTAAAATCAGTTTGTTAATAAATTACGGTTGGACAGCATTTCAGTTTAAATTTTCATAAGGTATATTATGGTCAATACTAAATGAAACTGACACTCCCAACATACACATTTTTAAAAATATTTTCTTACTTTTAGGTTGAGTAAATGAACCAATCTAAAACTTTCCATAAGGTTTTTTTGTTGTTGTTGTGTTTAGTTTTTTTAGTGATTAAACAAATATTTAAATTAATATGCTTTGTGGTATTATACTCACCTCTGGCCCCAGCATTGTACTTGGATCTATAGTTGACATCACTTCATTAATTAATTCCATAGGAATATCTCCTAAAACTCTTGCTCTTTTACTATCTTCAGACACAGTTTCCATAGATTTACGTTTTTCTCCTAAGTATAGAAAGTAAGATTGGTGTTAGGGCATATTTGTATTAAAATATTAAAATATAAAAAACTGTAGAAAAAAAATTACCTAGAGTTGGTTCGGAAATAATTGAACCTTTAGACACTGAGTTAATGCCTTCACAGTTTGCTGAATCCATAGTGGCTGGGCTGGAACTGCAAGAAAATTGCCTGGCCACAGGAGGAGAACTGATAACTACAAGTGCAAGTTATAATAAAAGTTACATCATTGTAAATAAAGGCAAAATAAGGAACATTAGTACTATGAAATTAAATGCAATATCTTAAAACCAAGTTTATTTAACTTCTTGTTCTGTTTTATCTACAAAATGAGCCACCAGTACTAATAAACATTTTTGTGTTAAAGTCCTTAAAATCATATTTTTTTCAATAATGTTTTCATTTCTACTTGGGTAAATCTAAAGATCATAATATCAAGATCAATGAGCATCATATCAAGTGTTAAACATACTGTATATGGTTTGAAATAGTATGTTTTTCCTAATAATACACCACCTCATTATTGTTTATCATTACATGATCAGCTATGCCTTACTTCTAAAAACAGAAAAACAATGACAAATATCTGATTGCATACCAAGCTGGCTACTAGATGAAGTCATAAAATCTTCATTCCAGATTGGGGAATTGTGACTATAAACTTCTTCCTCAAGCATTGAAAGAAATCTAAAGTAAAGAGCACAAATATATTTTATTTTATATTCATATAGTGTATTTGTGTAAAGAAATATTGTTACACAATCAGTAAGTGTTAATCATTGCATGGCTTTCAATGGCAGTCCTAATACTATTAATTTTAAGCACTATTTCAAAATGACAAGAGCGACTCTTTTATATTTTTCAAATCAGTTCTTTTCAAGTCCACATGATTGTAGCATACTAGTATTTAAGGACTGAAAAACAGGCTAAATTCTATTATGAATCTCTGCTACGTGAAGGCTGATTTATAGTTTACATATTCGGTGTTGACTAGTCTTTTCATGTGGAGTCTGTAAGTAGTGAGCAAATAATTACAATAAGATTAGATGGTTGTCTCATGGTTAAGCACCTGAACACAAAAATTTATTTGAAACCAGGGCAGAGATTAGTCAAATTTAAAAAACATATAGTGAATTACTGCACTGCCTTTTTTGATTGACATCATATGCCAACTGAGCACATTGAAACTTAATCTACAGGAGAGATGGAATGTCCAAGTAACATGTTGTGTGTGACATAAGCGTTTAAAAGAAAATCAAAGCACAGTATGCACTTGATAAAGTTCTTGATCGCTTACCTTAAAAGAAGGGTAATAAGTAAGGATAACATATAAATAATGAAGCATTCCAGTTGGAGTATATTTGTGTAAGTGTCTGGAAGATCTGCTGTGTGCGTTTGAACTGAAATTCCAGAATGTGATGCAGTACACAACTTTTGAAATTCCACTTATAACCCCTCTCATATGACTATGTCTTTCTTAGCCCCGATTATCACTCAGTTCTGTCCTGCCGAGTGTGCTGTACTTGAAAGGGTTAATAAGTATGATAGAGGTGTGTGAAAAACATGACTTGTTTTTTTTGTCAGCATATAAATTGTGTGTCCTCATTTTTTACAATAGGTATGATAAGTCCAATTACAAGAAGCAGTTAGTCTCAGATTAATTGTGTGTGTAATTGATGCACTTGCATGTTTGCTATTAAATCATTTGTGAATCATGTACTAGAAGTAATTAATTCTATAGGCACTTTTGACGTTTTTACTATTTGCTTTTAATTTGACTGAAATTAAAACGGAAATCATATCTTCTAGTAAAATGTGTTGATCTATTACACCTGACATTTTTCAGGTAAGGAAGACATAATTTTCAAAGTAAGGTAGTTATACTCACTAATCATGGTGCCAGGGAGAGTGGTGACATGTTGAATGTTGATTAGCACATGCAAGTAATAATGTACTCTATACATGTGATAATAATGACCCAATAAACTTACAGACAAAATGCACTGACTAACGAACATCTAGAATAGCTAACAAGAATTGCCACACTATAAATACAACATAATAATTATCAAGCATAATGCATGCACGTTTCTGCTCAAGTCGCTAATAAATCAAGAATATGTCAGTTTTATCTGATGCTGGCTGTTATATGTTATCTTACACAGTAATAAATATATAAATGCAAAATATTGTCTAGTATATAATCATATTTCTTAATATACAGTATAAAAACAAAACTGTGTACATTTTAAGAACTACAGCTTTCACAAAGATTATGTTTTTCATTTTATCTTCCATTAATTTGCACTTTCTGCCTTCATGTATGTATATAAATTGCATGAGTCTTTGATACTCATTTAGTCAAATTTAATTGCCTTAAAATCACGGCCTGTCTTTCAAAACAGGTAAACAGGTCATAGGAAACCAAACTACCAGTATTTCAACATGGATTTGAACCTTAGATCCAAAGACTGCAGCAGTAATGCCAGATAGAATTGTGATTATGTCTGACTTTTTCTTTGACTTTCTCTGTTACAACTGACCACAAATACTCCAAAGGTTTATTTTCACTAGGGTTGCTGCTGACTAGAATTTCTGTGTTCCTCTCCTTCATTTTCAACTGGCCATATTTCAATAATTAATTGATGACAGGATATTGCTGGACTCTATTTATGTAGATCAGTTTCAAACTGCTTTGTTTTCCTGCCTGCTTAAATAAACCAGTCTCTTTATGTGTACAACCCCAATTCCAATGAAGTTGGGACGTTGTGTAAAACGTAAATAAAAACAGAATACAATGATTTGCAAATCCTTTTCAACATATATTCAATTGAATACACTACAAAGACAAGATATCGAATGTTCAACTGATAAACTTAATTGTTGTTTTGCAAATCTTCACTCATTTTGAATTTGATGCCCACAACACATTCCAAAAAAGCTGGGACAGAGGCATGTTTACCACTATGTTATATCACGTTTCCTTTTAACAACACTCAATATGCATTTGGGAACTAAGGACACTAATTGTTGAAGCTGTGTAGGTGGAATTCTTTCCCATTCTTGCTTGATGTACAACTTCAGTTGCTCAACAGTCCGGGGTTTCCGTTGTCGTATTTTGCGCTTCATAATGCGCCACACATTTTCAATGGGAGACAGGTCTGGACTGCAGGCAGGCCAGTCTAGTACCCACACTCTTTTACTACGAAGCCACGCTGTTGTAACACATGCAGAATGTGGCTTCGCATTGTCCTGCTGAAATAAGCAGGGACATCTCTGAAAAAGACGTCGCTTGGATGGCAGCATATGTTGCTCCAAAACCTGTATGTACCTTTCAGCATTAATGGTGCCTTCACAGATGTGCAAGTTACACATGCCATGGGCACTAACACACCCCCATACCATCACAGATGCTGGCTTTTGAACTTTGCACTGATAACACTCCAGATGGTCCTTTTCCTCTTTGGCCCGGAGGACACGACGTCCATGATTTCCACAAACAATTTGAAATGTGGACTCATCAGACCACAGCACACTTTTCCACTTTGCGTCAGTCCATTTCAGATGAGCTCGGGCCCACAGAAGCCGGCGGCGTTTCTGGGTGTTGTTGATATATGGCTTTCGCTTTGCATGGCAGAGTTTTAACTTGCACTTGTAGATGTAGCGACGAACTGTGTTAACTGACAATGGTTTTCTGACGTATTCCTGAGCCCACGTGGTAATATCCTTTATAGAATGATGTCGGTTTTTAATGCAGTGCCGCCTGAGAAATCGAAGGTCATGGTCATCCAGTGTTGGTATTCGGCCTTGCCGCTTACGTGCAGACATTTCTCCAGATTCTCTGAATCTTTTGATGATATTATGGACAGTAGATGACGAAATCCCTAGATTCCTTGCAACTGTACGTTGAGAAACGCTGTTCTTAAACTGCTGGAATATTTGCCCATGCAGTTTTTCACAAAGTGGTGAACCTTGCCTCATCCTTGCTTGTGAATGACTGAGCCTTTTGGGGATGCTCCTTTTAAACCCAATCATGACAAACACCCGTTTCCAATTAACCTGTTCACCTGTGGAATGTTCAAAACAGGTGTTTTTTGAACATTCATCAATTTTCACAGTCTTTTGCTGCCCTTGTCCCAGCTTTTTTGGAACGTGTTGCAGGCATCAAATTCAAAATGAGTGAAGATTTGCAAAACAACAATAAAGTTTGAACACTCAATATCTTGTCTTTGTAGTGTATTCAATTGAATATATGTTGAAAAGGATTTGCAAATCATTGTATTCTGTTTTTAATTACGTTTTACACAACGTCCCAACTTCATTGGAATTGGGGTTGTATTTGTTGTGTACCTAGTAAAGAAATTAGATTCAATCATAACCTCATTTATTTGGAATTCGAAATATTCGTGCATCCAAAGGGTGACCCTACAATGACCTAAATCAGAAGGCGGCATGGCTCTACCTAATTTTTAATTTTATCACTGGGCAGCAAACATGCAAGCTACACAATTTTTCTACTATCTCCAAATTAGAAACTTTGCTAAATTAAATCTGCCCAATTTTTCTCAACTCCCATCTATTTCTATTCCAGAAAAGATACTGATCAGTCTTGAAGACTCAGACAGAATTTATATAATATATAAAACCATTTTAAAGTCCTGTCCTTTTAATGATCCTGGAGTACAGTGGGAAAAGGATCTCTTACTCAACATTTCAGAAAAGGAGTGGAAGGCAGCCATGCACATAATTCACTCTAGTTCTATATGTGCAAAGCATTCAATTATTCAACTTAAAATGTTTTATCGAGGATATCTATCTCATTTAAAATTGTCCAAAATGTTTCCAGGGCAAAATCCAACCAAACTAAGCTAAACCAAACAGATACACTGAGATATACTATGTGTCTTGCTTGTGCTTAATGAGTCTACACTGAAATGCATATACAATGCAATGTAGAAGCAGTTTTCATTTTCTGAGCATTCCAAGAGATTGTACAAACAATTTACTGCTACTCTAATCACAAGACCATGTAATGAAACTTTCTAATAAGGCAAACAAGTGTCTGGTCATCACCTTTTCCATTGTTTCACCACACCTACACCCCATATACTTACATACACCAACTCATTTATTGTAATCTTTTCAGGATACAAGTTGGATGGCTAATTGTACATAAAATCATAAGAACATAAGAAATGTTATGATAAGAATAGGCAATTCTGCTCATTATAGATTGTCAATCTCTATTCATAATATTAAAAAGGACTACTACCTACAACACTTCTTAGAAACCTATTTCATACATAGAATATTTTCTGTAAAGAAATGCTTTCATACATTCAAGCAAAATTTACCTTACACTTTTAAATTGTGTCCAAGTGTTCTAGTTGAACAATTGAAAATTAAGGGGAAATACATGTAAGACGGAAACCAGGAAGTACTTTTACCAAGACATGCAGTTGAAGCAAAAACCATGAACACTTTAAGAAATATCTGAATGAGATATTTAAAAAGGTCTCCAACTCCTCAGTCAGATGTGCTTACAGAGGGGACTGGAGGCTAGAAATTGCCTGGTGGGGAGGATAAGGAGGAAAGTATTTTTGGAAAGTGGTACAGAGGGAAGTAGGAATTAAGGTATTATTATATTCTCTAAAAATAATATAAGAAGGCCCAGCGGGGCATAGTGTTATTATTAGATATTTTGTACCTTATTTTTGTATTATTTTGTTCTTTGCATTTTTTCTTTCCCCTGTAATTATTTTGTTTGTAATAAATATTACCCTTATAAACTTCAAACTAGCTTGCAATGACAACTGTTCTCCGTGCAGAATTGAACCCCAAATTGGCACATCCTAGATTGTGTAATTACATCTACTATTTTAACTTTCTATGTGTAAAACCTTAAATTAATTTAGTTTAAACTTCATCTGTCACATACCTGCTGAGCTCTGAATTATGTCCAGGTTCATTTGAAATTATTTTGCTGATTCTACAGTATGTTCCAGGTTTAGCCATCTGCAGACTTAACCAGCTTCTTGGCTACAGTTTTATAGATCACTGACAGTATACAAATTAAAAACAGCAGTAACATTTATGTCTACCTCTAGGGTAACACCATATTTAAGATCACCTAGTTCTGAAAAGGTCACTCTAGCATCAACTCATTGCTTCATGCATTTAAACCAATTGTGCTTTCATCTCCACTTCTTGTCTTGAATATCCATCCATCCATCCATTTTCCAACCCGCTGAATCCAAACACAGGGTCACGGGGGTCTGCTGGAGCCAATCCCAGCCAACACAGGGCACAAGGTTTTTTACTTTACTCTCATTAACCCGACATGCTGTACTTTATCTAAAGCTTATTGAAAATCAAGATAAATAAAATCATAAACACCCCTCAAATGCACTGGAACAATGCTTTTGTTACTTCCTCATAAAATTTTAGCAAATTCATAAATTATGATCTCTTTTTAAGTGAAATGTGATCTGGTTCTGAAAGTGTATTTATCTTCAAAAGTTTTAACTGATGCAATTTTCTGTCTAAGTATTTTCAAAATCATTCAGTACTCCCTACAGTGACTGGGACAAACCTAGTTTCTTCTCAGGTAAATACTTTTGAAAAGGCAGTGTGGAATAGTAGTTGGACGTCAAACAGTGAGATTGTGGTTCCAAATGCCACTACTGACACTGTGTGAACATGAGCAAGTCATCTTTAAACCCACACTCACATAACTTCCTCATTTTTTTCATTTTTTCCTGTCTGTTCCAAAAAACATACAGTTAGGTCCATAAATTTTTGGACAGAGACAACTTTTTTCTAATTTTGGTTCTGTACATTAGCACAATGAATTTTAAACGAAACAACTCAGATGCAGTTGAAGTGCAGACTTTCAGCTTTAATTCAGAGGATGAACAAAACGATTGCATAAAAATGTGAGGCAACTAAAGCATTTTTTTAACACAATCCCTTCATTTCAGGGGCTCAAAAGTAATTGAGCAATTGACTTAAAGGCTATTTCATGGGCAGGTGTGGGCAAGTCCGTCGTTATGTCATTATCAATTAAGCAGATAAAAGGCCTGGAGTTGATTTGAGGTGTGGTGCTTGCATGTGGAAGATTTTGCTGTGAACAGACAACATGCGGTCAAAGGAGCTCTCCATGCAGGTGAAAGAAGCCATCCTTAAGCTGCGAAAACAGAAAAAACCCATCCGAGAAATTGCTACAATATTACGAGTGGCAAAATCAGTTTTGGTACATCCTGAGAAAGAAAGCAAGAACTGGTGAACTCAGCAATGCAAAAAGACCTGGAAGTCCACGGAAGACAACAGAGGTGGATGATCGCAGAATCATTTCCATGGTGAAGAGAAACCCCTTCACAACAGCCAACCAAGTGAACAACACTCTCCAGGGGGTAGGCGTATCGATATCCACGTCTACCATACAGAGAAGACTGCATGAAAGTAAATACAGAGGGTGCACTGCAAGGTGCAAGCCACTCATAAGCCTCAAGAATAGAAAGGCTAGATTGGACTTTGCTAAAGAACATCTAAAAAAGCCAGCACAGTTCTGGAAAAACATTCTTTGGACAGATGAAACCAAGATCAACCTCTACCAGAATGATGGCAAGAAAAAAGTATGGAGAAGGCGTGGAACAGCTCATTATCCAAAGCATACCACATCATCTGTAAAACACGGTGGAGGCAGTGTGATGGCTTGGGCTTGCATGGCTGCCAGTGGCACTGGGACACTAGTGTTTATTGATGATGTGACACAGGACAGAAGCAGCCGAATGAATTCTGAGGTGTTCAGAGACATACTGTCTGCTCAAATCCAGCTAAATGCAGTCAAATTGATTGGGTGGCGTTTCATGATACAGATGGACAATGACCCAAAACATACAGCCAAAGCAACCCAGGAGTTTATTAAAGCAAAGAAGTGGAAAAATCTTGAATGGCCAAGTCAGTCACCTGATCTTAACCCAATTGAACATGCATTTCACTTGTTGAAGAGTAAACTTCAGACAGAAAGGCCCACAAACAAACAGCAACTGAAAACCGCTGCAGTAAAGGCCTGGCAGAGCATTAAAAAGGAGGAAACCCAGCATCTGGTGATGTCCATGAGTTCAAGACTTCAGGCTGTCATTGCCAGCAAAGGGTTTTCAACCAAGTATTAGATATGAACATTTTATTTCCAGTTATTTAATTTGTCCAATTACTTTTGAGCCCCTGAAATGAAGGGATTGTGTTAAAAAAATGCTTTAGTTGCCTCACATTTTTATGCAATCGTTTTGTTCACCCCACTGAATTAATTAGAATTAGAAAAATTTAGATAATGAGAAAAAATTAGAAAAAAGTTGTCTCTGTCCAAATATTTATGGACCTAACTGTAATTATACTACACACAATCACGATTCAAGTATCCTACAGATTTCTGTTACTGTCATATCATCATAATTATGTGTTGCTATATGTATCTCCCATTTTCTTGGTTTATTTTTTATTATTGAAAAAGCAGTAAAATAAGCACTTTTTATTCTAGTACTGATTTTTATTTTCCAATTTCCATGTTGACTCATATATTATGTTATTTTTTACATTTCTAGCAATATTATTGTCTGATATCTTACATAAACTTTTATAACTAGACTCCCCACCATTACCTAGTTTAAACTGCCCTTAACTACCTCCAAAAGACTCCCCCTGATGTCCCTCTGTCTTTCACACAACCCTAACACATGTGTTAAACCTTCTAATCTTTTCTGATCAGCAGGTGGCAAAGACATAATATCAGACAAGACCATCTTGGCAGTTCTACTCCTTAGCTCCGAGTGTTTTTCTTGTAGGATTGATAAAATATACTTAGATGTGTCACTTGTACTAAAGTGGATTACCATTGCACTTGTCCTCTGATTGAAAAATGTTTTACACAAATGAGCAGAGTGTACATAGCAGTGAAGAATATTGCAGTGTCATGAGCATCTGGATACAATTAATGGAGCAAGCACTATAGAAAAGGGTGAACTAAACATAAAACAGCAAAATAAGCTTATGTTTTGACAAAAACACAAATATTTAAGAGAATAAGGATGAGGCCAACTCACTAAGCAATGAAAGCAAATAAAAGTGAAAATGATGCACTGACTGTGAAATGGGTTTGAATAAAAATGTACAGCCACAGAGGACCTCCAAAACGGATATTGGAAACCACTGATATAAGCTATTAAGAAAAAAATCACTAAATTTAACTGTTAGACTTGGCTTAATAAATTCACAATTTCTCTGTTTCATCAGTGACCAGTAGTGGTGAAATTTCAGGGGACATTGTACTGATCCACATTATTCTTAAACGTGGAAAATGTAACATTTAGTACAACGAAATATCATTATGCATGAGAAGACAAAAAGAGAAGAAGGAAAAGATTTTGAGTTGCAGAGATATGATGCATCACTTATAATTTTTTCTCATATTTAAACCTCTATCATGCTTTGATTGCCATTTTTAGTCAGGTAACAGCTTAGCTAGCTATGTTCCATCATATCTTCATGTCAACCAACAAAAGACCTGGGAGTTAGGCTTTGTTCACACAGCTCCATCCTTTGTATAGTAAAAAAGGAATTTAAACACATTTTGGGGATTATCCCATAATGGGCACAGAGATTATTCTTTGAACAAAATCAGATATTGAATTGCTCTGGGTAGTGTAGAAGCAAGCTGAATGTATTCACTAAGTCAAGCAACATACAAAAAGTCAAATCTTGTTCTCAACAACAAGGTATACTAATACATTCGTCCAAAACAATGACATTCTGTATGTTAATAACACCGTTACCTTTATGCTCCCAGATGTCCCACATATAGTATCTATTACAACTGTAATACAGTCATATCTAAATATATCATAATTACTGTATATCAACAATTACTTAAAAGACACTTTGCACTGAACTGTAATATGGTATTCCAAAAAATAAATCAGGCACCCATTAGACAAAAACACTAACCCATAAAATGACTGCAGTGGCACAGAATTGTTAACAAGAAACCTATATCAAACATTTCTGATAATATACTGTACATAATCAATAACAGACATAACTGCAGAATCAAACAGCGATAATAAAATATTTACTCCTATAACCTACTGATACTATTTTGATAACAAGATATTTTTGATTATTATCTCATTTATTTGGTCACTACCTAGAAATAGTTAACTTTACTCAAAAGTCTTATCCAAACACTAAGCTCCCATTTTATTATCACATTCCTAAACAATGTTCACAATGTTCACTGTAATAGCAATGATTCACCAGTCAATCTCACAATCACCTCTTGCATAACATGTGAACAGACACCAACGTACAGTATTTCAACTTCTCCACCTGGTAATGCTGTGTAACACTAACTTCCACAGAGTAAGACAGTGGGGTTTTTTTTAAGATTAAATCATCACAAAATATTTAGAAGTGCTACTTCTCATTATGACTGATGCAAAAAAAATTCAAGAGTTGATATTGTATATTTATAGAATTCTTATGAAATGTATTGAGTAGAAGGCTTAAAAATACACACACTTCTTACTTTGGAAAATGTGTGAGGATTAATGTTCGTTTCTCCGGGGGAAGCTTGTCTTTTTCTTGTCTGGCCTGTTCCAGTAGCTGCCTTCGCATTACAGTAAAGATAGATTTAAGAAGTGCTCTCCCAAACACCTGCGTTGCTTCATATCGAGGAAGACTGTCACAGAACTGGGGAACATTACAATAACACAACCACCTGTAAAACATAACACACTTAATAAAACACAGATGCAGTTCACTTGTATTTAATTTTTTTGAAATACTACTGTTGAAGATAGCAACATCACACTATGCATAACATTTGTATTACTGATAGCTATACACTTAAGCTATCACACTTCTTTCCAGATACAAACGAAAATATTTTCCATTATAAGCTGACAATATACAGTATTCATTAATGTGTTCCATATATCTTTTTCTCAATTTCTTATTAATTAATATAATCAATCTGTTTATATTTTACACAGATCATTTCACAGCATTATCTAAAGTTACTTTGCAAACCAACAAGATTACAGTACAAAGCAGCTTGTAACTGTAATTGCAATTGCTATTATGTATGCACAAAATTAACTTATTCTGGTTGTCTTGTGCATTTACTTGAAACAATATTATCATAATTATTATTTAGTTCTACCTAGTATAATTCACTTTATATCCATCAGCATCATCATTGGGTGATCGGAGTCTTCTTTGAGATGGAGTCTCAAGCTGCCAGTAATTGATTTGATTTAAAAACATCTTGGCCAGTTCCACAATAGTCTGTCTTTCTTTGGAGGGAAGATGGTTGAATTTGTATTGAACAAAATTGTTTACTCCCTAAAATATAAACAGTAATAAATTAATTGAAATTTTAAAAATACCAATCTAATACGTTTAACTGTACTCAGTAAGAATTATTATGTAAAAAAACATTTACATAGTTGATTATACTTGTAAATATTCTTCCTCTTGTTGCATCAGCCATGCTTTTTGGAATGTGTTTTTGGTTAGCAAAAATACATAGTCATATACAGTTCTGTATATTAAGTTCTGATCAACAGAAAATGCATAAACACCAGTTTTAGTTTTAATTTGTTTTATGATTATGGTAGTTTCTTTGGCAGACTATACATAATACAATCATTTAAAGGCTACTGTTGTTCAATATTTAGATACACCATGTACTAAGTTTTTTTTTTCATACACAAAATCACTGTTTTCTAAATAGAGTATTTAAAGCTTGTTATAGGTTTGATATACAGAATAGGAACTAAGAAACTACACAAATATTAACACGTTTAACAAACAGAAACTAAAATAAACGACTGACTGTTTCTACCATATTTTGTTTAACATAGAAACTCATTCAAAAATTGTACCAAAAAACATACCATCAGTAGGAAAAACATATAATCATTTATGAATAATGTAAGTGCTGGTTTGTAGAACCTATTCTAGCAAGATTGCAGGCAGTATGGTGTAGTGGTTCAGGCTTTGGACTTCAAACCCTGAGGTTGTGGGTTCAAATCCTGTGTGACTAGGAACAAGTCACTTGACCTGTCTGTGCTCCAATTGGAAAACCAAAAGAAATGTAACCAATTGTATCATAAATGTTGTAAGTCACCTTGGATAAAGTTGTCAGCTAAATAAGTAAATTTAAAGTTTTTGTTCAAGCAAGTATTATCTTGTTTCCATTACATTTTCAAAGTTAAAGCTATTCATAAATGTAATTGCTGAAACACTGATATTTCTAATTGCTTTAATTCAAGAAATCAATGTTTCATGTGAAATGTCCTTTTGGGTTCATATACCAAATTAATTTATAGTGTTCCAGCTTGGTCATAATCATATTTGTAAAGCAAAACAGTTCCTGTAAACAGTTACATATTTGTAAAGCAACATACAGTAGC
Organism: Erpetoichthys calabaricus; assembly: GCF_900747795.2. Taxonomy (NCBI): domain Eukaryota; kingdom Metazoa; phylum Chordata; class Cladistia; order Polypteriformes; family Polypteridae; genus Erpetoichthys; species Erpetoichthys calabaricus. Next base: position 44,203,917 of record NC_041406.2, read on the forward strand.
TTTGGAAGACACTGCCTATTTTTATTAAAAAATAACTGTATTCCTGTATGTTATACCAGGTGGTCACCTTGATAAAATATATCAATCATTATTACACAAGCAATGGTTTTCAGCAGCATAAAATATCTATTGTGCTTACTTGCTCAATGCTGGGTTTTTCAAAAGGTGGGCTCTCTGAAGCACCTTCAACTACAGGTTTGCCCATCTGCAAGATACATTTTCTCAAAAGCTAATAAAAAGAAATACAAAATAAAGAGTGCATGTATGACATTTGAATGAAAATGTAGTGCTAATTTATTGCTTTAATTTAGGCACTCAGCTACATACTTTGAAGAGACAGAAATAAACTTGTTTAGTGTCAGCATCTTCTTCTTTATGTATGCAAGTAAACAAGTGTTCCACATCCAAAACTATGCCCAAAAGTCTGTTCATCTCCTCTTCCGACACATTTTCTAAGTGAGAAACATGCTCAGCTGTAAAAATAAATACATCAATTAAATAATTAAATACACAGAATATGCGATGAAAGGTATCTGAAAATAAAATTACTTTATTCGCAAGAAAGTGTCTATCTATTACAGCAATGTTAATCTAAGTGCATCTACATAATAGCATATAATTATCTAGTCTGGTTTTTAAACGATTGGAAACAAACTTTCAACAACTCTTGGCTTTTACTGCAACATTTGTAATCAACTAATACTCTCTAAAAACATGACACTTATTACAGAATGAGTTGTTGATTTTTTTTCTGGAGTAAAAGTATACAATAATTATGCACACTTTACAATTATGCCAAAAAACAATAAGATGCACCACTGGCTGCTGGTTAAATAAAAAAGGAACAATTAAGGGTTCTGAGTCTTTAAAAGCTACTCAATTAAAAATAAGGCAAAAGAAGTATGTTCCATTAGCACAAGATTAAGGAAGGCAGCTAAATCGAAAACCTGCAGCCACTGTGTCAATATGTTGTATAACACCCTGGCCTACACACCAGCAACAAACACATTCTTCTACAAAAGCTTGAAAATTAAATATAATAAAATTTAACAGAAAAACAGTGGTTTTCTAATTAAAAAAGATACAAAAAAAGTAAACATACTGGATCTGTAATAATAACATCTAATACCAGTATAAGTATTTCTTATATATGAACAGGAAAAAAAGGAACTCAGAGAACTGATAATTTCAGTTTATTCTTATAGTTTACCTGGGTAATTAATTCTATAGAAGTTTATAACATTGCTGTGTTTTAGCTCCACTTAGTTCTAGTCATCCAAGATGAAATGATGGCCTCGCTTCTGCCTCTGTGAAGTGTACACATTCTATAAAGAGGTTTAATATGAATCATTTTGTGTTTTTAAGTGATTGTGCCTGTCCTAGGCTGGTTTTCTGCCTCTCACATGAATATCAGTGTCAGCTGCCCCGATGGTTTTCTGAAGAACATTGCCTAAATATAGCATGAGATATTTAAAGAATTGTTTGTGAAAGAAAGTGCCAATACAGTAGGTGTACTATACACTAAGACGGTGTCATATATTGTGGTTAGTTGTGAGATGGCAGAAAACATTATAGTAACACTCCAAGAATGGGTTAAAGACCAGTTCTGAAAATAAGACAAAATAGGTTTGACACTTTCATGTTGAAACTAAATAATACAATGATTAGGCCGTTTTCGTTAAGATTTATTATCATTTTCACTTTAAAACTGCCTACCACATGCATATGGTGAAAAAATATCCTTAACTATCTGAAAAGTACGTTGGAGACATTACTTAGTCAAAAATACAGTATTTTATGTGCTACCAAAACAACAGAAAAACTACTGCAGAGTGAAATGGACATGGACTGTTTAAAACATTTACAGTACTTAAACCCACCTCACCCGACCCTCAGAATTAACCATATCACAAATTCTTGCATTTAGTTTTGCAGATGAACATTTCAAGTAGATCTTAGAAAGTAAAACACTTCTCTATATACATCCTGTACAAGTGTTCCAAAATTATTCTTGTGATATCTGTCAGAAATATCAACCGGTAAATCTTCATATGAGACAGAAACACGTGTTGGTTATGTACTGATTTTAAGAAAAAAACCAAAAGGTATGCACCCTTCGTCATTTTTGTCTTCTGTCATCTTTAAATGTTAACTCCTTGCTAAACAGAATCTCCCCAATTTTCCTCAACTTCCACTTGTTTCTATTACAGATAAATTTTGGTCAGTCTTGAAGACTCTGCATCTCTACAATTTATAAAAACATTTTAAAGTCACTTCCTTTCAAAGGTGACAGGGCAAAATGGGGAAAGGATCTTTCACTTAATATTTCAGAAAAGAAGTGGAAGGCAGCCATGCACAGAATACATTCTAGTTCCACCTGCGCAGAACACTCAATCATTCAACTTAAAATCTTCTATCAAGCACATTTACCTTGTTTACAACTATCCAAAATGTTTCAGGGAAAGATTCAACCTGTGAACGCTGCAATCTATCTCCAGTTCACTGGGCCACAAGTTTTTGGTGTGTACCAAATTAAGATTATTTTGGACAAAAATCTTTGAATGCCAATCAGAGAGCTTTGATGTCACAAGCACTCCTAACCCATTAACAACTGTGTGTGGCGTACTACCAGATAGATTTAAAGTGGAGAAGGACAAACAAACTGTAATTGCCTTTACTTCACTACTAGCACGTAGACTTGACTTGCTCAACAGGAAGAATCCCACCCCACCACTTTTAAGTCAGTGAGTAACTGATGTCCTATACTATTTGAAATTGGAAAGAATGAAATTCTCACTTAAAGGATGTGTTCATAACTTTTTTAAAATATGGCAGGATCTAATCAATAACATTTTAGAATAAGCTTCTATATCAGGACCTTGCTGCTTTTAAAGATTTGCTTTGTTGGTTGACTCTCCTCTCTTTCTTCTGGGTGTGGGTGATTGTTAGGTTTGATTTGATTGTATGGAATGTTATTTGATTTTAATCAAAATCAGTAAAAAAAAAAAAAAAAAAGTCTGTCAAAGAAGTTGTACGAAATGCTTTTGAACTTGGAGCTAGGGGGCAGGACATTAAAATATGCAAACTACAGATGCAAATATTTAACACTAATTTGTTTTCCTGACTAAACTTAACTATGTTAACCTCTGCCATTTTTATTCTGAATATTAAAATAACTTGGGTGTGCCTCCTACATTTCCAGTCAGTATATATGGTCAGCATGAAAATCTAAATCTAAATATGTAGTGCCTGTGCTGCTACTTTAAAGAAAAACAGATCAAACAGAGACAGAGTAATATGTTCTTTTTTGTGTCATTCTATCTTCGGCATGTGAGTTTATGCATTGACTTGCATAAGTGTAAAAGGTGGAATACAATGCTTGAAAGCAACAAATACAGTAGACTGATTTACTAAGCAATGATGAAATAAATTGATTCATTAAGCAATTTAAAGCTCAGGAACTTTAAAGAACTGGTGAGCACTTTAAGAAGTTCACTGACTAGCAAATACAGTATCTGTTTCCCAATAACAACCTTTCTTATAAGTGAACACTGTAATTAATATTATTATTTGGGTGTGAATTACAAATGACTGCACAGACCTGATTGTGCATTTTTACAGAAAAATAAAAATAATACACAATTAGTGTGCCCTATAGTAACTATATTTGAATATTTCTGTAAGTAATACAGAATATGACTGATCAAAATTCATTTTAAATAATTCACTAAGAAGCAGAGCGAACTGCAAAATATTTTATTTGGTACAAGTGTTTGGTACAATGCTTTTCACTCCAGTTGTTTTTAAATCCACCTGGTCTGTTTGCATCATTTCTTGGGCAAAAGATCCAAGGAAGGAATCTGAATATGCTAAAAAAAAAAAAAAAAAAAAAAAAAAGTGTATGTGCATTGTTAATATTTTTCCATTAACAATGTTTTTCTGGTTGAGACCCCTTATTAAGGAATGGATTTACAGATGCTGAAAAGAGATCAAAATAGGCTTTTATACAAAGCATGTACATCTATGTATAATACAGAAAATCAGTTGTGTGCTTCATATTTATGAAAGATAAAGAATGCAAAGAGGGCTTTGTTATTATAATGACAGTTCTTTCATCAGTGGATATTAGTTAAAATGCTCCTTATTTATCTTTGCAATTCTGATTAAAAGTTAATATATTTTTATTATGGTTTACAGTATGAAATTCAATATTTAACCCTCCATCCATCCATTTTCCAACCCGCTGAATTCGAACACAGGGTCACGGGGGTCTGCCGGAGCCAATCCCAGCCAATACAGGGCACAAGGCAGGAACCAATCCCGGGCAGGGTGCCAACCCACCACAGAATATTTAATCTCTTCCACTAAAATAAAATTTAATCTTTTCTTTAAATAACAGGATACTGAGAAACTAGTGATTTGGTAAAATACTGGCTAAACTCGAACCATATCTGGCAGTCCTCAGTATTAATAAAAATGTTTTGCGATTTATTTGTACAATGCTCAATTAAACATGTTTATATTTGTCTAAAATATTACTGAATTTAAAAAATGCGTACGCAAAGTAATGCTGCAATAAGTGATTTTATGTGTTTACTCACTAAAAGTCTTAAGCTGTCTTCCTGTCTTATGATAACTTACTTTGGAATTTAGATTTTCTAGTAAGATAGCAAGGGAAGCAACCAAACATAACAGACATAACAACCAAAACTGTGTTATAAAATATGTTTATATGCATTATTGGTTGCATAGAAATTAAGTTTATGTCTCAAATTTATCATGTATGGCATTATTTCAGGGTTGACTCCTGTGTTGCACTCACAACTCGGAACTGTATCAAGTAGGTTCAGGAAATCTGGTTCAGGTGGGATATTCAGATTTCTTCAGAGGTTCAGTTCAAGCTGCTTGCAGCCTTCTAGTTTTTATAGTGCTTTTAATGTTTAGGCAAATTTGCACATAGTACTGACCTTCTATTGACTTCAGTATTCTTTGCATTTATTCTCACCAAGTTGAGAACGTGTCAACTTCATTAAAATCATATTACATAACCTTTACATTTGCCTGTTATGTCCAGCTAAATTGATCATTATACCCAGTTCATTAAATCTTTGGTAAGTATCTTTCAGCCAAATATGTGTTTTCTGAGAGCAGTTCTGTTATGTGAGGTCCGCTGGAAATTAGGTCTTTAAAGAATGCCAGTTGACATGTTTTCTGTACAGACACCTCTTTAAAGATAGATGGTACAAAAGACAGAGATTGAAATACATATAGTCAGAGCCCACTTTTCATAGGTTAACACCCATCTTTACTGTAATCCATGCCATTGTCACATTATGTTTCAATGCTTACCTCTATTTGATATATTTGCTGTGACTGAATGAGCCTAAGTGTCTGAACAATTCATAGACTACCTTCTATGGCTGTAGCAGAATTCTGATTTAAATCACAAACCCATTTACGTTTTTTTTCTGTTTTTATTTTCACTCAGTCAATGTTTATCAGGAACTGTTGTACTCTTTGAGGATGCAGTAATATTTACATCAGCAATGTACTATATTTATTTTTTGTTTCTAAATTCAATACACGGATGGCCACATAACGAGGTTGAGCAAACAGTTTATAGTTGAGCCTGAAAGGGAGACAGTAAGGAGCTTGTTTTGCAACTGTCCAAAGACTGCTAATATGTTGGCACACATGTGCGCATGGGAGGCAGCTAAAGGGCTTGAGTAAGGGCAATTTCCGAGTCAGACCAGGATGTGGCAGAGTGCACGGATTCTTTTTCTCGCTTTCCTGCAGACCATCCACGGGAGATTCCACTTGGCCCTGTTGACGTCACTTCCGGGTCGTAGCCTATGAAGGAAGACCTTGTTGGCTCCGGCCCCTTTGATGTCATGTCCGTGCTCAAGCCTATGGCTGAAGACCCTTATGAGCCCGACCCATCTGACTTCACTTCCTGCCTTCCCCTTTAAAAGCCTCCACCTTTTCCCTATTCCCTCAGTTCTGTTTTGGACTCGGTTTTGTGCACATCAGTGCTGTTATACATTTTGCAACTTTATAGCCAGGATACCAATATATGGGTGGCTGCCCCAAACCTTTTTATGACTCTTATGTCTGGTTTTTGCAACAATGTGAATTACAAGTTGCTAGCAATTATTGTTTGGAGTGTTTTCTTCTTGTTTCAGAACTAAGTCAGGTGGATGGCAAAAACCAATAAGTGAAGTTTTGTGCTCTCTTTGAATTTCTAATATTTCTTAGGAATTGTATTTTTGCCTAGTCAACATGCTCCTGAATCAGTACCCTTCACATGCCTTAGTCAAGAGTTGAGGTGTAGAACTCCATTGTGGTAGGTGATGAATTCAGACTGGTAAAAATCTGACCAAGTCCTTCGTACATGTATGGTTCAAACAGATGAAACAAAGTTGGCTCAAACACCTGAGGGGTAATGGCAAAGGGGATGTTTTCAGAATTAGGTGGTGTCCCGCAGGAATCAGTGCTAGGATGGCAGCCCTTTTTAATGTATATAAATTACCTGGACAAGAATATAAGCAATAACCTGGTTAAGCTGGCAGGTGAAACCAAACTATGTGTAAGGGCATACAATTTAGAATCAAGTAAATTGTTGCAGAGGGACATGGACAGTATACAGGCTTGGGCAGGTTTGTAGCAGATGAAATTTAATGTAAATAAATATAAGATATTACACATAAGAAGTAGAAATGTTGAATACACTTGAAAGTAGACCTTTTGAGAAAGATCTAGGAGTCATAGTGAACTCCTCAGTACTATCAAGATAGTATACAAAAGCAATTAAGAAGGCTAATAGAATGTTAGTTTATGTTGTGTGGACTACAAGTCAAGGGAGGTTATGCTTAAGTTATACAACACACTAGCGAGGTCTGTATATACTGTTTATATACATATATATATATATACAGTATATATATATATATATATATATATATATATATATATATATATTATATAAATGCACTAGTAAGGCCTCACCTGCAGGCTACAGTTTTTGTCTCCATATTACCAAAAGGACATAGAAGTGCTAGCGAAAGTATAGAGAAGAGTGATTAAGCTGATTCCATGATTAACTGGTACAAGCCACGAGGACAGACTGAAGAAGATGAACATTTTCAGGTTAAGTAAATGAAGGTTAAAAGGTGACATGATCAAAGTTTTTAAAATTAAGAAAGGAATTAGTACAGTGGATCCCAGATGTTACTTTAACATATATTCATTTCTGCAAAAAGAACATGGGGACACAGTTTGAAACTTGTTAAGGGTTGGTTTCACACAAATGTTAGAAAGTTTTTCTTTATGCAAAGAACTACAAGCACATGGAATAAAATTACTCAACAGTATGATGGACTGTAGGTCCTAATTTGATGTTGTGTTGACTTGAGTTATGCAGGGAAAATCACATGCACAATACCTACTGTATAATAAAACACTAACGTCTGTGTGCCCAGTTCCTCTGAGCAATTTCACTGGTCAGTTTGGCATTGGTGTAATTGGTCAGTTTGGTTTGGTGACACAACGAAAGTGGAACTGCGAAGGTGAGACGTACAAGGAGGAGGAGGAGGAAAGGCATAGGAGGAACCCTGAGAGAGTCACCTTCAAAGACGGGAAGTATAAAACCAGACAAGGGATAAGAAAGTCATATAAAAAATGACACAGTCTGAGAAGTAGGCTTTGATGTATATATAGGATAAATGTATATTTTTTTAATTTCCTCAAAACTCCCACAATAATATACTGATTCACTTTGGCATTTTAGCTCGGAAAGATGGAAAGCACACACTGCATGGGTCTCTACTAAATCGTGCATTTGAATTGATACTAGGTCACATCTGGCTCCATGTGATTATCACCTTTTACCCAATCTGAAGGACTACCTCTGTGGGATTAATTATATCAGTGATGAAAACATCAAGTCAGCTACATAAGAGTGGTTGCAAAAGAAAGTCAAAATGTTCACCTGAGTTGTACAGAAAAGGTTCCAAAATGTTATAAGAGCTATATTAGTGATTACGCTATTTTTACTTTTGATCCTGAAAACGTTTTGATAACTGCTTATGGGTGTATTGATCAAATATCAGGGCAGAAACCTCCTCAAAAACCCACACAAGCTAATATATATACTGCAGACTCAAATCCACAATCAAGCATCCTACCACCCCAGTAATCTGTCTGGTTAAATAAGCAATTCAGGAATTTTTTAACATTTGTGTATGATTTGTTGTTTACTTTTGGAATTTCACATTATTTTGTCTGGCCAACAAGCAGGGATACAAGACAGACTAAATATTGGGAAGTCATGTAGGCCATTACTTTACTTCAATAACAGCACATCTGGAAACATATGAAGATGTGAACTCCCCTATTTTACTTTTGAAAGCATGAAACAAACCTTTGATGTTCAATTTAGTCTCTATTTTTCATGTTATATCTTGTTTGATTTTATGTATTGTGATTAATTTCTTAAATAACAAGGCCAAACCCACCAAAAACCTTGACCAACACAATATTTAATTTTTAAAATTAAAATAAGAATTCAATACACAAAATTTAAAAATCAAAACTCGAAAAAAAAAGAACAGGCATATTAATTAAACTGCCACAGAATTAACACTTAAGCCAATAAGTCTACAAAAGTAAAATCTAAAATGCTAGAACCAAAATCGAGTAGGGAATAATAAACATGGTAAGCACAAAGAACACCACTGTGGCATGCAGGTAGGAAGCTTATATGTAGAAAAAACAAAAGGCTAGACACCAGAGAAAAAAGACAAAAACAAAAATATTATGAAGGATAAATCAAAGTTGAAATCCTAAATTGTGTGTACATTTTGCTATTCTACTCCCTACCATATTTTTAACTCTTTTCATTGCCTTTTTAGGCATTGTGATGTTTGTTCATGCTCAGTGGTAGCAAATTTAGTAGCTGGTAATTTCTGCTTATGTGGGAAAATATATATCATATAAGCCTTTGTGGGCTCGACAGTAATTTTTAAGAACTGTTACTGATTACTCAGCACAATAGGTTTTGGATTTTGTTGAAGCCTCGTCTCATTTCTTGTCTTTACTTCCTTTTCTTCATGTTCTCTTATATTTGTTGAATTATCTACCCTACTTTACGATTAAGGCCAAGGGGAGCAGGCCTTTGATTGTGGTTAAGGCCTCAAGCATTCTTTGAATTATTTTGCTTTACTTTCCATTGTTAACAATTTGAGCTTTATTCACTTAATTTGTATTTTTGTGAATTCTACAAGTTGTCTTCTGCAATTTCAATAAAAACGTGGTCATAAAAAAGTGTTCTGTCGATTATGCCAGTCACCTGAAGCTTTATAAAGGAAACTGCTGCATCTAATGTTCTTTAAGTTTTTGAATGATTTTGTTCATCTCTGCCACAGCTCTCCTCTTACAGCAAGGACTTTTTTTTGTTAGGTTTCTTCTTTGGCATATTCATTTAATAAACGTAGGTTTTTATACTTTCTCTTGAGTTTTTTAAATTATTCAGCCACCTTCTGAGTTTTAATTTTCATTAAGTGTATTGGATAATATTTATTAAAAATGTCTTACTTTATTCTTTTATTAATAAGCCTTTGACCTTTAGGCCTTTTATCCTTAGCTTGTTTTCCCTTTCTATTCATTACTATTTAGCTGTCTTAACAGTATTCATTAAATTTGCTAAAACAGACTCATTACTCTAGTAAAATTCAACATGTTTTGAGCATTTTAGTTTAGGTCGTTAATTTTTTGTATTTTCTTATGATCTTGTTAATAATCAATTGTTTGAGTGTTCTAGTCACTTTTAAATCAATAATTTAAAATTAATAATTTATACTTTAGTTGTTAGTTTTGGAGCTGTACATGAAATAGCAATCACAACGCATACTGTATATGTTGTATCCAGACACCTTACATGTCCTCAGTTGGCTGGTTCCTTAAACAACACATGCAAAATTCCAGTGTCATCTGCAACAGTGAAAAAAAGATTCGAGGATACTGGCCTTATCTGAAACTGGTAAATACAAAGAAAAGCTTAAAATGGGCAAAAGTTTAGAATCGCCCAGAAATCCACTGTCCAAAGTCACTTTTTTTTGGGTCATTTTAACCTTACTCTTTCCATTGTTGAACAAGATACTGGTGCGTGGAATGTATTTAAAAAAGCAGCCAAATGAGGAACTGGAAGACATCTGTTTTTCAAACTACATATTCTTATGTACTTATTCTGTTTTGCATCTTGGCATTCCATTCCTTTTTCGGTCCTGGTTGGATCCAATTTGCCCTTTTCTCTCTCAATAAAAGTTGGGGATAACTTTGTGTAAAATGTTTGTTTCTTGGCAATGTGTCCCTTGGAATACTCTACATTTTGCAAAAGAGAAACAGCCTGACATGTTTCTTGAGAAAGCTGTTTCGCATTTGGCTATTTTTGAACTTGGAATTGAACTTCAGAAATGCCAGAACCTTATAATCCCAGAAACAAAAACTCATTTGATATTGAACAGAATAGTTAGGTTTCAGCTGATATAATACAATTAGAAAGGTTTTACTGATAACCAACTAATGCTTAAACATGATTAATTAAGGATGAGTGAAAAGAGCTTACTATTAGGACACTGGAGTAATGGCTACTGAAAAGGAGGCTGTGCAGCCATAGTTGAACACTAAATTATAAATGAATCATTTCAAGCAGTAATGACCATTTGTAACATTAATAATATATTGGCTATATTTAAAATCAATTTAATGGTGTCCTGATAAAAAAAGTATCAATTTCTATCAAAAACAAGAAAATTTCCAGGTGATTCAAAACTTTTGAAAGCTAGTGTAAATATGACGTTGAAATATTATCCCTTTCACATAGCACACTAGCATTTGTAACCCTACCTCCTAAAAGCAAATGTTAACAAAATACCCCTGCAATACTTATACTCATAAAAATGCAGGAACATATTTTAAATACAGTATGTTTCAAGTGCCTACTTGTCACAGCACTTTTAAAGTAAATAAATTAAATATACATTTGAATCACAATATTATTACTAAGCTATTTTTACAATATTAACAATAATTTTTAATAAATTAATAATAAATTTAATACATTTTTTCATATCTTGCCTACTTACCCAGTTCATGACTACAACTGCGGCAGGGCTCGTTTAGGCTAACCACTGTCTGTTGCAAATCGACTCTTGGTGGAGTTGGAGGTGGGTTCTGACTCTTCCAGCCATTACACTTACATGATTCTTCAGCCTATAATAATATATACAAATGAGAGAATTATATAAACACATGATTATCTTGTTTTATTAAGGCATCTGTCTGTTAAGAATAATTTTCTGTGTTGTCCACTTTATAAACTGCTCAAAAAAATTAAAGGAACACTTTGAAAACACATCAGATCTCAATGGGGGGAAAAAATCCTGCTGGATATCCATACTGATATGGACTGGGTAAAGTGTTAGGAACGAAAGGATGCCACATCATTTGATGGAAATGAAAATTATCAACCTACAGAGGGCTGAATTCAAAGACACCCTGAAAATCAAAGTGAAAAAACGATGCGGCAGGCTAGTCCATTTTGCCGAAATTTCATCGCAGCAACTCAAAATCATACTCTGTAGTTTGCATGTCCCTCACATGCTTGTATACATGCCTGACATCCTTGGGGCATACTCCCAATGAGACGATGGATGGTGTCCTGGGGGATCTCCTCCCAGATCTGGACCAGGACATCACTGAGCTCCTGGACAGTCTGAGGTGCAACCAAGTGGACTGAAACATAATGTTCTAGTGGTGTTCTATTAGATTTAGGTCAGGCGAGTGTGACGGCCAGTCAATGGTATCAATTCCTTCATCCTGCAGGAACTGCCTACATAGTCTTGCCACATGAGGTAGGGCATTGTCATGCACAAGGAGGAACCCAGGACCCACTGCACCAACATAGAAACTGACAATGGGTCCAAGGATTTCATCCCGATACCTAATGGCAGCCAAGGTGCCGTTGTCTAGCCTGTAGAGTTCTGTGAATCCCTCCATGGATATGGCTCACCAGACCATCACTGACCCACCACCAAACCAGTCATGCTGGACAATGTTACAGGCAGCATAACGTTCTCCATGGCTTCTCCAGACCCTTTCACGTCTGTCACATGTGCTCAGGGTGAACCTGCTCTCATCTGTGAAAAGCACAGGGCGTCAGTGGTGGACCTGCCAATTCTGGTATTCTATGGCAAATGCCAATCAAGCTCCACGGTGCCGGGCAGTGAGCACAGGGCCCACTAGAGGATGTTGGGCCCTCAGGCCACCCTCATGAAGTCTATTTCTATTTGTTGGTCAGAGACATTCACACCAGTGGCCTGCTGGAGGTCATTTTGTAGGGCTCTGGCAGTGCTCATCCTGATCTTCCTTGCCCAAAGGAGCAGATACCGGTCCTGCTGATGGGTTAAGGACTTTCTATGGCCCTCTCTAGCTCTCCTAGAGTAACTGCCTGTCTCCTGGAACCTCCTCCATGCCCTTGAGACTGTGCTGGGAGACACAGAAAAGAAAAGTTAGACTACCTGTGGAACCTCTGCAGGGTCCTGGTATCGCCTAATGCTACCAGTAGTGACACTGACCGTAGCCAAATGCAAAACTAATCAAAAAACAGTCAGAAAAGTTGAGGAGGGAAAAATGTTAGTGGCCTCCACCTGTTAAACCATTCCTGTTTTGGGGATCATCTCATTGTTGCCGCTCTAGTGCACCTGTTGTTAATTTCATTAACACCAAAGCAGCTGAAACTGATTCACAACTCCCTCTGTTACTTAACTGACAAGATCAATATCCCAGAAGTTTCAGTGACTTGATGCTATACTCTGATTATAAAGTGTTCCTTTAATTTTTTTGAGCAGTATACAATTTTAGCATTAATGATATGCTAGAAGAGACACATGGTCATAAGTATTTGAAACAAATTGTGTCACAAAAACTATAGTTGGGCAATTTGCATAAAAACATAATAAGTACCACTTGAAGAAATACATTATTCCAAGGAAAGGCCAAGGAATGATTGGAATGACACTGAGCTACATGTTGGGTCATTAATAGCAGATGCAACTTTCATATTTAGTAGTATAACCAACCATTTTTTGTGCCATGGATGAAGTGATCAAGTGCTGAACTGTTTCCAAAGGACTTTCAACTGAGCATTGTGCAACTGCTCTTCAAGAGATGCAAGTCTGTGGATGGTGTCAACATCAGTTTAGATGACTACCCTACAATGTCCTCCACATGCTCTGTTGAAACACATATGGCACCATTTTGGCCAGTGAAGGCCAGTGGCATCACATTTTTGGTGAGATCTCAGCTGTGTGTAGTCAGGTTCTAGATACAAACTACTACCAGGTGGACCTGCCATGGATATGATATTTCAGAAGGTCCCTGAAATATGTCAGTGTACAGTAAAACTGCTGCTAACAAGCAATGGAGTTGTCCAGATTCACAACTCCAATTGTTCTAGCAGTTTGTCTTTGGAGATTTCTGCCCAGGTTATACTGTTGTGCAAGTTTTCTTTATGAGAAAATTTAGTTATCATCAGCCCCAATGTAAAATTGAAAGGCACTGCTGAAAATAACCAGAAGTAGACAAAAGCAGTACAGGCTGTTTAAGCATGACACCAATCAATACACAGTTATCAAAGGAGTGATAAATCTCATACTGAACACCGTCAATTGAGTTTGACCTCAGTAAGTCATGAGTCCATGGTCTAAAGGAAACAACTAGCATTTTTACAAAAATATAAGTAATACAACATTTATAATCCATTATCAACCCTCCTCTATTCTGGTTCTCGTCCCAATATCTTAATGTTGCCCTTGGTACCACTGCTCTACTGCCAAGCTGCTCTCCTGCCCGTGGAAAAGTCATCTCAGATAAAGGAGTGTTGGAAACATGCAAGGGAAAGATTCTCTCATCATACTAGACAGCCCAGCAGTAACTCTACCGTAGAATGCCCAGGAGGGACTTTATATTTGACTTTTTCTTTTACGGTTTTCATTTACTCAATTGTCAACTGGTAATTGTTCAACAATTAATTAACAGACAGAAACTGTTGGTTTCCTGTCATGTCAATCAGTTTCTACTTTGCTTTCTGCGTGTTTTAACAAATATGAATATTATATGTACTAATTCTGTATTTATTAATTAGTATAATCTATGCTTCCATTTAACCTGAGAATTTGTTAACAGTACTGTGCACCTGCACTCGGTGAAGAGCTCTATACAAAAATAAATTGTACTGTATTGTACTATATTGTATTGTGCATACTGTAAAGGTAACTTGATTCTTGAGGGAGTCAATTTGTTCAAAAGTCTTGTGAGATTCACACATTCTAAAGTCAATAAAATGTCCAAAAAGAGAACAGTATTGAGGTCTGCTGTCAACAATAACAACAGTTAAAAATTTCAAAATATTGTTTAATGAAAATAATATTGTTCTTGAAGCAGTGCACACGTTTAACAGCTTCAACATTATAACACATTCACAACTCAGTAAATACAACTAGTACCAAATACAAACATTTATTTAAGGAATTCATTTTGACCTATGGGCATGCAGTTTTAATAAAAATATTAAATACCACAAAAAGGTCATGAAAGCATTGTAATATAGTGATGTCCTGCTCCCAGTATAAATAGAATAATCAGGTAGTAGTTGTACATGGTGTTGTAAGCTGTCTGTTGAAAGGGTCTCCATTGAATCTGTAAGCGAGTAAGCACACAATTCAATGGACACTGTCAGCATTAACAAATAAAATAAGTTCCAGTAAATACAGAATTCTAGAGAACAAACAGAATTTCTAGACTCTGAATCGAATAGGATAACTTTTGAACAAGTGATTGTTTCCATAAACTGTATCTCCCTTTTGGAAATAGAACATTATACATTCTAAGCAAATAATTGAGTTCAAAAACATATTCCTTTATTGAGTAACTATCTGTAATCAAGTGGCTGCCACATCAATATAATCAATATACAAACTCAGCTCTTCTCTCTCCACACATTCTTTCTGTTATATATTCCTTATTTGTTTTCTTTTAGATTATAAACCACTGTTGACTTCTACTAGGAAATCACACAGCCATTTAAAATTTCTTTCTCTAGACTCTCTGTCTTGAAATTACAGAGAACAGCTCTGTAATTTCTAATGTTACGGGTGGGCAGTGGCTAAAATCCAACTAAACAGGAAAACACTGAAATGCTGCTCCTTGGAATCTCACACACTCTGCTCTACAAGTATATATCAGGTATTCTCATCCACTGTCTCCTTTTCTCCTTTTGGACTTGAGTTTTGTAAAACTGTATATAGTATAGGACAGTGTTTCTCAAACGCATGGGACCTTATGTAGGTACAGATTTTTGTTCTAACCAATTTTATAAATAGTGAGTCATTTCTCCATCTAACTGATCACATTTAATAATTTGATATTTTTCCTTTTCTCTTAGTCTGCAGTCAGAAATGCACAACAGATTATTTTTCTTTTAAAAGACATTTAGAAATATTTGTATATTTTCTACAGCTACGTTTAGAAATATCTGTGTTTTTCCTACAGCTTTAAATGCTTCATTTTCTTCTGTTGTTTTCTTATGACCATATGACTGCTGGAAGTCATGCATTTTGAAGCCATCGCCTGGAATGTATTTAAGGTAGCAGCACTCTATCCACTGGCATCCATGATTTTAGATTGTAATAAACACTCTAAGCTTCTTTTTCATGCTTACAAACAGAACCCTGCTTGTTGCTTTGACTTAAATTTTTGGTTAATATTTTGGGCTTTGGTACTTTGTTACTTTTAGTGCTTTCTTGGTTTTGACCTCTGTCCATTTAAAAATGAAGCTTTTTTCTTTTCATTTACAGGTCCTTCTTTCCCTTGCAATATCTTTTGTACCATGACAGTACAAGTTCCACATCAAATCATTTAATTTCTTTAATGTATCTGAGCTGAGTCAAGGATGCCCCTTGTCGCCACTGCTATTTGCAATCACCATTGAACCACTGGCGGTTCACTGTCAAAATGCTTATCAGATAAAGGGGATTATCAGAGAAGGACTGGAACAGTCCTCTATATTTTATTAATATTAACAATTTCTCTATATGCAGATGATATGGTACTGTATATATCAGACCCACAAAATTCTGTGCCTGCAGTCTTAACAGCACTTACAGAATTTCAAAAGATCTCTGGTCTCAGAATTAATCTGAATAAAAGTGTACTCTTTCCAGTGAATTCTAAAGCATATAATATTAGACTGGAAACGCTACCTTTGATCATTGCAGATCAGTTTAAATACCTAGGGGTAAATATCACAAGTAAACACAAAGCTCTTTATCAACAAAATGTCACCGTCTGTATGGAAAAAATTAAGCAAAACTTGCATAGATGGTCAACCCTTCATCTCACTCTAGCTGGAAGAATTAACGTTGTTAAGATGAATATTCTTCCTAAGCTCCCATGCTCTCTTTCTCAGGGGTGGGGGTCGATCTGTTTTCAATCCTATTTTTTGTAAAAACTGATCTATTTGTATGGAATGATTAAAATTAATAAAATTTTAAAAAAATGTATCTGAGCTGAACTCTATTCTACATCATATAAAACCTGACAGAATCAACCACTTTCACTATTCCAATCATCCATGTATCTAGTAACTCTTTTATCTAGTTTAGGGTTCAACCAAAATATTTCCATTAATATTTTACTGCTATTAGAGAAAAGAAGTAACCACTACTGCATTTGTATGATTGTTTTTTCTAAGAAAGAGGCACTGTTTCATGATTCTTTATATTTATTTGGGTAACTGGGGTTTTTTAGATTGTGTGCTGAGATAAAGTGAAACAGTTCCATTAGCACATAAATGACATTGAAAAATCTCTTAAAATAATGGTTTTAAATCCATTGAAATAACAAAAAGAAAGTGAGGCCTATTGAAAGTAGTGTTCTGATGCTGCTGACAATAAAACAAAACCATTTGCTGTTTGTTGCTGTAGTGAATGCCTAAAAATTATAGCATGCAATAGGAATATGTCAGTCACCTCAGATTCAGGAGCAAACAGGAATATTTTTATCATGTGGGAGACGTGTTTAAGAGTTAGTGCTGTGTAGCCCTCTATTTAGTAAAGAACAAGAATGTACAACAATGACTATCTAAGATGGATGGAAATCCACTGCCCCCATAAATGGAGTCATTTGCAGGGTTATAAATCCATTGTGCCAAAGAATAACTCTGGGGGATCGACCATCACAAAGATTAATGTAGGAGATGCAGGTAATTCAAATAGAACTAACTAAAAGTTACCAAAATAGGTTCAGAGACCATACAAAAGTTGAATTAAATTAATTGTCTGATCAAAAGTCCCCATGAGATAAAATCATTTTAGCAACCTAATGTTTAATTCAGTCTTCTGACAAACACAGCATCATTACAAAAAATATTCAAGAAAATGCTGGCACAAACTCAGACATGCCAGCCTACTGCCCATTCATATTTTGATTCCAGTGCTCCTCCTCTTAATCCATTAAATCTCTTGTCAGACACCACTAATACTGAAAACTGGATTGTCATCTGCAGAAGTTTTCAAACACTGCTGTATATTTTATGATGTGTCTGCTGTAGATATCATTATAGCTTACTGGTATAAGTCACATCCAGTAGGACAAAGAACATAAAATATTTTATTTTAAATACTGTGCCAAACTTGTCATTCTTACATATATTTCAAACTTAACTCTTTGTAGGTCATTAATCTACCAATAAACATTTAATATAGTGTGATTAACAAAATTGCAGTGTGAAAAAATACACTTTTTATTTAGCACCTGTAATTTTCAGAGCTATGCTGTATTCTTAATATAGGAGTGATGTGCTTAAGCTGCATGGTACCTCATCAATTACCTGTAACTTTCCATTTCTGTTTGTTGGTTTTCGGTTTTAAAGTTTGTTATTGTGTTTGTTAAGTCATATACACTTATTTAACTATTAATCATATACTGTTATTATAGTGCTTTCTTTTAATTTCTCACTTGCATACACATTCAGGAAAACTGTGTTGTCACCTTACACTACCATTTATATACAATATATAACCACTGTAATTACTTCTAAAAGAGATTTTTGACATATGAAAGCTTTTTGTCTGTCTCATTTCTTCTTTAAGAACCCTAAAAACTGCAAGAACTTCACAAAATATATTCAATTCCATATGACAGATACAACGGCATGGTGGCGCAGTGGTAGCGCTGCTGCCTCGCAGTTAGGAGACCCAGGTTCACTTCCTGGGTCCTCCCTGTGTGGAGTTTGCATGTTCTCCCCGTGTCTGCGTGGGTTTCAGCCAGGTGCTCTGGTTTCCTCCCACAGTCCACATACATGCAGGTTAGGTGCACTGGCGATTCTAAATTGTCCCTAGGTGTGTTGGTGTGGCTCCCTGCCTGGGATTTGTTCCTGCCTTGCACCCCTGGGATTGGCTCCAGCAGACCCCGTGACCCTGTGTTACGATATAGTGGGTTGCATACTGACTGACGGATACAAATGTGATTTTCCACAAATATCCTGAAAACCATTTTCTATAACATAGTATTAAAAGTGCTCAGCTTGTACAAGGGGAAAGATGGTTTATAAAAAGTAATGAGTGAACACTTCTACTAATTACATGAATAAATGCAAATTGATATATATAAAATGCTAATGTCTGTCTGTCACATGATTACTTGCAAACTAATGGGGACAGAACCTTGATCTTGGTCTTAATCGAAAGCTTATGACTTGATATGTTCTGGAAATGCAAAAAATGAGGTAGCAGCAATTAGGTAGGCAGAAAAGTTAATCGTAATTAAAGCACAGTCTCCACAAGCCCAACTATTGATAACTCCCAGGACAAGGTACATACGTGTTCAGAATTAATTTGTAAACACCTGGCGGAGAGTTTGCTGTTGTTTATATCTGGCCTTTTGTAACATTTTATTTTAGGACCATAGGTCAGTGTGTTTCACTAGTGTTTTAAAAATATAAGGCAAATGTGAAAGATTCGATTTAAGTGTAAACTTAAAATGACTATTAAGGTAAATGAATGCATATGTGTAACTAGCAAAGAATATATTACATGAATTTGTATTATTATATCTAAAAAGAAAAACCTTGACATTCATTAGTATGCAAAGCACATGGGATGTGTGATCCCTGTACCCGGGGATAGGTAGGAATAAAATTTTGTTTACTCCCATTCTGTCTCTAATTCTATGGTGTCAGGAAAAAAAAACAGCTTCCCAGAGTTTCAAATCCTATTCCAATACTCAGATAGATAGAGAGATACTTTATTTATCCCAAGGATACTCATCATCGTACAGAGCAATGTCTATCTGGAGACGACTGAATTAGAGGTCAATTGCGTGTGCCTGTCATGTACCTGAGAATAAGACGTAGATGCACCAGATAATCCACACATATTTAGAAAACAACAGCAGGAACCTAGTGATTCTTATTTTTGTACAATTATCAAAGTATTTTTTCTCTGTTCAATCCCTGTATAACGAATAGCTGACGACTCTAAAACCCAGAATTTGTCGAGATTCCACAACTTTGATTTCGAGTTACTTGTGCATGACTGTATTATTGTGATTTCTCTTTAAAAGGCACGGGAGGAAACATGGTAATTGTGGCATGATTACGAAATGGGGTGAAATGTTGGCGCCAGGTAATTGTGTTGCAAGCAAACGCAGTTGTTGTAATCGTTCTGCTCACAAGGGTGTGAACGAAACGCTATTTAGGACTCAATTTGTACTTTAAACAACTAGGAAACATAATAAAACCTTGACTGACTAATTTTCAATTCCTGCCAAGTTTCACATGACGCGCACATCTTGCTGGGTCAGCCAGCTCGCGGCCGGTTCCTGTTCCAACAGCCTTTCGCTTTCGCTCGCGCTGGCACGTCTCCACTAGCTACTGGCAGCCCGCGCGCCACTGCGCACCAACTTTGCGCAGCCAACGTACGAGAAAGACCTCAGTTAGGCCCCGCCTCCAGCAGCTGTCAGCGCGTCAAAACAAAGAGGCAGGCAGAAGAGAGATAACACTCCAAAACACTTAGAAATATATATACATTTACTGAAAGACTTACGGTATTGTGTAAACGAAGAAGGTTCACTTGGAGCTATTTTTCTTGTGCAGAAA